>NC_056731.1:1522502686-1523102686 GCF_019279795.1 Protopterus annectens | reverse complement strand
GGATCAGGGGTACCATTTTCTGGAAGACTTTGATTTGTCCTTTTCTTTAAGTTCAGTTTTTTTTCTGCGTCTTGAAAGAGGAGATGGCAGAAGGTGTAGATGCCACTGACTCAAACTTAATGAATCTGCTGCACATCTGTAAATCAAACGAGACTAGAGCTACCCATTCCAGGGACCTAAATATGGCTATGACTTGAATAGGACATGCTGGAAGGACAGATGCATCTTCCAGCAACTGCCACATGTTCGGAATAGGCTGCCAATTCATACGAAGCAGAGGACATCTACGACACTGTTCAAAAGTAACCTGGATGAGTGGATGGGGCACCATAATTTCTTACCAAGGAGAGCGTCAACAACCCTCCTGGACATGGACAATCATTACTAACAATCCTGGGTATTGACTAGAGTATCTATCTATATCACACTGGGTTGAAATGGTTAGGCTTGAAATAACCTCCAGGCTGATAGCCTCATAACCTCTTAAGATCCTATGACTTCCCCAAAGCTGAAGAGGGTTTTACTCCAAAAGTGGGCTGGATGACATCCTTCAGAATCAATCTGTTTCATCTCTCCACTAAAGCCCTTTGACTAAACGCCTCACAGATTGAGTAGGGCACATCCAAGTGCAAGGGGCCAAGACAGTACACACACATTTATCAAATGCATTAAAAATGGGAAGCTTGTGTGTGCAAGACACACTTTAAATCCAGAAGGCTCGTCAGCCATAATGCAAATCCTGTGAAACTCGCACTCTCTTGAAGGAGAACAGCAACTATATCAACAATAATAACTGCAACAGCAATCTTTCTAAAGGTTATCTTAATGTAAAAATACTAAAGTAAAGCTAAGTAAGAATATTTAGAAAAAGCCTACGTGTATATATATATATATATATATATATATATATATATATATATATATATATATATATATATATACACATACCCACACATATATATAAATATAATTTTATTTTTATTTTTTTGTTTTTACTATGAATAACTAACTCTAAAGAAAAACATTAAAAGCGGTTCTTTTAAAACAACAGGGGAAAGAGAAGGAGTAAGTAAAACACTTCCCTGAAAATTATTTTGGTAAAATTAATCAGAATTTTTTTTCTAATGCCTACACCTGAGCACCTCCGATCCGTCAGCACTTGAAGGTGGCAAATGAGATCTGGGGTAGCTTGTTCTGTACATGGAGTTTATTGGTAGGGGGGATGAGCTTTGAAGTGGCTGAAGGTGGATCAGTGATCAGATCAGAGACCCATATGTAGTGGAATGGATGGAAAAAACATCATCAGATCCAGTGATAACTGATAGAAAATAATTTTAGCTAAGCACTCCTAACATATGATTGCCCTGCCTCCATAATTATTTTACTAAATCTTCTTTTAACATTTTTCAGTGCTAACAGGTCATCTCTTGAATACGTACAAAATGAGACTCAGACAAAGACCTAGTACATATCTATAAACCCAAAAACAAAATTGACTGCAAACACTACAGCTACTATCAGACCGGATCTTGGAAGAAACTGCCATTAGAAATTAGGTCACTCAAAAAAAAACTCAAAGAATTTAAATCAGTCACCAAAGAACACCTGAAAAGTCACTAGTCATGCCACTGTACTCACTTCTCCATAATCTGTCTTCCTATCCTAGGAGAGCCTACTGCCTGCCCTCTCTGGTTTCTATTTCTGTTCATCTGTTAGCTCTCTTAGCCACCTTATCCGGGTAATTACTCAATCTAAAAAAATACACATCCCTGTTAAAATGCCAGGTTTTTGTGATATAAAAAATGAGACCACAATAAATCATTTCAAAACTTTTACCACCTTTAATGTGACCTATAACCTGTACAATTCAATTGAAAAACAAACAAATCTGTTAGGGGAAAAAATATAAAAAATAAAAAATGTACAATAAGCTGGTTGCATAAGTGTGCACAGCCTTAAACTAATACTTTGGTGAAGCACCTTTTGATTTAATTACAGCATTCAGTCTTCTTGGGTATACACCTGCCACCAATTAAAGAGACTCTGATTAACCCCAAATAAAGTTCAGCTGTCCTAGTAGGAGTTTTCTGACATGTAGTTAGTTGCCTGTTACAGCAAAAGCCATGGTTCGCAGAGAGCTTACAAAGCATCAAAGGGATCGCCATTGTTAAAAGGTATCAGTCAGGACATGGGTACAAAACCACAGCATTGTTTATACCATGGAACACAGTGAAGACAGTCATCAAAAAGTGGAGAAAATATAGGACAACAGTGACGTTGTAAAAAACTGGATGTCCTTCCAAAATTGATAAAAAGACAAGACAAAAACTAGTCAGGGAAGCTGCCAAGAGACCTACAGCAACACTGAAGGTGCTGCAGGAATTTCTGTCAAGTACTGGTTGTGTACTACATGTGACAACAATCTCTCGTATTCTCCACACATCTGGGCTATAGGGTAGGGTTGCAAGACGGAAAAACGTCCAGGCCCAGCTAAAATTTGCAAAACAATACATCAAGTCTCCCAAAAGCATGTGGGAAAATGTGTTATGGTCTGATGAGGCTAAGGTTGAACTTTTTGGTCCCAATTCCAAAAGGCATAGTGGTGGCAGTATCATTCTTTTGGGTTGCTTTTCTTCAGCAGCAACTGGGGCTTTAGTCAAGGTGGAGGGAATTATGAACAGTTTCAAATACCAGTCACTTTTGGCCCAAAACCTTCAGGCGTCTGCTAGAAAGCTGAAGATGAAGTGGAATTTCACCTTTCAACATGAAAAGGACCCCAAGCATACATCCAAATCAACAAAAGAATGGCTTCATCAGAAGAAGATTAAAGTTTTGGAATGGCCCAGTCAGAGCCCAGACCTAAATCCAATAGAAAATCTGTGCAGTGATCTGAAGAGGGCTGTGCAAAAGAGATGCCCTCGTAATCTGACAGATTTGGACAGCTTTTGCAAGGAAGAGTGGGCAAATATTGCCAAGTCAAGATATGCAATGCTGATAGATTCCTACTCAAGAAGACTGAATGTTGTAATTAAATCAAAAGGTGCTTCAACAAAGTATTAGTTTAAGTGTGCACACGTATGCAACCAGCTTACTGTATGTTTTTTATTTTTTTATATTTTTTCCCCTAACAGATTTGTTTGCTTTTCAATTGAATTGTACAGGTTTATAGGTCACAGAGATGGAAAGGTTATGAAATGACTTATTGTGGTCTAATGTTTTTATATCACAAAAACCTGGTATTTTAACAGGGTTGTGTAAACATTTTATATCCACTGTACTTATTTACATATCACTTGTAATATCCTCACTAACTGTAACTTCCTTGGCTAAGCTATTCAAACTGTACATATGCTTTTTTACACAAAACGTATGTTGAAAACGTACGTTGATGACAACTTAAACTCTAACTTTTATGCTTTTATTGTCAAAATTGAAATGTTACATTTTTTATTACTCTTATTGTAAACTTGTGGAGCTTTTTCCCCCAGGCCTCCACTAAAAAAGGGCCATCAGCTCAGTCAGGCAAACCCGGTCAACAAATGTAAAATGAGTTGCTGCATTTAATTACAGGTCTAATTCACACTGTAAATAATGTCAAAAGAACTGCAACTTAGTTTCTGGTGTCATTCTAAGGGGATCTAGTTTCTGTCAGCCTGGGATGGCATGATCGATAGACCTCGATGCTTTGCCAGAGATGGTCTTCGTCTGTCATCCCCGGGATTTTGGCAAAGGCTCTTGCCACAGTGCCTTTTTTAGGCAATTTCTCAAGGATAAAATTCCTGATGTAAAAACTCCATCTAAAAACAACCTCAAGGTTATGTTGCTAAACGTGAGGAACCCAGCTAGGTATCATCCCTTATATCATTAGGTGGGTTGTTAACTGGCTCACCAACAGAACCCATATAGTCAAAATAAGGGAATTTACCTCCAACAGCAGACCCATAATCAGTGCTGTTCCACAGGGATCAGTCCAGGGACCTCTACTGTTTGGAATCTATTTCTTCAAAGTACAAGCAAAAACTAAAGATCTGTGACTGACAAAGTTTGATGATGACTTCAAACTGTGAGTGGTCATAGAATTCCCAAACGATGTCAACATCCTACAAGGGGGTCTTATGCAAACAAGTGACTGATGCCAAAGTCATGGCCTTAAACTCAATGCAAACAATTTATGATCAACCCTTTCAGTAAGAGCAATGTTCTGGCTAACTACCACAGCAATAGAAACACCCTAAACAATGCACTCAGTGGTGAGAGACCTGGGCATACTGGCTGACAGCAACCTTACCTTTGATCACCATGTCTCCACTGTGGTAAGAAGGGCATTCTATACTGCTCATCTCATAAGTAAGGGCATTGCCTGAAGGAAACCAAGAAGTTACAACCCCCATGTACTCATCCCTCATCAGGCCAATAACTGAGTGCAGCTTCCCTTTTGGTAGATACTTTCTAAGCACCTGCAGCAACTGGAGACACCACAAAAGTTCCTCACAAGCAGAATTCAAGGTCCTCAGCATCTGTCCTATGTAGATCAACTGAAATCACTGACTGTCACTTTACTTAGTTTCATACAGACTACTCAGAGGCAATCTCTGCCTTACATGTAAGGCAATCTCTGACTCTGCTTTATTGGAAATGCTGTACATCTCCAAGTCCAAAGGCTCATAGATTACTTCCTCTAAAGACCTTAACTTGGTATGTGACACTAACAGAACCCGCTGGAGGGACAGATTTGTCTTCCAGAGGTAACCACACCTGTGGAACAGACTCCTAATTCATGTACAGCAGAGCATCTCTTTGGCCCTCTTCAAGCGCAATCTGGATAACTGGATGGGTAACCTTAAATTCCCCTCAGGGGTTCCACCTGTGTCTTTCTTGGACAGGGACAACAGGTGCTGATCACAGAAACAAGGGCAGCACTTGGCTACTCTTGTAAGGGCCCTAGTGCCATTAGCCTAGTAACCTCCTATGATCCTATGAACAGCTCTGATCTATAAATTTGTCAGGAAGTGGCCCACACAAAGCATGCCCCTTACCTTAATACCATATACATTTTTTTTTAAATGTTAAGTTAAAGCTTACATTTACAACAGGGTCTCTGTATTCAGTCACTTCCTGTATAACATGGATCCCCCCCAGCCACCACCCTCCAAGAGAAATGGTAGTTCAGATCTGAAATTACCAAAATATATACTAGTCTTAGACGGACTGATCTTAAGCGTCATTTTATTTAACCATTCAAACAGTTTGGGTATATATATATATATATATATATATATATATATATATATATATATGTATATACATATATGAACTGAAAGCTAGATAATCTGACAAAGATGTTACAAATGTTCTAACATTAATGTAATCAGCATATTTAGATAGTCAAAATGTGTTACTAACAGGCAAAGATTAAACTACGATCTCTGACCATTAGGAATAGTAGCCCTGAACTTTAACATGCTGACATATACATCTCATGCAACATCCAAACCACTCAGTACTATAATGATTTATCTTATGCTTTACCAGGGAATTATTGCTGCATGAGGGACACTAGTAAAAGCCTTCGATATATCTAAGCATGTAACCCCACACTAAGACAATTAACCAAGTCATCACCAACAGTTTCAAAAAATACATTTGATTTTTTTCCTCATGAAACCATGTTGTTTAACGTCAAGTTCTAGTACATTCTCATGGATGTTCAGAAATGATAATTAACACTTCTCAAAGCGCTTGCCCATATGTCAAGACTTATCAGACAATAGTTAGTATTACCATGAAAAGATCCATTCTTATGTGTCGAAACAATATTTGCCATACTCCAATGAGTCAGGATAATGACCGTTCATTACTAAAATAATAAATAATAAGGTTAAATAGTGTAACAGTTGGCAAGAAAAGTAATGAAACAACCTGGCCACCACCATGGTTCTTTTTAACTACATTTACATATAGATTTCACCAAATCCCCAGTAATTAATGGACATGAAGTATAAGATTCATCAAGAATTGGGATTTTACCAATAACTACACTACAGAATTTGATGAAACTAAGGTGAAGTAGCCATTTAAAACTTCAGCTATTTCAGAAGAATACAAAGAATTTTACCTTGAATAAGAGGACCACCATGTCTATTGTTACGCTTTTTTGATATTGCTGCCATAACTATAAAACCATTTAAGGTCAGTATTCTTAGTGATTCTTCACAGTCAGTTTTAGATGTCTTAATCTACTTTTTCAACAATCTACAAAATTTGCCTTTTTTTTTCTTTGAGGAGCCTGAAACAATCCTTTAAATACTTTATAGTGCCTTCTTTACTTTCCTATTAATTGACTTAGTTTCCTAAACATGTTTTTGGCCAATTAAGCTACCTCATTTGCATGTATTTATTAACGGTGAATATTTGTGCTCAAACTGCAAAATTGTTGTTGGTAAAATGAAGCTTCAGTGTTTCAATCTAGTCTCATTCATTTTTCACAAAGTAAATGATCAATAATCCTATAGCAGTTGTAACCGTGTATTAATTTATGAATCTTGAGTAAATTCTAAAGCTAAATGTTCAGAGACCCTCCAATGGGGGATGAGATTTAATATTACACAATTTACTATAAATGCTAGTAAGGAATAGATCCACAGTATTATTCTGAGTTGAAAAATCAATCATCTGGACCATATCCCTTGATGTCATTAAGTCATAAAATGCACATTCAATTGGTGAGGTGTATGCTCCATACCTCCAGTTAATATTATGAAAACTAAAGTCACCTAGAATTACCAAGTTTTTTAAATTAGTCAGTCATGAATTGTAAATATTGAGCACTGCTGAAGATGTAAAAAAAAAAAAGGCTGAAACATACAAGTCTGCAGCTAGAGGGGTTTGACTTTACTGGCCTGAATATACCCATAAAGACTTAAAAAGTAAAATGTCAGGTCATTCAGAAAACATGTTGACAGTGATATTATCTTAAGTGGTCATTTGCATATATCCCACATGTCTCCACTACAAGAGGTTTATGGTTTTACACAGTAAAGGGTCTTTATTGCAGTTTGTACTGAATGGATTATCTGTGTGATCTTTTACCCTTTGGCTTGGATTGTCCAGTAGTAGGTTTCTTTGCCTCTTTAATACTTGCTGTATGTCCCCAGAAATCCACCCACAAACTCTTTTTTCCCATTTTTGCACACAGTGTCAAGGTGTTATATCACTGACCATCATATACAGCCAAGGAAATATGTGCCTTAAAGGTACTAAAATTCTATTACCTAGGCAGTCAACTCAAGAGATTGCAAGTTGGGTTTATCAAACAATCCGTGCTTTGTATGAGTAAGTCTGGCCTGTCATAAGGTCCCCCAAAGATAATTATGGTGACCCTCTTTTGGCCCAGGGGACCTTATGAATCAAGACCTTTGATATTAGTTGAAAGGGTGGAAATGCATTACAGGAACACTCTTGGCCAAGAGAAAGATCATTTGTCTTATACAAATTAAGAATCCTGAAGCATAATCTCTCTAGTTGTCAGTCATGAATGGAGGTAAACAGATCGATATGAGGAGTTCACAGTTCTATCAATTCCTGAAGACTTGCAGTTTCTGTTTCCATTTGTGAGGGTCTGTCTTGGTCCTGCTTAGCTTGTCTGCTAAAATGTTTTGCTCTGATGTAATGTAAGAAGCCTGGTGTGCTGTGGTGCTGTCATCTGTGATTACTTGTAGAGGTCCTTGTGACCGAAGATGATTTACAGATTTAAGAGTGTTTATTACCACCAACATCATTTTGACATTGATATGTTTTGCTATTTTCTGTTTCTCCCACAGACCTAGAACATTTTCCCCTCATGGATACAGCTCCCAAGCAAAGTGAGTGGCATTGGTTATTACAGACAGACTAGGAGCTGAAGGATGACCAGGGTTGTGAACTATCTGGTCCCTCCAGCACTGCAACTCTCATTTTACAAATGCCAGAACAGAAATCTGAAAGGCTAGGAGTTGCTGATGCTGAGACTGGAATGACTTCAGGAACCAATGCATTTTCCCCAGGTGAAGTCTGGTCAAGTGAATCATGAGAACCACAGAAGCCATGAAACAAAGAATCTTGAAAATGTCCCTGGCTGAAGTCATGGACTGAGAGGGAAGAAAAAGCATGAGCTGCTATATGTAAAGGTCTGCTTTGTCCTGAGGGGGAAAGCTCTCTCGAGATGTATCCAGAAGACATCCCAGAAGCACTACTCTGTGAGAAAGAAATAGGAAATTTCTCACTGTTCACTTCTAATCTGAGACCATGAAGGGAATTTCTTTACTCAGGCAATAGATTACTGATATTTTTTTGGGAAAAAACTCAGCAAGGATAAGACAATCATCAAAACATGGAAAGATGTGTATTCCTTCAAACAACCTGTAATGAGCTACTACAGGTGTCAAACACTTTGGTTTACTTACAACACCAAGGTTGTTTACAAAGGGTAATGCAGATAACTGAAAATGTAAGCCAGATACAGAAAAGTTTAAAAAAAAATCTGAAATCCTTTGAGAATTTTGCATATGATAAGCATATTTTGGATATAATGCTTACAGAAAATTGAGAAGAGGTATAAGGGTAACAGGGACTGAAGAGGTGGGAGTTTGAACTTTGGGACTTTGACATAAAGGTTGAGAAAGGAAAGGACTCGTTCCAAAAGTTACTGTTTTCTTTGGCACTAGAAAAAAATGAACAGAATCCTTTAATATCCACCTGTCAAACACACTGGCCCAGGTGAAGTTACCTAGTACACTGTACTACAATACATCTGATCCACCAAGACTCACCAAGCCAACAAACTACTACTATTGATGCAGTGATTAATACTAAACACAAAGGACTCAAGACAACACTTTCTAGCAAGTAACCCTTCCTCTTGGTTGGTAATCATAGGTCTGTCTCAGAAAAAGACTGGAAGAATTTGCAATGACAATCCTTCATACAGCAACAACATGAACCAAATCCAAACGTTTCAGACAGCATAATCACTAAAAAGTGATAGCAACTGTCTCTGCTGAAAATAAATTTAAGGATTTCCTGCATATGTAAAAGCCAAGGAGTCGTCTTCTGAATGCATCTCTCATAGGTCAAATGTCCCAGCATTTGCTGGGATTGATTTCTCTCTCTCTCTCTCATGGAATTAACAAACAAAAAAAAAGAAGACGAATGTGAGGCTCAGGATTCCTTCTAAAGCAGTTGGACTCTGTAGATTAGGCCTAAACGTCTACCTCTTGTTTGTAACTCAATAGCATTCTTAGATAATTTCTTCAAGTGATGGTCTTTCTGTTAACATTCTCCTAATCAATTTTGGTAAAGAAGCAGGAATCCAGGAAGAGGTTCTGTTCTTTTAAAGCCAGGGATGAAAACACCACTATTTAAATGCTGGCCCATTCTTCAAACGGATGTCATGCAGAGTTCTTAAGCAGATGGAGAAAATGGTATTGGTCTTGTTAAATGAATTGATAACAACAAAGGCAATGTTATGGTCTAGACAGAGCGGGTCTAAACGTCTCTTTTTGCAATACCTCTGATAAACAAAAAATAGAAGTTATGTTCTTACCGTAACGTTCCATGTTAGTTGTCTTCTTCTCGCCTTCTTTCTTGCTGGATGGGTTCGGAGCCGACCTCGGCTCCACTGCCACTCTAAAAGCTCGAGAGTTGGTTCCACCGGCTCGAGGCTCCCCTTATATCCCACAATGCTAGGCGGTATTACCTCAGATCTCGTTTGTAAGCTATGCCCAGCCAAAAATAACTCCAGAACCACTGGAAAGGGAAAACCCACCTCTATAAAAGGAAGGGAAGAAGGTGACCTGAAAACCTGAAGAAGGAATATATGCACAGTATAGCATATACCTATATACAATAGAGGTGGTAGAAAGAGAGGTCACAATCAAACTCCTCTAGGTGTGTCCAGGCTAGGGGAAGGAGGTGGGGCAAGAAAGAAGAGAAGAAGACAACTAACATGGAGCGTTATGGTAAGAACATAACTTCTATATGTTAAGTTGTCCATCTCGCCTTCATTCTTGCTGGATGGGACCGCCCTAGCACCTTGTCCCGGTGGCCTATCGGAACAGACTCTTGAGAACAGTGGAACCAAAGTTAGCTCTATGTCTAGAAGCTAAATCCAACTTATAATGGGAAATGAAAGTGTGAGGAGTAGCCCAAGTAGCCGCTGCACAAATGGTGTCAATAGGCAGCCTGTCTTGGAAGGCTATAGAAGTAGCCAAAGCTTTGGTGGAGTGGGCCTTAGGTTTGTTAGGCAGCTTTTGGTGTCTAATTTCATAAGCAAAGGAAATCAGAGATGTTAGCCATCTGGAGAGTGATACCTTGAAACTGAAAGTCCCTTTCTGCCTTCTGCATAAGAGACAAACAACTGGTCAGTTTTCCTGATCTGTTTGGTTCTATCCAAATAATACCTTAACTGACGATGAACATCTAGCCAATGCAATTTTTGTTCAGACCTGTTAGAATAGTTAGGAAAAACACAGGAGGTCAATGCTTTGATTTAGGTTAGGCATAGAGGCTACTTTAGGTAAAAAGTATGGATTGGTTCGTAAGGACACCCTGTCTTTATGAAACAATAGATAAGGTGGTCGACTGCTAAGTGCATGAAGTTCTGAGACCCCTCTAGCTGAAGTAATGGCTACCAGAAAGAGAGTCTTCCAGGATAGCAATTTCAATGAACAGGAAGCTGCAGGTTCGAAATGGGGAAGAATCAAAGATGTGAGAACTAAATTAAGGTCCCAAGAAGGAGGAGGATTTCTTATAGGAGGTCTGAGAAGAAAAACTCCTTTAAAAAAAGCTTTGCAAAGCTTGTGAGACATGATGGCAGAATCTGAAATGCCCACATGAAAGTTAGAAATAGCTGCCAATTGAACTTTAAGAGTAGAAGGAGATGAACCTGCATGGAAGAGTTCAGCTAGAAAATCAAGGACTATTTGGATGGAAGCAGTGAAAGGATCTATGTCCCTTCCTTGAGCCCAATAGGCGAAACGTTTCCACTTACTAAGATAAATCTTCCGAGTGGAAGATTTATGGGAAGCTATCAAAATATCTCGAACAGAGTGAGATATTTGAGGAAGCCTGGCTAAGGTTGGAATTGGAGGAACCAAGCAGTGAGGTTCAGAGAGGGAGGGAGCGATGTAACTGACCCGATTGATGGATCAAAAGATCTGGAACTAGGTCCAGATGCCAAGGTTGCTCCAACAGAAATTGATGTAGAAAGGGGAACCAAACCTGTCGAGGCCAGTAAGGAGCAATGAGGATCAATGAGGCCTTCTGAGCGATAGCTTTCTGTATCACTTGAGAGATTAGTGGGAAGGGAGGAAATACATACAGAAGTCCCGGGCCAAACTTGGACTAGAGCGTCTCTGCTGGGCTGGCCTGGTAACGGAATAGGGTGAAATAATCTCTGCACTTGCTGTTTTGGGGAGTAGCAAAAGGTCGCAGCAAGGCTGACCCCACTTGAGAAAAATTTTCTCCAGAATAGAATCTTTCAGAGACCACTGTGAGGCATGAGGATAGCTCTGCTCAACTTGTCCATGATCAGATTGGACTTCCGGGATGTGCGTTGCTATCAAAAACCGCTGAGAAGAAATCGCCCATTGCCACAGTCTGAGTGCTTCTCGACATAGGGATAGGACCTGGTTCCGCCTTGTTTGTTGATATACCACACTACAGACATATTGTCCGTCTGGATTGCTATCGTTCCCAAGGGAAGAGAGTCTTGAAGGGCTTGCAATGCTAAAAGCACTGCTCTCATCTCTAGAACATTTATATGCAAGTGGCATTCGTCTGGTTGCCATATGCCCTGGACTGTTCTGCCCTGATAATGCCCCCCCCCCACCCAATCAGGGAGGCGTCCGTTGTCAGAGTAGCAGGGGAAGGAACAAAGGGTCTTCCCAAAAAGAGCTGAGGGGAAGAAATCCACCAAAGAAGATGATTCTTGCATGCTTGCGTTATCATAATGGTGTGGGACATCGGAAGTTGCTGGTACGACCACTGTGTGAAGAGCATCCATTGAAGGATTCTCATGTGGAATCTGGCTAATAGAAGTAGAGGGATAGCAGCCGCCATAATCCCCAGTACTTTCAGAACTAATCTGGCTTTGACTCTGTTGCTGTGGAAAAGAAGGGAGACCAGTTTGCGTATGTCTGCTATTCTTTGGTCTGTTAGTCTCGCAGACATGTTGACTGTGTCTAGATTTGAGCATAAGAAGGTAATAGGAAGACAAGGAGACAAAACAGACTTTTCGCAATTTATTGAGATGCCTAACTTTTGACAAATGCGAAAGGTGTAGTCTCTGGCCATTAGAAGAAGATGCTTGGTAGGAGCTGTGAGGAGCCAGTCGTCCAAATATGGAAACACCTGGAAACCTTGGCGGCTCAGGTGAGAAGCTACCACTGCCATGCTTTTGGTAAACACCGGGGGCAGTGGTGAGACCAAAGGGCAGGGCTCTGAATTGAAAGTGACTGGTTCCCAGCGAAGCGGAGGAATCTCCTGGAAGCGTCTGTTCATTTTATATGATAGTACGCATCCTGGAGGTTTATAGAGCACATCCAGTTTTCCTTTCCCAACAGGGGTAGGATGGATTGTAGCGTGACCATCCGAAATCTTGTTTTCTTGACCGACTTGTTCAAGATACTGAGATTCAAAATGGGTCTCCAGTCCCCTGTTTTCTTTGGAACCAAAAATAATTTGGAGTAGATTCCGGATCCTTGCTGGTCTGCTGGCACTGGCTGAATGGCTCTTTTTGCAAGCAACTTTGAAATTTCCAACGCTGCTTGATCCCTTTGAGCGGGTGGAACATCTGGAAGGGATTTTTTTGATTGATTTGGGATACGAAAGAACGGAATGGAATAGCCTTCGGAAATGATGGAATGGACCCACTTGTCTTGAGTTAGGGAGCGCCAGGCTTCTGGGTACAGTGACAATCTCCCCCCGACTGCCTCCGAAGGTGGACAGTCGGGCAACACCTCAGGGATGCTGGAAGGGCTTATCGGAAAAGTTTCGATTGCCCTGGTTCTGGACCCCCCTGCCTCTAGGGCGACGTCTACCATTATTGTTCCCCCCTCTGCCTCTGGAGGGGAACTGACTCTGTGCGTCAGGCAAAGTCCCTTGAGATTGTTTGTGGAACCACATTTTCCCACTTTTCTGGCCTTTGGGGTAAGGCCTAGAAGGAGTAGAAATACAGACTCCGGCGGCAGAAAGAGTTTTGCCATCCGTCTCGCACCTCGTCAAGGTTTCTTTCACTTGAGGACCAAAGAGATGATCCATCAAGCGGGAATTAGTGAAAGACATTTTAAAGGGTCCATAAAATTGCATAGCCGCATCCAGGCATGCCGTAGGGCAACACCTGTCCCTCTTGGCTCTGCTCGCTCCATCAGCCGCATATGAAAGGAGGCACATGGAGGAGTTAGCTACAGAGTTTAGGGTAGCCAGCTGAGCGTTCATCTTGTCCTGAAAACTCGCAGCTGTAGGATCCTTCAACATCTCACTCGCTTCCTTGATCAAATCTCTTTGAAGGCAGTGAAATGGCATAGGTAGTTCAGCGAGCATAGCAAAGGTCGCTGAGAAAACATCCGCTTCCGTACCTGTCCATAGACCTAGATTCCTTGTTAGGAGGATGGACAGGCACCGAAGGATCAGCTAGTTCCTTCTTAGTGGCAGCAGCTACCACCATAGCATCCACAGAAACTCCCTTGGTCAGAAATTGCTTATCTGCTGGTGCTGTGATAAACTTTGAAGGTCTCCTGGGGGTGGGTCCACTGAGTCAAGAGCCGTCCAAGCCTTTTTTGCTACCACCTGCATGAGGGGGTCAAGGGGGACACCCAGGAGGTGGAAGGGCGAGAGCCAAATGCCTCAAGATACACAGATTCATCCTGCGAAGGGTTAATGGCTGGCCAATTTCCCTCTGTTTCAGGATCTCTAGAATGTCTGCAAAGGAGACATCTTCAGAAGGGGAACAGGGGAACCCTCGAATCCTCTAAATCTGTGTCAGAGGTGATAGACTCAGGTGAGTCTATGTGCTTCCTCTTACACTTTCTCTTCCTAGGGGCTCCCCTGCCAATTCAGGAGAGGCCTCGAAGAGGATGAGATCCCACAGGGGATTCTTGAGGAGCTGGCTCTCTGCGGTCTGGGATGAGGGAGTGAGTAGACATAACCTGAGGCACAGAGGAGGGAGGGGCGGAGCCGACTGTGGAGTTGAACCAGGTTCCAACACACTCCGCATGACCTCGAGCACCCCTGTCAGGCAGAGCCAGAGGTCCCCGCTCAGCTGAGAACCCCCTCGGCACCGACAGTGATGGCTCGAGGCGATGTCGGAGCCGCACTCACCAGCGCGAAAGCACCGAGAGGGGGAGCGGGGTTGGGCAAGGGTCCGATGGCACTCACCCCATCGGAGCCGACGAGGGAAGTCCGGCGCTGAGATTCTTCAATGGAAGAAATCGGAGCCGAGCACGGAACCGAAGACAATTGTATCGGTTCGGCTACCACAGTCTCGGTTCCGACACGCCCGACTCGAGCTCAAAGGAGTTGGAGGAGGAACATTTTGAGGGATAGGGTCAAGCATCGACTGATGAGTCGGGCTCTGAAGCATTTGGGCCAGTGCCTCGGACTTAAGAAGTCGACTCACTACCCTCTGAAGATCATGATCCGAAAGCCTCGATGATCTAGAGGAGTGAGATCTATGGCTCCGTTCAGACAGCAAGGGAGACGCTGGAGCCGAATGAGCGGAGCCAAGGGCGGTGACCTAGACCTCTTTCTAGATGTCGGATCCGATGGTCTGATCGGAGCCGACCCAGAATTTCAATGCTTGGCTCCAGCCGGCCGAGGAACCACAGAAGCTGCAGTCCGAGACTCATCGGCTCCAGCGAGCCGATGTAGCAGTAGGTTTGAAGCCTTAGGCCTCGACTCAGAAGCTGGAGTCGAGGACCTAGAAGCCTTAGAGGGTTTGCCGAGTAGCAGTAGGGAACCCTCAGGCTTGAGCAAACCTCTTAAAATAAGTTTGTTTTTTCTTTCCTGCTGGACTCTAGGGCTGAAGCCATGGCATACAGCACAAGAGTCCTGCAGGTGTAAAGGTCCCAGGCAGTATACACAAGAAGTGTGACTGTCTGTCAGAGACATTTTCTGACAGCACGAGTCACACTTCTTGAAGCCTGAGACCTTTGATTCCTTAGACATTTTCAAAGAAAGTGTAACCACACACACACACACACACAAACACACCGATTACACTTTTCACAAGGTTAACTAAAAAAAAGGGAGATTAGTTCTTTTCTAGATCCTTAAAAAAAAACACATACACTCCACTAAGGGGCTGGAAGGGCCCGAAGGCCTGAGAGAAGAACTAATAAGTTCTTGTGGAAAAAAGGGTGGATAAACAGGGAGGAAAGGGTCAAAATCCACTAAGTTAAGGGAAATAACTATAATAGAGTAAATTAAAGGGGTTTAAATTCACTATAGCTTAATCTATAATAACTGACCTGAAGCCGGTAGAAACCATACACCTCGATCGCTGTAGCGGCAAACGAGATCTGAGGTAATACCGCCTAGCATTGTGGGATATAAGGGGAGCCTCGAGCCGGTGGAACCAACTCTCGAGCTTTTAGAGTGGCCGAGTCGGAGCCGAGGTCGGCTCCGAACCCATCCAGCAAGAATGAAGGCGAGATGGACAACTTAACATCAACTGCTAACGCCACGCTATGTAAACTTGAGAAGCCAGAAAAGATTCTAAAATAACTCGTGCAAGCAGCGTCTGGTGAAGATCCACAAATTTAATAAAATGTCATACAATACAACACACAAAACTAGATGTAAAACATAAAAATTGGTTGAGCGCTTTCACCCGTAAGTAATACAGGCTTCATCAGAACTAAAAGCCATATTGAATTCCTGACCATATTTAAAAAATCTTTGGCGCCAAAAATTTTAAAGCTGTACATGCTCAATTAATACTTTGTGGTTAACATACTCTAACCTTGCATACATTAATATAAACTGCAAAAGTATTCTAAATCAAGTTAAAAAATGTTAATAGTAATTATGAACAATAAGTATAGTTAATATAAATAATATAAATAATATATTGCTGCATTATTAAAAAGAGTTGATAAATGTCATTAAATATATTAAACGCAAAAAATATATATATTAAACACAAAAAATATATATATTTAAACACAAAAAATATATTTATCCACAATAAATACAATGAATTAGGAATTTGAAAATTAATGACTCAATTTATGTAATAGTGGTTTGATAGTCATACTTTCATTCAAACCTGGGGCGGAGGCAGCATCAGTATATATTTGCCACCACATTTCCCTATATGATAGATGGCCCTTCTGGTCACCCCCCCTAGGGTCAGCTTTAACTGTGTCAATTATTGCAAACGTAAATCGATGATCAGCCCCTTGTTGTTTAATATGTCTATAAACAGCATTTTTTTCATCACTCTTTTTGATAGAATAAAAATTACCATAAATTCGTTTGTTCAGCTGTCTCTCGGTCTGTACATAGGGCGAGAAATTTTGTTTTGCAATTTCCTGATTTAAATCTAATAAAAGATCAAATCACATTATCCAACCTAATACCTTGACTGTTGTTAATAGCAAAACACCAGTTACAGCTACCACATATCTGTGTGTTCTTAAATGTAATGCATTTTTGTATGGGGGAATTTTCCAACAACCTCTTAATATTAGGGCCCACTTTATTCACAAAACAAGGTCGAAGTCCCAATATAGTCACTATTTGTGTGACTGCTAATATATTATTCCAATTACTGTTTAAAATTTCTTTAACTTTATAAGAAAATGGTCCGTATTCTAAAATGCAAGATCTACAAAAATCAATAGAAGAGGGTTTAGTAATGGCAGCATTACTGTTTTTAGTAAAATGTAAATTGTTAGATTCCAAACCTAGTAATGGTATATATCTAGTACCCCATCCTTTAGTCACTTGACTACTTATGTTACGCATCATGTTAGTGTCGTAGCCCCTATCCCTAAATAATTAAGTAAAATACGCTACCTCAGCTATCATATCAGAATAGCCAGAGGTCATTCTTGCAGCTCTAATTAATTGTCCCTTGTAAATATTTCTCAACAGAGACTTAGGGTGGTTGCTGGAATATTCTAAATAACTATTAGAAAATGTAGTCTTCCTATGAATTTTAGAAGAAAATTGAGAATTTTCTATAAATACATATGTGTCTAAATACGCAAGTCTATCTTGACTTTGTGCATAAGTAAATTTCAGAAAATTACTACTGGAATTCAGATAATCAATAAATTTCATAAGAATCTCAACATTAGCATTCCATAATATGTAAATGTCATCTAGGTAACGTATGTAATATTTTATATATCTATAAAAGTCACTTGGGAAGATAACGGATTCTTCCCAGTCTAACATTACCATATTAGAAAAAATAGGGGCACATGCAGCACCCATTACTACCCCTTTGGTTTGTCTAAATATTTCACCTTCATAATAAATATAGTTATGGTCTAACACTATACTCATCATTTCAGTGACTAGACAAATCTTATTTATATTATTAATATTTATATTATTATTATGTTAAATATTTTTGTGTTTAAATATATATATTTTTTGTGTTTAATATATATATTTTTTTGTTTAATATATTTAATGACATTTATCAACTCTTTTTAATAATGCAGCAATATATTATTTATATTAACTATACTTATTGTTCATGCTTACTATTAACATTTTTAACATTTTTTAACTTGATTTAGAATACTTTTGCAGTTTATATTAATGTATGCAAGGTTAGACTATGTTAACCATAAAGTATTAATTGAGCATGTACAGCTTTAAAATTTTTGGCGCCAAAGATTTTTTAAATATGGTCAGGAATTCAATATGGCTTTTAGTTATGATGAAGCCTGTATTACTTACGGGTGAAAGCGCTCAACCAGTTTTTATGTTTTACATCTAGTTTCGTGTGGTGTATTGTATGACATTTTATTAAATTTGTGGATCTTCACCAGACGCTGCTTGCACGAGTTATTTTAGAATCTTTTCTGGCTTCTCAAGTTTACATAGCGTGGCGTTAGCAGTTGTTTTTGTTTATCAGAGGTTCTTTGGTTCAGCCAACGCCTTTTGTGGTTATTTCTTTTTGCAATACACATCACCTTCTTGATACAACTGCTAGGAGGATAGCAGAATGAGAGAGAGTGCTGGGAAACTAATGGATAACTCTGGCAGTGACAAAGTTCCTTAACAGACACAGGCAATACTGACAAGGGAAGGACTTCACTGGACACAGGTAACTGAACAGAGAAGATGCCCCCGGATGGACCTGCTTAGAAGTAATCCTAAAAATAAGATGATTTTTCAGTAAATACTACTGTATACTGGGAAAATGCATTTATGTGACAGGCATTTCAGGTGGATGAGCATTCAAAACTACAGTACTGAGTATAGTAAAATACAACACAAAGACACATACTTTACTGTAAAAGCACTTTCCAGAGAAACTTGGTCATCTTGGTAGGACACCTGACAGTAGCGAACATCTTTCACAGACGTTGGAACAGTTACATTAGGTAACAATCCTTGAACTAGGTGATCTCTGTTTATCTTGGGAGTCCAGTTAACCTACAAGATAAAATACAAAATTCCATCTTAACAGAGAAAAATAGATTTTTACAATAGAATACAAAAAGTATTAATATAATCTTCATTAAACAGAACTTAAGTAAAGAGTGGGGTGGTAATATGCAAATAATTACACAGATATACTTACAATAATTAGAGCTGAGAGGCACGAGGACTGTCATCTACAAAGCTTTTTCACATTTCTTTGTTAGTATTTTTTTCTAAAAATGCTGTATGGTAATTATGTGGTCCTTGAGAATTGATAAATTTGGTATTATTTCAAACCCAGTACTTCCCTATAAAGTACAGTTTTGTACCTACCATAAATGTAGATGTCCGATAGGCATGCATCTGCAGTCCTTACAAATGGGTTGTCCTGTCGTCAGGCAGCCCTTCGGTCGGCCGGATTCCAAAGTCTGGGTCTGGCCTCGGCTGGGGTCGCACTTCACCCGACGTCACAGCTGCAGTTCTTCGGGTATAAAGGCATCAGCCGACGCCATTTTCCTCAGTGTTTCTTGCCCCAGATGCCAGGTGCCCTCTAGGAAGGCTAAATTTGGATAAATGCAAATGGTTCCAAATAGTAGAGAGCAAACAAAAAATAAGCATGTATGTACATATATACAAACAAATACACCATAACAGATTCCCCCAGCCAGCTACAAGATGGGCAAATACCCTAGGAGTACCACAGAGGGAAGGAGGGTGGTAATCCTGACTGCAGATGCATGCCTATCAGACATCTACATTTATGGTAGGTATAAAACTGTACTATGTCCTTCAAGGATGCATCTGCAGTCCTTACAAATGGGTAGAATACCATAGCCAAACTGGGGAAGGAGGAGAAATAAGATTATGGTGTAGTTAAGATCCCTTGCAAAACAGCAGTGGCAAAACCTGCTCGGGATCTGGAGTATAAAGGTAAATTATAATGCTTGGCAAATGTATGCACGGAGCTCCAAGTAGCAGCCTCTAAAATGTCTTTGGTAGCCACTCCTCGTAGAAAAGCTGTGGTAGTGGCTGTAGCCCTTGTAGAGTGAGGCCTGATGTTTTCTGGAGTTTTCTTCCCATGGTAGGAGTAACAAAATCTAATGCAATTTCCTATCCACTTAGAGATTGTCTGTTTTGAAATTGCTTTTCCTTCCATTCCTGTTGCATATGCTACCAGTAGCTGGTCAGTTTTTCTATTGCTCTTGGTCCTGTCCAGGTAGTAGCGTAATTGTCTGTGTACATCCAAGGTATGCAAAAGTCTTTCTCCCCTGTTCTGTGGGTTGGGGAAGAATGTAGGTAGGTGGATAGCTTGATTTAAAGATACCCTGGAGACCACCTTTGGCATAAAAGTAGGATTTGTTCTCATGGACACTCTATCTTGACGGAAGATCAGGAAGGGCTGTACTGCCATTAATGCCTGTAGCTCAGATACCCTTCTTGCTGAAGTGATTGCAAGCAGGAAGGCAGTTTTCCATGATAAGTATTGTAATTCTGCTGTTGCTGCTGGTTGAAAGGAGGAGTGTCAACTTTCTAGCACAAAGTTCAAGTCCCATGCTGGCAATGGTGGCTTCCTAGGTGGTTTTACATTTTTAATTCCTCTCAGAAACTGCCTGAGCAGAGGATGTGAGAAGACTGGAGGATCCAAGTTGTATTCTGCTGAAATAGCTGATGCATGAATCTTAATGGAAGAATAGGACAGGCCGTTGTGGAAGAGCTCTGCCAAGTATTCCAGGATGTTGGCTATGTTTACCAGTGACACATTTTCTCCTTTTGCAGTACTCCAAATGTGATATCTTTTCCATTTTGCTGAATAATTTTTCTTGTTGAGGGTCCATGAGCCTCCAAGATAATGTCTTTAACCCTTTGGGATAAATTTGGGTAATTTGGTGTTATGCAATGTTCCAGGCAGTCAGCTGCAGTGTTTTCAGGTTTGGATGCAGGGTGTTGTAGTTGTTCTGTGTTAACAGTAAGGGAACTAGGGGTAGAGGCCATATTTGTTCCCGAGACATGCTCCTCAGTAATGGGTACCAATGTTGCCTTGGCCAGTCTGGAGCTATCAGGATGATCCTTGGATGGTCCTCTTTGATCTTCAATAGCACCTTGTGCATCAAAGGAAGTGGTGGGAATGCATATGCTGTCAGGTTTTTCCAACTGAAAGATAGGGAGTCCACTTTCCAAGCAAGTGGGTGGTGCGTCCTTGTGCAGAATTTCTTCAGTTGGTGATTGTGCGGGGATGCAAATAAGTCTATTTCTGGTAGTCCCCATTTTCTTGTAATGGTTTTGAAGATGTCCGGATGCAGCATCCATTCGTGGGCATCCGTGGTAGTTCTGCTTAGTATGTCTGCCAGAATGTTTTCTTTTCCTGGCACAAAAATTGCTTGTAACTGAATGTTGAAGCTCAGGGCCACATTCCAGAGGTCCATTGCCATCCGGCATAGGGGGTACGAATGTGTGCCTCCCTGTTTGTTGATGTACCACATAACTGTGGTGTTGTCTGTCCTTATCAACAGTTGACCTTGTCGAAGAAGTGGTCTGAATGTCTGAATTGCCAGTTTTACTGCCAGCATTTCCTTTTGATTTATGTGTAGGTGCAGTTGGTCTTGAGTCCATAAGCCTTGTATGCACTTGTCCAGCATGTAAGCCCCAACCGAGGTCTGAGGCATCTGTTGTGATGGTCTGGCTTGGTTGAGTGCTGTGGAAGGGCAGTCCTTTGTTTGATTGACAGGCCTGAGCCCACCATTGGAATTCTTGCTTCAGGCATGGGATTATTGGAATTTGGGTTTCTAGGCTGTGCTTGTGCTGAGACCATAAATTCCTTAGGTACCACTGTAACTTTCTCATATGCAGTCTGGCATGTGAAACCAATATTATGCAGGATGCCATGAAACCCAAGGCTTGCAGGACTTTTCTTGCTGTTAGCTGGTTCTTCTTTGTTAATGCCAAGAAGTAGAGGTAGTTGCTCGGTTTTCTACTGTTAGGAATGCCATTTGTTTTGATGTGTCCAGTTCTGCACCCAAAAGGTTATCCTTTGGGATGGTATCAGCCTTGACTTTTTTATATTGACTGTGTATCCCAGAGCTTGCAGTAGATAAATGACCCTTTTCAAGTCTTCTGCTAGCTTGTTTTGTTGTCCGCTTGCAACAGGCAGTCGTCCAGGTAAGGGTAGATTTGGATTCCCTGAAGCCTACAATGAGCAATTACTGATGCCAGGCATTTCGTGAACACTCTGGGCGCAGTAGATAAGCCAAAGGGCAATGCTGAGAATTGATAATGCTCTGATCCTGCAAGAAATCTGAGGTATCTTCTGCAATTTGGTCGTATGGGGACGTGCAGGTATGCCTCCTTGAGATCTAGAGTTACCAGCCAAGACTCCTTGCCCAACATGGGACGAAGTTGCTGTAGGGTCAGCATTTTGAATTTTGGGACAATGAGGTATGTGTTTAAAGCGGACAGATCGAGAATAGGTCTCCATTGGTTTTCTTTTCTTGGTACCAGGAAGAGCCTGGAGTAAAATCCTTGTCCTTGCTCCTTAGATGGTACCTTTTCTACAGCTCTCATCCTTAGTAAGTGAGTTATTTGTTTTAGAGCTTCTGCCTTTTGATTTGGAGGAAGGTCTGGCATTCCTCTCTTCTTTGGTAGAGTATGGAAGTGAAACCTGTAACCTTGGTCTATTGTCTGCAAAATCCACTTGTCTCCTGTGATGTAATGCCAGTTTACTGAAAATAAGGCTAGTTTCCCGCCTAAGGGTGCTTCTAGTTGTTCCCTGGTAGGCGGTGCCAGAGCCAAGTCACTGTGATTGTCCTGTAGTAGTGGTGGCGGCTGTATCTGTGGCTGTACCTCGCTGGTTGTTAGCCTGCCACTGACGTCCCCTGTAGGCACCTCTGGATTGACCTCTGCCTCTTGAGCCTATTCCTGCCTCTCTGAGCTCTGGAGGTGTCTGGAAAGGACCAATTCTTGGAGGGCCAATTCCTGCTAAACCTTGGAGGTTGGACCTGTAAGAAATCTTTGACTGTCTGGACCGATTTTGCCTTCTCTTCCATCTTCTTCAGCACCTGTTGTGCAGGAGAGCCAAACAAATTGATCTTGTCCATGGGAGCATCTAGTAGCTTTGATTTGACATGGTGTGGTAAGGCCTGCTCTTTTAACCATGCATGTCTTCTGATCACTGTGCCAGTCATGGCTGATCTAAAGGAAGCCTCCAGTGCATCATAGCATTTTAAGGAATGATTACTGACCTGCTGAATGTTATGTACCATTTCCTGAACAGATTTTTTGTCTAATGGTTCATCTGAGGACAGCTGTTTAGTTAATTGGTCTAACATAAATTCTTGATACTGGATCATGTGGAATTGACAGTTCAAGGCCCTAGCTGAAAGAGTAGCAGAAGTGTAAACTTTTTTACCCCATCTCTCTAAGGCCCTGGATTCCCTTTCAGAGGGGAGGGGGTTTTTGGCAGAGGTAGCTGCTACCGCCTTAGGTCCCTGGGAGATAGTTTCGGGATTTAAGGCAACCTCCTTCGAGCCGGAACTGAACTAGCGACCTAAGGATGACTTGAATATTCACTACAGTCCTCCGCTCTACCAGCTGAGCTATCGAAGGGATTCTGAATCATCAGAGGAGACATCTGTAGAAACTGGCTCAGGGGGCTCTGCTCTAGGCCTCTTCTCTGGAGGTGGGTGAGAAGCCCTGTCTGGGTGAGGTTGGGATCCCCGGATCAAAGAAATGAGATCCTCTGCTAGACTAAGCATTTGTGAACTAGAGCTAGGCCTGTGAGAGGGGGTCTTAGCAGGCACAGTTTTGGTAGATTTAGCTGCTTTAGCCCTGGCAAAGGCCTTAATCGACATGGTTGCAGGTGGCCTAGCAGCTCCACGTGCAGGGGTTGAAAAATCCAAGGGGATAGTATCAGATAAATCCTGGGAACCTGCAAGAGCAGGTGGGATTTCAGTAGCCGATTCCACCAGGTTGGATGAGGCCTCGGTAGGAGGTAAGCTTCGGCTGAAGGAAGAACCGCGAGCTCGGTTTCAGCGAAACCGAGACACTCGCGGTTGGCTTAACGCGGTTTCGGCGAAACCGCGGACGCGAGTGTCGGTCCTTTCCTTGCGCTTTTAGATATTTGCGTAGTCGGAGGATCCGACGGCATAATGTAAGCAAAAGTGGAGCCGAAAAACTCCTCAGCAAATTCCGACCGACGTCTAAGTGTCCGTCGGTTAAAAGAAGCACAGGCTAGACAAGCTGCTACGTCGTGGTCTGGGCCTAAACAAGGTAAGCAGTAAGAGTGGAAATCTTTATGAGGTATTTGTTTCCCACAAGTTAAACAGTTATTCACTTTTTCTGACATCGGCTGAGGCAAGAAAGAGTCCCCAACGGGGTACTTAGCTTTTTAGAAGTCTTCGGTAGTAGTAGAAGTATTCGGTAGTAGTAATCTCTGGTTCTGACCGACCGGCACTTGCGAACAGCTTCTGCTTCGGGCGCCACGCGGCAAGAAAGACTGAGGAAAATGGCGTTGGCTGATGCCTTTATACCCGAAGAACTGCAGCTGTGACGTCGGGTGAAGTGCGACCCCAGCCGAGGCCAGACCCAGACTTTGGAATCCGGCCGACCGAAGGGCTGCCTGACGACAGGACAACCCATTTGTAAGGACTGCAGATGCATCCTTGAAGGACATCAGCTACTGTACCAGCCAATATTGGTTTGATTCGGTATATCATTTAGGCAAAACTAATGCAGCAAGCCATCTGCTGTATGCACAGCATTTCTCATTTTAAACTTTTCAGTCTCTCAGAAATGGGAAAGCATTAAGACACTGGATGGAGCTTTTTGAAACACTAGGAACAAAGTTTACTAATTTTCATTAACTTCTAAGAAACACTGACTAATACACAAATTATTACTCTTCTTACAATTACTGTTTCCCCAGTCTTGTCTGTTTGCTTCATTACTTATAATCTAGTCTTAAACTATACAATATAAGACTTGCTTCCTGGAATCCCATCCCCAAACAGTTTCTCACTTAAAATGAAGCCTGGATCGTCTTATTGTCTATGGGCTAGGGAAAATGCAACTTGTAAAGGATAACGCACACCATACAAACACCATAACCTATATACTGTAAAACTACATAGAAAACTACCAGCACCAAAAGGAGTGTTCCTAACAGCAAGTGAATATTTTCTTCCTACATGGACATGCAAATGTTTGTATTAGCTTTGGACTGATTCTGTCAAAGTAGAGGATCAGGGTCTCCATTTATGCTTCTGGTTAATTAGTCCTTTATAGTATGCGGTAATAATCCTCTCTATGGTACACACTACTAGCTTCCTTGTTGTACTAAGCACATTAATACTTGCCCAATTACTTAAATACACAAGTATGCCTTTAAGGTCATTCTAGGAGGAATCCTTAGTGTTTTACAATAAAGAAAACTTGCTGACTTGCTCATTTGCAGACTCCACATACTTCCTACCACTCTGCCATTACGCAAGATATATAAGCCCAAACCATACCCCCAAGAGAGTCTATACTGGAAAGTTGAAATTCACTCATTCGGCTTTGCAATGTATTCACACCCACTATTCCAAAGACAAAAAAAGATCAAAAAGAAAAACAAGTATGACATTGTTTTTGATGAGGGGCCAGACCTCTTTCACCATACTAATTTAATATAGCAATTTTGGGAACAGATAAAAGTGGGGAAAAAGGCAAAATCCATTAACCCACTTTGTGTGATCTCGCACAGACTACGCAAAGTGACAAATACTAAAAATCAATGCATCTGCATGTAAAGGAAAAGTTCTACTATAAAAAAGCACAGCACATTACACTGTTGAAAACAGACATAAAAGTGAATCTAACAGAAAAATTCACCTACACTTTTAAACCATATAAAGGCATAACACTGCAAACCTCCACACAGCAATGCATTAAGCATCAATCTCATACATAAAAACCAGACTTTCGACTATATGAATATTGACGCAGTAATCAGAACCCACAGAAAGGGTTTCAACTGTAGGTTATCAATAAGACAAACTATGGCTTACCTGTACACAGCCACATCAACATATTCAAAAGATGTGATTATTTATTATAATTGAAGAAGGGGTTAAAGAGGTAAGCGGTAAAAAACATGCATACAACTCTGTGTCAAATGGACATGAAAACTTGGGAAAAAGTACAGTTGTGTAAGTATCTTACCAAAACAGTAGATGTTCGAATGATCACTGCTGCATTAGCCTTAGCTATATGGTTTTATCCTGCACAGGATAAAATGGCTCGTCAGCTTTCAGGCCACCTTCCACATGCCCAGTCAGCCAGCTAGCTTAGACAGAGCTAATTTAAAAGATAGATTTGGGTCCCAAGCCCTTCACAGCTTTCATGCAAACAAGAGAGATGGAGGCTGAGCTCTGAAAGGACAATGCTTGGAATAACAAAAATGTCTACATCCTACCATAAACACATCGAAAACAAAGGGGGTGGAGGCTGGGCCCTGCTACTGCAAGAGTGATCATTCCAACATCTATTGTTATGGTAAGTTTATTTAAACATCTTTATTATGTTAATCATTCTGATAACTACTGCAAAAGCTTTAGGTATTCGGGCAGATTACCCTAGCTGACTAACATTTGGGAGGAGGAAGTAGAAGAGTTCAGAAGTTCCTAAAGAATAGTCGTAACAAAGCCTGATATGGATCTAGGGAAGGAATCAAGCTTACAGAGTTTTGTAAAAGTATGTATAGAGGACCAAGTTGCAACTTCTGGATTACTTCCAGAATCCAACCCTTTCCAAAAAGTCATAGATGAAGCCAAGGCTATGGAAGAGTAGGCCTTAACCCTACCTGAAATAGTTTTGTTGTGGTGAACATAACTAAAGGTAACAATCTTACACAACCAATTAGAAATAGTCTGTTTTGACATAAGCAGTCCCTTCTTATCTTCACAAGAAATGAAAAACTGGTAAGATCCTCTGAAAGTGTTAGCTGTGTCAAGATAGCACTGGAGGTGTCTGTGGACATCCAAAGTATAGAGAATCCTTTCCCCCTCATTTTTAAGTTCAGGAAAGAAAACCGAGAGATAATTTGACTTAAAGTAAACTTAGATAGCACTTTAGGCATAATAGAAGGATTAGTTCTCAAAGAAACTGTCTGTGTAGAAAGTAAGATAGGTCTGACTCCCCATAATAGCTTGCAACTCAGGCATCCTTTTTGCAGAGGTCAGTCCAACCATTATTCAGGTCCCATAGGATTACAGGATTTACAAGGCAACTGAACCTCAAGACCATTTTCAACTTGCCAGTATGCACCCTTAGGTACCGCCTGTCATTTTAAAGAGAGCCAGACTAGTCATATTGTGTTGAATTTATGAACTTCCATCCAGATGCCTAGCTCATTCTTAAAGGCAGACGGCGCTTAAAGTACAGTTTTGTACCTACCATAAATGTAGATGTTCGAGTGCTAATACAGCTGCAGTAATCACAGATGGGTTTTCTGCCGTCAGGCGGGTCCTCGGTCGGCCAAATTCCAAAGTCTAGGTCCGGCGTCGGTTGTCGTCGCTTTCTTTCCTGACGTCAGTGCGACAGGGGTATATAAGACACAGCCGACGCCATATTCTTCAGTCTTTCTTGCCCCAGATGTCAGGTGCCCCCAGAAGGAAGGCAATACATAAATTATATATATATATATATATATATATATATATATATATATAGTCAAGCAATGCAATATAATCAAAAATCAGTAGTTGCAAGAAAATACACCATAGAAGGATAACCCAAATTAGGTTGTATGAGGAGGTGTTAGCCACTAGGCCTTTACCAAGAGGGGAAGGAGGGAGGGAAACCTGTACTGCAGCTGTATTAGCACTCGAACACCTACATTTATGGTAGGTACAAAACTGTACTATGTTCATCGTGCATACAGCTGCAGTAATCACAGATGGGTAGAATCCCAAAGCTACGCACAGGGTGGTAGGCACTAGGTGGAATTGGGAGCAGCCAGAATGCCCTGCAACACAGCAGTGGCAAAGCCTGCTCTAGTTTTGGAATATAAAGGCAGGTGGTAGTGTTTTGTGAAGGTATGCACAGAACTCCAAGTGTCTGCCTCCAAAATATCTTTGGTAGGGACTCCTCTGAGGAAGGCTGTAGAGGTAGCTGTGGCCCTTGTGGAGTGGGATCTGATGCCTGTAGGAACAGGTTTGCCATGAAAGGAGTAACAAAACCGTATGCAATGGCCTATCCATTTTGAAATTGTCTGTTTGGAAATTGGCTTCCCTTGAGCTCCTACAGCATAGGACACAAAAGTTGTTCTGATTTCCTGAAGGGCTGTGTTCTGTCCAAATAGTAATGTAGCTGTCTATGGATGTCTAAGGAATGTAGCAGCCTTTCCCCTTTGTTTTGAGGATTGGGGTAAAAGGTAGGTAAGTGTATGGCCTGATTTAAAGCTACCCTGGATACTACCTTAGGCATAAATGAAGGGTTGGTTCGTAGGGAAACCCTGTCCTGATGGAAGATGAGAAAGGGCTGTACAGCCATGAGGGCTTGTAGTTCCGAAACCCTACGAGCTGAGGTAATGGCCAGAAGGAAGGCTGTTTTCCAGGACAAATATTGCAAATCTGTAGAGGCAGCTGGTTCAAAGGGAGGTAATGTTAATTTTTCTAGAATGTAGTTAAGATCCCAGGCTGGTATTGGTTGTTTTCCTTGGAGGTCTTATATTCTTAGCTCCTCTGAGGAACTGTCTTAAAAGTGGGTGAGAGAATAAGGGTGGATCAGTGTTGTATTCTGCAGAAATGGCTGAGGCATGAATTTTGATGGAGGAAAATGAAAGTCCACTGCTCAACAGCTCAGCTGGATACTGTAATATCTGAGGCAAATTCAGTTTTCTAGGATCCTGGCCTTTTTTCTCATTCCAAGCGCAAAAACGTTTCCATTTTGCGGAGTAAGCCTTTCTAGTAGATGGCCTTCTGGCCTCCAAAATGACATCCTGCACCTCTTTGGAGAGTAGGGTCTGTTGTGGTGTTAAGGAATTTTCCATGCAGCCAGATCGAGAGTTTTCAGCTGACTGTGAAGAGTTTTGTAGCTGTGCTGAGTCAGTAGAAGAGGCATTAGAGGTAGGGTCCAGGGAGGAGTATGTGTTAGGCTCCTCAGGAGTGGGTACCAGTGTTGTCTTGGCCAGTCTGGAGCAATCAGTATCATCTTCGGTCTGTCTGCTCTTGCTTTCAAGAGCACCTTGGGCAGGAGAGGCAAAGGTGGGAAAGCGTAAACTGTCCATGTTGCCCAACTGAAAGAAAGGGCGTCCACTCTCCAGGCCTTTGGATGAAAGGCCCTTGAACAGAACTTTTTCAATTGATGGTTCCTGTGGGAGGCGAAGAGATCTATGTCTGGTCTTCCCCACGCTTGGATTATCTTTGTAAACACTTGAGGATGTAACTTCCATTCGTGTTGATCTGTCATATTTCTGCTTAGATTGTCTGCCAGCGTGTTTTCCAATCCTGGCAAGTACTGTGCTTGAAGTTCGATTTGCCATTCCAGAGCCAAGTTCCAAAGCGATATGGCTAGCCTGCACAGGGGGTATGAATGTGTTCCACCTTGTTTATGTACCACATTACTGTGGTGTTGTCTGCTCTTATCAATAATTGCCCTGGATGCAGGAGGTCCTTGAAAATTGTAATTGCATTTATCACTGCTAGCATTTCTTTTTGATTGATGTGAAGGTGCTTTTCCTTTTGGGACCATTTGCCCTGAATGCACCTGTCTGTCATGTGCGCTCCCCAGGCGTAGTCTGAGGCGTCTGTTGTGATGACTTGATTTGCTTGAGGCTTGCAGAATGGAAGACCTGTGTTTGTTTGGCATGCTTGGGCCCACCATAGAAATTCCTTTTGCAAACATGGAATTATTGGTATTATTGTTTCCAAACTGTGGCTGTGTTGAGACCATAGGTTTTTTAGGTACCACTGAAGTTTCCTCATATGCAACTTTGCACATGGGATTAGAAGAATGCAAGATGCCATGAAGCCCAGAGCCTGCAGGATTTTCCTTGCAGTGAGCCTGGTACAATTTGCTAGTATTTTGAAGTAATGAGTTAGTTGCCCTTGTTTTTCTGGCGTAAGATAGGCCATCTGGGTGTTTGTGTCCAAGTTGGCACCCAGGAAAGTTATTTTCTGAGATGGTGCTAGCCTGGATTTCTCCTTGTTGACTGTGTATCCCAGAGAATTCAATAACCGTGTTACATAAGCCAGATGTTCCAGAAGTAGGTGCTTGTTGTCCGCTTGGATAAGGCAGTCGTCCAAATAAGGGTAAATTTGTATCCCTTGAAGTCTGCAGTAGGCAATTACTGATGCCAGGCATTTCGTGAATACTCTGGGCAGTAGATAAGCCAAGGGGCAATGCAGAGAATTGATAGTGGATTGAACCTGCAAGAAATCTGAGGTATCTTCTGCAGCTTTGTCTGATTGGGACATGCAGGTATGCCTCCTTGAGGTCCAATGTTACCAGCCAAAACTCCTTGCCCAGCATGGGAAGAAGCTGCTGTAATGTGAGCATCTTGAATTTTGGTACGAGTAGAAATGTGTTTAGGATGGATAAGTCCAAAATGGGTCTCCAGTCGGTTCCTTTCCTTGTTACCAGAAAAAGTCTGGAATAAAAACCTTGACCTTGTTCGTGAGTAGGTACCCCTTGAATAGCTTTCATGGCCATAAGCTTTGAAATTTGTATTTGAGCCTCTGCCCTTTGATTGTGTGGCAGGTTCGGCATGCCTCTCATTTTTGGAAGAGTGTGAAAGTGAAATCTGTAGCTTCTGTTTATAATGTCCAGGATCCATTTGTCTGTTGTGATAATATGCCGATTTCTTGTAAATAATGCCAGCTTTCCTCCCAAGGGTGCTGCCAGCTGAGACTTGCTTGGCATGGAAAGGGGGAAGTCATTGGGTTTGTTTCCTGTATTGCTGTGAACTGTCTTCGCCACCTCTTGTTGCTGGAGTTTGCCATTGTCTGCCTCTATATGATCCTTGAGGTTGTCCTCTGCCCCTTGTGCACCTGTATCTACCTCTTTGTGGCTTGTCCGTGGCTGGAAAGGACCAGTTCTTTGCAGGCCAATTTCTGCTAAAACGTGGTGGTTGAACCTGTAGAAAAGCTTTGACAGTTTGCATAGATTTAGCTTTTTCTTCCATTTTCCGTAGTATCTCCTCAGCATTAGTACCAAATAGTACATCCTTTTGTAAAGGAGCATCTAGTAGCTTAGCTTTAACATGGTCAGGCAAGGTTTGTTCTCTAAGCCAGGCATGTCTACGAATGACTGATCCTGTCACAGCAGCTCTACTGGAGGCCTCTAGGGCATCATAGCCACATTGTAAGGTGTGTTTACCAACTTCTTCTGCACTATGCATCATATCCTGCAACTCCTTCAAATCTGGTTGTTCAGGTTGAGACATTTTATTTCTTAATTGTGATAACAGAAACTGCTGATATTTAAGCATATGGAACTGACAATTTAAGGCCCTCATGGCTAGGGTGGCGAGGTATATACCTTTTTCCCCACCTTTCTAAGGATCTAGACTCTTTCGGAAGGTAGTGGATTCTTAGCAGTAGAGGCCTTCATTCCCTTGGGGCCTTGAGAAATGGTTTCAGGGTCAGCATTATGGCTTTTGTAAAGAAATTGGTGAGAGGTAGGAACTCTGTAGTACCTATCAGGCTTGACTGGGGCAGGAGGCAGGGAATCCGGATTTAGGCAAGCCTCCGAGTAAACATCAAGTATGTCCAAGACAGGAGGTATCGCCAGAGGTCTGTGCTGAGGTAACAAAAGAAATTCCCTAAGTCCTTTCTTGGAATCAGAAAAGTCTTGGCCTTCCCAATGGAAGTGTTCCCTCAATGTGTACAAGGTTTCCCCAAAAGAGAAATCCTCTGGGGGAGATACAGAAGGAATGGACTGCCCAGCATCCGAATCTACAAAAGGGGAGTACGAGTGTTCCTCTTCATCAGAATGTTCTGAAAAAATGGAATCCTGATCAGAAGAGGGAGAAGCTTCCTCCACTCAGGGTCTCTTGTCTGGAGGGGGCTGGGAACCCCTGATAAGAGTAATTAAATCCTCAGCCATTTTTAGCATCTGCTTTTTAGGCATGGGGCCTGGAGATGGGCCCTGTGCAACAGGCCTCTTGGGATGCATGGCTGATTTGGACTTAGTAAAGGCCTTAATGGAGAAGGAAGATGAGGGTCTAAAAACACCATGGGTGGAAGTGGACCTATCCACATTAGGAGGCTCAACACTCTCAGTGGCTTCGGTGGTTGTAGTCTGGGTATGGGCCGAGGAACCTGCGGTCTCGGTTACAGAGGACACCGCCAAAGAAGTGTCGTCGGTAGTCAGGAGCTGCGTAGGTGCCTCGCTGAGAACCGGACCACGTGTAGCCGGTTTTGGCGTGGTGTCGGTGGAGACCGCGGGCCTCGCGTGTCGGTCTTTGTCCTTGCGTTTTTTGGACAAAATGGTAGTCGGAGTATCCGACGACATTTTATAATCAAAGGTTTTACCAAAAAAGTGCTGGGCGAACCCGCCTGACGCTTAATAGTGCGTTTATTTAAAGTAGCGCAAAAGCGACAGGCCGAGACGTCGTGGTCTGGGCCTAAACAAGGTATGCAGAGGGAATGGAAATCCTTATGCGGTATTTGCTTCCCACAAGAAATACAATTGTTAACTTTGTCTGACATCGGTCTGAGGCAAGAAAAGTTTCCCCAACGGGGTACTTAGCTTTAAAGAAGACTTCGGTTTCCAATTATTCATAATTTCAGGAGCTGGCCGACGGGCACTTGCGAACTGCTTCTGCTTCGGGCACCGCGCGGCAAAAAGGACTGAAGAATATGGCGTTGGCTGTGTCTTATATACCCCTGTCGCACTGACGTCAGGAAAGAAAGCGACGACAACTGACGCCGGACCTAGACTTTGGAATTCGGCCGACCGAGGACCCGCCTGACGGCAGAAAACCCATCTGTGATTACTGCAGCTGTATGCACGATGAACATCTTGGGGAGGGAGTTTGTTCTAGAGAAGGAGCAGGAATTGTGTGACAAATCTATCCCTCCTTAGTCTTATTTTGTTGGAGAAGATTTATATCTCTCCCCTTGTATTAACTGGACTGTTTGATTTATTAAAGTATAAGAGTTCTTGGACTATTGGATCCTTTACAGCCCAATAAGCAAGACACAGGTCTCCATTAAGGAGTCTATATGAAGCTGAGTATATGGATAAGGCCTCGAAGTCTTTCTTTGCAATCCAAAATCTTTAGTTAAAAATTTCTGGGGTCTTTCCAATTGCTAGATATGCATAGTAAGGTACATCCCAAAAAGGGCACTACTCAAGGATGGTTCAAATCAATGCAGATTACAAGGAAGTAAAGACAACTTCTGATCTGGAAGATATATATTTTACTATGAGCTGTGCAATGTAAACATTTCCTAATCACTGTTGCAACATGATGGTCACATTTAAGGGAGCTGCCAGTCCATGTGCCCAGGTCTCTCATGACCAATTAATTATGAAGTAGTTTACAGTATAAGTTGGAGCTAGGAGGTGCTTACTAAATGCTAAAATGTGCACTTTTTGGCACTGAGCTTGAGACATTTTTTTAGCACAACTACTGACAAGTGTAAACTCATGCTGGAGTGCATATATGTTTGGGGGGGGGCTTGATGACAATAGAGTTTACAATCATCTACATAACCAAAGATCCTTGTTTGGTTAAGTGCAGATTTCTGAACCAGATATTGAACAGCAGAGGTCCCAGCACAAATTCCTGCATAACTCCAGCGGTTATCCCTATGCTCTCAGAGGACACACTACCTACTCTTACTGTGTCAATCCCATCTCTAAAAGCCAGGTGGCTATCCACCTAATTTGCAGCTCATTATACTTGCATGTGGCAAGATACTGAATGTGCTGGTGAGGTCATGGTATGCTTGTCGACAACTCAGTCTAAGGATCTAATACTCTTGTACAACATCAACAGAACAGTTAGAAGGTACATTTGTATCTCACAGAGGATACCACTGCTCTGGTACAGACTACCCATCTACGTAAAATAAAGCTTAACACTGTCCATATTAAAGTGCAACTTGGATCTTTGAATGGGTAGCAGAAAATGTACACCAGGACTGCCCCCTGTAGTAATAATGGACAAAAGTAGCTCTTAAACTCTCTATTCCATGCATGGATCACCTCAAATATTCTATGGTATGATCCCAGTTATTCTCACTGAGGATGATTTATAATTATCAACCATGAGATTTGTAAAGCCAATCTAACAGCAAATGGGATAGATTAATTCAAGCACCAAAAGGGTAATTGGCTAGGCTTAAAATGGATCATAAGGACAACCAGCCTAGCACTTACCTACGAACCTTTAAATTACCCTATTAAAACCAGGAAACCTTAAACCACCTTGTTATATAGGGAGAATCAACTTAATACATTTAACTCTTGCCCTCTTCTTCTCCCAAATAAATTATTTCAACAGTTTTTTATTCAGAGTTTCTCCTGCGGTTGATCAAATATACCTGACTCTCATACAACACTAAAAACATGTTCACTGCTTGCATCTTTCATATCCATAATCATTACCTCTTTAGTTTTTCCCCCCACATATACCTAGCAGCCAAATGCATCTTTACCTTGTTTGGGTAATACAGTCACCACTGCTTCTTTCCAAGATGCTGGTACCTCCCTACTTTTAGAACAGTTAAAGCCTTCCAGATCTTTAAAATTCTCTTCTCTCCTAATTTCCAAATTTCTATGGTAATACAATTTGTTCCTGGAAACTTAAAGGCTGATTAATTACACAACATTTTTTACTTCGCATCTTATCTAAACTTTTAATTGTTGAGTCTCATTTTTCTCTAACACTGGCATAACTAAGTCTTCTATAAATATTTCCATTTATTGTCTTTTCTTGGTTTTCCCGTGCCTCTTGTATTATACAAGTTTTTTTTTCACCATATCCCTTAGAACTTTATAGGATTAGTAGTTATTTTTCTTAACATAGGCTCCTTAAATTTGGCTGTAACTCTTTCTAGTTTCTGTTGACCAAGTCATTGGATTTTGTACTCTGGAGTTATCAAAAGATGGCTGCTTAACAGCAATCTTTCTAACTTCATGCATATTTTCAAATACAAATTTTCCTTTAGCATTTCACAATTGCTACTCCTCTTGTTCTGAGAGATTCCCTTTTTGCAATAGTATAGCCTTTGTCAAACTTCTGAATGATTCCTATTACTTTTCACATCTTTTTCTCTCTTTTTTCTACCATGCTTTTAAAGGCCTTTTTCATGGTCTCCCCCTCACTAGCTATCCTTTCTGAAATAATGTCAGTCTTTTCTAATGACTCTTAAATCACACCTACTAGCCACTGCTCAAATTCCTCTTTTTTAACAAATAGGAAAGCAACAATGTCTCATTTTTATATCATCATCCTTAATCTTTAGTTTTCAACGGTGTATGGCGTGATAAAGTTATTGCATCTGTCTCAAATCATTCAATTAAATATACATGCTCATGTGAAACGCACTTTCTACCTAGTCTAGTCTAATTACTGCATCTTGGGGAGTAATACACAAATTCTACTCGAAATACTTCGACTGAATTTTCATATTCTATTCCAAGTATTATCATACATTTCTTTAGAAATATATCCTCATTTGTTATACTTCATCCTCATTACTGCAAATCGGTTTCCAGTCCTAACCCATAAAAAATATTCCCTGCTGAAAGCTTCTTATTTTCACAAAATTCTCCTAAACTTCATAAATCTAGCTTTAGGTGAAATGTAAATATATGTCAGCATTATCCTCCTCCTTTGCCATTGACCAACTGCTATGACAAATGTCTTATTTGCTCTTTTTATCACTACTGGGGCCATTCTCACAATCTGTTTTAGCATTCCCATTTCCTTTGCCCCCTGTTATTCTGTTGAATATCTACCATGAAATCCCTTTTCACATTCACATGCTCATTTTCCTATACATTTCCTGTAACAGTGTTGTTTCCTATACTTTCTAATAAAATTCAGTAGTCTTTGCTTTTCATCTACACCTCCAAGGCCATTTACATTCCATATTTACTCCAAAATACTGTTGAGCACAAATTCTTTTGAATATATATTTCCATATTGCAGCAGAAAAGCTTAATGTGTATGTAGTTGTCTACTCTCACCTCTATTTGAACTTCTGTCACATCTTCCCAGAATATTCTCATCGATAAAAGCACTTAAAAACAAAATCAATTAAAAATAATCCACTTTTAATCCACAGCAATCCCACAAAACTATTGACACTTTGCAAAAATGAAGACTACTCCTCCAAACAGAAGCAGTTCCCAAAACTCATGTCTTAACTATTCTAAAGTTATGATTAATCATGTTAATGTGCATGTTACAGCCCACGTTTCCCACTTACACAGACTGCTATCTGTTCTCATCTCTAATCCATTCTCAAATATGAAAATCAAGTTGCATGCTTACTGTAAGCACTAACTTTTAGCTTTAAGAAAAAGTGCAGTAGCTAATCTTAAATTAAAAAACAGAAACTGTACATTGTAATATTTAATGCAGTGAAGTACTAAGGTTTCTATTCAGGATATCAGGTTGAGTGTGTTAGATCCAATCAAGCTTTGGCAAAACAGGCCCCATGTGAAAGACTGGCTTTGAGAATATAGGAGCTGAGAAGCGCACTAGGGAAGGAGCTAGTAACAGGGGCATATGGGCTGCACAGACTGCCTTCAATGTTGAAGAAGGTAGGGCACCCATCTATGATGCCCATCTTGAACTGCTTCTTGAGAAAGTTCCACATCAGATAATCTAGATCTGCTTCTGATTTGTTCTTATATGACCTGAAGGATCTCATAGAAGATGCAGATGGGGGTCTAGACTGGATATGGTGCATCTTTTTGTCAGATGATCCTTGAGCTGTATGTCACTTTGCTAAAGTGTTCAACACTAGAATTAGTTCTGTAAGTTCTGGATGTAGGAAAGGAGTATATGTTGAGATTCTTACCCTGGGAACATCTGTCCTCAGTGTTTTTAGTACCAACTAGTGCCTCGAGGAATCAAAAGGTCTCCTAGAATCAGAATCTTTTTGTTTAGTGGGTTTGTCAGCCACTTTCTTAGCCTTAGGGGGTTTCTGAATCCAGGGTCAAAAGCTCTTTGAGAATCAACTTATTCTTCCTATCATCCAGAGCCCTAGGACCAATCCCTGCACATATCTCACATTCTACAGAGAGGTAAGGAACTCCCAAACAAACTAAACAAAGACCACATATATCCTGTGTAAGAACTTCATGCCTTCACATGAACATTTCTTAAGACTCCTCTCTTTGTTCTTATCGATCTGTAGACTAGCATCACAAAATCAGCAACTATTAACACAACAACACAGCACTCTAGAAAAGTAGAACAATACAGTCAGCAGAAAAAAATAACAGGCGCTGGAGAGAAAATACACTCTTTACAGTACTTTTTCCCCCCTTATATAAAAGTGTGTGTGCGTGTATATATATATATATATATATATATATATATATATATATATATATATATATACATACACAATACACACCCACACGTATATATATATATATATATATATATATATATATATATATATATATACGTACACACACACACATGTATATACAGGAATCGTAAATTCACCCCCAGTCTTGCCTCCATGTCTCTGATGGACAGAGTTCAATAGTAAGTAAATTAATCCCCAACTAACATACCCTTACATAACTCTTGGCTACCTCTTTAGTAACATACCCCAACTTATAAGCATCCAAGGAACTCAGACAAAACTGGGCTGGGTTGCACTGTTAGGCTTGTAAAGACCCCGGTGATCATTACCCTAGTGTAAACCTATGAACCTATACACACACATACACACACACACAAATATCCGTGTATGTATATAGACGGCAAGAAACAGAAGAAAGAGGGCCTAAGTTACAGAAGGGAAACAACTGCAACCACTGCAAATATATCTAAATGCTAATCCTAATTAAAAAAAAAAAAGTTCAAAAGGTACACCCAGAAGCAAGAAAAATGCTATAAATAATGAGGTGAAACACTTCGCCGCTAATGAAGGAGATCCACATCTTGACATGATGGCAGCAAATGAGATCTGACATAACTAAGGGCACTAGTATGGGAAGGAAAATTTGTAAAGGGTTTGTAGGCTGCAGCACCAATGTTGCCGGGTTTGATCTTATGAGTGGCTCAAGGACCCATAGGCTGGACCAGACAGACTGAACAGGATCAGAGATTTTTAAAATCATTAAAGATGAAGCCATTTACTAAGGAGGCGGAAGTATAGGGTAGAAGAGTGAATGCAGAAAAATAAGACAACTGAGATATTCAGTGAACTAAATGAAGTTGTACAATGTATAGATATGCTGGTTTGATGCTGGCCTTTTGCTTATTGGTGGACAGCGTGCAACAAAAATATGCTGAAAACATTGTTTGCGGTGTTCACTGTGCACTACACACTAGAAAAAAAGGCAGCTTAATAATGCTGAAGATAATGTTAAGTGAGGTGCCAATGGCTTTTTACCTCTTGTTGGAAGTGTGTGGCCAAGGAGGAGCATGCAAGGAATGAACAAAAATGATATGTAGAATATGGTTGTAAGGATTGTCACAAGATGCAAGGAAAAGGAGTAGCACATATGAGAAATTGGAAAATAATGAACTTGGGCAATATCATGAGTCTGAGGGAACTTTAAAAAGATACTAAAGAATGCTTTTAAGTTACTAGCTGGAAGGAAATATACGGGAATTTAGTTGGGAAAGGGCACCATCTAGTTAGACAAACACTCTGGCTGAGCATGAATGCAGTACACAGCACATATTGTCTTGGGACAATAAAAATGGCAAAGCTTGCATATTCGGGCTGTTTGAGAGTACACATATTCTAGAAATCTTGCTTTTCTCACTTACTGTCTTCCTTTACAGCTTTATACAGTCTGCCTCCTCTGTGATGATGGAAAACCTGTACACTAAGGCGCATGTTATACCTTAATCATATCAATGTGAGTATTAACAGGAAGGGTTTTCCATTTGAATTCTGATGTCATCACCTTCATAAAGCGCTTCTTGTGAGAAGAATGATCAATAGAGAGTGAAGTTAAGACTTCTCAAATGATGGTCCCAGTTTCTGAAGAAGTTTCATCCACGGCAAGGGAAACTCTTCTGGAAGGCTGCACACTCAAGATCTGAGTCAATTAACTCTGGTAACACTCGCTCAATCTGTGCAACATAACAGTCATCTTCTTTGGAGGGAAGATGAGAAGGGTGCCTCTTGCATTTCCTTTTCCCATCATAATTCCTTGTTGGTGTTGACAAAGGTTAGGATATTTCTTTTACAGAAGCAGCCATGCTGGTCCAGAGGGGATACCAGGCTATGCCCATGCTGCTACCAGGCTTTTAGATACTATTAAAAAAGCATTCCTTGGCAAAATGTTTACAATCAAATGCCATAGTTCATATTAATGGAGTGCTGGTGGAAGATTCTCCTGCGTTTTAAGACTTCTATTACTGTCACAAGGTTATCTATTCAAAACTAGCCTTCTCATTGACATCCAGTGTAATAAAAGGTTAAGATGCTTGTTTAATTTTAAATGTTTAACACACCAAGTTTGGTGGCTGCTCTTTAAGTACTTTTTGAACTGGTTTTTAATCCCTGTTTTTGGGAGCCATCAAAATGGAGGGAGTTCTCTCTTGTGCAATGCTGGCTGAATACTTTCATTTTGTGAGAGATTATGAAGTGGAAGAATTCACAGATTTCTCACTTTCTGTTTCTATTTGCCTCCTACTTTCCTATCGCTATTCGTAATTTCTACTGAATTTTTGATGATCTTAAACGGTTAGCATTTTTCTCAGTAAATTATGAAGACAAGGACTTTAAAGCATGTTAATCTTAGTAGCTTAATTAAGCTTGGAAACCTTTTTACAAGATTCAAGCTTATTTTTTGACTTAAGTAAAACGTACAGTTGTGTACACTTACCATAAATGCAGATGTTCAAGTGTATTCACTGTTGCAGTCATCACATTTGGGTTATCTGCCTACAGGTAGCCCTCAGCCGGCCTGAATACCAGAGTCTTCAGATTTCTGCATCGGATGCTGTCTCTTCTTCCATGACGTCAGGTCGTCAGGGGTATAAAACATGCAGCCGACGCCATTACATCAGTTTTTCTTGCCCCAGATGTCAGGTGCCCTCACAGTAAGAAGCAATTATATGGTATGGTACACCCCTATCAAAAAGCAAATACACCAGAAAAAAAATAAATATACCAAACAAGAAGGAAAGTTAGAGCCAAGAGAAGTCAGGGGGCTGGAGGGAGGGTAACCAGGACTGCAACAGTGAATACACTCGAACATCTACATTTATGGTAAGTGTACACAACTGTACTATGTTCTTCATGTTTCACTGTTGCAGTCATCACATTTGGGTTGATTCCCAAAGCTAAGGAAGGGAGGAGGAAGTTAAAGAGCATTAGGGCCAGCTATTAAGCCCTGCAAGACTGCAGTGGCAAATCCAGCTCTGGATTTAGAAAAGATAGGCATGTGGTAATGCTGGGTGAAGGTATGTACAGAGCTCCAGGTAGCAGCTTCTAGGATGTCCCTGGTAGGGACTTCTCTGAGAAAAGCTGCAGAGGTAGATGCAGCCCTGGTGGAATGTGATCTTATCCCCTGTGGGGTAGGTTTTCCATGGTGTTTGCAGCAGACATGAATGCAATGGGCTATCCATTTGGAAATGGTTTGCTTTGAAATGGCCTTCCCCTCTGCCCCTGCAGCAAAGCCAACTAGCAGCTATTCAGATTTTCTGACAGGCTTAGTCCTGTCCAAATAAAATCTAAGTTGCCTGTGCACGTCCAGAGATGGCAGTATTCGTTCCCCTTGGTTTTGTGGATTAGGGAAAAAATTAGGCAAATGAATGGACTGATTTACGGCCACACTAGACACCACCTTGGGCATAAAGGAACGATTGGTCCTGAGGAAAACCCTGTCCGCATGGAAGACAATGAAGGGTTCCACTGCCATGAGGGCCTGTAATTCAGACACACTTCTTGCTGAAGTGATGGCTAGAAGGAAGGCTGTTTTCTAAGAAAGGAATTTCAACTCTGCTGTTGCAGCTGGCTTAAAGGGGGTGGGGGGCTGAGCTTTTCCAATACAAAGTTAAGCTCCCAGGCAGGAGTGGGAGCTCTCCTGGGGGGGTCTTATAAGGAATTGCTTTAGCAAGGGGTAAGAGAAAAGGGGTGGCTCTGTATTATAATGTGCTGAAATGGCAGAGGCATGAATTTTAATTGACGAGAAAGATAGGCCCTTGTGGAGCATTTCTGTTAAGTATTGTAGAATCTGAGGTAAGCTGGGCATCGTTGTGCCCATCCCCTGAGCCAGGCTCCAGGAACAGTATCTTTTCCACTTTTCAGAATAGGATTTTCTAGTACTAGGCCTCCTTGACTCCAGAATGACATACAGTACCTGCTTACTGAGGGATGCTAAAGGAGAGCTCAAGGAATTAGCCAGGCTGCAAGATTCAGGGTTTTAGAGCTGAAAGTGCAGAATCTGGCCCACCTGCTAGGACAGCAGGGAAGGGGTCTGAGGCAGGTGCCATGGTTGTAGCAGTGCCATGCTGCACAAAAGGGGGTACCAGTGCTGGTGTGGCCAGTCCGGTGCAATCAGTATTGTCCTTGGCTTGCCCTGTTTGATCTTTAGTAGAACCTTCGAGAGGAGAGGCAGAGGGGGAAAGGCATAAACTGAAAGGCTTTCCCACGTAAAGGACAGGGCATCCACTTTCCAAGCTTGGCTGTGGGGAGTTCTTGTGCAGAATTTGTTCAATTGGTAGTTCTGAGGGGAGGCAAACAAGTCTATCTCTGCAGTCCCCCATTTGTTCCTCAAGAGGTTGAATATTTTGATTTCTAGTTTCCATTCGTGTGGGTCCATGAGATTTTTGCTTAAGTTGTCTACCAGTGAATTTAGTATGCCTGGCAGGAATTGAGCTTGCAGGTGCACTTGGTAGCTCAAGGCTGTGTTCCACTGAGCCATAGCTAGTCTGCAGAGAGGGTACGAGTGGGTTCCCCCCCCGCTTATTTATGTACCACATAACTGTGGTGTCTGTCTTTACCAATAGTTGTCCTGGAAGAATACAGTCTTTGAAGGCTGTCAGAGCATTCTGTACAGCTAACATTTCTTTTTGATTGATATGCAGGTGCATCTGTCTCGGGTTCCATTTGCCCTGCATGCACTGCCCTGCCATGTGAGGCCCCCTCATGCATAGTCTTATGCATCTGTTGTTAGGGTTTGGGCGGCAGGGGGTAGAATGAAAGGGAGTCCCTTGTTGTGGTAGCAGGCCTCTGCCCACCAAAGGAACTCTGTCTTGATACAAGGAATGACAGAAATCATTGTTTCCAGGTCCTTAGAATGTTGACACCATAGGCTTTTTAGATACCATTGGAGTTTCCTCATATGCAGTCTTGCATATAGAATTAGTAAAATGCAAGAGGCCATGAACCCCAGGGCTTGCAGTATTTTCCTTGCAAACAGTTGGGGTTTTGTGCCCAATAGTTTGAAGAAGGTTGTCAAGTAAACTTGTTTCTCTGGAGTGAGGAATGCCATCTGGGAAGTTGTGTTCAAGCTTGCTCCCAGGAATACAATCTGTTGGCAAGGTACTAGGTGAGACTGCTTTTCATTGATGGGGTACCCCAGTGAGGTTAGAAGTTTCTTTATGAAAGCTAGGTGTTGTAATAGCAAGTCCTGGTTTTCTGCATGAATCAGACAATCGTCCAAATATGGGTAAATTTGAATATTTCTCTGCCTGCAAAATACAATGGCTGGAGCTAGGCACTTTGTGAATACCCTGGGTGCAGTAGATAAGCCAAAGGGAAGTGCAGAGAATTAATAGTGCATGAAGCCTGCCCTGAAGCGTAGATATTTCCTGCAAGATTCCCTCACTGGGGTGTGCAGGTAAGCTTCCCTTTAAGTCTAGGGTTGCCAGTCAGGCATCCTTGGCTAGCATGGGAAGAAGCTGTTGCAGAGTTAGCATTTTGAATTTTGGAACTACTAGAAAGGTGTTGAGAATAGAGAGGTCCAGGATAAGATGCCAGGAGTTGTCTTTTCTGCGTACCAGAAAAAGTTGAATAAAAGCCTTGTCTCCTTTGTTCTGCTGGGACAGGCTGAATAGCCTTGATATTGAGGAGAGAGAGAGAATGTGCTGTTGGCCCTCCGCCCCTTGATTTGGGGGTAGGCCTGGCCAACCATTTGATGTTGGTAGGGTGTGGAAGTGGAATCTGTATCCTTGGGAAACTATGTTCAAAACCCAATTGTCCTGGGTAATGCGTTCCCAGTTTTTTGCATGCAGGGCAAGCTTTCCTCCTAAGGGAGCAGGTAGTAGAGCAGGGCTGGGAAGGGTTAAGGTTAAGTCATTGTGCCATTTTTCTGTAGGGGGTGCATTACTACTCCTTGCTTTGGAAGTGGGAGCCTCCAACTGCTTAAGTTTGTGCAAAGCCTGAGACTGTAGCCTAGGTGGTCTGCTATTCCTGGGTTTGGACTGAAGAGGCCTAGAAGGGACTGGAAAGGACCAGTTCGTAGGCCAATGCCTACTGAATCTGGGAGGCTGTACTTGAAGGAAGTCTTTAACAGTTTGCATAGATTTAGCTTTTTCCTAGATCCTTTTGAGGACTTCTGCTTTGTTAATAAAAAGGCGGTCCTGGTATAAAGGAGCATCCAGTAATTTAGCTTTGACATGATCTGGCAAGTTTTGTTCCTTAAGCCAAGCATGCCTTCTAAGTACAGACCCAGTGACAGCAGCCTTGCAAGATGCTTCTAAAGCATCAAAACCACATTGCAAAGTATGTTTACCAACTTGTTCTGCAGAATGCATTAAATCCTGTAATTCTTTGCGTTCAGTACAGTCAGGAATCAACATCATTTTCTGTTTAAGTAGCCCCATAACATGCTGCTGATACTTTAACATACGAAACTGGCAATTTAAAGCCCTGATGGCCAAAGTAGCAGAAGTGTATACCTTCTTACCCCATCTGTCTAAGGCTCTAGAATCTCTATCAGAACGGGTAGGATTTTTGGCAGCAGTAGCCTTAATGCCTTTTAGTCCTTGGGAAATGGTCTCTGGATGCGCAGGATTCTTGAAGAGGAACTTGTGAGAGTCAGGTACTCTGTAATACCTGTGAGGTTTTCTGGGAGCTGGAGGTAAAGTGTCTGGGGAAATGGTAGATTCCAAGAAAGCATCATCTACAATGTCCAGAACAGGCGGTATAGCTAAAGGCCTGTGTTGAGGTAGGAGTAAGAATTCCGTAAGCCTCTTTTTGGAATCAGAGTAATCCTGGCTTTCCCAGTGGAAATGCTCCCTAAGAGTGTGTAAGGTTTCACCGAAAGAAAAATCTTCTGGAGGGGAAGCAGAGGGAATGGAATCCTCTGCATCAGAATCCTCATAAGTAGATAAGGGCAAATTCAGGAAATCAGAAGGAACAGAAAAATCAGATTCCTGATCAGAAGAATCAGAAAGAAACTCAGTTTTAGGTCTTTTAGAGGAGGAAGGCTGGCTTCCCCTAATCAAGGTAATGAGGTCTTCAGACATTCTAAGCATTTGTTTTTTAGGCATATGGGCCTGGGCCTGGGGTTTGGTTGTCAGTTTTCTAGGCGTGGTGTGAGTTTTAGGCCTGGATGAAAATGATGGCATTGGTTTAATATGAATGTCCGTAGGCCTGAATACACCCTCGAGAAGCCAGTGCCTGCACAACGTCTCCGGACCCATCCAAGGTAGACACATCTGCAGGTTCCATAGTCGAAGAAGCATCTCACGGCATACCGGACTCTGAATTGATCTCAGTCAAGGCCTGCAAATCAGAAGTAGCGGGTATCAGGGGCTGCAAAAGCACCTCACTGAGTACCAGTGTACTGGCTACTACCTTAGTGGAAGCATCGTCGGCAGTTCTGGACCTATGCGGTCTTTCTCTGTCTTTATCCTTATGTTTTTTTCACAAGATCAGTAGTCGGATGGCTTGACGAAGCCATTTCTGAGTACACAGGAGGAATACGAAAATAATTAGCTGCAAAAACAGCCTGATGACGGATAGTTCGGGCATTGAATAAGGCAAAAAAATGACAACGAGGGACGTCATGGTTTGGGCCTAAGCAGGGGATGCAGTAAGAATGAAAATCTCTATGAGGTATTCGCTTTCCACATGTAAGACAATTGTTAACTTTTACTGACATCAGTTAGAGCACAAAAAAGGATCACCAACAGGGTACTTAACTTTTTTTGAAGACTTCAGGTCTGAAATTCGAAAACGAAAATTTCAAGTCGGCCGACCAGCACTTGTGAACTGCTTCTGCTTCGGGCACTGTACGGCAAGAAAGACTGATGTAATGGCGTCGGCTAAATGTTTTATTCCCCTGACGACCTGACGTCATGGAAAAAGAGACAGCATCCAACGCAGAAATCCAAAGACTCTGGTATTCCGGCTGGGTGAGGGCTACCTGCAGGCAGATAACTCAAATGTGATGACTTCAACATTGAAACACGAAGAACAAAGTATTAGTTGTGATAATTCTTGCTTGATATTTGCAATTCAGAAGTCTACTTGTTAACTAAAATGCAGGAGGAGACCACCTTACTTCCAAGGATTTCTCTATGGAGATTCTTCACTTGCATATCACTACACAAGTTCTATTTTTATAGTGCAAACCAAGGGACCAGTGGCTTCTTGGACAGTGAGACAGGCACAATGTGACAAAAAATGTGGCACTTAAGTGCAGGTGTCAAACAGGAACTTTAATGGCATGAGACTTGCACTAGGCCTCAAAGGAAAAGAGGCAATACATACTTAAGAATTCTAGCTGGACTGTGGGAAAATAGAAGGCAACTAAACCCAAACGTTGTAATCTTCTTTTGAAATGACCCCACCCAAAGAAGATCGACTGGCCTTTGCAACAATCCTCCAAGCTCAGGAAACTTAAGACAACTATTCCTTCATGTGACATCTTGAGAAACAGACAAGACTGCCATAGCACCACCTGTACAGGTGATCTACTGGGAGATTTTGTGGGCGGTGCCAGGAGGAAGACACATAACCAACAGATGCTTGGTTTCTCTCTTCATCGTACAAAGAGCTTAGTGTCTATGGGCTAGGCCAGAAGAGCAGGAAGCCTGGTGGAAAGCGGAGGAGGGGGAATCCTGGAAACTGGTACTGTGGTCAACAGCAGCAGCTTCTTGTGCAAGGTTTCTTACAAGGCATGGAAAAGCCTGGCCCAAAGCAGACAGTCTGGGCTCATCCCTGAAGGAGGACAACTTTAGCCACGACACAGGTGCAGAAATTACTTATGCATCTGTCCTTGTCAAGGCATCAACACTGACAACTTTACAGTGGGTAGCTGGAAACTGATGGGGGAAGCTGCTGCTGCAAAGATTTTTTGCAGAAATTCCTGACCCAAAAATAAGAAAAAAAAACCTGCCAGCATTTCCACAGCTTGGCTCAAAAGGGAGAACTGGGCTTGGGACAGATAAAAGAGATCAAAGATCTGTGGCTTAAAGTTGGTTTTACAGCAAGGAAAGGTGATAATATTAACTCAAGATATCATGCCACTCTGCTAAGGGGTTGTGGAGGGTATCAGCTTTCACCAGAGCTGAATGAACATAACATGGATGCTTCCAAGATGCAAAAGTAGCATTGTTAAAGGCAGAGTCCATTACGGGTAATAACTCAGCGTTCCTCATACTTCTTCTCCAAATTCAGCTTCATTTGAGAAGTCAGGAGTGCTACATGCCAAGTCCACAGAAAACATGTTGGATTTGAGCATCTATACAAACATGTGCAGAGGTGGAGGTCTCATTGTCCTTGCCCATCTCAGAAGCAAGGCACCAAAGATGGTTTTACTGAAAGGAAAACATTCCACTCAAACATTAGAGACAACTAGAAAATAAGAAAATATAGAATATCAGGCCACCGGCAGCAAAAAAAAAAAAAAAGGCACACCCAAGGAAAGCACCATCTTACGAAAGGCTAGCACTGGACTTTGTGTTGCAATCAAACCCTACTTCCTAAGGACACACTTCTACATGCACAAGGGAAGTTCACACTAGATGAACAGTGCATGTACATCAAAGTTCAGCAGATCCACCACATAAATGACTTGCCAGAATACAAAAGTAGTAGTCAACTCTAGCCCAACTCAGGAGTGGGAAAGGTAAGAACCCTAAGAATTGTGGGAAGTAGGCTTCCTGAACCCACTTTCAACCATCAAACCTTTACTCTTTGAATCAAAGGCTCCTCAAGACATGCAGGCATGAGTGGGTTGGCAGTAGAAAGTACAGATGTACACGTATACTTACAGTTAGAGTAAATGTTCAAATTATCATTGCTGCCGCAACCTAAGCTACACAGATTATATTCTGCATAGGCTACAACTGCCAGAAAGCTTCCAAAGTTCTTCAGGTCAAGTTCCAAGTGCCTAAACCATTAATCAGTTCAAAGTGAGCTGGTTGAAAAAAAGTTATGTACTCGCCATAACGTTCCATGTGAGTTGTTCATCTCGCCTTCATTCTTACAGATGGGTTTGCAGCTGATCCTCTGCTCCGAGCCAGCCAACTACAAAGCTCAAGGTCTTCAGACAGCTCGAGGACAAGTCCCTATCCCATGATGCACCTTGTGTTACCTCAGATCTTTTTTGCTGCCTCTAACAATACCATATGCCATTCTATCCCTATTTTAGGTAAGGAAACAATATAAAAGACAAAGCAACTGGAGTTTTTTCTCTCACAATTTCTGCCATCCAGGGTCTGCTATGTTTAAATTAAGTTTGCTTGAAAAAAACATTGTAAATTTTATACTGATTGTAAGATTTTATTTCTTTTAATTGTAAAATTACCAGTGTACATATTATTTGATGTGGAGCTTTTCTCCCCGGGCCTCCGCTGTAAATGGACCTCGTCCAGTCGGACTTTCCCGGTAAACAAATGTAAAATAAATAAAATAAAAACACGTGATAAAACATAAATCTTGGTCCTCGAAAAAAAGCCTGGAGGGGGTTGGAGGGTGGGAAGTAAGACTGAAGGCGAGATGAACAATTGACATGGAACATTATGGTGAGTACATAACTTCTTTACGTGAAGTTGTTCTATCTCACTGTTCATTCTTACAGATGGGTAGCATCCCAGGCACCGTCTTTCTCGGGTGGCTCATGTGAGTATGTTCCTCAGGACAGTGGAACCAAAGAAAGCCCTGTCCCTGGAGGCCCTATCGACTTTGTAATGAGTGATAAAAGTATGAGGCTTTGACCAAGTGGCTGCTGCACAAATACTATCTATTGGTAGCTTGGCAGTAAAAGCTGAAGATGTGGAAACAGCTCTGGTTGAATGAGCCTTTATTTTGTGTTGCAGAGGTATATTGGCAGCTGAGTAAGTGAAGGTGATGCAATCAGATAACCATTTCGACAGAGTGTTTTTTGCCACAGGTCTACCTTTTCTGGAGTCTGAAAAGGAAACAAAAAGTTGTTCAGATCTTCTAAATTCTTTAGTTCTATCTAGGTAAAATTAAAGTTGTCTGTGAACATCAAGTTTGTGCAGCATGTACTCAAAGTTATCGATGTGTTTGGGGAAAAAAACGGTAATTCTATGGTTTGATTAAGGTTAGCTTCAGTTCAAACTTTAGGTAAGAATGAAGGATTTGTTCATAATGAAACTATCAGAATGAAAAATCAGATAAGGGGGTTTTATATACAAAGCCTGTAGCTCTGAAACTCTTCGGGCAGATGTGATGGCCACTAAAAGAGACAGTCTTCCAAGACAAAAATTTCAATCCGCATGAAGAAGCTAGCTCAAATGGTGAAAGAATGATGCGTGAAAGCATAACATTTAGATTCCAAGGTGTATAAGGGGATGTGACAGGTGGTCTCAGGTGGAAGGTCCCTTTGAGAAAAGCTTTGGATAGCTTGTGTGACATTACATTAAAGCCTTCAGTACCCAGATGAAAATTGGAGAATGCAGCGAGCTGCACAAGAACGGGGGCCGCTGCCGCTCCCTTGTTGAAAAGCATAGTCAAAAACTCTAGTATGGAGGAAATAGGGCTAGGTAAGGGCCAATGTTATTTTGAGAAGCTCATATGGAAAAACTCTTCCATTTGCTGAGGTATAACTTCCTAGTAGATTATTTATAGGTTCATAGGTACGTACTAGGCTATAGGCCCAAGGGCCTAAAGTAAGCCTAGCCAACAAGGTTCCCTGGCTTACGCCACCCAGGAAAGTTAATTTCCTATGCCCCTGTCAAGCAGAACCACAGAAGTGATTCCTGGGGTGTATTTCCTACTTCCCATCCACTCATCAAGATTTTTCTTGAAGAGTGCTAATAGGGAACTTTGCTTGACATAGATGGGTAGCTTGTTCCAGAGTATAGGAAGTCTCTAGGACAGGAATCTATCCCTCCAGCATCTCCTGTTTAGTGTGGAGACAAGGTTTAGGTCCCTAGAGAGTGTAGCTCAGAGGGATTGGGATTTCCTTAGGTGTAGCATGTCCAACAGCTCTGGGTTTAATATAGAATTATATGTTAGGCAGAGATCTCCTCGAAGTAGGCAATATGCTACAGAGTAAAGCTGGAGTTTTTTGAGACTGCAGTGTAGGGTATCTGTTTGAGGCCAGTAATTCTCTTTGTGAGCTACTTCTGTGGCCTTTCCAGCTGCTGCAGATGTTTTGTGAGGTACATTCCAAAAGGGGCGGTGTACTCTATAACAGGTCTAATGAGTGAAACGTAGACGATACAATGACCTCTTTTCTCCTGGATGAGAACCCTTTTGATGAGGTGTGCCACATAGAAGGATTTCATGGCTACTGTGGCGATGTGATTATCAAAGGAGAGACTACTGTCCACCTGGGTCACAAGGTCTCATCACACATTCGGCGTTAAGTAGACTGCCATTTATGTGGTAGCTCATGGGTACAGAGTTTTTACAAAGGGGATGACAATGCACTTTTTGGCACTGAGCTTGAGGCCATGCCTCTGACACCAGGTATCTATCTCAGTGAGGCCCTTCTGTAGGATATCCACATCATTTGGGGACTCGACTATAGCTCCTAGTTTTCAGTCATCTGTGAACTTCGTTAGCCAAAGGCCTTCTGTGTTAGCCTGTACTTCAGAGGCCTCTCTCTGTCTCTGCAGTTAGTGGGGGCTATTGTGTTTCACTTCATTGATATTCAGTGTTAAACTCTTAGCAAAGAGGGTTCCTCTGTATTTATAAGTGTTAGTCACATATCATTGAATTTATTACTGCTCAATATCGGAGTTGTTTGGCTTCTGCTATATACCTACAATCAACTGCATTACTAGCAGAGTTAAGTACAAACTTGCAGTTTTGAAGATTGCACTGGATTTTATTTTTCTGTCTATTTAATTGTTTCATTGAATATTGTGGTCTGTCTTTCTCTGTAGTTATTTATTTTCTATTTAATCATTTCATGGAATACTGTGGTCTCGCTCTGTCTATGCAGTTAGTGGAGGTTATTGTGTTTCACTTCATTGATATTCAGTGTTAAACTCTTAGCCTAGATGGTTTATCTGAATTTATAAGTGCTAGTCACATATCTTTGAATTTATTACTGCTCAATATCGGAGTTGTTTGGCTTCTGCTACAAGCCTACAATCAACTGAATTACTAGCTGAGTTAAGTACAAACTTGCAGTTTAAAAGATTGTACTGGATTTTATTTTTCTGTCTATTTAATTGTTTAATTGAATATTGTAGCCTGTCTCTCTCTGTAGTTATTTATTTTTCTATTTAATAGTTTCATAGAATACTGTTGTCTCTCTGTCTCTGCAGTTTGTTTCCCACCCTCCTTCCCTGTTCTTGTTGTGGTATTAATCTTGATGGCTTTGGAAGTGCCGACCCCTCCTGTAAATTTGTGTTTGAACACTCCTCCTGAGTTTATTTAATTTGCTCACTCAACTGAGGACAGTGAAATCATATTTTTGACTTCAGACACTCCTACCAGTCCCATCTGTTCAGCTCTATTCCAGTCTAGTGTCACTACCTCATTCAACGTAATACAGAGAAAACATTTGTGAAGGGCAAGCCACTTAGGTCCTTAATGTTGAATTATTTTCTGTTTCTCCTTTCTCCCTTTCCACTTTCCAAAAAAAAAAAAAAAAAAACATTTCTAAGCTTCTAAGCTTATTTCCTGCCATTCCTGTAACTAGTCTAGTTCACATACAAATCTGCTGTAACCTGGACTGTTTGTAAGCTTCTAAGACCCCAAAGCCTCTCTGTGTTGGAGGGAAGCCTTCTAGCTTACCAGTGGGAGTGGTAAGAACTAGGTAGTCTATCTACCACAAGAGTGGTTTCTGGCCCAGAAATTGTAGTTTATTAGCCATATGGCAGTTTTTCCATCTCTTTCAACTTTCTGTTTTAAAAGCCTGAGTTTGCGCTGGTTTCCCACCTTTCCTGTAACTAGTCTAGTCCAGATACAGATTTGCTGTATCCAGGACTGTTTGTAAGCTTCTGAGCCCCCAAAGCCTTTCTGTGTTGGAAGGAAGCATTCTAGCTCATCAGTGGGAGTAGGTAGCCTAGCTACCACAAGATCCAGGTACAGATTCTTAGTTTTAGCACTTGAATTTGCTTATGCATGCTCAGAACTTGTTGTTAGCACTAAATAAGCTACAAATTACTACAGCACTCAACCTTCCTCTTTACCTAGAGGAAACCAGTTTTTGTACTTACTTTCCTCACTTGCTTAGAGAAAAACAGCTCTTATACTCACTTTCCTCATTTGACTAGAGGAAAGTAGTTTTTTATTCAGGCATGTCCAAGGGTCAGCTCCCGGTGTTCTCTCCTGTCTATCTGATGAATCTGGTCATCTTGGGGCAATGTAGCAATTGCCTCATGTACACAGAGAACCCTCTCCTCCTACCACCCAACACCACAACCTGCGAGAGATGCACTTATCTAGCCAAACAGGACGTAAAGCTCTCTCCAACCAAGACTGAACTTGACAGTCAAGAGGAGAAGGTAAACACTTACACCACACACATCACATAGCCCCACTAAACCTACACCACCAAAATCCACACATAGAAACACAAAAACATTCGCAGAGGCTCTCAATAATAATCTGCTCAAGCAACACAAACCTCCAAAGCAGAAATGCAAGCAACCTCCACCCCCCCAACACAACCAAAATGGCACATAGCCCACAGACTCAACGTGCCAATAAACCAAAGCCCATAAGGAAAAGAACGTACCCAACACACTAGTCATAAGTGACTCTATAGTCAGGCACACTGATGTCCCACTCACCAGGCTAAACAAGGAGAAGGTTACTGTCAGCTGCCTGTCAGGTGCCAGGATCCGCCACATAACCCACACACACAGGTCACGCCACAAAAAATATAAATATGACTCTGTCATTGTCCATGTTGGTGTGAATGATCTGAGATGCATCTCCCTGAACTACATGAAGAGAGACAAGGATGAGCTCTCCGATCTTGTAGCCCAGGCAGGTATGACCCTAGCCCTGTGCAGCATCCTGCCATCTCCCAGAATGATACCACAGTACAAGGACAAAATGACTGACTTCAACAATTGGCTAAGCTTCTGGTGTCATTCTAAGGGTATCCAGTATCTGTCTGCCTGAGATGACATGGTTGACAGACCATGATGCTTTGCCAGAGATGGCCTGCACCTGTCATCCCTGGGATTCCTGATACTGGCTAAGGGTCTTGCCACCCCTATAGTGCCTCTTTTTAGGCAAGGTCCAAATGACAAATTCAGCACCCTAACAGGAACAGGCAAGCAAAAACTGAGGGTAATACTACTCAATGCTATAAGTCTAAATCTCAAAATGCACTCACTCGAAGCACTCCTTAAAATGGAGAATATCGATATTTGTGCAGTGACTGAGACCTGGTTCAAGGCTCTAGACAGCACCCCTGCATTACCAGACTATAACTCATACCACACTTTTCAGCCAACTAATCATGGACCAGAAAGCCAAGGACGGAGGTGTGTCCATATTCATTAAGGCTAGCCACACCTCCAGGCTAGTTGCGCAGCATAATGCATTCGAGATTATCTAAATGCAACTAACTCTGGGCAAAACTGCAATCCAATTTGTAGTTTGCTACAGATCCCCCACCATGCCCCAGGATTCCCACCCCCCTTTTCTTGATAAACTGGAAAATATTAGGGTTCAACCAAACACCCTAATAACAGGAAATTTCAACTACCTCACTATTAACTGGGAAAACTACTCATGTACCAACTCAATGCTTTCTGGAATTCATAAATTCCAATGTCCTGGATTAACTTATCCACACCCCACCAGGGCCAACAATATCCTAGACCTATTCATTACCAACATGAGTGACCGGTGTTCCACACCTGAAGTCAACTCCTTGGTCAGATCCGACCACAAGCTAATCACCCTACATATCCACATCCCGTCCCCACCTACCATTAAGGAAACCACAGTAAAACATTTCTCCAAAGCCAACTTTATGCTTCTAAAGACAGAAGTGACGAACGTCATGACACCCATGCAGATGGACAATACAGTTACAACTGCTGAATCCTACACAAATGCACACTATAAACACTTTCACGAGTGCATGGATCATGCTTATACCTAACAGAACCAAGACGCTATCCTCCAAAAAATGGAAGTCAATCTGGTGTTCCCCTGCCATAAACAAACTCTACAACAGGAGGAAGAAACTGTTGCAAAAGAGAGTAAAATCCCATGAGTGGAGGAGCTCTCTGGTCAGCCTCAGTAAGAAGCTGAGATCCCTTATAAGATCCTCCAAAGCTAGCTATGAAAACAAAATTGCCACTGATTCTAAGGGCAACCACAAAGCATTCTATAGCTATGTCAAGAATCTCAATGGCAACACCCATATCTGCTCTGAGTTATAGCACAATGGCATGAAAATTACAGAACCAACTGATATTGCCAACATCCTAGCAGACAGGTTCAGTGCTAACTTTACCCTCCTCTCACTCACAAAAGGGCCCATATCTATACAGTAAGAATGCAGAGTCCCTGTAATGACATCTATGCAGGTAAAAGTTGCACTCTCTAAAACCAAAAACACAGCATCCATGGGACTGGACAACATCCCAGGCTGCGTTTTACACAAACTTCAGAACGAAATGGCTCCCCACCTAAGCACCATGTTCAATCATAGTCTCACATCAGGCTTTGTGCCCACTGAATGGCACACAGCATTATCCCACTCCACAAAGGGGGAGCCACCACTGATCCTGGGAACTATCGCCCTATTAGCCTGGTCTGTAAGGCCATGGAATGTATCATGGAACTCAAACAAAGGCTTTGGTAATCTCCAAACTCTGGACCTCACCCAGTTCGGGTTTGTGAAAAGCAGATCATGTCTTCTGAACCTGATCGACTTCTTTGAGGCAGTCACCAAAGCCGTAGAAGAGTGTAAGGTGGTTCACACAGCCTATCTTGACCTCACCAAGGCTTTCAACACCATCCCCCATTCTGGAATTATAGCTAAACTCACTAAACTAGGTAAAAATCCCTACGACACAAGATGGGCTTCCAACTGGCTCACTGACAGAACCCACACAGTAAAAGTTGCAGACTCCAAATCTGACTTCAAACCAGTGGCAAATGCAGTACCACAGGGTTCAGTCCTGGGACCGCTCCTGTTTGGTATCTAGATATTAAAATATGTTGTGTTTCAGTTAAGAGATTATGGAACCTGGCTATGCTGGGAATTGGAGCAGCCAAGCTGTCAATTTCAGGGATTGAAGGGAGGGATGAAGAGTCCCTGACGAATGCATCAGAAGGTCTGGAACTGGGTCTACAATGCAAGGTTCTTCCAAAAGATGAGGTCGAAGAAAGGGGAACCAAATTTGACAAGGCCAGTGAGGGGCTATAAGAACGATGGTCCTTCCCAGGGCTTTGGCTTTCTGTAACATTTTGGATATCAGGGGTATTGGCGGGAAGGCATAAAGGAGACCCGGAGGCCAATCATGTACGAGTGCGTCCCTTGGGGCATCTCCAGGAGGGGGGATTAGGGCAAAATAGCTTCTGCATTTTGTGTTCATGGGGGATACAAAGAGATTGCAGAAATGATGGCCCCATCTGTGGAATATTCTTTCCGCTATTTCTTCTTTGAGGGACCACTCGTGAAGCAACAAGATTGCCCTGCTGAGTTTGTCTGCTATCACGTTGGATTTCTCTGGGATATCTGTTGCTGTCAAAGTGCTGGGTGGAGGTAGCCCACTACCACACTCTTAGAGCCTCTCGACAAAGGGGATAGGACCTGGTTCCTTCTTGTTTCTTTATATACCAGACCACCGACATGTTGTCCGTCTGAATCGCAATTGTCTCCAGAGAGAGAGAGTCCTGAAAGTACTGCAACAACACGAGTACCGCTCTCATCTCCAGGACACAGATATGCAGATGTGTCGCTTGTTCGGTCCATGTGCCTTGGGCTGTTCTTCCCTGAAAATGCCCCCCCACCCAATCAGAAAAGCATCCGTGGTCACAGTGGCTGATGGTGTGGGTAGGATAAAAGGGCGACCTATCATTTCTTGGAGAGAGGTCAACCACCACCGAAGATCCTTTTTGCAAGAGTTTGTTAGAATGATGAGATGAGACATTGGGAGTTCTTGATAGGACCATTGCGTGAATAGGAGCCATTGTAGAAACCGCTTAAGTCACAATGGAATTGCTATTACTGCAAGCTGCCATCGTCCTCAACAACTTTAGCACTTTTAAGGCTGGCACCTTGTCTCTGGACATGACATTCTGACGAAGTACTGATATATTTTCTGAAGGAAGTTTTAAAGTGGTGGTGTCCAAATTTTCTCCAATAAAAATTATATGTTGCGATGGAGACAAGGCAGATTTTTCTGAGTTTATGGTAATCCCCAGTTGATTGCAAAGAGTAAGCGTGGTGCCCCTGGCTTGTATAGGCTGATGCCTGGTGGTGGCAGTGAGGAGCCAATCGTCAAAGTACGGAAACACCTGGAATCCCAAACGCCTCAGTTGAGCCGTGACCTCTGCCATACATTTGGTGAACACTCTGGGAGCTGTAGTGAGACCAAAGGGGAGGGCTCGAAACTGGCAGCGATTGGCTCCCAGCCTGAAGCTCAGATGATCCCTGGATGGTCAGGCCATTTTTATGTGGTAGTACGCATCCTGGAGATCTATCAAGCGCATCCAGTTCTTTTTCCCTAAGAAGGGAAGTATCGACTGTAGCGTGACCATCCGGAACGTCTCCTTCTTGACAGATCTGTTTGTCTGCTGAGGTCCAAAATAGGTCTCCAGTTCCCTGTCTTTTTTGGAACTAAAAAGAATCTTTAGTAAGTTCTGAATCCTATCTGGTCTGCTGAGACTGGTTGGATGACTCTTTTTCTAGCAACCGTTGCACCTCTACTGTTGCTTGTTCCCTGTAACTGGGTGGAACGTCCGGGATTTTTGTTATCATAGGGGGAGGAGTGGCGAAGGGAATAAAATATCCTCTGGAAATTATGCTTTGTACCCAGTTGTCATTTATTTTTAGCCAGGCATGGGGATACAAAGATAAGCGACCCCAGACAGTCTCCAGAGTAGGACAGTCAAGCCTCCTTTCAGGAGCGGTGGTACGGCTTCCCAAAGAAGTTGTCTCTGTCGCCCTGATTTTGCAGACCCCCTCTGCCAGAGGGCGGTGTCTTACATTATTGCCCCCTCCTCTGCCCCTGGAGGGGGATTCACCACGTGTGTCCAGAAAGGCTCTTTGGGCTTTTCAGAACTACATCTTTTCTCCCTTTTAATCCTTGGGGTAGGGTCTGGTAGGGGTGGAAAAACGGACTCCGGCAGACAGTCTCTTTCCTTCCTGCTCACACCTGGTCAGAGTTTCCTTAACTTTAGGCCCGAAAAGAGACGCTCCATCAAAAGGGGCGTTGACAAAGGATGACTTAAATGGCTTGAAAAGGAACATAAGCGCATCCAGGTGTGTCTCCTAAGAGCAATTCCTGTACCCTCTGCCCTACTCATTCCATCAGTTGCATAAGAAATCAGATGCATGGAAGAGTTCCATTATGGAATTAAGGGTAGCAAGCTGGGATGCAACCTTGTCTGTAGCTCCCTCAGCTACAATACCCTGTAGAATATCTCCAAGCTTTTTTAGGAGGTCTCTCTGCAGTTTTGTGAAATGTGTGAGGTAGTTCAGTGAATGCATGGCAAAAGTCACTGAACCAAACATACGCTTCCTGTATCTATCCATGATCCTAGAGTCTCTGTTAGGAGGACGGACGGAGGAAGAAGTTTCTGACATCTCCTTTTTTGTGGCTGCCGCTACCACCATGGCACCAACAGGCACTCCCTTTGTAAGAAAGGTCTTATCGTGAGTAGCAGAAATAAATTTATTGGGCCTCCTAGAGACAGGCTCCATGGTGTCTGGAGACTCCCACGCCCTTCAAGAGACCAGCTCCATAAGCTCATCAAAGGGTGGAGACACCCAAGAGGTGGAGGGACAAAACCCAAAAGCTTTCAGGAGGTTCAAATCATTCTCAGTAGGGTTGGTGGACTTTCAGCCACCCCTCTGCTTTAGGATTTCCAAGATATCTGCAAATGAGGTATCTTCAGAGGGGGACCATGGGGACCCTTCTGATTCATCCAAGTCTGTGTCAGATGTCATAGGCTCCTGAGGGGAGTCTAGATGCTTTCTCTTGCAAATTCTCTTCCAGAGACCTCATCAGTGGGTGCTTCTGGTGAGGTCTCAGAAGAGCAGAGACCACCCAGTGGGGCTTCCTGAGGCTCAGGGTCTCTACGCTTCAAAGGGATCTGGGAGGCAGAAGTAGACACAGGCATTTTTAGAGAAGAGGTAGTTGGTCCTGAAGCTGTGGATGTCTTGGAGGAAATTACTCTCCTCATGGCCTCAAAACCACCTCTGCTCCAGTGGGAAGGAACCCCTGGATCCGAAGAAATAGAGGATTCCCTCGGCACCATAACAGTGGGCTCTGATCCAGAGGTAGGAGCCGAAAGTACAGTTTTGTACCTACCATAAATGTAGATGTTCGAAGATCCACATTGCTGCAGTCCTAACACTTGGGTAGTCCGCTGTCCCAGTCGGCCCGAATACCAAAGTATATGGCTGGCGTCGGTCAAGGCGCATTAGTCTGGTCAGGGCGTCAGGACGTCAGGGTACAAATGCGCATGACCGACGTCATATCCTCAGTCTTTTCTTGCCCCAGATGTCAGAAGACCCTAAAAAGATAAGGCCAAAACCAAAAAACACCAAACACTCCTGCACCAAAGATATATACAATATATACAATTTTACAAAGTATAACCCCACCCACACAACCACCCCTAAACACAGAGGGAAGGAGGGAGGGTAAATTGGACTGCAGCAATGTGGATCTTGAACATCTACATTTATGGTAGGTACAAAACTGTACTATGTTCTTCATTCCACATTGCTGCAGTCCTAACACTTGGGTAGAATCCCAAAGCAGAGGTAAGGGAGGCTGGCAAATCATAAAGAAGTAGGAGCTGTCAACATGCCCTGCAAAATAGCCGTGGCAAAACCAGCCCTAGATTTAGAGTAGAGAGGAAGGTGGTAATGCTTAGAGAAAGTATGCACTGAACTCCAAGTAGCTGCCTCCAAAATATCCTTAGTTGCCACCCCTTAGAAATGCTGTTGAAGTGGCAGTAGCCCTAGTGGAATGAGGCCTAATCCCAGCTGGAATCTCCTTGCCATGATGGGAATAACAAAATGCAATGCAAAACCCAATCCACTTACAAATAGTTTGTTTTGACACAGGCTTGCCCTGAGAACTCAAAGCAAAAGAAACAAACAACTGCTGAGACTGCCTAAAATCCTTAGTCCTGCTTAAATAATAACGCAACTGCCTGTGTACATCTAAAGTGTGCAAAATCTTTTGCCCCTTATTTTGGGGATCTGCATAAAAAGTAGGCAAATGAATAGTTTGGTTTAAAGCCACACTAGAAACCACCTTAGGCATAAAGGAAGGATTAGTACGTAATGATACCCTATCCTTATGGAAAATCAAAAAGGCTCAACCGCCATAAGGGCCTGCAATTCAGAAACCCTTCTTGCAGAAGTAATGGCCAACAAAAAGCAGTCTTCCATGACAAGTATTTCAATTCAGCAGTAGCCGAGGCTCAAAAGGTTGTAGAGTAAGTTTCTCCAACACAAAATTGAGATCCCAAGCAGGAGTAGGAGCTCTACGGGGTCTTATATTCTTTGCCCCTCTAAGAAATTGCTTGAACAAAGGATGAGAAAACAATGGTGGGTCACAATCATAGTGAGCTGAAATTGCTGCAGCATGAATCTTTATGGAAGAGAAAGACAAACCTTTGTCCAATAACTCAGTAAGATATTGAAGAGCCACACTCAAATTAGGCTCAGAAACCTCCAAATTCTTTGCTGCACTCCAAAATAAAAATCTCTTCCATTTTTCTCGTACACTTTCCTTGTACTAGGTCTTCTGGCTTCCATAATCACATTCAAAACTTGTTGAGGAAGTTGAGACCTGCTATGTTTCAAAACAGAATATGCCAGGCTGTTAGATGAAGAGTGTGAAGCTTGACATTGAGTAGATGACCGTCCCTCTGAGACAATAGGTGTGGAATCAAAGGTAAAGGCCATGGAGGTTTCCTTACCAGACTCCTCAGTAATGGGTACCAGTGTTGCCGAGGCCAATCTGGAGCTATTAAAATCATCCTTGGCTTGTCTTGTCTGACCTTTAGGAGTACCTTTGGAAGAAGAGGCAGAGGTGGAAAGGCATACACATGAAGATTTTTCCAACTGAAAGAAAGAGCATCCACCTTCCAAGCTGTGTGATGAAACCTTTCGTGCAAAACTTTGGCAGCTGGTGGTTTAGTGGAGAAGCGAACAGATCTATGTCTGGAGTTCCCCATGACACTGTCAATTTCGAAATACATGAAGATCCAGTTTCCACTCGTGGGGATCCATGATTTGCCTGCTTAACACATCTGCTAAGGAGTTCTGTGCTCGGCTGAATCCTTGCCTGTACAGTTAGTTCCATGCTCAGTGCAGTCTCCCATAAAATCATTGCTTGCCTGCATAGTGGGTAAGAATGTGTTCCCCCTTGTTTGTTGATGTACCACATGACAGTTGTGTTGTCTGTTAGAATCAACACCTGCCCTGGAAGAAGTAACTCCTTGAAAGCCATTAATGCAAACTGGACTGCTAACATCTCCTTCATGTTGATATGTAGATGCTGAAGTCTGGCAGGCCACTTGTCTTGTACCCACTTTCCATTCAGATGAGCTCCCCAAGCTATGTCTGAGGCATCTGTCGTTAGAATCTGACTCGCCTCTGGCGGGTCACAGGGTGTCCCTTGTTTAGGTGACATTCCTGAGCCCACCACAAACATTCCTTTTGAATGCAAGGTATTATTTGAATGACAGTGTCCAAATCCTGGCAGTGCTGTGTCCATACATTTTTGAGATACCATTGCAGCTTCCTCATATGCAGTTTGGCATTGGGAAGCACCAGAATACAAGATGCCATGAACCCTAAGGCTTGAAGGACTGTCCTTGCAGTCAGCCCGGACTGAAGAGATAGTTGATGGAAGTAAAGGGAAAAATTATTTTGTTTGTCCGGGGTTAAAAAGGCCATCTGGGTTGCTGTATTCAGTCTCACACCCAGAAAGCACATGTCTTGAGAGGGTACTAGACTGGACTTTATTTCATTCACAGAATACCCCAGGCATCTTAGCACTGCTATCACATATTCCAAATGCTGTAAAAGGTCTTCCTTTTCTTGAGCCAGAATCAGGCAGTCGTCCAAGTAAGGATAGATTTGTATTCCTTTTAGCCTGAAGTAAGCTATCACTGGAGCCAGAACCTTTGTGAATACTCTGGGCAGTAGATAAGCCAAAGGGCAATGCAGAGAACTGATAATGGGAATTCCCAGCTCAGCAGATACTTCCTGCAACTTAGTCTGATAGGTACATGAAGGTAAGCCTCCTTGAGATCTAAAGTTACCATCCAGTGATCTTTGCCCAGCAGAGGTAAAAGCTGTTGTAACGTCAACATTTTGAACTTGGGAATGTCCAGATAAGTGTTGAGGATAGATAAATCCAAAATTGGTCTCCACGTGTTCCCCTTCTTTGGTACTAGGAACAGGCGAGAATAAAATCCTAGGCCTCTTTCTGGCACAGGAACCAGCTGAATGGCCCCTATTTGGAGTAACAGAGAAATTTGCTTGTGAGCCTCTTTTCTTTGTAGTGGAGGAATGTCTGGCATGCCTTTGAAAGGAGGCAAGGTATGGAAATAAAACCTGTAACCGTGGTGAATGATATCCAATACCCATCTGTCTTGGGTAATTAAACTCCAATTTTCTTTGAAAAGTGCCAGCCTTCCTCCCAAAGGTGCTGCCAGGCGAGAAAGCACTGGCAGCTGAAAAGGCAGGTCATTGGGTCTGTTTACGAAAGGACTGACCCCTGCCCTCACCAGAAGACTAAGCAGGTGAACTCCCCGTTCTAGGCCTAAAAGAACCTTGAGCTCTGCCCCTACCACGTCTAGACCTACCCCTAGACTGGGAATCATAAGCAGGATATGTCCACCCCTTAGTAGGCCAATTTCTACTAAACTTCAGAGGCTGAACCTGCAAAAAATCTTTAACAGTCTGCATAGACTTAGCCTTGTCCTCCATTTTCTTTAAAACTGCTTCCACAGGCGAACCAAACAACACGTCAGACTGTAATGGAGCATCCAAAATCCTTGTCTTAACATGCTCAGCTAAATTCTGATCCCTCAGCCAGGCGTGCCTCTGAAGAACAGAACCAGTGGCAGCCACCCTCGAGAGGCCTGCACAGCATCAAAACCACATTGCAAGGAATGCTTACCCACCTGTTCAGACACATGAACTAAATCCTGCAACTCTTTACACTCAATACCTTCCGCCAGAGCATCTACCTTAGATTTCAATTGTGAAAGGAGATAATTTTGATATTTTAACATGTGGAACTGGCAATTCAAAGCCCTCATGGCTAAAGTGGAAGAAGTATACACCTTCTTTCCCCATCTATCCAAAGCCCTTGCCTCTTTATCAGGAGGAACAGGATTTTTAACAACAGAAGCTTTAACACCTTTAGGCCCCTGAGAAACAGTTTCTGGGTCTGCCCTAGGACTCTTAAAAAGATACTTATGAGCTTCAGGCACCCTATAATACCTGTCTGGTTTAACTGGGGCAGGAGGCAAAGAATCAGGGTTCAGGAAGCCTCTGCAAAACATCTTCCACCACATCCAGAACAGGAGGTATAGCTAAAGGCCTATGCTGGGGTAAAACAAAAATTCCTAAGCCTCTTCCTGGAATCAGAGAAATCTTGACCTTCCCATTTAAAATGCTCCCTCATGGAATGAAGAGTCTCTGAAAAGAAAAATCCTCAGGAGGAGAAGCCGAAGGAGTAGAATCATCCACATCAGAATCAAAATAAAGAGGATACTCCTGCAAGTCTTCAACCGAAGACACAGAAGCCACCGAACACTGCACAAAACTCTCAAGCTCAGGTTCCACCCTAGGCCTCTTATCAGGAGGGCATAGAACCTCTAATCATAGTAATCAAATCTTCTGCCATTTTAAGCATATGTTTCTTAGGCAAAGATCCTGAAGAACTAGGAGAGACCCCACTGAAGCTAAACCTGGCCTGACTCTCAAAGAAGCCTTGGAAACAGAAGGGAGGGCCTAACCACCCTAGGAAGAGAGGGAGAACAGCCACCTGAGAAGCCCCTTCAGCCTGGCCTACCTCCTGAGAGGACACATCTTGTAACAGTAAAGTCTCTCCTGAGACTCCAAAGAAACTTCAAGCAGAACCACCGGCTCCACTGAGCCTTCTAAAGAACCGGCGTCTGGGACTGACGGTTCTTCCAACCTAGGCTTTGCTGCTTTGTCCTTGCGCTTTTTGGGCGAAGCGGGCCGGAGTATCCGACGGCATTTTATAATTACAACGCTTCCCAAAAACTAACCTGGCACAGTCTAATCTTCTCTTTATAGTGCGTTTGTTAAATCTAGCACAAGAGCGACATCCAACAACGTCGTGCTCAGGCCCTAAACAAGGTATACACAAGGTATGGTAATCCCTATGAGGTATCTGTTTCCCACAAGAAATACAGTTATTCACTTTTTCTGACATCTGGTTAAATACTGAGGCAAGAAAAAACCAAAATATTCCCCAACGGGGTACTTAGCCAACTTTGATTCGGTCTGAAACTCCGACTTCAGAAAATTTCAGAACGCCAACCTGCACTCGCAAAACTGCTTCTGCATCGGACCATGCGGCAAAAAAGACTGAGGATATGACATCGGTCATGCGCATTTGTACCCTGACGTCCTGACATCAGACTAATGCGCCTTGACCGACGTCAGCCATATACTTTGGTATTCGGGCCGACTGGGACAGTGGACTACCCAAGTGTTAGGACTGCAGCAATGTGGAATGAAGAACATCTCATCCGACCCGAAGCCCCAACAGGTAAAGTCGGATCCGAAAGGTCGGTCCGACTATCCTCCCTGGACCCGACCGGCGAATGTCGGCTCCTGGACTCCTCGATGGGCACCGAGGAAGTCTGAGTAATCAAAACCAATGGCAGTTTAGCAGGCGTTGGTTCCGAAGGTTCCACAATCATCAGGTCCAACTCCTCCGGCTCCGACAGACCGGTATGTCTCGGAAGAGGAAAAGTAGTAGATGGAGGAACAGTTTTCGTTTCTGAAACCAAACCACTTGGGTCGGAAATCGATAAAAATTTTGCAAACGCCATGCCTGCAACAACTTCTACACTACACGATCCACATCCAAAGCAGATACGCTTATCGAGGACCGAGATGAATGGATCGAGGGTAGTACGGATTTGTAAGAGTGGTGACTTCAGTACTGCGAAGACCTGTTCTATGACTGGGGACCAGCTCCGAAAGGATAAGACACTCGGCTCTGAAGGCTGTGGAGCCGACGTCGAAGGTTTTTTTGATTTTGTCAGATCCACCACTCTCTGTTCTGATGATGAGGACTTGGAAGATATGGGGTATTTACTAGCTTTATCATGGTCACCCAAAGCTTATTGAAAGGATGATTTTAATAGCCCTGTCAATTAATTTTCTTTTTCTTCCATGTAGTACACGACTACTAAAAGAATGGCAGATAGAGCAACTCTCGTGCAAGTCCAAAGCACCCAAACAATAAATGCAATTAACATGACCATCAGTCACAGACGGTTTCTGTCCACACTTTGGACATTTTTTAAACCTGGAATTGGGTTGTTTCTCCTTCTCCTGGTCAGCCATGAGAAATATCTAAATGCACACAAGAAAACCTGTAATAAAGGTATATCAAAACACACACTCGCACGCGCACACACTCACTCGCGCTCACACTCACACGAGCGCGCACACACACTCACGCACACACTCTCACTCGCGCGCACACACACTCACGCACACCCGCAGACACACGCACACACTCGTAGACACACGCACTCGCACACGCTCCCGCGCACACATGCACAATCATACGCACACACACATATACGTGTTCAACAAATTCAATGAACACACAAGTATTTTAAATAGTATGCAGCCCTTAAAAAAACAAATGGTCTCTATAATGCTAAATATAATGTAACTGCTAATGTTGTAGAAACACTCGAATAATCTATAAATTTCTACTAAACACACTTCTAAAAGTACAGTTGTGTACACTTAACATAAATGTAGATGTTAGAGTGTATTCACTGCCGCACTCATCACACTTGGGTTATCTGCCTGCAGGTAGCCCTCAGTCAGCCTGAATACCAGAGACTTAGTATTTCTGCGTCAGTTGCTGTCGCTCCAAGACTGACGTCAGGTCGTCAGGGGACATAAAAACAGGCAGCTGACACCACTACATCAGTTTTTCTTGCCCCAAATGTCAGAAGCCCCCAAATAGGGAATTAAAGTATGGTGGAAAAAACACAACCAGTAAAAAGTAAATACCAATACCTCTGTAAGGGGTGATTAATACATTTAGGGAAGTAGAGAGAGAGAGAGATGGGGGCTAGAGGATGGGAAACCAGGACTGCAACAGTGAATACACTCGAACATCTACATTTATGGTAAGTGTACACAACTGTACTATGTTCTTCGTGTTTCAGTGTTGCAGTCATCCCACTTGGGTTGATTTCCAAAGCTGACGAATGGATGGAGGCAGTCAAGAACAGATGGCGCTGGCTAGTATGCCCTGCAAAACTGCTGTAGCAAAACCTGCCCTGGATTTGGAAAAGATAGGCAGGTGGTAATGCTTGGTGAAGGTGTGAACAGAACTCCAGGTAGCAGCTTCCAGGATGTCTCTGGTAGAGACTCCCCTGAGGAATGCTGTAGAGGTAGAAGTTGTCCTAGTGGAATATGTACTGACCCCCTGAGGGGTTGGTTTCCCATGGTGCTTGTAGCAGAAATGGATGCAATGTGCTATCCATTTGGAAAAAATGGCCTTGCCCTCTGCCCCTGTTGCAAAGCTGACTAGTAACTGGTCAGATTTTCTGAAGGGCTTAGTCCTATCAAGGTAGAATCTGAGCTGTCTGTGCACGTCCAAGGAGTGCAGGATCCTTTCCCTTTATTTTGAGGATTAGGGAAGAAAGTAGGCAAGTGGATGGATTTATTGAGAGCCACACTGGACATCACTTTAGGCATAAAGGAAGGGCTAGTCCTGAGGAAAATCCTGTCTGCATGGAAAATAATGAAGGGTTCCACAGCCATAAGTGCCTATAGCTCAAACACTCTTCTAACTGAAGCGATGGTCAGAAGCAAGGCTGTTTCCCAAGAGAGATATTTAAGCTCTGCTGATGCTGCAGGCTCAAAAGGAGGTAGCGTGAGCTTTTCCAGTACAAAGTTAAGGTCACAAGCAGGGGTGGGTGCTCTCCTTGGCGGCCTTAAGTTGTTTGCCCCTCTCAGGAACAGTTTGATAAGAGGGTGAGAGAAGAAAGATGGCTCAGTGTTGCAATGATTCAGCATGGATCTTAATGGAGGAGAAGGATAGGCCGCTGTGGAGTAGATCTGTTAAGTATTCCAGGATTAGAGGCAGGGAGGGCAGGGTTGTGTCCTCTCCTTTAGACTTGAATCCAGGAGCAGTACCTTTTCCACTTATCAACATAGGACTTCCTTGTACTGGGTCTTCTCGCTTCAAGGATGACGTCCAGCACCTGCTTGCTTAGCCTGGTTACTGGGGGAGAATTTAAGCAATAAGCCAGGATGCAAGATCTGTCCCCCCTGCTGAGAGAGGAGGGTTGGGTTCTGGTGTAGGTGCCAGGGTGGCACTGGTGACCAGCTTCACAGGAGTGGGTACCAGTGTTGGTGTGGTCAAGTCCGGGGTAATCAGAATTGTCCTTGGTCTGTCCTGTCTTATCTTGAGCAATACTCTTGAGAGGAGGGACAGAGGGAGAAAGGCATAGATTGAGAGATTTACCCACTGGAAGGATATGGCATCCACTTTCCAGGCCCTGCTGTGAGGTGTCCTGGTGCAGAATCTGCTGAGCTGGTGATTGTAGGGGGAGGCAGAGAGATCCACCTCTGGGGTCCCCCATTTCTGAATCAGAAGGTTGAAGGTTCTGGGCTCTAGTTGCCACTCGTGTAGGTCTAGGAGATTTCTGCTTAAATAGTCTGCCAGTGAGTTTAGTCTGCCTATCAGGAAGTGAGCTTGCAAATGGATCTGCATTTCCAAGGCTGTGTTCCACAGGGCCATGGCTAGCCTGCAGATTGGGTAAGAGTGGAGTCCCCCCTGCTTGTTGATGTACCACATAACTGTGGTGCTGTCTGTTTTTATTAGCAGGTATCCTGGAGAGAGAAGGGATCTGAAAGCTGTCAGAGTGTGCTGTATAGCTAGCATCTCTTTCTGGTTGATGTGCAGATGCATTTGATTTGGGCTACAGTGGCCCTGAATGCACTTGCCGTCCATGTGTGCCCCACCAGGCATAGCCTGATGTGTCTGTGGTTAGGGTCTGGGCGGCATGGGGTTGGGTAAAGGGCAGTCCCTTGTTGAGGTTGCATGCTGCTGCCCACCAAAGGAACTCTGTCCTTAGGGTATTATGGGAATTGCAGTTTCCAAGTCCTGCAAATGTTGGCACCAAAGACTTAAGTACCACTGAAGTTTCCTCGTATGCAGTCTGGCATATGGAATTAGTAGGATGCATGAGGACATGAACCCTAGGGCATGCAGGATTTTCCTTGTGGATAGCTGGGTTCTGGTGGCCATTTGAGTAAAATAGCCTGTCAGATAGGCTTGTTTTTCTGGAGTGAGGAATGCCATCTGGGATGCTGTGTCTAAGCATGCTCCCAGGAATACAATCTTTTGACTGAGGGCTAGTTTTGATTTCTTTTCGTTGATGGTGTATCCCAAGGAGGTTAGAAGTTTTTTTTTACAAATGTCAGGTGCTCCAAGAGCATTTCCTGACTGCCTGAATCGCGCAGTCGTCCAAGTATGGGTAAACTTGAATATTTCTCTGTCTGCAGTAAGCAATGGCTGGGGCCAGGCATTTTGTGAATACTCTGGGAGCCGTGGATAAGCCAAAGGGAAGTGCAGAGAACTGATAATGCATACATCCTGCCCTGAAGCGTAGATATTTTTTGCATGGCTCCCTTATAGGGATGTGCAGATAGGCTTCTTTTAAGTCTAGGGTGACTAACCAGGTATCCTTGGCTAGCATAGGTAGAAGCTGCTGCAGGGTGAGCATTTTAAATTTTGGTACCACCAGGAAGGTGTTGAGAATGGAAAGATCCAGGATTGGGTGCCAAGTGCCCTCTTTTCTGGGTACCAGGAAAAGTCTGGAATAGAACCCTTGACCTATCTGTTCCGCAGGAACAGGATGAATTGCCCTTATAGAGAGCAAGGATTGGACTTGGTTTTTAGCATCTGCCCACTGGTTTATAGGGATGTCTGGGAACCCTTTTGGGGTAGGCAGGGAGTGGAAGTAAAATTTGTACCTCTGGGATACAATATTGTGAACCCATCGGTCTTTGGTGATGGGAATCCAGTTCTTTGCATGAAGGGCATGTTTTCCCCCTAGGGGCACAAGCAGTTGGGCAGAGGAGGGGAGTGGGGTTGAGCAATCATTGGGAATTCTTTCTGAAAGGGAGTGGTTTAGCACTCCCCTACTTTAGAGGTGGAGGCACTCCAGTGCTTAGATCTCTGCATACCCTGAGACTGCAGTCTGGATGGTCCGTTTCCCCTGGGTCTAGCTTGAGATGGCCTTGAGGGAGCTGGAAAAGACCAATGTTTCGAGGGACAATGCCTACGGAATCTAGGAGGCTGTACTTGCAGGAATTCTTTGACTGTCTGCATAGATTTAGCTTTTTCTTCCATCTTTTTTAAGAACCTCTTCTGCTTTGGTGCCAAACAGATTGTCCTTGTTCAGAGGAGTGTCTACTAACTTGGATTTGACATGATCTGGCAAGGTCTGCTCCTTAAGCCAAGCATGCCTTCTCAGTACAGAATCAATGACTGCTGCCCTGCAAGATGCTTCTAGGGCATCAAAGCCACACTACAATGTATGCTTGCTGACTAGGTTTGCAGAATGCATAAGCTCTTGCAATTCTTTATTTTCTGCAGTCTGTAAAGGTAGCTATTTTTTGCTAAACAAGTTCCATAATATGTTGTTGGTACTTCAGCATGTGAAACTGACAATTCAAAGCCCTAATGGCAAGTGTTGCAGAGCTATATACTTTCTTATCCCATCTGTCCAAAGCTCTGGAATCCCTCACCGAAGGGGTGGGATTCTTAGCTGTAGTGGCCTTGATACCCATAGGCCCCTGGGAAATGATCTCTGGGTCAGCAATACGATTTTTGAAAAGAAATTTGAGAGTCGGGTACTCTGTAGTACCTGTCTGGTTTCCTAAGGGCAGGGGGTAAAGTATCAGGACTAAGACTGGATTCCATGAAGACATAATCAACAACTTCCAGGACTGGTGGTATTGCTAAAGGCCTGTGTTGTGGCAAGTCTAGAAATTCTCTGAGTCTCTTTTTGGACTGAGGCTAATCTTAGCATTCCCAGTAGAAATGCTCTCTTAAGGTATGTACGGTTTCACCAAAAGAAAAATCCTCTGGAAGAGAGGCAGAGGGAATGGATTCCTCTGCATCAGAACCCTCATAAGCAGATAAGTGCATGTCTTCATAAATCAGACACCTCAGAGTCATCGGCTCTTGGTTTGTTGAAGCTGCTGGGGACTGGTCTCTTTTTCTCTTAGCAGGGGAAGGCTGACTTTCCCTAATCAGCATAAGGTCTTCAGCCATTCTAATAATTTTATTTTGTGGCAAGGGAGCTGCATGCGCTTTGGTTGTCGGTTTTCTAGGCGTAGCGTATACTCTTGGCCTTAGAAACTCGGTAGTTTTAGATAAAACTGAAGTAGTTGGTTTGTGTCGAACATCGGTAGTGCAAATAACTTCCTCAGAAGCCGGTGCCTGCTCAGCGGCTCTCGACCCATCCAAGACAGAGATATCCTCCGGTTCTGTAGTCGAAGAGTCTTGCGGCATACCGGACTCTGAACGGGTCTTGGTAGAGGCCTGCGAATCCACTGAAGTGGGCATCAGGGGCTGTGAAAGCACCTCACTGAGTACCAGTGCACTGGTGAATAGCTTAATGGAAACATCGTCGGCAGCTTTGAATCTGTGCGGTCTTGTCTCTTTATCCTTATGTTTTTTCAGAATATCGGTAGTCGGATGGCTTACCGACGTCATTTCAGAATACAGAGATCGAGAACGACAGTATTTATCAGCAATAAGGGCCCGACGACGAATGGTTCAGGCGTTGAACAAGGCACAAAACCGACAGCAAGGTAAATCATGGTCTGGGCCTAGACAGGTGATGCAGTAAGAATGAAAATCTCAGTGTGGTATTTGCTTTCCACAGGCAAGACAGTTATTAACTTTTTCTAACATCAGTTACAGCAAGAAAAAAGGATCCCCAATGGGGTACTTAGCTTTAGAAGACTTCAGTATGATTCAGTTTGTAAACAAAAACTCAGGTAGCGGCCAACCGGCACTTGCGAACTGCTTCTGCTTTGGGCTCCTCGGCAAGAAAGACTGACGTAATGGCGTTGGCTGCCTATCTTTATACCCCTGACGACCTGATGTCAGTCCTGGAGCGACAGCAACCGACGCAGAAATATTAGGTCTCTGGTATTCGGGCTGACTGAAGGCTACCTGCAGGGAGATAACCCAAGTGTGATGACTGCAACAGTGAAACACGAAGAACATCTACTTAACACTCTTCTAACCTATAAAAAGGCACACAAAAAAGAAGGGAAGGGAGATACTAAAGTCCTGATAAACTAAGGCCAAAAAGGCTATAAAAAGACTATCAAAAGTTAAACTACACACTAGTTCTAATAGTTCTGAAAGTTATTAAAATAAAAAACTATTATGAAAGTTTATAAGGATAAACATTTTCTAGGAGAAAAAAACTACACTGGCCCGAGCTGTGAAAAAAAAGCTACCTGTTGCAGCGGCAAATTACATCTGAGGTAACACAGGGTGCATCATGTGATAGGGACTTTGCATCAAGATGTCTGAAAACCTCGAGCTTTGCAGTTGGCTGACTCGGAGCAGAGGATCAGCTCCGAAAGCATCCGTAAAAATGAATGGCGAAATAGAACAACTTCACATCACAAGTTTGGACACCAAGTCCTTCAGTGCTTTCATTCCAACTGAGATAGGGAAGCAAAACCCTGTGACAACATTTCTAGGAAAAGAAAAAAAGTACACGTCCACTCCCCGGCATAAAAAAAACACACAAAACAAGAGGGATGGGGGAATGGCTAATGCAGCAGTGATCATTTGAACGTCTACTGTTATGGTAAGCTTACTTTCACAACTGTACTGTTCTCCATACTGATCACTGCTGCAGTAGCCTAAGCTATAAGCATACATTAGAATAACAGATGTGAAAGGGGAAGGGTCCAGGAGCCCCTGGAAAATAGCCCTAGCAATGTATGTCCTAGACCTGGAAAAGGAATCTAGTTTGTAGTGCTTTATTAATGTATGCACAGAGAACCAAGTTGTTGCTTCTAGAATACTTCTACAGCCCAACCCCTTCCAAAAAGCCATGTATGAAGCCAAGCCCTTGATAGAATGAGGTTTGCCTCTGTCTGGAATAGTTTTGTTGTGATGAAAATAAAATGCAACAGCCTAAGACAACCATTAGGAAACAGTACGCTTTGACGCAGGATGTCCCTTTTGTTACCTTCACCAGAAATTGACTGATCTGAAAGACTATCAGAGTTGTCTGTGGACATCTATGGTACGATGTACTTTCTCCCTCATTTGGGGTGCAGCAAAGAACACAGGAAGACAGACTGGCTTAATGTAAACATGGATACCAATTTAGGCAAAACAGAAGGATTGGTTCTCAAAGAAACCCTGTCTCTGTGGTGGATGAGACAATGCTGACCTACCATAAATGTGTGCAACTGATGATATTCTTCTTGCAAAGGTAAGATCAGTCAGCAAAACAGTTTTCCATTTTATGAACCTCCAGTCAGCCAGATAAGCTGGATCAAATGCTGCAAGTGTTCTCTAAAAAAAATTAAGATCCCAAGGAGGAGTGACAGGTTTTCTGGGAGACCTCTTTAAAAAATATTTTCACAAGATTGCACTGAAAGAGGGGCATCCATGGGCAGACATTCTACAATGACTTACAAATGAACCTTGACAGAGGAGTAACACAAGCTATAGGATAGTAAATCACACAAATACTGCAAAACCAGAGAAATACCAGCCCTGACTGGGTGCTGGTTCCTTTGCTGGCACCAACTAGAAAATCTTTCCATTTACTAATACATGATTTGCTAGTAGCAGTCTTTCTTGCCTCCACTAATACCTGCTGCATGTCTTCAGAAAAATAATTATCTATGAGGTATTAAGACACCATCATTCAAGACAGTCAGCTGTAGCTGTCTAGGGGCAGGACGTATCAAACATCCCTGATCTTGTGAGTAAATCCACTCTGTGAGGAAGCTTGTGGTAATTGCCCCTGGCAAGTTCCAAAAGAAGACAGAAGGACTGCTGCCTAGGCCAGAAAGGAGTAATTATAATGATTTTTGGGGAATTCTTCTGAATATGCAAAAGTACTATGGATATCAGTGAAAAAGGTGAAAATGCATACAGAAACATTTTTATTCAAAAGGAAGCAAAATGCATATGTCTTACTGGTCTTCTGGAATGGAGTCCTGGAACATAATTTTGTCAGTTTGATTACTGTGATAATAAGCAAAATGGTCTACCTGAGGAATGTTCCTTATAGGGATCAAATTTGATATCACACCCCTCACGATCAATTTCTCTTAAACAGTAAGCATTTTGTTTTCAGTTTCCACTCATGAAGATCTGTCTTTGCCTTACTCAGCTTGTCTGCCACATAATCATCTTCTGATGGAATGTAAGACACCTATAGAGCGAGACTGTGCTGTAAAGCTATATCCCATGCTAACAGGATAAGGTCCGTTTCCCCCTTGCTTGTCAATGTACCACATCACTGTGGTATTATACTACTGGAACAGGTCCTGTGAACCACAGATTACAGATTTGACAGCCTTTACGAGAGCTAGCATATTTTATGTTTAAGTGCTTTTGCCCATCTTTTTTGTCCTAGAGACCATGCACTTTTATTCCACTTGACACTGCCCCCAAGCAAAATCTAGGGAGACTGTAGTGACTGACTGCTTTAGAGTAGGGGGAAGAGAATGGAAGACCTGGATTCAGGGATATATGATCCTCCAGCATGTGATTTCTCTTTTCACAAATCCAAGAACTGGAATTTGAAAAGAAATTGGTGTTGATGCTGGTACCAAAGAATCTTCAAATACCACTGTATCTTTATCATATGGAGTCTTGCAGGCAGTACAATGAGAATGAAAGACGACATAAGACCCAGAATCCTGAGGCATTCCGTTGCTATTACAGAAGTCTGAGTGGAAACACCTGGAATAGATCTAAATCTATTCAGATTAGCTGCAATCAGTGAATCCCTCAAAGATGTAGATATCCTCCAGGAAGGACTGACACAAACAAATAACTGGTGTCAGAACCAAGGCCTAAAGCTCGATGCAAAAAAAATGCATAATTATACCTTCTGGGAAGACTATTACCCCTGCAAATTACGACACTAATAAGACTCCCTTAAGAGCAAACCCAGTAATAAGGGACTTGGAAACTCAGGTCGACAGTAATCTGAACTTTGATCACCATGTTTCCATGGTAGTGAGAAACTCCTACATGGAGCAACTTATAAGGGCACTGCATCCAGATCTAAGGAGATCATAGTCCCACTATCCTCAACCCTCATTAGACCAATAATTGAGTACAATGCCCCTACGGCATGTACCTGGCCACGCATTTGCAACAGCTGGAGTGACCAAAGAGGTTCCTCACTAAAATAATACAAGGTGTAAATATGACCTATGCGGGACCACCTCTCTTACAGACTACCGAGGGACGATCCATGCCTAACCTACAAGCCATTCTCCGATTCATCCCTGATTGATCTGCTATTCATTCACAAAACAAACAGTAGCATAATTATCTAATCAAAGGATCTAAAGTTAAAGGGATGGGTATGTGTTTCAGAGATCACCCTTCTCAGGAAACAAATCCTCATACACAGCTCTTCCCAAAGTCTCTCCAAATGCAATTTAGACTAATGGATGGGAAATTGCATATTTATCCCTGGCTTGCCACCTGTGGCCCTTATGGACAGGGGCAGTTTGTAGATGCTCTAAGTCACGAGCATATACCAAAGCCATTCTAGCCTGTGAACATTGATAATTGGGAAATTTGGGGCATGAATGGCTAGGCTGAAAAATGCTCTAGGGCCATTAACTTAGTAACCTCCTGCAATTCTGTGATGAATATAGATCTATTTTTTTTCCTGTAGAAGAAAAGCTTTTTGTAGTGAGGTATCTAAGCAGGCACCCCAGAAACACAATCCATCCTGTAAGATGGAATCACAAAACACTTTTGAACTTTCTTTTGTAAAACCAGCCAGTATAGAAGATCTCTTGCCCAGGTGACAGATTTGAGACACTTTGAAAAAAAAAAATTTGCAGAGATAAGAAAGTCATCTAAATATGGAAAATGTCGATAACCTATATCCTGCAATAAGCTATGATAGGATTCAGACACTTTGTAAATACTCTTGGAGCAGTGGATAAGCCAAAGGATAAGGCAGAGAATTAATAACGAAATCCACACACATACATCTTTAAGAAACGCATGATATCTGGATGAAAAGGAATGCGATGATATGCATTATTTAAATCTAAGGTTACTAAAAAACTCATATGAGGAGGAATAGGTTAAAAGGTTGTGAAATGAAAGCTTTATGAACTTGGGCACTCTCTCAAACTTATTTAGCTCACTCAATCCTAAAATGCCTTTTTTGTATACTTCCATTTCACATCCAAACCTCCTTACAGCATCCAGAATTTTTTGAGCCTGGCTTCTTTAACTAAGTAACTTACCAACTAATAATAGGCAGTATTAGAAAAGAAAGAAAGTTAATAACAAAAGGACAGCAAGACTGTTATTCTATGGTGTCCTGCAATGGAGAAATGAATCTTTGCCAATTTTTATTCATGTGTTCATATTTATGCTCATATTTCCATAACTGACAGACCTACATTTTACTGAGGTGCATGGTGTAAAACACACAATTCAGACACAGGACAAGTCACTGAAAATGCTGGTTTACATCACACTATACTGGAAATATTACTAGTAGTTTGTTGGTAATTAGGAAAATATGCAACATTTCTGTATGTACTTGATACCTGAAAAACCTGTTGACTTGGAAACCATGCATTACACTATGTGAAACCTTCAATGTTGTTGAAGGAAACTGTCTGATATTTGAGCTGCAAGTTGCACATCTTGAGAGATATCCAGTATTACTTGTATTGCTAATAAAACAATTAAACTGATGTTTTCATATTTCTGTAAATATCTCAATAAACATACACTTATAGTGGAGTTTCTTGTCATGGGAAAGCTTATGTATGGTTAAGAAAAATGCAAAAATCTAGGTTGTATGATTTTCACTACATGAATATTTGTGAAAGTTTAGAAAAAACGTTTTATGCATTACAATATATTATTGTTTGTGTCTTTCGGCTTTTCCTGGTTAGAGGTCGCCACAGCGGAACTCCGGTCCGCTAATGATTGGTAGTTGATTTTTACGTGCTGAATTACCAGCCCTGATGCACAACCTTCAACGAAGGTACGCCCATTCACGCACGTCTCCACGCAGAAGACACTCTAGCTGAGAATCAAACCGGACAGCGTCTTATGGTGAGGCGACAACGCTACCGCAGCACCCCCACCGTGGTTTGCATTACAATATATTATACTTTTTATAAAAAAAGACTATGAATGTACTGACATCACTGTAAATAATATTTACTGATAAAATTGATATTTGTACAGTTTTAATAGCTTTTGCAGTTCAAAATATTTACATTCATCTCATAATTAAGCATTTTTCAAAAAATGTTCTGGAATGCAAGCTGCACTTGGGCTGCTAGAGAGGTATGAAATTCCACACCACTAAGGTGTTAATAGTTAGGAAAGAAAACATTCTCTCTCAAAATCTCATTTTAAACAATTTTTATAAGTACTGTGAAAGGTTCTTCTCAGAAAGGAACTTATCTGCCCAACAGTGGAAAAGCATTAGCTGGCCATCGATCCTTGAAAGCTATAAGAAGAGCACTGTGGCAAGAAAGCTCTGAAAGGCATGGTGCTCAAACCTGTCTTTTCAATCAGCTCAGCTCCAAACTGACTAATGGTTTGGATGTGTGGAAGGTATCCTGAAGCTCTGGAAGCTGGCTAGCTGTTATATCCTCTGCAGGATATAGCCCATATAAGCTTAAGCTACTGCAGAAGTGATCAAGAAGAAGAACATCATAGGATTCACTTTCAAAGGTACCTTTCCCACTGTTAACTCTCCTGCTCAATTTGGCAATACCACAAGTGTGGTCACTCAGTGACTGAGGCCATCCCACGAAAGGACGAAGAAGAAAAAGTACAGTTGTGTACACTTACCATAAATGTAGATGTTCGAGTGTATTCACTGTTCACTGTTGCAGTCATTACATTTGGGTAATCTGCTGGCAGGTTGCCCTCAGTCGGCCTGAATAACAGTCTTGGGTCCTGCATCGGCTGCTGTCTCCTCTTCCGTGACATCAGGTCGTCAGGTGTATAAAACATGCAGCTGACACCATTTTATTCAGTTTTTTTTTGCCCCAGGTGTCAGCTGCCTCCCAAATGGGGAGCAAAAAAAAAAAAAAAATATATATATATATATATATATATATATATATATATATATATATATAGATAGATAGATATATATATATATATATATATAAATAAACAGAATTATATATTAATGCACTTTAAACAACATAAACTTTACCTTCATCTAAAAGCAAATACACCACAAAGGCTTTAGTGTATAGTGAAGGAAAGAAAAGGTATAGAAAGGGGATGGCGGGTGGGTAACCTGGACTGCAACAGTGAATACACTCGAACATCTACATTGATGGTAAGTGTACACAACTGTACTATGTTCTTCGTGTTTCACTGTTGCAGTCATTACATTTGGGAAGAATCCCAAAGCTACGGATGGATCTAAACAGCATTAGGAGCGGCTATAAGGCCCTGTAGAACTGCAGTGGCAAAGCCTGCCCTGGATTTGGAGAAGAGAGGCAAATGATAATGCTTTGTGAAGGTATGAACAGAGTTCCAAGTAGCAGCTTCTAGAATGTCTTTGGTTGGAAACCCTCTGAGAAAAGCTGCTGAAGTAGAGGCAGCCCTGGTGGAATGTGATCTGATCCACTTGGGCACAAGTTTACCATTGTGCAAGTAGCAGAAACAAATGCAGTGGCTTATCCACTTAGAAATAGTCTGCCTTGATATAGCCTTCCCCTCTGACCCTGCAGCAAATGCTACCAGTATTTGCTCAGACTTTCTTAGAGATATGGTCCTGTTTAAGTAGAATCTTAGTTGTCTGTGTATGTCCAATGAATGCAGAATCCGCTCCTTCTTTTTCTGAGGATTTGGGTAAAATGTTGGCAGGTGAATGGTCTGGTTAAGAGCCACACTGGATACCACCTTAGGCATAAAAGAAGGATTGGTCCTGAGGGACACCCTGTCCGAGTAAAATGTAATAAAAGGCTCCACTGCCATGAGAGCCTGTAGTTCTGAAACCCTTCTTGCTGAAGTGACTGCCAAGAGAAAAGCTGTTTTCCAAGATAGAAATTTTATATCCGCAGTAGCTGCTGGTTCAAAAGGAGGCAGGGTGAGTTTTTTCAGAACAAAACTGAGGTCCCATGCAGGAGTTGGTGATCTTCTGGGAGGCCTTAAATTTTTGGCCCCTCTAAGATACTCTAAGCAGAGGATGAGAAAAGAGGGGAGGCACTGTGTTGTAATGAGCCGAGATGGCAGAGGCATGGATTTTTATTGAAGAAAAAGATAGGCCCTTGTCAAGCATCTCAGTCAAATATTGTAAAATCTGAGGAATATTGGGCTTTGCTGTATCTGTTCCTTGTGCTTGGTTCCAAACACAGAATCTCTTCCATTTATCAGCATAAGATTTTCTAGTACTAGGGCTTCTGGCTTCCAAAATGACATCCATGACAGATTTACTGAGAGGTGTTGTTTGAATAATTAATTGATCAGCCATGCTGCAAGATTCAGAGTTTGGAGCAGAGTGTGCAGAATTTGATTGTTCTGCTGAGACAGTAGATGAGGTATTTGAGGCAAGTACCATGGAGGAAGCTGAGACATATTTCTTAGAAGTGGGTACCAGTGCTGGCGAGGCCAGTCCGGAGCAACTAGGATCATTTTTGGTTTTTCCTGTCTGACTTTTAGTAAGACCTTGGAGAGTAGAGGCAGAGGGGGAAAGGCACAGACTGATAGGTTTTTCCAGGTGAAGGATAGGGCATCCACTTTCCATGCTTTTTTGTAATGAGTTCTTCTGCAGAATTTGTCCAACTGATAATTTTGGGGAGAGGCAAATAGATCTATGTCTGGGCTCCCCAATTTCTGTGTTAACATGCTGAAGATTTGTGGATCCAGTTACCATCCGTGCGGGACCATAAGATTTCTGCTTAGGTAGTCTGCCAGAGTATTTTGTTTTCCTGGCAAGAAGTGAGCTTGAAGATGTATTTGGTAAGTCAAGGCTGTGTTCCACAAGGCCATGGCTAGTCTGCAAAGGGGATAGGAATGTGCACCCCCCTGCTTGTTTATGTACCACATAACTGTGGTGTTGTCCGTCTTTATCAGTAGTTGTCCTGGATGAAGTAAGTACTTGAAGGCTGTCAGAGCATTCTGAACAGCTAAGCATCTCTTTCTGGTTGATAATGCAGATGCATTTGGTTTGGGCTCCATTTGCCCTGAATGCATTTCTACGCCAGGTGGGCCCCCCAAGCATAGTCTGATGTGTCTGTAGTTAGAGTTTGGGTGGCAGGGGGTAGAGTGAATGACAGTCCCTTGTTTTGGTGACATGTCTCTGCCCACCAAAGAAACTCCTGTTGTAGGCAGGGAATGAGGGGAATGATTGTTTCAAGACTGTGACAATGCTGACTCCATAAACTTTTTAGGTACCATTGAAGTTTCCTCATAGGCAATCTTGCATATGGAATTAGTAGAATGCAGGATGCCATGAACCCCAAAGTCTGCAGAATTTGTCTTGCAGATAACTGGGTTTTTGTTGCCATTTGTTTGAAGCATGTTGTCAGTTGCCTTTGTTTGTCTGGCGTAAGGTAAGCCATCTGGGCAGGTGTATTCAAGCTTGTACCAAGAAATGTAATTATTTGGGAGGGTACCAGTTGTGATTTCTTTTAATTTATGGTGTACCCTAGGCATGCTAGAAGCCTTTTTACAAATGCCAGATGTTGAAGAAGTGTCTCCTTGTCCTCTGCTTGAATGACAGAGTCATCCAGATAAGGATACATTTGAATGCTTCTTTGTCTGCAGAAAGCAATTACTGGTGCCAGGCACTTTGTAAAGACCCTGGGCGCAGTAGATAAGCCGAAGCGCAGTGCAGAGAATTGGTAATGCAAAAAACCTTCTTAGAAGCGGAGGTATCTTCTGCATGATTGCCATATTGGGATATGCAGGTATGCCTCTTAAGTCTAGAGTTACTAACCAAGCGTTCCTGCCTAGCATAGGCAGTAGCTGTTGTAAACTCAGCATTTTGAATTTTGGAATGTCCAGGAATGTGTTCAAAATCATTAAGTCCAGTATTGGACGCCATGAATTGTCCTTTCTGGGTACCGGGAAAAGTCTTGAATAAAAACCTTGTCTGTTTTCCTTTTCTGGTACCGGTTGAATAGCCCCCATATCCAAGAGGGACATGACTCATTTCTGGGCCTCTGCCCACTCGGTTGTGTGGCAGATCCGGACATCCGTTTGGAATTGGCAAATTATGGAAATGAAATCTGTACCCCTGGGATACTATGTTTAATACCCACTTGTCCTGGGTAATTAACTGCCAATTTTGAGCATGAAGTGCTAGTGTTCCCCCCAAGGGGGCTGCCAAAAGGTAAGTGCTTGGTGATGGTAGAGGAAAGTCATTGAGACTGCTTACTCTAGGGTTGTGCTTGGTTTCCTCCAGTTTTGGAGGTGGAGGCACCACATTGCTTTGACCTGTAAGAACCCTGTGATTGGTATCTGGAGCATTTTGAGCACCTGGATTTGCCTTGAGTGGCTCTGTTGGACACAGGAAAGGACCAATTTTTAGTAGGCCAGTGTCTACTGAACCTGGGTGGCTGCACTTGCAAGAAATGTTTTACAGTTTGCATAGATTTAGTTTTGTCTTCCATTTTCTTTAAAACCTCTTCTGCCTTATTAACAAAGTATCATGCTGCAAAGGGGCATCCAACAATTTAGCTTTAACATGATCACGCAGATTTTGCTCGTTGAGCCAGGCATGCTTTCTAATCACAGATCCAGTAAAGGCGGCCCTGTAGAAGGCCTCCAAAGAATCAAAACCACACTGCAAAGTATGCTTTCCAACCTGTTCTGCTGAATGCAGTAATTCCTGTAACTCTATTTTCCACACTATCAGAAATCAACATAATTTTCTGTTTCAGTAAGCCCCTAACATGTTGTTGATATTTAAGCATATGAAACTGGCAGTTTAAGGCCCTGATTGCTAAGGTTGCAGATGTATAAACCTTCTTTCCCCATCTCTCCAGCTCCCTGGAATCTCTGTCGGAGGGGATAGGATTTTTGGCTGTAGAGTCTTTTACACCCTTGGGACCCTGAGAAATAGTCTCAGGATCAGCAGTAGGATTTTTTAATAGAAATTTGTGGGAGTCAGGAACCCTGTAATATCTGTCTGGCTTACTAGGAGCCGGAGGCAGGGAATCAGGAGCCATGCTTGATTCTGAAAACACATCATCAACAATGTCTAATACAGGAGGTATTGCCAAAGGCCTATGCTGAGGAAGAAGAAGGAAATCCCTAAGCCTCTTTTTTGATTCAGAGAAGTCCTGACTCTCCCAGTAAAAATGTTCCCTTAAAGTATGCAAAGACTCTCCAAAAGAGTAATTCTCAGGAGGGGATGCAGATGGGATGGATTCCTCTGCATCAGAATCCTCATAGGGTGGAATAGAAAATTCCTGATCAGAAGAGGAATGAGAAGAAATGGAAACCTGATCTAAAGATTCATAATCAGTGCCTTGCCTAGGCCTCTTAGTGTGTGTGTGTGTGTGTGTGGGGGGGGGGGGGTTGGGAACCCCTGATCAAGGTAATTAAGTCCTCAGCCATTTTGATCATCTGTTTTTTAGGCATAGGGACCTGAACATGTGGCTCATGTGTCGGTTTTTTAGACATAGATGTTTTTGACCTTGTTTTTGAGGCTGGCGTCAGTTTTATATAAAAATGTTGAGGCCTGAAAACACCCTCAGAAGCCGGTGCCTGCTCAGCGGCTCCTGACCCATCCAAGGGAGAGAGCCGCGGGTTCAATACTCTGAGAATCTTGCAGCATGCCGGACTCCGAATGGGTCTCGGTAGAGGCCTGTGGCTCAAAAGTAGCGGGTATCAGGGGCTGCGAAAGTGCCTCACTGAGTACCGGCAAACCAGCAACTGGCTTAGGAGAAGCTTCGTCATCGGTTTTGGACCTCGACGGTCTGTCTCTGTCTTTTTCTTTACATTTTTTGTGAACTCCGGTAGTCGGATTGTTAACCGACGACATTTCTGGATAATTAAATCTTGAACCAAAATATTTAGAAACAAAAATATACTGAAGCTTAATAGTGCGTTAGTTAAATCTAGCACAAAACCGACAGCAAGGCACGTTGAGATCTGGGCCTAGGCAAGGAATACAGTACAAATGAAAATCCTTATGAGGTATTTGCTTCCCACAAGTAATGCAATTATTAACTTTTACTGACATTGGTAAGGAGCAAGAAAAAGTTTCCCCAATGGGGTACTTAGCTTTAGTTTGAAGACTTTGGTTCTGAAACTCGAATGTGAAAATTTCAGGAGTCAGCTGACCGGCACTTGCGAACTGCTTCTGCTTTGGGCACCGCACGGCAAGAAAGACTGAATAAAATGGTGTCAGCTGCATGTTTTATAAACCTGACAACCTGACGTCATGGAAGAGGAGACAGCAACCAACGCAGGACCCAAGACTTTGTTATTCAGGCCGACTTAGGGCAACCTGCCAGCAGATTACCCAAATGTAATGACTGCAACAGTGAAACACGAAGATCATCATCTTTGGCCAATTTGTTTTCTCCAGATTCTTTAGATACTTCTTTCTGATTCTAACCAAAATCAAAAGATGGACCTCCCTACCAATCCTTAAACTGTCCACCTTCAAAAAGTTACAATGTCCATGAGGTGTGGCAGACCTCCATTTTCAAGTCTGCATCAGCTAGACAGAGTGAAAAACTGTGACACACACACACAGTGTACTACTCCCCCCTCAGCAGAGAATCTGGTAGTGTAGACCTGGGTGGTAATTTGGCAAAAGCAAAACCACTTTGCAGGTCTACATTTTTTAGGCATCACACATGGATAACTCTTCCACAATGCACATTAGGCTTGCAATGTGAACTGTAAGGCTGGAATAAAAAAGATTTTAAAAAAATGTACTAGCAGGAGGTACCAAAGATGGTAAACCAGAGAATTATCCAATACAAAGTATGTGCAAAGTCAATTAAGGAGGTTGCAATTTACAACTCTTTCCAAACTGTAGAACACTATGGGACTGTTCCTGCAGCTACAAGTCCCCTATAAACCAGGGGAAATGTAGTGACACAGGTGTCAATAGTTTTACTGCCTTTTTTGAAAGTGGAAGAAAATCAGATTGCTTTTGCATCTTACAAACCAATTCTTACAAAAAACTTTTAGTTTTGAATAAACTAAACTTGAGACAGGCTATATTAATCTTACCAATTTGCACAGGACTAAAATGAAAACGCAGAGGGTTAAACTCCACTGTGGTTTTCTGGATAGCCATGTTATTTTAAATTACTGCACTACTAATAACTGAAATACTAGCCCACTCCACGTAACAGTCTGCAACCTGAAATGCTTCAAATTCCACCTGAAGCAACAACTCATAGATCAATGTCTCTGCACCACCTCTGGTTAAACTAGTACTAGTACTGTGATATGAATTTGAGACATAACACTCTGCTACAAAAAGCGTAAAGTACTATTATCATAACTATATTGTCCTCAATCATCTCATCTCCTTTATTTTCCTTGTGCTTCCTATCCTCCCCTCCTTTCTCTGGGCTGCTCTAACTCTGTCTTAAAAATGTATTCATATACAACCCACATATCTTATTTATAATCAAAACTGTTTCTATATGATGTACCTGATTCCTAGGATATTTGAATAATGGAACTACTGCTCATAAAACTTTAAATGATACAACAATGCAAATAATGTCTGTACAATGAAGCTTTTCTCCCCCGGGCCTCCTCTGAAAAAGGGCACTGCTCAGTTGGACTTTCTCGGTTAACAAGTATCAGTATTCACATTTCTGTAAAACCTGAAGGTAAAAAGTGCTGCAAATACCGTTCTAGTCACAGTTTACCTAGGTTCATAGGTGTACACTAGGTTACTGACCATTTGGGCACTTATAAGCCTTGCCGTGCAACCCAAATGTGACCCACAATTCAGATTTATTCCATCCATCATGAGAAACAGAAGCCAGACCAGGGGTGAATTTCCAATTACCTACCCAATGGTCCATGTTGTGCTTAAAAAGGGATAAGGAGGGACCTCTGCTTCACATGGATGGTGAGCCTGTTCCAGAGAATGTAAACTGTCTGAGAAACATGCATCTCTCTCAAACATGTCTTATTTATGTCACAAGCAAAATGTAGGTCTTTTAACATAGTAGTTCTGATACTGTTTGTTTTGTGGATGTGCAAAAGGTTCATAAAAACAGGGTCGAGGGATGCCGCAAAGATCACCTCTCAGAAGTCTGTATGATACTGACTAAAGAGACAGGACTTTGAGGAGATCAGCGTAGGACATTATGTTTACTCCCTGTATTCTTTCTGTAAAGAACCTTTGTGCATGTCCCAATTGCTGCACGTCTGGCAAGGAATATACCCAAAGGGGGCATTATACTCTCTGATGGGTCTGATGAGGGCTGAGCACAGTGGTATGACGACCTCTCTGAACCTAGATGCCATGCACTTGCTTATACATTGAGCAACATAGAAAGATTTTCCTACTACCTAAGGCACATGTTGGTCAAAGGCTAGGTTGCTCTCTACATGAATTCCAACATCCATGACTAATGAATCAATTCTTAAGGTAGTTTTACTGAACATGTGGCAACCCAGGGTGGAAGACTTCCCAAAAGGCACTATTATTCCCTTCTTGGTATTGAGTTTTAAGCCATGGCTTTGGCACCAAACATTTGCCTGTATTTGACCTTGTTTAAGGGTGTTCTCATCTTGGGGGGATTCAATGACTCCTCCCAGCTTGCAATCATCTACAAACTTGGTTAGCCAGAGGCCTTTGATATTGGCTTTGACATCGAAGAAGTAGATGCCATAAAGGAGTGGGCCGAGGACATCACCGGTGACCAGCCTCTTTGTGGAGGTGACCTCACAGATTCTAACCTCCTGGGTCCTATCAGTGAGCCAGCTATCTATCCAGCATGTTACAAAGGGCTTTATACCCATTTCGGTAAATTTATTGACAATAACAGACAGGGATAGTGTACTGAATGCCTTAGCCCTATCTTGGTAGGCAGAAGGCACCATTTTCCCCCATGCATTACCTTAGTGACCTTTTCAAATAAGTCCACTAGACTCAGTAAGCATGACTTTCCTTTGACAAAGCCAAACTGGGATGGAGCCAGTGTCTTGAAATCTCATATGTCCTTGTTGATAATTTCCATGATAATTCTTTCCATGGCTTTGCAAATCAGACTAAGAGGTCTGTAATTTCCAGGACCTGTGATCCAAACGAACTGCAAACAAATGTCCACTGGAGACAAGTAGAGGGAACTATGTTTTAATGATACAGTTAAGCGCTTTTCGTCACTCCCAATCAGAGTAACTTCTTCAGACTACTTACAATTAATTGATTAAAACCTTATATAATATATTCAATTAACTAATTTAGCTTTATAAAAAACAATCAACATTTAAAGCAGTATGAACGCTAGTGCTCTACACTTAAAAAACCACTACGGAATATGGAATAACAAATGGTAGGAAGGCACTTAAAGAATAAGAAAAAGAATAAGAAAAACCCAGCTAGACCTTCATATGCGTGAAATATGTTAATATATAGCACTAGTCTCTTATATTATATTCTTACTATTGTATTAATCTTTTAAAGAGTATAATTTTATAAGTTAAATATTTCTATGTGACCTTTTACAATGAATATTAACAGAGGTTACATACATATGACTGTTAGTTATATGTAATGATGTATCATAAAGAATGAATAAGTAAAATAAATGAAATCTTTTAACCTATGTTGTTGTTAGAATTCTATTATATATAATTTTAACATGTTAATATTTAAAATTTAACCATCACAAACATATATAAATACACCATAACATAAACATAAACAATACATACACCCATACACATACATATATGCATATACATATGCATATATGTACATATACACGTACACACTTGTGCTTCATATATCAAGTACATTATTTAAAAAGGTTTAAAACATTTATGTCTATATCAATTATACTATTTTATACTACAAAACATGAAAAAGTGACAGTGTGTAGAATTGTGAATTGATTAATTAACTAGATACTACAGTTTACATTGATTTTACATATAAATTGTATATTATTTACCTATCTAGACTTTTAAGTTTCAGGAGGCAACTAATATTACAATGTTCGTTTAGACCTGGCTTTACAAATGCGTTTGTTTTCCACTGCCATATCAATTCCCGTTCTTCTAATAGTAGATTGTATGGACCTCCTCTGATGTCGGTGTAAATTTGATCAAATGCAGTAAATTTAAAATTGTGGCCTGGATTAGCTGCAATATGCTTAAATAAAGCATTTTCTGTCTTGTTGAGTATTGCATATGCATGCTCGTACACCCTCTCTTTGAACCGCCGTTCAGTTTTTCCTATATAGAAGGCTGGACAGAGGGTGCACGTAGCAGCATATACTACTAATTTAGAACTACAATTCAACTTCTTCTGAATATTATATTTTTTGTTATTGATATAAACATATTCACCACAAGACATATGCTTACACATGTTGCAGCTATTACAATTTGTCATGCCATTTCTACTGGTAAATACTTTTTTAGTAGTATTTGATTCCAATATGTTTTTAATATTTTTACATTTTCTATACACTACCTTAGGTTGCTCAGGAAGTTTAAAATTAATAGTTTTATCTTGTTGTATGAGCCCCCAATTTTTATACAGTATCTTATTTATAATGTTACTGTCAATATTATACGTTGTGACGTAACATGTCTGGAAGTTCCTACTTCTTCTTTTGCTTCACTGTTGGGCAGATTTTCTTCTAATATAGAGTTTACCAAATTGGATACACTTTCTGTGTTAAAATATATATTTTCTCCACTAGGGATTCTCTCTCTGATTTGTAAAATTGGAACTATGTTGCCATTTTCTCTTTTATATGTTACTTCATTTAAGACATCTTTGACTAGTTCATATGGATAACCTCTTTCGATGAAAAAGGTCTTTATTAGGCAGCATTCTGATATAAAATCGTCAATTGAGGTTGTCATACGAGCTGCCCTAATAAATTGTCCCTTTACTATAGCTTTCTTTTGTGTAAAAGGATGTAAACTAGTATAGTGGAGGTAAGAGTTACAGAAGGTCTCTTTTCTGTGTATTTTGGCAAAATACTGCATATTCTCAGGGTCTTTATATAAATTGATGTCTAAGTAATTTATTGTCTTATCTTGAAAGTCTAAAGTAAATTTGAAAAATTCAGTGGTATTATTTATGTAACATAGAAATTTATTGGCTAATTCATTCGGCCCTTGGAATAAAATAAAAATATCATCAAGGAACCGAGTGTAGTATTTTATATACGTATTCCATTCAGTATTTTTGAAAATGTAAAAATTTTCCCAATAAACCATGACCGTATTTGCTAAACTGGTACCGCATGGTGAACCCATGGCAACGCCGCATTTTTGTAAATATAACTTGCTAAAAGTAAAGAAATTGTTAGTTAATATAATGTCAAGTAATGTTGTGACTGTGAACATTTCATTAGATTGTGCTCCTTTATTTATAAAGAATAAATTCACCCATTCTATGGCTTCTAAGTGGGGAATAGATGTGTACAAGTCTATAACATCTATGGTTAAAAAATTGTAATGATTATTATATTCAATTTTATTTAAATTCTCTAAGAAAGTCCACGAGTCTTTACAGACTTGGGATTCTGTCGAGATATTTTTTCAAAATATATCAACAAGTTTTGCTGCAGCGTATGTGATTGAATTACGTCCATCTATTAATGGTCTAAGTGGTGGGTTCATGATATTTTTATGAATTTTTGGTGTAGCAAATAAGATCGGTATTTTTGGCCAGTTCATAGATATGTAATGATATGAGTCTATGTCGATGTATCCATCCATGAATAAATCACTGTAATACCCTTTGATCCTCATATATGCAGTATTTACCTCATTTATGGACACCTCACTGTATGTGTCACATTCTAAGATTTTCTCTACCCTATTTATATAGTCACAGTTATCAAATATGACTAACCCTCCACCTTTATCTGGTTTCATAGTTCTGATGTTTAAAGATTTGAAAGTAGTTAAAGCTTCTGCTTCTGGTTCTTCAGAACTGGTGTTATTAAGTGACAAATTCTTATGAAAAATATTATTTTGACTGTGATTTAAGCATCTTAAATCCAATTCCATGAATTGTTCAAATATTTGAAGTGTGGGATGTAAGGTTGGATTCTATTCACTAACTACTCTAAGTGGATTAATAATAGCTGTAGAGTCTCCTAGTAATAAATTCAGGTTTAATTTTCTTACAAATAATTTCAGGTCCTTAATGGTTTGGACCAAGTCCATATGTTTGCTAGGTACAAATGTTTGTCCTTTAGCAAACAATTCAATCAAGGAAGGATTTATGTCAATACATGAAAAATTATAAATATTGAAATCGCCCGCTACATTATGGATGATATCCGGCCCGGTACCGTCATGTTCTATCTCTTCGGGTTGCTGTAAGGGCGAAATTTGTTTTTTTGATTCTAGATGTTATGATTATTTCCAAGGTGCTGGTTGTTGTTAAATTGTCTCTTAAGAATTGCACCTAGCTCGATGTTATTATGGTTGCCTTCATGTTGTGTTCTATCTGAAAAGTATCCATTTGGCTGTTCTTCATTATACCTCCTTTGTTTTCCGTTTCTGAGCTGTCCTGCCCAAGTATTATTATTATTATAGTTTGGATTAATATCTCTACTGCTAGAGTAATCATTTTCAAATTCTTGGCTAAGATCTAAATTGTCTTGTTGGGATGACATAAAAGTAGGCTCATTAACTTGAATGGTTGCAAGACCAGTTTGTGACCCTGGTGGGTTAGGATATGCTTTCCCATTTCCATATGCTGTTTTGTCTCTATTAAGTTTTTTAACTTTGTTGAATTTGAGTTTTGTCATGAGCTGGTCAATAGAATTAAAAATTCTATCGTATTCGAACTTGTATCTGAAAAAGTCAGTGTGATTAAAAATCATAGTATTCAAATCAGCGACTTCTTTAGATAATTCAGTTATTTGTAAGTTATAATGTTTAATGATACAGTTCATGAGTGCAAAACCCTGGTCATCAAATAAAGTATTTAATTCTAGATGGAATGCTGAGTTTGCAATCAGACCGATCGGGTAAGTATAGTGTCGCAGTCCTTTAGGTACCACACATAGTCTACAGCATTCTTGGAAGTAATTAACTTCCAATTGTAATTTTTTAATTTTTAGCAGTTTCACATCTAAAATTTTAAGATTATTGGTAACTATTTGTTCACTAACCTCGAGTGGATCAGCGTTGTCGGCCGGTTGCTCCAAAGTGGTCTGTTCATTAAAAGTGAAATTTCTGGTGTTAAGAATCCAGTCCTGAAATGTTGGAGCTCCAATAAGCTCTCGAACGCTGTTTTGAGCAGTTACTGTTGTTCCGGTTCCATTATTGGCATCCCGTGAATGGTTAGTTGAATCCAGGTTCGAAGTGCCTGTTGTTTGTGTGGGCAGGTTACCATTGAGTATGTGATTGCCATTAGGGTTTATGTTATCTTCCCTCATTTGGCGATGAAAGTCACTATCTGCTAACTGATTCGTTCCGCTGTTGTTGATACTCCGTACTGTTGAACTGTTGCCGGTACTCCATGCTGTTAGACCAGGTGGTGTCCTTTGCCCGAGAGGTATAGATCCTAGAGGGTCCGATGTGTCTACGGTATTCAAATTATTACCGTTGGAAGCCGTTAATTGAGAATCCAGTCTGGTTGCCAAAAGGTCGACTCGCTGGGTTAAAGCTAAAATTAAAGCTGTCAAGTTTACTTCTTCCTCGCCATTCCTTTCAGAATTAGAAGCAAGCAGTATAGGAGATGTACAATCCTCACCATCACCAGGGTCGTTCGATGCCATAATATACACAAAGAGACAAACTGTAGTATAAAGACAAACTGGTGATCCAAATGAACTGCAAACAAACGTCCACTGGAGACAAGTGGAGGGAACTATGTTTTAATGATACAGTTAAGCGCTTTTCGTCACTCCCAATCAGAGTAACTTCTTCAGACTACATACGATTAATTGATTAAAACCTTATATAATATATTCAATTAACTAATTTAGCTTTATAAAAAAACAATCAACATTTAAAGCAGTATGAACGCTAGTGCTCTACACTTAAAAAACCACTATGGAATATGGAATAACAAATGGTAGGAAGGCACTGTTGAAGGTCCTCCCTTATGATGGGGGGGTGACTGCTGCAGTCCCTCCATTCACGTGGCACAAAGCAGACTACAGTTAAATAATGACTCCAGGAGTCTTGATACATCATATTTTAGACTATTCAGGAGGTATCCTGGGATGTTTTCAGGATCCAATGAGGCCATGTTCTTGGCTTTAGTGAATACAGCCAGTTCATGCTCCCTAGTTATAGTTGAAGGGGTTATGTTTGAGGGTATTTTGGGGGGAATGTTTCAGGGCGACAGGGGGTTAAAGCTGGAAATGAATTTGTCTGCTAACAGGTTAGTTATATCACCAGGCTCCATGAATGTGGCACCATTAACCACCAGTTCAGCACATTACTGTGTGCAGCCCTTGTCATCTCTGACACAGCTGTAGAACGCCTTATGATTACTATTCACCTGGGACACTACCTTAACCTCAAAGTTGGCTTTGCTTGACCTAATTAAGCCTTCTTAGTTGCTTATTTACTTCGATGAGAGTGTTTTCATCTTTATGGGAATTACCCTCCTGATACTTGCCATTATTTTTTTCCTTTTGTTGCATATCCTGTTTAATTTAGGATGCCAACTGAGTGTGCTGTTTCTGGTGCTAGTCCTGGGCTTACTTCTAGTAGGTGCAGCAGTCTCAAAGCGGGTTGTTTCTGCGGCTAGTCCGGGGCTTACTTCTGGCAGGTACAAGTAGCCTCTATGCATTCACTGACATAGTTGTACAGAGTTTTTGACAGCAACTCAGTGTTGGCTGCTGTGTTCTTGAGGTTTGGAGGGCACTGAATTTTGACAAACTATCACTTAATAGTTAATTTGCTTTATAACAGTTCCTAACTGTTGCTGGTTTTAATGGGATTATGGAGCCAATTTTAATTTTAAAGGAGACAGTTTTATGGCCAGACCTTACAAAGACAAAATTTGGGGGGGGGGACCATTCTACCATACTTGTGTGCACAAGATCCAATATGTTGGAGCCTCTAGTGGGCCTATTCACTCTTTGGCCATGGCTGTTTGTATTTACAAAGTTCAGGAATCTCTGTGCCTGTAGATTGTGTAGGATACAGAGTCCATAGAGAGGTAATTAAAGTCTCCCATGAGTGGGGTGTTAGGGTGAATGGTAAGTGTCTTCAGTAGGTCCAAGGGTGTTCTACAGCTGGGTAGGATATGGTACAGGATTTTGTCTATGTTGATCTGCATGTGGAAGAACTCCAGCATGTCATCCTGTTTGACCATCCCAAAGGTATGCTTGTTACTGAAGTATATTGAGACACCTCCACTTTTAGTCCTTGTCTGCAGCTAATGGTCGAAAAAGTGTGGAAAGCACCGAAACCTTGCACTGCTGTGGTACTTTCTGCCATTTGCCGTTTTACAACATGTCTCAATAACTGCACTGATGTCTACGTTATAGTGTGAGAAGAGGTCTTCAAGGCAGTGTAGTTTTTTATTTAGCCCCCTGGCATTAAGCAGTAATATTAACCTTGATGTGCATTTGAGTTGATTTTCTATGTCTATAGGTTTGTTTATTCAGCATTGCCTAAAAAAGGCACTATAGGGGGTGGATAAATATTTAGCCAGTATTTGAAAACCTAGGGGGTAAAGGTACAGATCATTCTTAGCAAAGCAACATAGTCTGTTGACCAAGTTTTCCCAAGCTAACAAATACTGGATTCTCTTAGAATGATTTTAACAAATGGCTGTCTTTCTGGTGGCAATCATTTTTTGCTCATATTGTGGTATCATCCTTGGTAATGGTAATATGCTACTCAATGTTAGGCTCATACCAGCCTGAGACACACAGTCCGAAAACTCCATAATAATTCTCTTCATATAGTTCAGTGAAGTACATCTCAGGTCATTTACACCTACATGGGCTATGCTGGAATCACACTTGTACCGCTGGAATAAGGTCTTGAGTGCAAGTGTGACTTGGTGGAGCCTGGCTCCGGATAAACAACAGTTACCTTGTTCAGCCTGGTGAGAGGGGCATCAGTTTATCTTACAATGGAGTTCCCTATGACAAGTGTCCTGGAAAGTGTGTTTGCTTGCCTTAGGGCCTTATTGTTTGGGTCTCCATTGAGAGTGACAGTAGGTGTTAAGTATTTTTTTTGAGTGCCTTTGGGCTTATTGAGGCATAGCTTTGACAACGGGTGGTCTAGGCAATCTATGTTGTTTAGGAAGACTGCTTTTAAGTGCCTCAACATATATAAGTCTGTGTGTGTATGTTTGTATTCTATGTGAGGTAGGTGTTGTGTGCATTGTTTCAACAATGTGATTTGGACTTGTATGATGGTGTTTAGTCTCCAGTGTCATTGTGCAAGTAAATCTCTTGCATACTCTGCTTCTTTAAGGATTAAATGGTTGTCAGTAAACATGAGACAACTGCTACATTGTTTCAAGATGCCCGCATCCTCCAAGCTGGCTACAGAGAACTTAGGAAATTTAATTTCAATACTGTTCAGATCACTGATTTGTAAGCTACAAGGGGGTGGTGTATTGGGGTTAAAAGGTTATTAAGGGTGCTTTGTTAGTGCAGACTAATAAAAGTGTTTAACTGGGGTAGATTATGCTAAAAAGTACTAAATTTTATTAACTATAATGTTTATACAGTACTGAATTCTACTAAATCTGTAGGTATTGCCACTCAACGCCCAACTAGCTGCTTGTCGACACACAAGGTATTTGCATTAAATTGCTGCTTTACAGGTTACAGTTTTATGGACCATTCTGCTGGGAAGATTTGCTTTCTAAGCATTTGCTACTGTACAGGGCACTGCTAATGCATGCAAATGTGCAAATTTATAGTAGCACCCCCCCCCCCCCCCCAGCGGCCAAAAACATGACTACACTACAAGTCCTTTTGTGTATTTCCTAACTCAGACAGACCAGGCAAACGCCTCCTACCACAATAAGAATAAACCCAGTCCTCCTACTGTACAAAAGTCAATAGAAGACAACCACAAGTGCAACGCTACCACAAAGCATTTAAAACAACTAGCTGGAAATCCCTTGCTGAAGGCAATTTCAAGACAGTCTTACGTCAGTAACAATGACAGGAACCGCAATTTTTTTTTTTTCAAAAAAAGTGAGTGAAATGCACACGTAAAAGCAGGAAACAGAAGTGATCGCTCAAAATAGCTTAAGTGTGATTTAGCAATCACAGGTACTGGACTCCAAGCTTTGCTGAGCTCCAGGAAAATGGACAGGAGATGTTATGTAGTAAAGGAGGTTTTACAGAAGGGCAAATACTGGTTCACTGGGTGGACAACTCACTATCATGGATATATGGAAAACAATGGGTGGTAAGAGTACATAAATAGTTTATACAACAGTCAATAAAAATGAAAGAGGGTAGGGAGGGACATTGGAAATCAGATTATCATAAGAAGTGAAGGGCAGAGACCCATCTTTATAAAACAACAGTAGCAAATGGGTGGGAGGATTGGGAAAAATTCAAAGAGCAAGCAGGCTAGCAACAGAGACAGTCAATCATATAAAGACAATATTGGAACTCTTTCAGAAATGTTGGCTTAATGTGTTAGTGGGGGTGGGCAGACAGAATGCAAACAGGTAAATAATAAGCAGAATATAGAAGCACTGAATCACAAACTGGAGCAAACACAATTCTCTCACTATTGAATTTATACTACAGTTTAAGGTACCAGACCATGCAGAAATGTATCAGTAACACTGTTTATGGAAAAAATTAAGTAATAAAGGACTAAGGCACAAATCTGGCAGCAGCAGTCCACAGTTCTTCCACAGCTGTGAATTAAACTTGAAGACTGACCCAGCAGGGTTTAAAATTCAAGTGGACAGCTTTTACAAGTAATTCTACTTGTGGAAATAGAAGTGTAGAATAATGTAGCAAGAAAGGCATCCTGATCTTAAGTGGAACCCAAAAGCCCACCTCTTGGAAGAGGGTTGTTTCTTATACAGCTTGCATAGGAACAAGGGAGCTAATAAAGGGAGTAAAAGGTAGCTTTTAAGTAGGTACTACCATGAAAAATCTTTTTCTTTGGGGGGGGGGGGTCCTTGCTGTCTATCAGCTTTCCACAAAGCAAAATCTTCCTGCTCATTTACTCCTCTAGAGTAACAAGTATTTCTTGACACACTCAAGCCCTACGAGAAGATAGTTGTTGGCAGGGAATGTCATCTAGGCAGTCACAACCAAAATGCCCCATTATGATCTTTCTAAACCCATGTCTCCAGTATTGACCATTTTCAGTGACTTGCCAAGCCCTACTTGCCTGGTGGTGACTGGCTGACCAGAAGCACAGTTTTCTCCTTCAAAGGTGGGCAAACCTGAAACAGCTACTCATTCCTACCCCTTCCTTTCTCCTCCGGTGTCCGATACACTAATCATACTCTGGACAATATGGGTCATCGTCAGGACTTTATCCCTCTATATCTCAGCAATGGGCAGCCATTATAAAAAAATTGCTGGATAAATGGAACAGCTTCTGTGCTAACTATATGCATTCAGTTTACAAGATTAACATTTCAGACTGGCAAAACATCCATAATAGAACAAAGAAGAATTACATTTCAAAGTATGTGTATTTCAGACCCCTCCCCCCCAAAAAAAAATCACGTTATGGATTTATAGTAAATTATTTCAAAACCCACCTTAATTTTTTCAGCAACAGTGTGATTCACAGTGATTTCTCTGTCAGCCTCATCGTACATGCGGAAGATCAGATGATGAATAGCATCACCAGCATCCCAGACTATCTCATCTTGATGTGAAATATGAATGACTTTCTGCCCTTCCAAGCTAAAAATCTGCAGCTTAGCCACACGATTGCTGGGTAGAAGCTTAATGGTTTTCTCCACTGAAGGTACATCTTTACAGCTCTGAAATTAGATTACAAAGTAATATTTAATTTGAACAATCAGAATAAAATATGTTAATCAAATTAATCTGAAAACATTCTAAGACAGATAAGGGCTATAAAAATAAATTTAGACTGATAAATTTACTTTTAGTTTTCGGTCACACAAAATATATATTTGGTTAGTATGGCATGATGCAACAGCAGCCTTAAAGCTTTGTTCCTAAACATATTGAAGTGCCTCAGGAGCCACTGTACATTTTACTCCATTTCAATAGACACAAGTAAATCAATGATACACATTTTATGTCAACAAGGTATATACTTATCACAGCACAAAAAGAAAGCTAGGCAAGGGGCACAAACAAGAGAAAAATCTTAAGAGAATGGAACAAAGCTGTAGCTATGAAACAAAAATAAGCAGTATAAAGCGAAACCAGAAATGTTTTATTTCTTTCTTTAGTTTTTACTATTAACTGAAAGACTTGAACTGATACAGCATTTAGTCTCTGTCAGTGTGTCAAATGCAATTGTGCTTTCTTACTACTGTTCTCTCTCACTTCCCAAATTCCATAACTTGTGTCTGGTTTTAACCCCTTGGACTTAGGCCTGCTACTGTTTCAACTGCCTGGAGGAGCAGTTGTCTTCAGAGCCGATGTTGGGAAACAGACCAGAAAGGGAGTCTAATGCACAATGACGATGCACAGAGAGACAGCACTAGCTGTCTACTTTGGAAAACAGCCTAACCTCAATATTCTGAGTGATGAGCAATGGAAGAGATACCCACCCCCATAGTGATGCGCTCCTCTATAGCTCTGATTGCAACACAGAACAAGCATGTTTTCTTTTTTTCATTTGTTAAACGGATAAACTCACCAGGCACAACTACATTTTCAGAGGTGAACCATGAGCATATTCTTGTTAACTGACTTCTTCAGAATCACACAGTAGGCAAATGGAGACGGACAGCATACAGCCCTGGACTACAGGATGAGGGTTACTAGCTGTTGATAACATTAATCATCTGGGCTATAGTGCCACATCATTGCGGTGTCTACTTCAGTATCATGACACTGGGTGTGCCCCCAGCAATCTCCTGTTAAACTGTGCCCTGTAAGACAACAGCAGGCATTGCCTCACCAATCCTCTCCCATCCCTTTGCTGGCTCCACCAGCACAAAGGCTGGTGATTAAACCCAGGTCATCTTGGTTATGATTACCACTTTACGCTTCAGCACTATGGAACAGACTACAACAGACCAGAAAAGTTAGTTATGTTGTACCTACCGTAACTTCAGATCCTCAGGGATGAATAAATCAACAGAGCTAGTCTCCCTAGTGAAGACCTTCCAAATGTGTTTTTTTTTTTTTGCACCATCAGAGTTCTTTCTTGTGTGTTTGTCGGGGGGGGTACCCTTTTACTGCACTTAAAAGCTAAAGGACCCTATTTATCAAAGAGGAAAAGGTCACCACCCAAGGGATGGAGGGAGGGTCTCTGCCTGCTGATCCTTAAACCCTTGATGACCTAGAGTTAAAGATGATGCACCATAAGTTCATCTATCCTCTTCAGGCTTTCAGTCAAGAGAAGAGCGTTCTGTAAGATAAGTACTAAGATATTTACTCATATGGAAGGAGGAGAATAAAGATTTTCCAGTGGAATCTTCAGTGCCAGAATGCTCAAATATAATGCTGCAAAAATAAGTGAATAGTCAAGATTGTAACAGCAAAAACATCACTGACTGCCATCACTTAAATAAGTAGATGCAGTAACTGCTTAAGCTCAATGGACTTTGACCAGGCCAAGAAGTACCTTCCTTTCTTCAGGGATACCTCTTCAACAAAGCAATGATTAGTGAACTGCTTTGCTATAGCATTTCACTGATCTCTCTCAGCAAATGAGAGAGAATATTTTTCATCCTCTGAAAAGCAGCTTTATGAAAGAAAGCAAACTAAAATAATACACAGTTTAATAATAGATCTTCATGATCCCTGACCATCAATTTTAAAGGCAGAACTGGTTGATGCAGGTTAAACATCTTTTGGCAATCCAGAAGGCCTTCCCATACTCTAACTCCACTCCTTACTCCAATAATGCAACACTCTTAACCAAATCAAGTTTCCCTAAAACTATTACCAAGCTATATACCTCTGAATACATGCTTTTCCACCTGAAAACCATGGCAATACTCCACAAGAGACTCGTGTACAGTTAACTACATCCTGTTTGTAGCAAATGAAATAAAAAGTTGTTAATCGTTCCTGTGATCTCTGGTTCTGTGGATGCAAAACTGCAACTTGTCTGTGTACATATCCTAACACCTTTATATCCCATTGCAAACTAGATTTAATTTCTAGGAGTAGGGTTTCTTTTGGCTCCACAGTGCTCCGGCATGGCCTTCTTTGAGGCTTCCCATGATGTATAGTAGCTGGGGACTCTGACCCTGTGGCATGGCCGGCCTTAGGCATAGGCCAACTAGGCGGCCGCCTAGGGCGCCGGTCTAGCAGGGGCACTTTTCCAGTATTTATTTGGTGTAGGTAGATCAGGATGGGGGCACCAGGTAATGAGTTGGGGGACACCATGGAGCCCTTTTGCCTAGGGCACCAGTTGACCTAGGGCCGCTCCTGCCCTGTGGTGATGAATGAAGACATGGATTACATCAGATAAAGAGTTATGTACTTACCATCTGTGTTATCCTATGTCTTCATTCATCACATTTCCCACCCGCTATCACCCTCCTGGTTTGATCGTGGAGGAAGGTGGAGTGGGTCTCTCTCTATTTTGGTAGGAATTGCTCAGGAGTATGATGGCAAACTTGATCTGTGGATTAGAGAGAGGCAAGGCATTATGGGAGAGGGAGGAGCCAGAGCCTTGGATCCATCTGTTGAATATTGCTGGCTCGGATCCAATGTCGGATCAAAGACCCTGTGGTGATAAATGAAGACATGGATAACATCAGATCTATCCTTTACCAATTGGTTGATATGATTAGAAAATCTCAGAGCTGGTTCTACCCACATAACCAGGTCCTTAAATGAATCTACAGTTTCAAGCACTGTGTGCTGTATTAAATATTCACCATTCAATTTATGTCTCCCAAATCTCACGTTTAGTTTTTGATGTATTTATCAGCATATTATTTTCCTGTGCTCAAATGGTCAAGTTCTTTTGCAGACCATGCCTTATCTGTAACACAGATAATTGGTTTACCCTATTTCAAGTCATCTGCATATAGACTACAGAACACCTCAGATGAAAAAATTAGGTTGAAAGATACAATCTAAACAAGTACGTGGGACACCCTTACTGTAACCAAGAATTTCAACTGTCCAACTGCTGTATGATACTAGCCATGCACCTAACCATCTTAACAAGATTACATCGATACCTAATTGTTTTAATTTATACAGTGGCATAAAAACAGGCAGCCAACGCGATTTCATCAGTCTTGCTTGCCAAGGAGCTCAGAGCAGAAGCAGTTTGCACGAGTGTTGGTCGGCCGCTAGCGGAGTTTTCATATCCGAATTGAAGTTGAAGTGTTCTAAAGCTCAGTACCCCATTGGGGATCCATTTTTCTTGCTCTAACCGATCTCAGAAAAAGTTAACAATTGCTTCGCCTGTGGAAAACAAATACCACACACAGACTTCCATTCTTACTGCGTCACCTGTTTAGGCTCAGACCACAACGTCCCTCGATATAGCTTTTGTGCTTTGTTCAATGCCAGAAAGTACAGTTTTGTACCTACCATAAATGTAGATGTTCGAGTGTTCACACTGCTGCAGTCATTACACTTGGGTTATCCTGCCGTCAGGCGGTCCCGCAGTCGGCCAGAGTTCCAAAGTCTTGGTCCGGTGTCGGCTGCTGTCGCTTCTTCCCTGACGTCAGTGTGCCAGGGGTATACAAGATGCATCCAACGCCATTTTCTTCAGTTTTTCTTGCCCCAGATGTCAGGTGGCCCCAAGCAGGTAGGCAATACATATTGCTAATAAAAATATACATATAAAATAAAAACAATACCTTCAGTTACAAGCAAATACACCACAAAGGTTGTATAGGATAGAAAGGTATAGATAAGTCCAGCTAGTTCAGAGGGGATGGAGGGAGGGTAACCTGGACTGCAGCAGTGTGAACACTCTAACATCTACATTTATGGTAGGTACAAAACTGTACTATGTTCATCGTGTTACACTGCTGCAGTCATTACACTTGGGTAGAATCCCAAAGCTAAGGTTGGGTGGCTGGTCTATAAAGAGTTAGGACTGCCTATGAGGCCCTGCAGAACAGCAGTGGCAAATCCTGCTCTGGATTTAGAGTAAAGAGGCAGGTGGTAATGCCTGGTAAACGTGTGCACTGAACTCCAAGTTGTAGCCTCCAAAATTTCCTTGGTAGGTACTCCTCTGAGAAAGGCTATTGAAGTGGCTGTTGCCATGGTGGAATGTGGCCTAATGTTATTTGGGACTGATTTTCCATGCTGTATGTAGCAGTAACGAATACAGTGTCCTATCCATTTGGATATAGTCTGCTTTGAGATAGCCCTGCCCTGTGATCCTGCAGCATATGCTACAAACAGTTGCTCAGTTTTCCTGAAAGCTTTTGTTTTGTCCAAGTAGAAGCGTAGCTGCCTGTGTATGTCCAAAGAATGCAGAAGTTTCTCCCCTTTATTCTGGGAGTTTGGATAAAAAGTTGGCAAATGGATGGTTTGGTTAAGAGCCACACTAGATACCACCTTTGGCATAAAGGTAGGGTTTGTCCTTAAAGAAACCCTGTCCTGATGAAAAATTATAAAAGGTTCCACTGCCATTAATGCCTGTAGCTCTGAGACTCATTGTGCTGAAGTTACAACCAGGAGCAGAGCTGTTTTCCATGACAAAAATTTTAGATCTGCTGTATTGGCTGGCTCAAAAGGTGGCAGGGTCAGTTTTTCCAAAACAAAATTGAGGTCCCAAGTTGGTGTTGGTGCTCTCCGGTGTGGTCTTATGTTTTTAGCCCCTCTGAGATGCTGCTTTAGCAAGGGATGAGAGAATAAAGGAGGATCCATGTTGTGATGTGCTGAAATGGCAGAGGCGTGGATCTTAATTGATGAGAAGGATAGGCCTCTGTCCAGCATCTCAGTTAAGTATTGTAAAATCTGAGGAATGTTTGGAACAAGAGGGTCAAGGCTTTGAGCCTGGTTCCAGGCACAGAATCTCTTCCATTTTTCTGAGTAAGCTTTCCTGGTGCTAGGCCTCCTGGCCTCCAAAATGACATCCATAACAGCTTTAGAGAGAGGTGTTGCCTGTTTGACTAATGAATCTGCCATGCAGCCAGGTTTAGGGTTTTGAGCTGACCGTGCAGGATCTGATTGTTTTGTTGAGTCAGAAGGTGTGGAATTTCAGGCAAAATCCATGGTGGGCCTTGAGCTAAGTTCCTTAAGATAAGGTACCAGTGCTGGCGTGGCCAGTCTGGAGCAATCAGGATCATCTGTGGTTTCTCTTATCTGGCTTTTAGGAGTACCTTTGAAAGGAGAGGCAGTGGCGGGAAGGCATAAACTTTTAGGTTTTTCCAGCTGAACAAGAGAGCATACACTTTCCATGCTTGTTTGTGATAAGTCCTTGTGCAGAATTTTTGTAGTTGGCAATTCAGTGGGGAGGCAGAGAAGACCCTGGGCGCAGTAGATAAGCCAAAGGGCAGTGCAGAGAATTGGTAGTGCATTGTACCAGCTTTGAATCTCAGGTATCTTCTGCAATTTTGTCTGATAGGGACATGCAGGTATGCCTCTTTGAGGTCCAGAGTAACAAGCCAAGCCTTCTTGCCCAGCATGGGTAGGAGCTGCTGTAATGTCAACATTTTGAATTTCGGAATATCCAGGTAAGTATTTAGAATTGAAAGGACTACTATGGGCCTCCAGGCCTTGTCCTTTCTGGGGACCAGGAAGAGTCTTGAGTAAAATCCTTTTCCTTGTTCCTGTTGTGGTACTTTTTGAATAGCTCTCATGTCCATGAGGGCTGAAATTTGTTTTTGTGCCTCTGCCCATTGATTTTGTGGCAGGTCTGGCATTCCTTTTAGCCTTGGTAAAGTATGAAAGTGGAACCTGTAACCTTGAGACACAATATTCAGAACCCATTTGTCTTGGGTGATTGTCTGCCAGTTTTGAGAAAAAAGTGCTAGTTTTCCCCCCAAGGGGGCTTCCAAAAGGGAAGTGCGTGGCGTACGAAGGGGAAAGTCATTGTGACTGTTTCCTGTAAGGTTGAGACTTGTCCTCACCTCCTTTTGGGGTTGAGGTTCCCCACTGTCGTTGTCTGAGTCTTGGGGTTGAGATCTGTCTCTTGGGTGTCTGTATCTGCCTCTAGAAAGGACCAATTCTTTGTTGGCCAATTTCTGCTAAATCGAAGTGGCTATACCTGTAAGAAATCCTTGACTGTTTGCATAGATTTGGCTTTATCCTCCATTTTCTTTAACACCTCTTCTGCCTTAACACCAAACAAGGAATCATGCTGTAAAGGAGCATCCAATAATTTTGCCTTAACATGATCAGGTAAACTCTGTTCTTTTAACCAAGTATGCCTTCGAATCACAAAACCTGTAACTGCGGCTCTACAAGAGGCCTCTAAAGAATCAAAACCACATTGCAGAGCATGTTTTCCCACCTGTTCAACTGCATGCAATAAATCCTGCATTTATTTACAATCAGGAGCTTCTGAGCTTGCAAGCATTTTCTGTTTTAACTGAGCCATTAAATATTGTTGGTACTTAAGATTGTGAAACTGGCAATTTAAAGCTCTTACTGCTAAAATTGAAGAAGTGTATACTTTCTTCCCCCATCTATCCAAAGCTCTGCAATCTCTGTCAGAGGGTACTGGATTTTTTGCAATGGAAGCCTTAACACCTTTTGAACCCTGGGGAATAGTTTCTGGATCAGCAGAAGGGTTTTTTATAAAGAAACTTTTGAGTGTCAGGGACTCTAATACCTATCTGGCTTGGCTGGTGCAGGGGGCAAAGAATCAGGAGATAAGCTGGATTCAGAGAACACATCATCCACAACATCTAGCACAGGTGAAATAGCCAGGGGCCTGTGCTGAGGCAATAAAAGGAAATCTCTGAGCCTTTTCTTGGATTCTGAGTAATCCTGACATTTCCAATGGAAATGTTCCCTCATGGTATGTAAAGTTTCCCCAAAAGAATAATCCTCAGGTGGAGAGGCTGAAGGGATAGATTCTTCAGCATCAGAGTCCTCATGGACGGGGTAGAGAGTATCCCTGGTCTGAAGAGGAATCAGAGGAAATGGAAACCTGATCAGAGGAATCATAGTTTGTATCCTGCCTAGGCCTTTTCTCAGGAAGGAGATGGGAACCCCTGACTAGAGTAATGAGGTCTTCGGCCATTTTAAGCATCTGTTTCTTAGGCATGGAGGACTGTCCAGGAGAATGCTGTACTTGTTTCTTTGTCTTTAATGGTACTTGTGTCTTGGCTGTTGTTTTAATGGTAAGTTGTGAAGGTCTGAAAACACCCTCAGAAGCCGATGCCTGCTCAGCGGCTCCGGACGCATCTGAGGGATTAGTTTCCATAGGCCCAATACCTTGAGTTTCCAGAGGCCTAGTTGTCTCCACGTGGGAGTCGAGGCGGCCTGTGGCTCTGAGGTAGCGGGTGTCAGGGGCTGCGAAAGCGCCTCACTGAGAACCGGCGAACTGCGACTGGCCTAGAAGAGGTTTTGCCGTCGGCTTTGGACCTCGGATGCCTGTCTTTATCCTTGTCCTTGCGCTTTTTCGGTACTGCGGTCGTCTGTTGATCAGACGGCATAGTATAATTGAACCTTCGGCCAAAGTAGTGCAAAGCAAAATCAAAACGTCTTTTTATAGTGCGTTTGTTAAATCTAGCACAAAACCGACAACTAGTGACGTCGTGATCAGGGCCTAGGCATGGAATACAGTAAGAGTGGAAGTCCTTATGAGGTATTTGCTTCCCACAAGAAATACAATTATTAACTTTTTCTGACATTGGTCTGAGGCAAGAAAAAAAGTTTCCCCAACGGGGTACTTAGCTTTATTGAAGACTTCGGATCTGAAATTCGACTTCGAAAATCTCAGGAGTCAGCCGACCGGCACTTGCGAACTGCTTCGGGAACCACGCGGTAAGACTGAAGAAAATGGTGTCGGATGCATCTTATATACCCCTGGCACACTGACGTCAGGAAAGAAGCGACAGCAACCGATGCCGGACCAAGACTTTGGAACTCTGGCCAACTGCGGGACTGCCTGACGGGCAGAATAACACAAGTGTAATGACTGCAGCAGTGTACCACGATAAACATCTATACATTGTTGTGCCCTTATTGTAGCTAAATATTTGCGCTCTCAGTCCTCGTATTCCAATATGGCTTCAATAAGCCATCTGACTACTGATCTTCTGAAAAAACGTAAGGATAAAGACAGAGACAGACCGCACAGGTCCAAAATTGCCGACACTTCTGTTAAGTTAGTCGTCAGTTCTCCGGTCCTTAGTGAGGTGCTTTCGCAGCCCCTGATGCCCACTTCTGTGGATTCGCAGGCTGCTACAGAGACCCATTCGGAGTCTGGTATGCCGCGGGACTCTTCTTCGACTAAGGATCCTGTGGATGTCTTTACCTTGGATGGGTCCAGAGCCTCTGAGCAGTCACCGGCTTCCGAGGAAGTACTTTGCACTACCGATATTCAACACAAACAGACAACTTCTTTCATGTCTTCAGTTCTTTCTAAAACTACCAAGTTTCTAAGGCTTAGGGTACGAACTACGCCTAAAAATACTACAACCCAAGCTCAGGCACCTTGCTTCCATGCCTCAATCCCAAATGCTTAAAATGACAGAAGACCTTATTATGCTTATTAGGGGAAGCCAGGCTACTCCTTTCCAAAAGAAAGACAGATTTATCCCCAGTAATTTTATCTGAACAGGAGTCCAATGAGTCTGAGGTTTCTGAATATGAAGACATGCAATCCCTCTCTGCTTATGAGGTTTCTGATGCAAAGGAATATATTCCTTCTGCCTCTCCTCCTGAGAATTTTTCATTTGGTGAAACCCTACATACTTTAAGGGAGCATTTCCAATGGGAATGTCAGGACTATCCTCAGTCAAAAAAGAGACTCTGGGAATTCTTAGATTTACCACAGCACAGACCTTTAGCCACTCCTCCTGTCTTGGATGTTGTGGATGTTTTTATGGAATCCAGTTTGACTCCTGACACTGTTCCTCTTACTCCCAGGAAACCTGACAGATACTAGAGTCCCTGACTCTCACAAATTCCTTTTCAAAAGTCCTAATGCTGACCCAGAGGTCATCTCCCAAGGACCTAAAGGAATTAAAGCAACTTCAGCTAAGAATCCCACCCCCTCAGACAGGGATTCCCAAACTTTAGACAGATGGGGTAAAAATGTATACACCTCTGCAACTCTTGCTATTAGAGCACCAAATTTGTCAGTTCCACATGCTGAAATAGCAGAAGCATACCATGGAAAGTACAGTTTTGTACCTACCATAAATGTAGATGTCCGAACAGGATAGCATCTGCAGTCCTAACAAATGGGTTGTCCTGTCGTCAGGCAGCCCTTCGGTCGGCCGGATTCCAAAGTCTGGGTCTGGCCTCGGCTGGTGTCGCACTTCACCCGACATCATCTCTGCTGGTCTTCGGGTATAAAGGCATCAGCCAACGCCATTTTCCTCAGTGTTTCTTGCCCCAGATGCCAGTAGCCCTCTTGGATAGCTAAGTTTTTGGGTAAATGCCAATGTTTCCCAAAAAGTAGAAAGCAAACACAAAAAATATGCATGTATGTACATATATACAAACAAATACACCATAAGAAATCCCCCCCCAGCTAGCTATTAGGTGGGCAATACCCTAGGAGTACCACAGAGGGGAAGGAGGGTGGGTAATCCTGACTGCAGATGCTATCCTGTTCGGACATCTACATTTATGGTAGGTACAAAACTGTACTATGTCCTTCAAGGATGCATCTGCAGTCCTAACAAATGGGTAGAATACCATAGCCAAACTAGGGGAGGAGGAATAAAAATTATGGTGTACTTAGGATCCCTTGCAACACAGCAGTGGCAAACCCTGCTCGGGATCTAGAGTATAGAGGTAAGTTATAATGCTTGGCAAATGTATGCACGGAGGTCCAAGTAGCAGCCTCAATAATGTCCTTGGTAGCCACTCCTCGTAAGAAGGCTGTGGTAGTGGCTGTAGCCCTTGTAGAATGAGGCCTTATGTTCTGTGGAATTTGCTTTCCATGATAGGAGTAACAGAATCTTATGCAATTTCCTATCCACTTGGAGATTGTCTGTTTGGAAATTGCTTTTCCTTCCCTTCCTGTTGCATAGGCTACTAGGAGCTGGTCAGTTTTCTATTGCCCTTGGTTCTGTCCAGGTAGTAGCGCAACTGTCTATGTACATCCAAGGTATGCAGCAGTCTTTCCCCTTTGTTCTGTGGATTGGGAAAGAAGGTAGGTAGGTGGATTGCCTGGTTTAGAGATAGTCTGGATACCACCTTAGGCATAAATGTAGGATTAGTTCTCATGGATACTCTATCTTGATGGAAGATTAGGAAGGGTTGTACTGCCATTAAGGCCTGTAGTTCCGAAACCCTTCTTGCTGAAGTAATTGCCAGTAGGAAAGCAGTTTTCCAGGATAGGTGTTGAAGATCTGCTGTTGCTGCTGGTTCGAATGGAGGGAGTGTCAATTTTTCTAGCACAAAATTCAAGTCCCATGCTGGTAATGGTGGTTTCCTAGGAGGTTTTACATTCTTAATTCCTCTGAGGAACTGCCTGAGTAGAGGATGCGAGAAGACAGGGGGATCGAGGCTGTATTCTGCAGAAATAGCTGATGCATGTATCTTTATGGAGGAATAGGACAGGCCAGTATGTAGGAGCTCTGCCAGATACTCCAGGATGTTGGCAATATCTACCTTTGACACATCTTTCCCTCTTTCCGTACTCCAAATGAGAAACCTTTTCCATTTTCCTGCATAGTTCCTTCTAGTAGAAGGTCTGCGGGCCTCAAGGATAATGTCTTTAACCCTTTGGGATAAATCTGGGTTAGATGTTCTTATGTAATGTTCCAGGCAGTGAGTTGCAAAGTTTTCAGGTTTGGATGCAAGATGTTGTAGTTGCTCTGAGTCAACATCAAAGGAATCAGAGGTAGAGACCACGTTCCTCCCCGAGACATGCTCCTCAGTAATGGATACCAATGTTGTCTTGGCCAATTTGGTGCTATCAGAATTATCCTTGGCCGTTCCTCTTTGATTTTCAGTAGTACCTTGTGCATCAAAGGAAGGGGTGGAAATGCATATGCTGTCAGGCCTTTCCAATTGAAGGATAGAGAGTCCACCTTCCAAGCAAGAGGGTGGTATGTCCTTGTGCAGAATTTCTTGAGCTGGTGATTGTGTGGGGAGGCAAATAGGTCTATCTGTGGCATCCCCCATTTCTTTGTGATGGCCTTGAAGATGTCCGGGTGTAGCATCCATTCGTGAGCATCCGAGGTAGTTCTGCTTAACATGTCTGCTAGGATGTTTTCTTTTCCCGGTACAAATACTGCCTGTAATTGAATGTTGTAGCTCAGAGCCATATTCCACAGGTCCAGAGTCATTCGGCATAGGGGGTATGAATGAGTGCCTCCCTGTTTGTTGATGTACCACATGACTGTGGTGTTGTCTGTCCTTATCATCAATTGTCCTTCTTTGAGGAATGGTCTGAAAGTCTGGATTGCTAGTTTTACTGCCAGCATCTCTTTTTGATTTATGTGCAGGTGTAGTTGATCTGGAGTCCATAAACCTTGAATGCACTTGTCCAGCATGTGTGCCCCCCAACTGAGATCTGAGGCGTCCGTTGTGATGGTTTGGCTTGCTTGAATGTTGTGGAAAGACAATCCTGGGTTTGCCTGGCATGTCTGAGCCCACCATAGGAACTCTTGTTTCAGGCATGGAATTATTGGTATTTCGGTTTCTAAGCTGTGCTTGTGTTGAGACCATAAATTCTTTAGGTACCACTGTAGCTTTCTCATATGCAGTCTGGCATGGGGGACCAAGATTATGCAGGATGCCATGAAACCCAAGGCCTGCAGTACTTTCCTTGCTGTTAGTTTGTTCTGCTTTGCTAGTGCCAAGAAGTACAGAGGAAGTTGTTCTTGTTTTCTGCAGTTAGGAATGCCATCTGTTTTACTGTGTCCAATTCTGCACCCAAGAATGTTATAGTCTGGGATGGTATCAGTTTTGACTTTTTTAAATTGACTGTGTATCCCAGGGCTTGTAGTAAGCAAATGACTCTTTGTAAGTCTTGTGTCAGCTTGCTTTTGTTGTCCGCTTGTATCAGGCAGTCGTCCAGGTATGGATAAATTTGGATTCCCTGAAGCCTGCAATGAGCGATTACTGATGCCAGGCATTTCGTGAACACTCTGGGCAGTAGATAAGCCAAAGGGCAATGCTGAGAATTGATAATGCTCTGATCCTGCAAGAAATCTGAGGTATCTTCTGCAAATTGGTCGTATGGGGACGTGCAGGTATGCCTCCTTGAGATCTAGAGTTACCAGCCAATACTCCTTGCCCAGCATGGGAAGAAGTTGGTGTAGGGTAAGCATTTTGAATTTTGGAACGATGATGAATGTGTTTAAAGCGGACAGGTCGAGAATAGGTCTCCAACTGTTCTCTTTTCTTGGTACTAGGAAGAGTCTGGAGTAAAATCCCTTGCCCTGTTCTGTAGGTGGTACCCTTTCCACAGCTCTCATCTTTGTTAATTGAGCTATTTGTTTTAGGGCTTCTGACTTTTGATTTGGTGGCAGGTTTGGCATTCCTCTTTTTGCTAGTAAGGTGTGGAAATAAAACCTGTAGCCTTGGTCTATAGTTTGCAAAATCCATTTGTCTCTTGTGATATAGTGCCAGTTTTTTGAAAATAAGGCTAACTTTCCGCCTAAGGGTGCTACTATTTGTTCCCTGGTAGGCGGCGTTAGAACCAAGTCACTGTGATTGTCCTTTTGCAGTGGTAGTGGTTGCATCCGTGCCTCGTTCGTTATTGCCTTGCCACTGGCATCCCCTGTAGGCACCTCCTTCTGGTTTGATTTCTGCCTCTGGAACGTCTATTCCTGCCTCTCTGATATTTAGAGGTGTCTGGAAAGGATCAATTTTTGGAAGGCCAGTTCCTGCTAAACCTTGGGGGCTGTACCTGTAAGAAATCTTTAACTGTTTGTACAGATTTTGCCTTCTCTTCCATTTTCTTCATTACTTGTTGGGCAGGAGAACCAAATAGACTGACCTTGTCCATAGGAGCATCTAATAGCTTTGCTTTAACATGATCCGGCAAGACCTGCTCTTTCAACCATGCATGCCTTCTTATAACTGTGCCAGTCATGGCTGATCTAAATGAAGCCTCCAGTGCATCATAGCCACATTTTAAAGAATGGTTACTAACCTGCTGAATGTTATTCACCATTTCTAGAACATATTTCTTATCTAAGGAATCATCAGAGGACAGTTTCTTAGTTAACTGATCAAGCATAAACTCTTGGTATTGGATCATATGAAACTGACAGTTTAAAGCTCTAGCTGAGAGAGTAGCGGAGGTGTATACTTTTTTACCCCATCTCTCTAAGGACCTGGATTCCCTATCAGAAGGGAGAGGGTTTTTAGCTGAGGTCGAAGCAACTGCCTTAGGCCCCTGGGAGATAGTCTCCGGATCTGCAAAAGGGGCCTTGTATAAGTGGTGATGAGTGTCCGGTACCCTGTAGAACCTGTCTGGCTTAGCAGGGGCTGGAGGTAAAGTATCAGGAGCAGTGCAAACATCATTAAATGCATCATCCACAACAGGAAGAACTGGAGGTATAGCTAAGGGCCTATGCTGCGGTAAGTGTAAAAAGGTCCTAAGCCTTTTTCTTGAATCTGAGAAATCTTGACCCTGCCATTGGAATTGCTCTCACATGGCATGTAAGGTTTCCCCAAAGGAAAATTCCTCTGGTGGAGAGGCAGAAGGAATAGATTCTTCAGCATCAGAATCTTCATAAGTAGAAAGAGGAGCCTCTGGATGGTCTGTAATGTCTGAGTCATCAGAAGAGTCATCTGAGGAGCCTGGCTCAGGGGGCTCTACTCTAGGTCTCTTTTCTGGAGGTTGTGAGGCCCTGTCTGGGTGAGATTGGGATCCTCTTATTAAAGAGATGAGATCCTCTGCCAAGGTAAGCATTTGTGAACTGGAGCTGGGCCTGTGAGAGGGGGGCTTAACAGGCACTGATTTAGCAGTTTTGGCTGCTTTAGCCCTGGCAAAGGCCTTTATAGACATGGTTGCAGGAGGCCTAGCAGCACCACGTGCTGGGGTAGAGACATCCAAAGGGATGGTGTCCGATAACTCTAGAGAAACCACATCTGTAGGCAAAATTTCAGAGGCCGATTCAGCTAGGGTAGAAGGGGCCTCGGTAGTAGTCATGGATTCGGCTGTAGATTGAACCGTTTGCTCGGTTTCGGCCGAAACCGAGACACTCGCGGTTTGCTTTACCGTGGTTTCGGCCGAAACCGCGGACCGCGAGTGTCGGTCCTTTTCTTTGCGTTTCTTAACAATTTGGGTAGTCGGAGGATCCGACGGCATAATGTACGCAAAGTCTGAGCCGAAAAACTGTTCAGCGAACTCCGACCGACGCCTAAGCATTCGTCGGTTGAAGGAAGCACAGGATAAACAAGCTGCTACGTCGTGGTCTGGGCCTAAACAAGGTAAGCAGTAAGAGTGGAAATCTTTATGAGGTATTTGTTTCCCACAGGTTAAACAGTTATTTACTTTTTCTGACATCGGCTGAGGCAAGAAAGAGTCCCCAACGGGGTACTTATCTTTTAGAAGTCTTCGAAGTTGTATTCGGTAGTATTAATCTCTGGATCTGACCGACCGGCACTTGCGAACAGCTTCTGCTTTGGGCGCCACGCAGCAAGAAAGACTGAGGAAAATGGCGTCGGCTGATGCCTTTATACCCGAAGACCAGCAGAGATGACGTCGGGTGAAGTGCGACACCAGCCGAGGCCAGACCCAGACTTTGGAATCCGGCCGACCGAAGGGCTGCCTGACGACAGGACAACCCATTTGTTAGGACTGCAGATGCATCCTTGAAGGACATCTCCTCAAACAAAAATATCTTCCATTCCTGCTTGTGCAGAAAATAAAGAATTACAAGAGCTTATGCATTCTGTAAGCCAAGTTACTAAAGCACACCTTGGCAATGTGGCTTTGATGCTCTAGAACCATCATGCAGGGCAGCAGTCACTGGTTCTGTCCTTAGAAGGCATGCTTGGCTTAAGGAACAGACCTTGCCAGACCATGTCACATCAAAATTACTGAATGCACCACTGAACAAAGACAATTTGTTTGGCACCAAGGCAGACGATATATTAAAATAGATGGAAGAAAAGGCTAAATCTATGCAGACAGTTAAAGACTTTTTACAGGTCCAGCCTCAGAGGTTCAGTAGGCCTTGCCGCTCCAAGCACTGGTCCTTTCCGGCCTCCTCCAGGCCAGCTCAGCCCAGACCCAGGGAATGCAGAGATCTAAGCAATGGAGTTCCTCCTCTTCAAAAACAGGGAGTGCTAACCCACCCACCCCCTTATGGTAAGAATTCACAATGACTTTACACCTACACCTCTTACACCTCTGCCCACCTGCTTGTGCCCCTAGAAGGAAAACTCTCTTTCCATGCAAACAACTGGGCCTCTATTACCAATGACTGATGGGCCCTCAACATAGTATCCCAGGGATACAAATTCAATTTCCACACTCTGCCAACCCCAAAAGGGTTCCCTGATCCTCCTTCAAATCAGTGGGCAGAGGGCAAAAAGCAAGTCCTTTCCCTGCTTTCCATGAGGGCAATACAGCATGTTCCTGCAGACAAGACAGAACAAGGTTTCTATTCTAGACACTTCCTGGTACCCAGAAAAGTGGGCACCTGGCACCCAATCCTCAATCTAGCCATTCTAAACACCTTTCCAGTGATACCAAAATTCAAAATGCTCACCCTCCAGCAGCTTCTTCCTATGCTTTCCAAGGATGCTTGGTTAGCCACCCTAGACCTAAAAAATATCTATGTTTCAGGGCAGGATCTATGCACTTTCAGTTCTCTGCGCTTTTCTTTGGGTTATCCACTGCTCCCAGAGTTTTCACAAAATGCCTGGCTCCAGCCATTGCTTTTTGCAAACAAAGAAATATTCAAATTTACCCCTACTTGGACGATTGCCTGATTCAGGCAGACAGTCAGGAAAAGCTATTACAGCACCTGACCTTTTTTAAAGAACCTACTGACCTCACTGGGGTATACTACCAATGAAAAGAAATCAAAACTAGTCCCCACACAAAAAAATTGTATTCCTGGGAGCAGGCCTGGACACAGCATCCCAGATGGCATTTCTTACTCCAGAAAAACAAGCCTACCTGACAGGCTACTTCTCTCAACTAGCCACCAGAACCCAGTTATCCACAAGGAAAATCCTGCAAGCTCTAGGGTTCATGGCCTCCTGCATTCTACTCATTCCATATGCCAGACTGCATATGAGAAAACTACAATGGTACCTAAAAAGCCTTTGATGTCAACACTCTCAAGGCCTAGAAACTATCATGCCTATGATACCCTGTCTAAGGAAAGATTTTCTGTGGTGGGCAGCAGCATGCAACCACAACAAGGGACTTCCCTTCTCACAACCCCACGCCGCCCAGACCCTCACCACAGACGTATCAGACTATGCTTGGGGTGCACACCTGGACAGCAGGTGCATTCAGGGCCACTGGAGCCCAAATCAAATACATCTGTACATTAACCAAAAAGAAATGCTAGCTGTTCAGCATGCCCTGACAGATTTCAGACCCCTACTCTCCCCAGGGCCTCTAGTGATCAAAACAGACACCACCAGTGATATGGTATATAAACAAGCAGGGAGGGACTCACTCTTATCCTCTCTGCAGGCTCACCATAACCCTTTGGCACACAGCCTCAGCCATGCAAATACACCTACTAGCACAATTCCTGCCAGGCTCCTTAAACTCTCTGGCAGACAACTTAAGCAGAAACCTGCTAGACCCACACAAGTGGCAGCTAGACCACAGAACCTGCAACCTTGTAACCCAGAAATGGGGCACCCCGAAGGTGGACCTCTGCCTCCCACTCCAATTATCAGCTCAGCAAATTCTGCACCAGGGAACCTCACAGCTAAGCCTGGAAAGTGGATGCTCTATCCTTTCAATGGGTAAACCTCTCGATCTATGCATTTCCCCATCTACCACTCATTTCAGGGGTACTGCTCAAAATAAAGGAGGAAAAACCAAGGGCAGTCTTGATTGCCCCAGACTGGCCACACCAGTACTGGTACCCACTGCTGCACAGCCTGTCACCTCTGCCACCATGGCACCTATCTCAGATACCAACACTCCTGACCCAGAAGAATGGAGAATTCATGCATCCACAATTGCAGACCCTGAACTTGGCAGCCTGGCTTATTCCCTGACCTCTCCTCAAGCTGCCAGCCTAAGCAAACAAGTCCTAGATGTTATACATAAGGCCAGATGCCCCAGCAGTAGAAAATCCTATGCTGACAAGTGGAAAAGGTTTTGCATCTGGATCCAGGCTAAGGGAGCAAAAACAGCACAGCCTTCCCTACCTCTGATCTGAATTACCTAGTAGATCTACTACACAGGGGTCTTTCCTTCTCTTCTATTAAAATTCACGCCTCTGCCATCTCTGCTCATTGCAGCACAGAGTCACCTCTCTTCTCACACTCATCAAATAGTTCCAAAGAGAGGCTAACAACTTAAGGCCACCCAAAAGAGCTCCTACCCCAGCTTGGGACCTTAACTTTGTGCTGGAAAAGCTCACCCTACCCCCCTTTGAGCCTGTAGCTTCAGCAGAGTTAAAATTCCTCTCCTGGAAAAAAGCCTTGCTTCTGGCCATCACTTCAGCTAGAAGAGTTTCAGAGCTACAAGCACTCATGGCTGTAAAGCCCTTCATCATTTTCCATGCTGACAGGGTCTACCTCAGGACTAACCCATCCTTCATGCTTAAAGTGGTGTCCAATGTGGCTCTCAACCAATCCATTAATTTGCCCACCTTTTCCCTAAACCACAAAACAAGGGGGAAAGGATTCTGCACACTCTAGATGTGCGCAGACAACTCAGATTCTATCTGGATAGGACTAAATCTTTTAGAAAAAAATGTCCAATTGCTAGTCAGCTTTGCAGCAGAGGCCAAGGCCATATCCAAACAATCTCCAAATGGACAGCACACTGCATCCATTTCTGCTACAAACAGCATGGGAAACCACCCCAAAAGGGAGCCAGGACACATTCCACCAGGGCAACCTCCACCTCTGCAGCTTTTTTCAGAGGGGTTCCCACCTGGGACATCCTGGAGGCTGCAACATGGACTCCCGTTCATACCTTTACCAAGCATTAACACCTACCTATCTTCTCTAAATCCAGGGCAGGCCTTGCCACAGCAGTCTTGCTGGGCATCCTAGTCAGCCCACAGTCTTCTTGACTGCCTCCACCCTTTTCTTCAGCTTTGGGAATCAACCCAAGTGTGAAGACTGCAACAGTGAAACACGAATATAGTACAGTTGTGTACACTTACCATAAATGTAGATGTTAGAGTGTATTCACTGTTGCAATCCTAGTTTCCCACCCTCCATCCCCCTTGTCACACTCTCTCTTCCACTCTTCTTACAGGGAATTTATGGTATTTATTTTCTACTGGTGGTGTTCTTCCACCATAACCCAAGCTCCCTATTTGGGAGCTCCTGACAGTTGGGGCAAGAAAAACTTATGTAATGGCGTCGGCTTCCTGTTTTTATACCACTGACGACCTGACATCAGTCCTGGAGCAACAGCAACCGATGCAGAAATACTAAGCCTCTGGTATACAGGCCGAATGAGGGCTACCCCTGGCAGGATAACCCAAGTGTGAGGACTGCAACAGTGAATACACTCGAACATTTACATTTATGGTTAAGTGTACAACTGTACTTTCCAACTGTACAAGTTCTGAAAGTCAGACAAAACGAATTCCTTTATATCACATGTGAATGCACACAGTAGCTTCTGCTCACTATCCCTCACAGTCCCACTTCTTTTTAACAGTAAATATCAATAAATCACAAATTGAGAGAGGACTGTTTAGATAAACTCTGGATTGTTCTCTCTTCAGACTGTGTCTAGGCCCTTTGGGACAGCTAGAGCCTGCTTGTCTAAAATCTATCTCTTTCTAACAACCAGCAGTGAAAATTAAAGATAAAACAACAAAATATAAATCAAACTAAATCTACAAGCTATCTCTTCCTTCCTACAAACAGTGAAAAACAATGGAAACAATTAAATCTAAATCTAAATAAAACTTCTTACCAGCCAGCTCTACAATACATCACAAACCAAGATAGGATTGTTTAGATAAGTAAAGGTAAAAAAGCACTCGGGGAAGGAACATGACGACATTTAGCCACATTTTAATGATGACAATTAAAACAAAGAAGGAATAGATATAAAAATTTTTTTTAATATTCTTGATCATTATTTTGTTTCTTACTGAGCATTTATTATATTTATTCATTATCGATGAATAATTAAATGTGTTACTGTTTTTTTACATACATTTTTAACATATTTATATGCAGTTCCTCGAATCTGTGGGGGTTGACTGTCTATTTGGGTGGAAATTAGAAGTGTTTTGTTTAATTGATTTACTGAGGAATGTTATGTACTTATACAGTGGAAAAAAAGTTTATACACCTCTGTTAAAATGCCAGGTTTTCGTGATATAAAAAAATGAGACCAAAATAAATCATTTCAAAACTTTTCCCACCTTTAATGTGACCTATAGCCTGTACAATTCGATTGAAAAATCTGTTAGGGAAAAAAATATAAAAAATAAAAAAATGTACAGTATGCTGGTTGCATAAGTGTGCACACCCTTAAACTAATACTTTGTTGTGTGTGCACACCCTTAAACTAATGCAACTTTTGATTTAATTATTTTTAATTATAGCATTCAGTCTTCAGTCTTCTTGGGTAGGAGTCTATCAGCATGGTACATCTTGATTTGCCAATATTTGCCCACTCTTCCTTGTAAAAGTGCTCCAAATCTGTCAGATTGTGAGAGCATCTCTTGTGCACAGCCTTCTTCAGGTCACCCTACAGATTTTCTATTGGATTTAGGTCTGGGGTCTTGCTGGCCATTCCAAAACTTTAATTTTCTTCTGGTGAAGCCATTCATTTGTTGATATGGATGTATGCTTGGAGTCACTGTCATGCTGAAAGGTGAAATTCCTCTTCATCTTCAGCTTTCTAGCAGATGCCTGAAGGTTTTGGGCCAAAAGTGACTGGTATTTGGAGCTGTTCATAATCCCCTCCACCTTGACTAAAGCCCCAGTTCCAGCTGAAGAAAAGCAACCCCAAAGCATGATACTGCCACCACCATGCTTCACCTTGGGGATGGTGTTCTTTTAGTGATGCGAAGTGTTGTTTTTGTGCCAAATGTACCTTTAGAAATTGTGGCCAAAAAGTTCAACCTTGGTCTCATCAGACCATAACACATTTTCTCACGTGCTTTTGAGAGACGATGTATTGTTTTGCAAATTTTAGCTAAGCCTGGATGTTTTTCTGTGTAGGAAAAGGCTTCCATCTTGCAACCCTAACACACAGTCCAGAGATGTGGAGAACACAAGAGATTGTTGTCACATGTAGTACACAAGCAGTACTTGCCAGAAATTCCCGCAGCTCCTTCAGTGTTACTGTAGGTCTCTCTGCAGCCTTTCTGACCAGTTTTTGCCTTGTCTTTTCATCAATTTTGGAGGGACGTCCAGTTCGTTCCAACGTTACTGTTGTCCTACATCTTCTCCACTTTTTGATGACTGTCTTCACTGTGTTCCATGCTATATCCGTTGCTGTGGAAATTATTTTGTACCCTTCTCATGATTGATACCTTTCAACAATAACATCCCTTTGATGCTTTGTAAGCTCTCTGTGAACCATGACTTTTACTGTAGCAGGCAACTGAGTGAATGTCAGGAAAATCCTACTAGGACAGCTGAACATTCTTTGGGGTTAATCAGAGTCTCTAATTGATGGCAGGTGTAGACCCAAGAAGTCTGAATGCTGTAATTAAATCAAAATGTGCTTCAACAAAGTATTAGTTTAAGGGTGTGCACACTTATGCAACCAGCGTATTGTGTTTTTTTTTATTTTTTATATTTTTCCCCTAACAGATTTGTTTTTTTCAATTGAATTGTATAGGTTATAGGTCACATTACAGGTGGGAAAAGTTTTGAAATGATTTATTGTGGTCTCATTTTTTTAATTTCACAAAAACCTGGCACTTTAACAGGGGGTGTGTAAACTTTTTATATCCACTGTATATGGCCTGGGTAAATGGTACGCTCACATCTGATGAAGTTTCTGTTTAAGACAAAAATGTGGTGAACCGTTAAAATAAAAATATTAAGAATGCTAAAGTGTGGTTCAATATAGTGCTGTTCCTTCTGGAGTGCTTTTTTACATTCTTTATTGGTCCTGGAGTTTTTGGGCACACCGTTCACTTTGTTTTATCAGTTCTAGCTGGATTTTGTGGACATGGAGGGATTTCCTGATTTGAACCTAGAAGAAAGAAGAACAGGAGGAGAAATGGGCAAGATCTGTAAGGTGATTGGTCAGCTGAGTCAGCTTGTCAATCTGCTGACTCCAGTGTGCCAATCTGTGCTTTCTTTGGTTTCTCAGTCATCCTTGCTCAGTAATCAGGAAGCTAATAGACAAGGACACCGTGGAATACAGAACACGATGGATTTTACACTGCAGAAAGAGATGATATGATGGGTTCTGGATCCAATGAGAAAGACAGTGATGGATTTAATAATTTTCCAATCATTTTGAGAAGTGGAGCCAACAGTCAAAAGGAAACAAATGCGAATAGTAATTCTGCTGTTATTCATGGTGGAAACAGACAATGTGACTGTTCAATGACTTTTAATCAAAGCGGGGACATTGATTGAGATGCTATTTTAAATAGAAAACATGTTTTTTCTAACAAAGGGGAGCGGGTTATAGATAGTAACAAAGACACCTAAGCAAACAACCTATGGAGATTGTATTCCTTGTTGCACAAGTACAAACTGTTACAGCTGGATAACGCTTATTTGAAAAAATGCATGAATTTAAATATTGTACCAGAGGGTTTAAGGATATGTAAATACCCTAATAATGTAGACGAGGGGTTCAAATTTCATAAGGAAATTATTTGTATTTCTGATAGATAAGGATTTGATATCATGAAGGCGATTATCAGAAACAATGAGCATGAAATTAATGTGTTTGATTTGATTAGGGTACCAACCAAAATGTAAGCAATGTTTTAATGTTACTGTTGAAAGAGAGAAAAATAAATATTTTTAAATTTTAAAGAAGGCAGAATCCAAGTGTAAAAGCGTTTATAATAGGAAAATGAGGAAGATAGAGATGTGAAGGAATACAAGTAAAATCTGAATTACCCCAAACCAAAAGCATTTAAGAATTATTGGGGGGGGGTGAAGGTTATGATAGGAATTCTGGTAATAGAGAGAATGAACAAGGATGTGACAGGTCGAGAGATAGGCAGGATGAAAGACCCCCTTCATACAATTTGAGGGACCCTTTGGATTTTCTCTCTCTACAGAGACCGGAGAGACTGAGGAACAAGGACCTGGTTTATTACAATTACAACAGTTTGAAAGGGGATACAGAGGCAACCTAAGGTAGTAGAGGTAGAGGATATTATGAGTGAAGGTGTTAAATTTACTTTGAATGGGTTTAATATTTTCAATTACAGTAAAATGGAAATTAGGAAAGGTCATTTTAATTTCTTTTCTAAGGGTTTTGAATTTATACCCAGAAGTCAATCGGATATTGGTAGAGTAATTATAGATTTTAAATTATTAGAAAAAATAATTTACATTTGATTTTTAATGGTCAAGAAAGACCAAGTACGACAAAGGACTTATTAGTTAGGAAAAGTATATATAATCCTCCCTTACACCCCCAACTTAGGAATTTTGAGTTAATGGTTGAAAAAGAATTGAGATGAGCAATAAAAGAAAATAAAGTTAGGTCTAATTTAACCAAGGAAGGGATTGATTTACTCAAAGAACTTTGGAATAATAAATCAATAAGGGTTATGAAACCGGATAAAGGGGGTGGGGTAGATTTTATGGATAACATCATTTACGAAGGTAAGATGATGGAAATTTTGAATTATATTAACTAAATTAGGGTATATTTGTATGAGATTAACATAGCATACAAAAAGATTTTAGAGGAACTCATAGATTTGGACACTTACAATTTTTTACATGTAGAAAAACTTAAGAGTTTCCTCTATATTTGGTATACCGAAGGTACACAAAGATACCAACAACCCTCCCTTTAGACCTACTGAGTCCGCTGAAGCCTCTGTTATGGCCCCTCTGGCCAAATACATAGATGTAAAGCTCAAGAAATTTTCTATAGCAGGTATGAAAAATTTGAAAGATTCTTGGGATGTATCAAAGAAGTTGGATAGGAGTGTATACATTGAAAAACTGATTTTTATTGCTACAGATGCTGACTTATTCACCTCTATACCACATGATTTAGGACTGGAGTGATTTGAGGAGGTCTTAAGTGGTTATGATGGATTATCATTCAATGAGTTTCATACCCGTTTGGTTTTAATGGATATAGTATTGAAAAATAATTTTATTTTCTTTGAAGGCGAATTCTTCCAACAACTCAGGGGTGTTACAATGAGGGCCAATTATGTGAATATCTCCACTAGAAATTCAGAAACTAATAAAAACTCAAAAAAAAAAAAAAAAAGACAAACCACACTGGCAACTGTAGTTGTAATTAGCGCTTTCATTTACTGGCAAATTGTAAACTTCTTCAGATAAAAAAACATCTTGATACACACCGTATATAGAACAATATGTCATGCATAACCCTGGTCACAATTTTCAGTTTGTTATCATTGATTGTGTTTATGACACTGGACGGGGGGGTCCAGTTGGCCTTAAGTTGGAAGAAAAAGAAATTTTATGGCAACTTAAACTTGACGCAAATTCACCACCAGGCTTGAATGAAATGATTGCTATAAAAAGCTTGTTAAAATTGAAAGCATTACATAGATAGTGTATTTGACATTACAATATATATATATATATATATATTTATATCTTTTGCACTATATCATGCCCCTTTTTTAACATTATTTGGTATATCATTACTTAATATTTGGAACTTGGGATTTATGTAAGTAGGCTCTTTAAAATGTTTCTTTATATCTAATTTGGATAATGGATTAATTAATTAATTATGTATTTTGATGACATCAGATCATATTGTTCTATATAAGGTGTGTATCAAGATGTTTTTTTATCTGAAGAAGTTTACAAGTTTTTATCAATTATGCGAATATCATCCTGTCCTAGTGGGAGGAAAAATACATATTCAATTCAGAATACAAGGAATGTTGGAAACTATATAGGCATTTTTTGGATATTTGCTTATTTTGGATGATGTTTGTTATTAGAGTTTTTTTTAATTATATACCCAACACTACAACCTTTTTAAGATTACCTATGAGATAAAATATAACAAAATGAGTTACTTGGATGTTAATATTTCAAAATATTATGGTAGGTTTAAATTCATGGTGTTCAAAAAAGAAACCTTTTCGAATTCATACCTATATATTATACAACTGCTAACCCTTTCTATCAAAAAATAGGTTTGGTGAAGGGCCAATTTGTTCGGGTGAGTAGAACGATTTCAGAGGATGACAATTTTAGGGCCAAGTCTTAATTTTTAATTAATATGTTCAAAGCAAGAGGGTATCCTGAAAATTTACTAATGGAAGTGCAGGAGGAGGTCCTGGAAGGGAAAAACACTAGGTTTGTACCCTTAGAAGGGAAAGGTAATGGAAGTATGGGTCAGAATGGTTCTATTAATGAATCAAATGACAAGGTCTATGAGGGGGTGGCTTTGGTTATTACCTATGATTGGGATGTTGGGGTGGTTAGAAATATAACTGAAAAAGAATGGGGGAAATGTGTCAGTATTTCTGACTTAAATGTAATTTTTGAAAGATCTCAAGTGGATATATCGAAAGGGCCTTAATATTAAAAATATCTTAGAGAACAAGTATGAATATACATTTGTAAAACAAAGGAAAACTGGCACCTACAAATGTGGTAGTTGTGCTCAGTGTCCGTATATAAAGGATGGTGACGCTGCGCATTTAAGTGGTAGAGATAGGTTCATTAAAAGTAAGGGGTATGCTAACTGTAATACTTGTGGAGTTGTTTACATCACTTTATGTAAAAAATGCAATGCATTCTATTTAGGTAAAACTGAAAAAGTTTAGATTAAGTGTTTATGAGCACAGATATGACAAAGAAAAAGAATTTAACTAATGCACTATTATAAGCATATCCTGGGTTGTGTAGGTGCGGACTTCAATTTTTTCTGGCTGATACTGTCCCCTTGGATTTAGAAGGGGGGCCATGGGAGACTAGATTGGAATACAAGGAACTGTACTGGCAGACTGTTGTTGAAGCCAACAGGTTCCCTGGTCTAAATGATATGGCCTCTCTGCCACCAATACTTAAGTTAAGAGCAGCTAAACTTTAGCACTTTTATAGTATGACCAGTAGAAGGTAGTGTTGCACAATATAAAAGGTATTTTAACACAGGAGTTACAAATTGGGAAGGAATAGATGTACATTTTTTTTTTATTTTCTTTGTCATTACTTTGTTTCTTATTGATCATTTATTATAGTATATTTATTATATTTATTCATTATAGGATGAATAATTAAATGTGTTACCTTTTTACATATATTTTTTAACATATTTATATGTAGTTCCTTGATTCTGTGGGGATTGACTGCCTAGTTGGGTGGAAATTAGAGGTGGTGCTGATTGTTTGATTTATTGGGGAATTTTATGTACTTATATATGGCCTTGGTAAATAGTACTCTCATATCTGATGAAGTTTCTGTGTAAGACGAAAACGCGGTGAAACATTAAGTGTTCTTGCATCTTATTTTTATTTTAAGTGCTATCATTAAAGTGTGGTTCAATATCGTGTTGTTCCTTCTGGATTGCTTTTTTTACGTTTATTGGTCTTGGAGTTTTTGGGCACATCATCAACTTTGTTTTATCGTCTTTAATTGTTTAGATAAGCTCTGGATTTTTTGTCAACAGACTCTCCCTGTCCTAGATGCAATGCCTGGACAGGTTCAAAAGAGAAATCTTATATGAAGCCTTGCAAATGACACTGCAGGAATGGCTGTCACCATTAGATCAAAGACTTGAAAGAAATGCTTGTGTGGAAGCTTTCTGATTCACATCAAATTGGCAATTAGCCGGTTACCTTATATGTTCATATAGTGTGCAGATTACTATCGGAGAGAGAGAGGAGATCACCATATACTAAAGGTGATACCTGATAGCCAACAGTTATTAAAACATGAAAAAATGCAAGTGTCCTAGCAGCTCATTCCTCTGCCAAAGGGACTACCGAAAGCCTCACAGACAAGTTGAAATAGGTGTAGACCACTTGATATCAATGAGAAAAAGGTGAAGCCACATAACAAGGTCTTAAACTAGAAGTTATGATTACTGACCTGAAATAGGATAAACAATCTTGCGTGGTAGAAGACAGAAAATGTAATCCGCCTGCTCCATTTGTGCTTCAAAACCAGTACTCTTTTTTCACACAGCTCTGGGGAATGAACAGAAGCCAGTGCTATGGTACTGAAGGATAATGGCCTGACGACGTGGGTCCCATTAATGTCTCTGTTATCTGAGGTGCTTAGACAGGGAGGATGGGTATTGCCCAAGGTAAGGGACAAGTATCCTGGTGGATCTTGCAGTTGATCTCTGGTGGAGGCCAGGGGATGCACTGGTGGGAGAAGAAGTGTCCATAACGAAGGCAAGGCATTGGCTGATTTGCAGTGAAGGTGGAATGATATGCCAGCATGCCGCCCACTATGAATCCTTCTGGGACTTTGTGCACTCACTTGTGCAAGGGAAGAGGGAATGTGACTAGAGTATGAACAAAAAGTCCTCCTTGGCAGCATAAATGAGTCCTGAGGTGCTTCATACGTCTCAGTGGCTACAAACACAGGTCAAAGTCTGTCTGAAGGAGAGTTGTTGAGTTCAGTAAACAAAATCAGAATGGATACTTGGGATGGTCAACTGCAAGGTGGATCCAAAAAACAGAAAGCACAGGGAACAGGGATTTACAACATTCTACATTTCTTGCATTCAATGTTTTCATCTGTATTGCAGGTCAAAACTCTTATAAGAATCAGGAAAACTCTAGAAAAAAAGATTTCCAGTCTGAATGGAAAATGTCTGAAAACATTTCAAGTGCAAAAGAGTATATGTGCAGATAGGAGAGGACTGGTTAAAATTCATCTTCTAGGACCAAAGATATGATGTTCAGCTACAGCAGGATCCATATCAGATGGGATGTTACAATGTAATGACATTCTGAGATGGAAGTGAACTTCAAGGTATCCTTGCCCCAGAAAAAAAAGAAAAAAATGCAGTCAATAAAAATGATCTCCTTATTACCACAAGCAGTGTTGTACCTTGCACTGACTACTTCCCTGGATGAAAGAAAATGGAACTGCAGACATCAAACAGTGTCAAGGGTGCAATTTGGTTTGTCAAGCCTTTCACTCTTGTATAAACCCATCCTGGCTTTGTAGCTCCTCGGCTTGGTGACTTTGGCTCCTAATATAGTCTTGAAATGTTGCTATATTTATCCTTAAAAGGTTTCTCAAAGTGCTGCAATACCAAATTTTGAGTTTTAAAAATAAAAGAAAACAAGTGACCTCCTAAAGACACCTACAGATCTATCAAGCTTTCCTTAATGTCTGCCAAATACGTTATTGCCCCAGGCTTCTGTCTGCACAATGACTGAGATGCCGCAAGTACCAGTGCTGAGACAAAAAAAAATACCTTATGTTTTTGCACAAGAGGATATTAATGCTTACATGAACTAACTTAAGTAATATATATATATCAGATGCTGCCTTCATGCTGCATTGATTTTTTTTTTTTTTTTTTTGAGAACCAATAGTTACTGTACTGAGCTGTTTGCAAATATACCTGACAAGTGTTTTTCATGGATGACTGCTGCTCATCACAAAGGCACAGGTATGAATAGTGCAAGACAGCTCTGTTGACATAGAAAACACCCTTACTACTGCCCAAATGAGCCAAATTCAATTAGAAGCTTGAGGTCTGTAGAAGATGACTGTTGAAGACAGACGAATGATGGGATACAATCTTGTTCACCTTCCTCTGGTGGGAACAGATAGGAAGTTTATGGAGAAATGCAAATTCAGGTAGAAACCCCAGTGGAAACCAGTGATCATAGGAAGAGTTTGCCATTCAAGGAGGAAGGTTGCTGCCGAAATCTCTCTCGCTTTCTTGCTAATGGAGGAGACATGCCCTTGTTTAGACTCACTGAGGGCTTGAACAACAACCCAAGTTTTCTGTTGCAGGATGATAGCACCAATCCTCCCACCTGATCTTTACCTTTAGGAGGGCTAAACTGGTCATAGGGCTCTCACCACCTAGCGAAATGAATGGGTCAAAATACACAACGAAATTCTGGGTCTTTGTCTTTATCTGAAAAGATTTCAAGCCTGCATAAACTAAACTACTGCTGGGTGAAGAAAGCAAACCTATATTTTTTGTCTGTAACTGATAAAGCTGTTTTCTGTTTCACCTGCTCAATTTTGTTTTCCGTTTTTAAAAACAAATCTGCTTGGCCTGGTGTTTTTGTTCTATGTGAGAGAGATATAAAATTATCTAGGCTACATATTTCACATTTTTTCACTGGTTAAATTGTCTCTTGCATGACACTTAAATGATTCCCTGCTAGGTTTTCCCAACCACCCTGCCATTTGTTGATCTGCTTTTTAAACCTGGTGATTTTAAGCTGCCCAGCTCTACTGTAAATTGAGCATAATATGCTCTTCCCTTTCTACACTGCTGTTGATATCTTAAATTATTTATTTGCCTTTCCTTGTGCTCAGATTGAAAAAATGCATTTTGCCTCTCGTCTGTTCTACTGATTTACTTGATCTGAATATATTATCTAGCTTGCTGTTGGATAAAGTAGTGTACTTTTACAATCTAGCAAGCACTTACTTTTACATAAAGATGTCAGTGGATTTTGCATCTGGTGTAGTGGGAGGTAGCCTGACCTCTTTAGGTTGGGGAAACACTTGAGATTTCTGCATGTAGTTTTAATGGCTGGAGGGTTTATTAATCAGCTTAAAATTCTGTAAAACTGAGTGGCTCTTGGCTCATTTACACAAAGCAAAGTACTTTTATTGAATAATCACATTTTTATAGCTGTTTAAAGTACAATGCTGTATCCATATCTTTAAGTTGGTCTGTGGTAGCATTTCATATCTTTTAAGTTTGTTTGTGGCACCATTTCACTCAGGATACTCCTTTACTGTGCTTTTACATTAGGAGGACTGGGATTATTCTTCAAGTGGCAGTAGGTGTTTACCTGGTCTATCTGAGCTGAGAAACGCACAAAAGGACTCAAGTATTTTTGCACCTCTCTTACATACTGTGACTGTACTTATTTTATTATTTACTTTATTTTACATTTGTTTACTGGGAAAGTCCAACTGGACACACTCCCATTTTCAGTGGAGGCCTGGGGAGAAAGGCTCCACGAGGAAAGTACAGTTGTGTACCTACCATAAATGTAGATGTTCGAGTGTATTCACTGTTGCAGTTATCCTGCTGGCAGGCTACCCACAGTCAGCCTGAATTCCAAAGTCCTGGTCCGGCGTCGGTTGCTGTCGCCTCTTCCCTGACGTCAGTGCGCCAGGGGTACAAAAGGTGCAGCCAACGCCATTTTCTTCAGTTTTTCTTGCCCCAGATGTCAGGTGCCCCCAAAAGGGTAGGCTGTAAATATTATGATCATAAAAAAGCATGCACATAACCTTCATCTACAAGCAAATACACCACATAGGTTGTATAGAATAGAGAGGTACAGATAAGTCCCAGCAAAGAAAAAAGGGGGATGGTGGGAGGGTAACCTGGACTGCAACAGTGAATACACTCGACCATCGACATTTATGGTAGGTACACAACTGTACTATGTTCATCGTGTTTCACTGTTGCAGTCGTTACACTTGGGTTGAATCCTAAAGCTGAGGTTGGTTGGCTGGGCCTAAATAGAGTTTGGGGTGGCTAAGAGGCCCTGCAGAACACAGTGGCAAAGCCTGCTCTGGATTTAGAGTAGAAAGGTAAATGGTAGTGCTTTGTAAAAGAGTGCAGAACACAGTGGCAAAGCCTGCTCTGGATTTAGAGTAGAAAGGTAAATGGTAGTGCTTTGTAAAAGTGTGCACTGAAGTCCAGGTTGCAGCCTCCAAAATGTCCTTGGTTGGTACTCCTCTGAGGAAGGCTGCTGAAGTGGCTGCTGCTCTGGTAGAATGTGGCCTAATGCCCTTGGGGACTGGATTTGCCATTTTGTGAATAGCAGAAACGAATGCAGTGGCCTATCCATTTTGAAACAGTCTGCTTTGAAATGGCTTTTCCTTGCGAACCTGCTTAGCATATGCCACTAAGAGCTGCTCAGTCTTTCTGAAGGCTTTGGTTTTGTCCAAGTAAAAGCGTAGCTGTCTGTGTATATCCAAAGAATGCAGAAGTCTCTCCCCCTTATTCTGTGGGTTTGGATAAAAGGTAGGCAAATGTATGGTTTGGTTAGGTTAAGAGACACACTGGACACTACACCTTAGGCATAAATGTCGGGTTTGTCCTTAGAGAAACCCTGTCCTGATGGAAAATAATAAAAGGTTCCACAACCATTAGTGCCTGCAACTCTGAGACTCTTCTTGCTGAAGTTATTGCTAGGAGAAGAGCAGTTTTCCATGACAAGTATTTTATCTCTGCTGTACTACTAGCTCGAAAGGGGGCAGTGTGAGTTTTTCCAAGACAAAATTGAGGTCCCATGCAGGTATTGGAGCTCTCCTTGGAGGTCTTATGTTTTTGGCCCCTCTGAGAAACTGTCTTAGCAGTGGATGAGAAAAAATAGGTGGGTCCATATTGTAATGAGCTGAAATGGCAGAGGCATGGATCTTAATTGAAGAGAAGGATAGGCCTTTGTCCAGCATCTCAGTTAGGTACTGCAAAATCTGAGGTATATTTGGTACAAGCGAGTCAATTCCCTGCGCTTGGTTCCAAGCACAGAATCTCTTCCATTTTTCTGCATAAGATTTTCTGGTGCTGGGCCTCCTGACCTCCAAAATAACATCCATAACTGCTTTAGAGGTGTGTTCTGAATGATTACACTATCCGCCATGCAGCCAGATTTAAGGTTCTGAGTTGGCTGTGCAGGATCTGATTGTTCTGTTGAGTCAGCAAATGAGGTATTCGAGGCAATGTCCAGGCTGAGCCTTGAGACAAGCTCTTTAGGATTGGGTACCAGTGCTGGTGTGGCCAGTCTGGGGCAATCAGTATAATTTTTGGCTTCTCTTGTCTGACCTTTAGGAGTAACTTGGAGAGGCAGAGGAGGGAAGGCATATACTGTAAGGGTTTTCCAGCTGAATGAAAGGGCGTCCACTTTCCATGCTTGCTTGTGATAAGTCCGAGTGCAGAATCTTTGTAGCTGGCAGATGTTGGGGGAGGCGACTAGATCTATGTCTGGGCATCCCATTTCCCTGTTATCAAGTTGAAGATTTGTGGATCTAGTTTCCACTCGTGAGGATCCATGAGGTTTCTGCTTAGTTCGTCTGCCAAAGTATTTGTCTTTCCTGGCAGGAATTGTGCTTGCAGATGTAAAGTCAATGCTGTGTTCCACAAAGTCATGGCTTGCCTGCAGAGGGGGTAGGAATGTGTGCCCCCTTGCTTATGTACCACATGACTGTAGTATTGTCCATCTTTATCAGCAGTTGTCCTGGATGTAGTAGGTCCTTGAAGGTGTCAGGGCATTTTGTACAGCTAGCATCTCTTTTTGATTGATATGAAGATGCATTTGGTTTGTGGGCCATGTGCCCTGAATACATTTTCCTGCCATGTGCCGTGCCCCCCCCCCCCAGGCATAATCTGATGCATCTGTTGTTAGTGTCTGCCTGGCAGTGGGTAAGGTGAATGGCTGCCCCTTGTTGTGGTGAAAGGCTTGTGCCCACCATTGAAATTCCTGTTGTAGGCAGGGAATGAGAGTAATTACTGTTTCCAGGCTGTGGCAATGTTGAGTCCAAACACTTTTTAGATACCAATGTAGTTTCCTCATATTCTGTCTTGCATATGGAATTAGTAGAACGCAGGATGCCATGTAGCCCAGAGCCTGCAGAATTTTTCTTGCAGATAACTGGGACTTGTTGCCATGTTTTTGAAGTAAGAAGTCAGTTGCCTTTGTTTGTCTGGTGTGAGATAAGCCATCTGGGCAGTTATATTTAAGCTTGCACTCGGGAATATTATCTCTTGACAGGGTACTAGTTTTGATTTCTTTTCGTTTACTGTGTACCCTACGCAAATTAGTAATCTTTTTACAAACGCCAGATGCTGTAGTAAAATATCTTTGGTCTTTGCTTGAATAAGGCAGTCGTCCAAGTAGGGATATATTTGAATTCCTCTTTGTTTGCAAAATGCAATTACTGGTGCCAGGCATTTTGTGAAGACCCTGGGCGCAGTAGATAAGCCAAAGGGCAGTGCAGAGAATTGGTAGTGCATTGAGCCAGCTATGAATCTGAGGTATCTTCTGCAAGATTGTCTGATTGGGACATGCAGCTATGCCTCTGAGGTCCAAAGTTACAAGCCAAGCCTGCTTGTCCAGCATGGGCAGAAGCTGCTGTAGGGTCAACATTTTGAATTTTGGGGCGACCAGAAAAGTATTTAGAATAGACAGGTCCAGAATTGGTCTCCAAGCTTTGTCCTTTCTTGGTACTAAGAAAAGCCTTGAGTAAAATCCTTGTCCCTGCTCTTGTTGTGGCACTGGCTGAACAGCCCCCATGTCCATGAGAAATGAAACTTGTTTTTGTGCCTCTTGCCATTGATTGCGTGGCAGATCTGGCATACCTTTTGCCTTTGGAAGGGTGTGAAAGTGGAACCTGTAGCCCTGAGAGACTATATTTAAGAACCATTTGTCCTGGGTGATCTCATGCCAGTTTTGTGAAAAAAGTGCTAGCTTTCCCCCTAAGGGTGCTGTCAAAAAATAAGTGCTTGGCATTGGCAGAGGGAAGTCATTGAGACTGTTTTCTATAAGGCTGTGATTTGTCTTCTCCACTTTTGGAGGTAGAAGCACCCCATTGTTTGGGCCTGTATGAGCCCTAGGGCTGTTGCCTGCCTCTAGGGCATCTGAATCTGCCTCTTTGTGGTCTGACTGACACTGGAAAGGACCAATTCTTAGAGGGCCAGTTCCTGCTAAATCTGGGTGGCTGTACCTGTAAGAAATCCTTTACTGTCTGCATAGATTTTTTGCCTTATCCTCCATTTTCTTCAACACCTCTTCTGCTTTAACACCAAACAAAGTATCATACTGTAATGGAGCATCCAAATATTTTGCTTTAACATGATCAGGCAGATTCTGTTCCTTTAACCAAGCATGCCTTCTAATAACAGAACTTGTAACAGCGGCCCTGCACGAGGCCTCCAGTGAATCATAGCCACATTGCAAAGTATGTTTTCCCACTTGCTCAGCTGCATGCAATAAATCCTGCAAATCTTTGTTCTCAGAACATTCAGAATTTTTTTGTTTAAACAAAGACATTAAGTATTGCTGACATTTGAGCATATGAAATTGACAATTTAAAGCCCTTACAGCCAAGGTAGCAGAAGTGTAAACTTTTTCCCCATCTGTCCAAAGCCCTAGAATCTCTATCTGAAGGGACAGGGTTTTTAGCAGAAGTAGTCTTGACCCCTTTGGGACCCTGTGATATAGTTTCTGGGTCAGCAGCAGGGTTTTTGTAAAGAAATTTATGGGAGTCTGGAACCCTGTGGTATCTGTCCGGCTTAACAGGGGCAGGAGGCAGAGAGTCTGGAAACAGGCCGGACTCTGAAAAAACATCATCTACTATGTCTAGAACGGGGAATTGCAAGAGGTCTGGGCTGAGGAAGTAAAAGAAAGTCTTTACGTCTTTTCTTAGAATCGGAATAATCCTGGCTCTCCCAGTGGAAATGCTCCCACATGGTATGCAGGGTTTCCCCAAATGAATAGTCCTCAGGAGGAGAAGCTGAAGGAATAGAATCTTCAGCATCGGAACCCTCATAGGGAGGAACAGAATATCCCTGATCAGAAGAGGAATCAGAGGAAATGGAAACCTGATCAGAGGAATCGTTTTCAGTGCCTTGCCTAGGCCTCTTATCAGGAGGGGGATGGGAACCCCTGATCAAAGTAATTAGGTCTTCGGCCATTTTGAGCATCTGTTTCTTAGGCATAGAAGTCTGTCCTGGAGAATGCTGTACTGGTTTCATTGTCTTTAAAATTGTTTTAGACTTTGTTTTGGATGCTGAAGTAGGCTTTATATAAAGTTGTGTAGGTCTGAAGACACCCTCAGAACCTGATGCCTGCTCAGCAGCTCTGGACCCATCTGAGGGATTAATTTCTGATGGGCCAATACCTTGAGTATCCAGAGGCCTAGCTGTCTCCACATGGGAGTTGGAGGTGGCCTGTGGCTCTGAGGTAGTGGGAGTCAGGGGCTGCGAAAGTGCCTCACTGAGCACCGGCGAACCAGCGACTAGCCTAGAAGAGGCTTCGTTGTTGGTTTTGGACCTCGGATGCTTGTCCTTGTCTTTATCCTTGCATTTTTTATGAATTCCGGTTGTCGGTTGTTCCTATGGCATTATATAGTTAAACCTTCTACCAAAATAATGAAAAGCAAAATCATTCCGACGCTTAATAGTGCGTTGGTTAAATCTAGCACAAAACTGACAACATGCAACGTCGTGGTCAGGGCCTAAGCAAGGAATACAGTAAGAATGAAAATCCTTATGAGGTATTTGCTTCCCACAAGAAATACAATTGTTACCTTTTTCTGACATCGGTCTGGAGCAAGAAAAAAGTTTCCCCAACAGGGTACTTAGCTTTATTGAAGACTTCGGATCTGAAATTCGATTTTGAAAATCTCAGGAGTCGGCCGACCGGCACTTGCGAACTGCTTTTGCTTCAGGCACCGCGCGGCAAGAAAGACTGAAGAAAATGGCGTCGGCTGCATCTTTTATACCCCTGGCGCACTGACGTCAGGGAAGAGGCAACAGCAACCGATGCCGGACTAGGACTTTGGAATTCAGGCCAACTGCGGGTAGCCTGCCAGCAGGATAACCCAAGTGTAATGACTGCAATAGTGAAACACGATGAACATCATACAAATAAGAAACAGTTTTAGCTTTGAATAAACAAAGTGTAAACAAAGTGTTACAAAGGTACTGTCTGGTGCTGCTTTGCACTGTATTGCATGGTATCTGTTAGCTGTAAGGCTGTTGTAGGTAAGCTTGTGTGGTCTTGTTACACCTGGGCTCCAAACCAGCTATTTTACATTAAGAAGATGTTTTTCTGCACCCTTGTGACAGAAGTGTGCTAACCTATCTTGCCTGAGTTGGGGACTGCTGGTGGAAGGCTTACTGTATGCTTTCCTGATTGGCAGTTATCTTAAAAGTTTTTCTCTTTGCTGGTATTTAAGCCTCGCTTTGTTATAGATACACAGAGCTTCTCATCATTTGGTGACTTTGCCAACGAGAATATGCTTTCACCTGGAACAATCCACTACTAAAAAGAAAAAAAGTATTTCACTTCTCTTACATACTGTGACTGTGCTTCAGCATTTTCTTAAGCTATTTGCTATTTTTGCACTTTATATAAAAAAATATATACTTTCTACTGCTGCTTTAAGTAGCTAACTGCACTGTACTACACTGTATCTGTTGAAAATCTGTTGTAGGTAGTGTGTGTGGTCTTGTCGCGCATGGGCTCCAAACCAGCTATTCTACATTAAGAATTTGCTTTTCTGCTCCCTTGTGGCAGAAGTGTGCTGATCTAACCTGTCTGAGTTGGGGATCGCTGGTGAAAGGCTTATTGTGTGCTTTCCGAACTGGTAGTAAGTTTACAACTTGTTTCTTTCTGCTTGTATTTAAGCCTTGCATTTGCACAGTGGTACTCTTCACTCAGCGGAAGTTGGCAGTGCCCTGAGTAGATGCAAAAGCCTAGAAGCTCAGTTTTTCCCTAAAGAGCAATCAGTGAAACCCTTCCAAGCTTCTCTGTTGTTCTAGGAGCAACTCAGTTGCGCACCGAGCAGTATTGCATTATTAATCAACCTTAGCCTACCCAAAGTACAGGTCCCCTTTTTAGTCTCGGTGCTACCAGCAGTCTTGTTAAATTAACCCATTCCCTTCCCTAATAAACAATGCAGTAAGAAACTGCTATTATGGATGGATAGCTTCCCATCATCACTCTGGCCAGCCTGATAGACATGGACATCCTGAGGCACTGTATCCACTGTCCTATGTATACTGACAACCACTTACTCCTGAAACAAATACTTTATGTGAGAGTAGTAGTGAGCACTATGAAATTGAAGGCAAGACACTCACATAAGGAAAAACTGAATGCCAAACAGGTTGTCAGCATATACACACACACACACTTCCCACACTAAATAAGGACATGACACACAAACCCATATCTGTGGAGGTACTCACTGGCAGCTCACCAAAAGATCAGAGGCCTCCCAAACAGAAATCACTTACAGACATAATGCAATAAAAAAACAGAACACACAATATCACACACACCAGTGCCTTAACAAATAAGCCCATGGGGCATTACAGCACAAAACCTAATGTATTAATCATAGGTGACTCCATTGTGAGATGCACGGCTGTTCCCCTCTCCAAGCTGGATAAGGAGCAGATTATAGAAGCTGCCCATCAGATGCCAGGATCCATCAAGTCACTCAACCACAAGTACCGATATGAAACTGTCATAGTCCATGAGGGGGTGAATGACTTGATACATACCTCACTGGATTATATGAAGAGAGACATGACTGAGCTCTCAGATTGTTTGTCACAGACAGGTATAAGCCTAGTCTTAAGCAGCATTCTACCTTCTCCAAGGATAATGCAACAATACAAACAAAAAATGATTGACTTTAACAATTGGCTTAACTTCTGGTGTCAGTCCAAGGGGATCCAATAACTGTCAGCCTGGGAAGACATAGTTGACTGACCATGCTGCTTTGCACCTGTCTCATCTAGGCTTTTGGATACTGGCAAAGGTATTAGCCACCCCTATTGTGCCTTTTTTAGGCAGTGACAAAATAACCAAACTCCCAACATAACCAACATTCTCTCTAGATAACTCAAAGTAGTGCTGCTTAATGCTAGGAGTCTAAACAAAAAAACTGCACTTCCTGGAAGCACTCCATCTTGGAAGATGCAATGTCTGTGCAGTCACCGAAACATGGTTCAAAGGCTTGGAAAGTGCTCTGGCTGTGCAGGGCTACAATGCTTTCCATTTGTTCAGACAACAAACTGAGCGTGAAAGAACCAAAGAAGGAAGTGTATCCATCTTCATTAAGTATAAGTACACCTTGAGACTGGTCAAACAATATGACTCTCTTGAGCTACTCAGTGTCCAATTAACTATAGGCAAAGTCCCCTACCACATCACAGCTGGCTATTGGTCCCCCGGTCCCCCCACCATGAAACAGGAAAAACATACAGCATACCCACACATACTGGAGTCATTTGCTATACAGACAAACACCTTATTCATCTGTGATTTTAATTATCCTACCATAGACTGGGGAGCATACATGACCACAAACATGCTGGCTCAAAGGTTCTTGGATTTTGTCAGTGCAAATGCTCTGGAACAGATGGTCAGCACACCCACAAGAAGCTCAAATATCCTGGACATAGTACTCACTAACATGGGACAGCATTACTACACCCCCCCCCCCCCCGTGTGATGCCCTCCCTTGTAAGTTCAGATCATAAATCACTCTTGTTCAATGTAATTGTAAGACCAGATACCCAATCAAGCTCAAAAATGGTTAAGAAGTTTTCAAAGACAAATTAACTCCTACTAACTGATGGTATAAAGAAGTTTCAAAGCACCCTCAAATGCAGATAACATGGATTCCTATACAGAGATGTACACCAATGCCCTGTATACCAATTTAAGTAGTTGTATAGAATTTGCTGTATCTGACTGGATTAAATCTAGATCTTGTTGAAAAAACAAGTCACCCTTGTGGAATCCTAGTATAAACAGGTACACAACAAAAGAAAGAAATTAATGTCCAAGTACAAGAGGGAACTGTCTCAGCAGAGGAAGAAATCCCTCTCTAGCTTATACAAACAAATTAGAGATCTTGTCAAGTCCTCTAACGCTAATTACGAAGCAAAGATAATCTCCCTAGATAAATATAATCACAAGGCATTCTTTAACTACATTTGAAGTCTACAAGGGAATACCCAGCTATACGCTGAACTGGTTGCAGATGGCGTGAAGAAATTAGACACTGTTATTTGTGCTAGCATGTTTGGCTGAGTTTTTGTACATAATTTCAGACGGATCTGTGTATTGTATTGCCAGCATGACTAGCTATGATACTGTAAATAAATTCTTACATCTTGATTTATGAGTCTAGCTGTGCATGTTTGTGAAGTGAGATTCTAAAGGCAAACTGTCTCAGATTCAGCTGATCAGCAGATGATGTCATGGGAATGTTGACAGTTGCTGTGTGTTACTGTCAGAAGCTGAAAGACAGGAAAGAACTTTTAGAAAACTGATTTTTGAATTTAAAAATATGAAATGAAAATTAGAACTAGAAAAGTTGACAACTGTCAGCTGAATTGTGCAGATGATACCAGTGGCGGCTGGTGATGTCAAATCAAAGGGAGACAGCTGAATGGATGGAACCAGTAGGAATTGGTATGATCAACTAGAAAAGGGTGGAGCTATGCTCAAAACCACAAAAACTGGGTCTTTAATTAAATACGCTGCCCTGGGTGTCAAAAAAGAAGTTATGCTCTTACCGTAACATTCCATGTGAATTGTTCATCTCGCCTTTGTTCTTACACAGTCGGCCGCTTCACAAGTTCTGCATCTGAAAGAAAGCTCGAGGCACAGTCTATATCCCATGATCCTCCTCTACCATCCCTCAGATCTAGTTTGCAAAAACCCAGAAAGGAACAGTACTCATCACTGCGTCTAACTCTCATACAATCACATCCATTAGAAACTGAATACTATAAGAACCACCCCCAGGTAGGCAAACAGAGAATAGTCTGCTTACTCAGGACTAGGTAGAGAAGGCCATCTAGACAAACCAACCAGACACTAGTCATACCCGTTCTTCCAGAACGTGGTGGGGGATGGAGGGAGGGATTGTGAGAACAAAGGCGAGGTGAACAATTCACATAAAACGTTATGGTAAGAACATAACTTCTTTATGTGAAATTGTTCGATCTTGCCGCTTGTTCTTACACACGGGTACCTTCCCTAGCTCCGTTACCCTGGGTGACTTATGGAAGAACGTTCCTGAGTACAGTGGAACCAAATGATGCTCTGTCCTTGGAGGACCTGTCTACTTTGTAGCGAGTGACAAAGGTATGAGGTTTTGCCCACGTAGCCGCTGCACAAATAGTATCCAAAGGGAGAGGAGCGGCATGGGCAGAAGACGTAGAAACTGCCCTGGTAGAATAAGCCTTAGGCTTGAATGGAAGTGACTGCTTTGAAGCAGAATACACAAAATTTATGCAGTCCGAGAGCCATTTGGATAATGTCCGCTTGGTTACTGCCATGCCTTTCTTATTTTCTGTGAAAGAGACGAACAGTTGGTCGGATTTTCTATATTCCTTTGTCCTGTCCAGATAAAATCTCAATTGTCTATGCACATCCAACTTGTGTAGCATGTATTCCAATTTGTTTGAATGATTTTTGAAAAATGTGGGTAGTTCAATAGATTGATTTATGTTGAGAACTGAACATACCTTCAGAAGAAAGGACGGATTAGTACGTAAGGAAACTCTATCAAGGTGAAAAATCATGTATGGCAGTCTGACGGACAGTGCCTGGAGCTCTGAAATTCTACGAGCCGAAGTAATGGCGATGAGAAACAAGGTTTTCCATGACACATAATTTAATTGAACAGGTTGACGCTGGTTCAAAGGGTGGTAGCATAAGCTGACACAACATCAAATTCAAATTCCATGGGGAGATCGGTTCACGAATGGGTGGTTGGAGGTGGAAGGTACCCTTCATGAAAGCCCTACAAAGCCTGTGAGACATGATTGAAGAATCCCCTTCACCTACATGAAAGTTTGATATGGCCACTAACTGTACCCTTATTGTAGAAGTAGAGGCCCCTTCGTGAAAAAGCGTTGATAAAAATTCTAGAACATTGTGTATCGGGGCTGTAAAGGGATCTAATCCTTGTGCTGACGCCCAGCAAACAAAATGTTTCCACTTGCTCTTGTATAGTTTCCTGGAAGAAGGTTTGTGAGAAGAAAGCAGGATGTGCTGTACTTAAGGAGACAAAAACTTCGACCTGGTTAAGTTGGGAAGTGGAGCAGCCAAGCTGTCAATTTGAGGGATCATAGGGACGGATGAGGAACTCCTGACGAGTGAGTCAAAAGGTCTGGCTCCGGGTCCAGAATCCATGGTTCCTCCATCAGGTGGGCACGAAGGAAGGGAAAATAGATCTGTCGTGGCCAGAATGGTGCTAAGAGTATGATCGTCCTTTCCAGGTTCCAGGCTTTCTGCAGAAATTTGGGAATCAAGGTAACAGGAGGGAAAGCATACAGGAGACCCGGGGGCCAATCGTGCACTAGTGCGTCCCTGGGGGCAGCCCCCACAGGAGGAAGAAGGGCAAAGTAGCCTCTGCATTTGGCATTCAAGGGGGATGCAAAAAGGTCGCAGCAAGGCTGGCCCCATCTGCGGAAAATCCTTTCCGCCACTATGTTGCTCAGGGACCACTCGTGAGGTAACAGGATGGCTCTGCTCAGCCTGTCCGCAATGACGTTGGATGACCCCGGGATGTGCGTTGCTATCAGAAAGCGACCTGTGGACGCCACCCATTGCCAAATTCTTAGGGCCTCTGCATAATGGATAAGATCTGGTTCCACCCTGCTTGTTTATGTACCAGACCACTGACATATTGTTCGTCTGAACTGCCACTGTTCCCAGAGGTAGAGAGTCGTGAAAGTGTTGCAACACTAGGAACACTGCTCTCAACTCCAGAACATTGATGTGCAGGTTGTACTCTATCTTGGACCACTCTACTTGGACTGTTCTCCCCTGAAAAAGTCCCCCCCACCCCATCAGGGAGGCGTCCGTGGTTATTGTGGCTATAGGACTGGGTAATACAAACAGACGACCCATCGTTAGGTCCTGGCTGTTTAGCCACCAATGAAGATCCCACTTGCAAGAATCCGTGATCGAAATGTGGTGGGACAGAGGAAATTGTTGGAACGACCACTGCATGAAGAGTAGCCACTGGAGGATTCTCATGTGCATCCTGCCGAGGGGAACTGCAATCAACGTGGCTGACATCAAGCCCAGTACTTTTAGCACTTGTGTCGCTGAAACTTTCCTGCTCCAAATCAGAACAGCGACCTGGTCTCTGAGGGTTGATACTCTTGTTTGTGGGAGTTTAATTAGCATTGTAGTAGTGTCTAATTCCGCCCCTATGAATGAAATATGCTGTGAGGGCGATAAGGCAGACTTTTCGAAATTGATTGAAATCCCTAAACGGGAACAAAGGTTGATCGTGTATTCTCTGGCTTGCAGTAGACGCTTGGTGGTGGTAGTGAGGAGCCAGTCTTCCAGATATGGAAACACCTGGAATCCTATCCGCCTCAAGTGAGATGCCACTACTGCCAAGCATTTGGTGAACACCCTGGGGGTTGAGGTGAGACCAAAGGGCAGTGCTCGAAATTGGAAATGACTGGCTCCCAGCCGGAAGCGCAGATGATCCCGGGAAACTCTGTCCATTTTGATGTGGTAGTAAGCATCCCTGAGATCTATAGAGCACATCCAATCATCCATCTGTAGGAATGGAAGGATAGATTGTAGCGTGACCATCCAGAATTTTTCCTTCCTTACGAGGGTATTGAGTTTGCTGAGGTCCAAAATTGACCTCCAGTCCCCTGTTTTCTTTGGAACTAAAAAGAACCTTGAGTAAGTTCCAGATCCTATCTGGTCTGCCGGGACTGGCTGGATGACTCTTTTCGAGCAGCCTTTTTATTTCTACAGCTGCTTGATCTCACAGACTGGGTGGAACATCTGGAAATCTTCTTTGATGGAGGGGCATTGTGATAAAGGGAATATTGTGTCCTCTATTTACTATGCTTTTTACCCAAGAATCCGTAGTAAGACTTAGCCAGGCATCTGGGTATAAAGCTAAGCGACCCCCGACTGCCTCCAGAGTAAGACAGTCGGGCCTCCCTTCAGGAGTGCTGAAAGGGCTTCCCAGGGACTCTATCCCTGTCGCCCTGGTTCTCTGGGGTACACCCTCTGCCGCCTGGGCGGCGTCTTCCATTTCTGCCTCCTCCTCTGCCTCTGGAGGGTGCGTCGCTCTGTGTGGGTTGGTAATATCCCTGAGTTTTACGGAACCACATTTTCCCACCTCTTTGCTCTTTGGGGTATGGTCTGGTCGGGGCGGAAAAACGGATCCCTACGACAGACAGGGTCTTACCTTCTTGCTCACACCGAGTGAGAGTCTCCTTTACTTTGGGGCCAAACAGGGTGGCACCATCAAATGCGGCATTGGTAAAGGAAGACTTGAAGGCTTCCGCAAAGGAGCAAAGGCGCATCCAGGATTGCCTCCATAGAGCAATTGCTGAAGTTGCAGCCCTACTCGATCCTTCGGCTGCATATGAAATGAGCCTCATGGACGAGTTTATTATCGACATGAGGGTGTTAAGTTGTGCTGTTACCTTTTCGGAGATAGCAGCATCTGTGTTACCCTGGAGAGCATCTCCCAGCTCTTTAATGAGTTCTTTCTGAAGTCATGTAAAATGCGTGAGGTAGTTCAGCGAACACATGGAAAAGTTGCTGAACTAAAAACGCGCTTCCCGTATCTGTCCATAGTCCTGGAATTCTTATTAGGAGGATGAACAGAGGAAGATGACATTTCCTTCTTTGTGGCTGCCGCTACCACCATAGCATCCACTGAGACTCCTTTTGTAAGGTAAGCCTTGTCTCGGGGAGCAGTAATGTATTTGTTCGGTTTCCTAGGGACTGGTTCCACTGTATCTGGGGTCTCCCACGCCCTTCGAGCTATCAGCTCCATTAGTTCATCGAAGGGCGGGGGTCACCCAGGAGGTAGAAGGTTGAGCACCAAATGCCTTCAGCAACACCGATTCAGCCTCAGTGGGGGCAATGGTCTGCCAATCACCCCTCTGTTTCAAAATCTCCAGAATGTCAGCAAAAGAGACATCCTCTGAGGGGACCGTGGGGACCCGTCTGGCTCATCCAAATCGGTGTCTGATGTGAGGGATTGTTGTGGAGAATCATGTGCCTCCTCTTGCACAATCTTTTCCTCAGGACGTCATCAGAGGGGGCATCTGGTGAAGCCTCCGAGGAACAGGGGACACCCTCTGGGGTTGGCTGAGGCACTGGGTCTTTACGCTTGGTTGGGATCGCTGGTACAGAAACAGAATGCGGCCCTCTAGGGGAAGGAAAAGATGACTCCGATGAAGTGAATGTCTTTTCAGACAAGACCTTCCTTATAACGTCGAAGGCACCGGAGCCCCGGGCCGAGGACTCCACCGGATCCGAAGAACACGGTAGTTTCCCCGAAACTGGGACCACGGGCTCCGACCCCGAGAGTAAGAGTCGGATCTGAAAGCTCGGTTCGACTCTCGGTCCCGGAACCAAGGAGAGATAGTCGGCTCCGTGACTCCTCGGTGGGCTCCGAGGGAGTCGAGGTCAGTGGTACTGATTGCACAAAAGTAGGCTTCGGCACCGAGGGTTCAATGATCATCGGTTCCTCTTCTACCGGCTCCGAAGACTCGAGGGGTCTCGGAGGAGGATCTGTTGGAGATACAGGGAGGGCTTCCAGTTTCCAGACCAACTGGGACGAAACCGCAATTAACTTGGACAGAGCCGTATGCTCCATGAGCTTCTGTACCACACGATCCACGTCAGTATCTGATAAGGGTCTGGAAGAATGGGTCGAAGGGGCCGAAGATGTAACCTGGAACTCGCCGAGCATGTGCAGTTCAAGTTTCGGGACACTGAGTCAGTTGGACTCCTGCCCAGGCAGCCAGTAAATATTTAAATAATTAATAATTTTTTTTTTTTTAAAAATGTTCTTTTCTTTCTTCACAGCTGGGGGGGCTGCAGTCCTGCCATCCAATGGCACGAGCCGCCACTGGATGATACCCAAAAAGACTCACCAAGAACTGTAAGCCTGCCTTTCTCTGTTGTAGTAATTTAGTTTAGATCAGGGAAAGTGTTCTATCTGTCCCTGGAGGAGTGTTCCCAGCACAAGAATCTGATAGTCTATTGGCCGTTTTGGGCCAATTTCTAGCTCTTTCAAGTCCCCCTGTATAAAACCTGCTTTGACGCGGTTTATGCGCTTGTTACTACTCAGCCAAGCTCCTTGTGGTCCTGCAGAGTAGTGCTAGCAGCAGAGAGGCTAAAAGAGCGACTGTTAACCTGATAAAAGTGTTTTTTTTTCCTGCTACTACCTGGGCGACTGTCTGATCTAGCTAAACTGCAAGTATTTCCGTTTCTTGAACTGTTTTAAACTGTTTAAAGTTGTTTTTGCACCTGCACTTTTAAAGTTTGTCCTGTTTGTTGCATTTACCTGTTGAGGCTACACACTCAAGTGCGCTAGCTCGTGTTAGATATTTATTGCATTTTCCTGCTGTTTGTTGCAAAAACGAAAAAAAAAAAAGTACAGTTTTGTACCTACCATAAATGTAGATGTTCGAGGATCTACATTGCTGCAGTCATAACCTGTGGGTAGTCCGCTGTCCTCGGTCGGCCCGAATACCAAAGAGCTAGGCCGGCGTCGGTCATTGTCGCCCAGAGCTGACGTCAGTACGTAGTAGTACTTAAGCGCATGACCGACGCCATATCCTCAGTCTTTCTTGCCCCAGATGTCAGAAGGCCTAAAAATGAAAGGCCAGAGCCAAAACAGTAAACGCCCAACAACCCCCAGTGTGGAAATAAAGAGTATCCCAAAAAGAAAAACAGCAACCACAAACTATAGAGGGGAAGGAGGGAGGGATAATAGGACTGCAGCAATGTAGATCCTCGAACATCTACATTTATGGTAGGTACAAAACTGTACTATGTTCTTCGTCTCACATTGCTGCAGTCATAACCTGTGGGTAGAATCCCAAAGCAAAGGAAAAGGGAGAATGGCAAACTAAATAGCATTAGGAGCAGCTAACATGCCCTGTAAAACTGCAGTGGCAAACCCAGCCCTGGACTTGGAATAAAGAGGGAGATGGTAAAGCTTAGTAAAAGTGTGTACTGAACTCCAAGTAGCTGCCTCCAAAATATCCTTAGTAGCTACCCCCCTCAAAAAAGCAGTAGATGTGGCAGTAGCCCTAGTAGAACGAGGTCTGATTCCAGCAGGAACATTCTTCCCATGATGAGAATAACAAAAAGCAATACATTGACCAATCCACTTAGAAATAGTCTGCTTTGAAACAGCTTTCCCTTGTGAACCCAAAGCAAAGGAAACAAATAACTGTTGAGTCTGTCTGAACTCTAGTTCTGCTCAAATAATAACGTAGCTGCCTGTGGATATCCAAAGAATGCAAGACTTTTTCCCCCTTATTTTGGGGATCAGCATAAAAAGTAGGCAAATGAATAGACTGGTTCAAGGCCACATTAGAAATCACTTTAGGCATAAAAGTAGGGTTAGTACGCAAAGAAACTCTATCCTTATGGAATATCAGAAAGGGTTCAACTGCCATGAGTGCCTGCAATTCAGATACCCTCCTAGCAGAAGTAATGGCCAACAAAAAAGCAGTCTTCCAAGACAAAAACTTCAACTCAGACGTAGCTGCAGGTTCAAAAGGAGGTAAAGTAAGCTTCTCCAACACAAAATTGAGATCCCAGGAAGGAGTAGGAGCTCTACGTGGGGGTCTTATATTTTTTGCCCCTCTAAGAAATTGTTTGAACATAGTGAGCAGAAATGGCTGCAGCATGAACCTTCACAGAAGAGAATGACAAACCCTTGTCCAGTAATTCAGTAAGATACTGTAGTGCAAAACTCAAATTAGGTACTGAAACATCAAAGCCCTTTGCTGTGCTCCAAAGAAAAAATCTCCTCCATTTATCAGCATAAACCTTTCGAGTACTAGGCCGCCTGGCTTCCAAAATGACATCTAAAACCTGTTGAGGAAGCTGAGACCCCACCGGCTCTAATACAGAATACGCCAGGCTGTTAGATGCAGGGACTGCACCCTGATATTGAGAAAATGATTGTTTGACTGGGATAACAAATGAGGTATCTGTGGCAAAGGCCAAGGAGGCTCCTGAATTAAACTCCTCAGCAGAGGATACCAATGCTGACGTGGCCAATCTGGTGCTATTAGAATCATGCAAGGCTTGTCCCGCCTGACTTTCAAGAGTACCTTGGGAAGAAGAGGCAGAGGGGGGAAAGCATAGATGTGAAGGTTGTTCCAACTGAAAGATAGAGCATCCACTTTCCAAGCATTTGGGTGGAACATCTTTGTGCAAAATTTTGGCAGTTGGAAATTCAGTGGAGAGGCGAACAGATCTATGTCTGGAGCTCCCCAAGCCACGGGCAACTGTTTGAATACCTGAGGGTCCAATTTCCACTCGTGGGGATCCACAATTTGACTGCTCAATACATCTGCTAGGGAGTTCTGTGCTCCTGGCAGAAACCGTGCTTGAAGACTGATGGGCAAACTCAGAGCAGTCTCCCACAATATCATTGCTTGTCTGCAAAGAGGGTAGGAATGGGTTCCCCCTTGCTTGTTGATGTACCACATGACTGTTGTGTTGTCTGTTTGAATCAACACCTGTCCCGGCTGAAGTAGGTCCTTGAAGGCCATCAAGGCAAATTGGACTGCTAACATCTCCTTCATGTTGATATGCAAATGTAGTAGTTTGGGAGGCCACCTGTCTTGTATCCATTTCCCATTGAAGTGTGCTCCCCAAGCCAAGTCAGAGGCATCCGTCATTAGGATCTGGCTCGCCTCTGGTCGGGTCACAGAGAGTCCCCTGTTTAGGTGACATTCCTGAGCCCACCACAAGAATTCCTTCTGGATGCAAGGTATAATCCGAATGACAGTGTCCAAACCGTGGCAGTGTTGAGTCCACACACTTTTGAGATACCATTGTAGCTTCCTCATATGCAGTTTGGCATTGGGAAGTACTAGAATGCAAGATGCCATGAACCCCAAGGCTTGAAGGACTGTCCTTGCAGTCAGCCTGGACATTACTGATAACTGCTGGAAGTATAGATGAAGAGTTCTTTGTTTGTCCGGGGTCAGAAATGCCATCTGAGAAGCTGTATTCAGTCTCACACCCAGAAAGCACATGTCCTGAGAGGGCACTAGACTGGACTTTATTTCATTCACAGAATACCCTAGGCACCTTAAAACTGCCATTACATACTGGAGATATAGTAGTAACTTGTCTTTGTCTTGAGCAAGAATCAGGCAATCGTCCAGATAAGGATAAATTTGTATTCCTCTCTGTCTGAAGAAAGCAATTACAGGAGCCAGAACTTTTGTGAATACCCTGGGCGCAGTAGATAAACCAAAAGGCAATGCAGAGAACTGATAATGAGAAGTACCAGCCCGAAATCTCAGGAATCTCCTGCAGCTGGGCCTGATAGGGATGTGAAGATAGGCCTCTTTGAGATCCAGGGTTACCATCCAGTGATCTTTGCCTAGCATAGGCAGAAGTTGTTGTAATGTTAACATCTTGAACTTTGGAATGTCTATGTAGGTATTGAGAATGGACAAATCCAGAATTGGCCTCCAAGTGCTTCCTTTCTTTGGCACTAGGAATAGACGGGAATAAAATCCTAGGCCTACTTCTGACGGAGGGACCACCTGAATTGCCCCCATCTGCAAAAGCAAAGAAATTTGCTCCTGAGCCTCTAGCCTTTGCTGAGGAGGCACATCCGGCATGCCTTTGAAAGGAGGAAAAGTGTGAAAATAAAACTTGTAACCCTGATTTATTATATCCAACACCCATTTGTCCCGGGTGACCAAATGCCAGTTTTGTTTGAAAAGTCCCAGCTTTCCTCCTAGAGGAGCTGCCAGTAAAGAAGGGTCTGGCAGCTGAAGATACAGGTCATTGGGTCTGTTTACGAAAGGGCTGACCCCTGCCCTCACCAGAAGACTGTGCAGGAGAACTCCAAGCCCTAGGTCTGAAAGAACCCTGAGCATGAGCCCTGCCTCTACCACGTCTAGACCTGCCCTTAGACTGATAATCCGAAGAAGGATAAGACCATCCTCAAGCAGGCCAATTCCTACTAAACTTAGGGGGCTGCACCTGCATAAAATCCTTGACCGTCTGCATAGACTTAGCCTTATCTTCCATCTTTTTCAAAACTGATTCCACAGGAGGACCAAAAAGTACTTCAGATTGAAGAGGAGCATCCAAAATCCGAGCCTTAACATGCTCTGACAAATTTTGATCCTTAAGCCAGGCATGTCTACGAATAACTGAACCTGTAGCAGCCACCCTGGAGGAAGCCTGAAGAGCATCGAAACCACACTGCAAAGAATGTTTGCCAACTTGATCTGATGCATGAACCAACTCCTGGAGCTCCTTACACTCTATACCCTCAGATAAAGCGTCCACCTTAGATTTCAATTGGCCTAACAAAAAGTTCTGATACTTCAGCATATGAAATTGGCAATTCAAAGCCCTCATAGCTAACGTAGAGGAGGTGTACACTTTTTCCCCCACCTATCTAACGCTCTAGAATCTTTATCCAAAGGAACTGGATTCTTAGCCACAGAAGCCCTAACATCCTTCGGACCTTGAATAATAGTTTCCGGATCAGCTCTAGGACTCTTGTACAAATACTTATGTGCTTCTGGAACTCTGTAATATCTGTCTGGCTTAACAGGGGCAGGAGGCAAAGAATCAGGATTAAGGGAAGATTCAGAAAAAACATCCTGAACAACATCTAAGACAGGAGGAATAGCCAAGGGCCTATGTTGTGGCAGAAACAAAAATTCCCTAAGCCTTTTCCGAGAATCTGAAAAATCCTGACCTTCCCACTTGAAATGTTCCCTCATGGAATGTAAAGTCTCAGAAAAAGAAAAATCCTCTGGAGGAGAAGCAGAAGGACAGGAGTCCTCTGCATCCGAATCTGAATAGGAAGGGAAATCCTGAATTTCTTCAGCTGAGGAATCAGAGTAGTCTGAAGAATGATCCATTCCCTCTAAACCTGCCTCCACCCTAGGCCTCTTCTCTGGGGGGGGGGGGGGCAAAGAACCCCTGATCAAAGTAATCAAGTCCTCTGCCATTTTCAACATATGCTTTTTAGGAACAGGGGCTGGAGAGCTAGAACTATGACCAGGGCCAACAAAACAAGGTTTGGCCTTAGCATGGCCTTTAGCCACTGAAGTAGAAGGCCTAATAACCTTTTGTAAAGATGGAACTACAGAGACCTGAGAAGCACCCTCAGCCGGGCCTACCTCCTGAGAGGCCAACTCCTGCAAAAGTAAAGGTTCCCCCTGGGATTCAGCCGAACCCTCGGCAGGATCCACAGATTCAACCGGAGGCTCCATAGAACCGGCGTCCGCAACGGACGACTCATCCGGTTTAGACCTCAAAGATTTATCTTTACGCTTTTTAGCGGTAGCGGGCGTCGGAGGATCCGACGGCATGTTATAGTTACACCATTTACCGAAAACAAGCCTGGCACAGTCTAATCTTTGTTTAATGGTGCGCTTATTAAATCTAGCACAAAAGCGACACCCGACCACGTCGTGCTCAGGCCCCAAGCAAGGAATACAGAAAGAATGATAATCCCTATGAGGTATCTGTTTCCCACAAGAAATGCAATTATTAACTTTTTCTGACATCCGGATAACTGACGCAAGAAAAGACAAAAATTTCCCCAACGGGGTACTTAGCCCAACTTGGTCTTCGGTCTGAAACTCGATAAATGAAAATTTCAGAACGCCGAACGGCACTTGCAAACGCTGCTTCTGCTTCGGACCACGCGGCAAGAAAGACTGAGGATATGGCGACGGTCATGCGCTTAAGTACTACTACGTACTGACGTCAGCTCTGGGCAACAATGACTGACGCCGGCCTAGCTCTTTGGTATTCGGGCCGACCGAGGACAGCGGACTACCCACAGGTTATGACTGCAGCAATGTGAGACGAAGAACATCAAAAAATTATCCTTGTTTCCCGTCTTTCCTGACCTAGAGTAGTCCAAATACAGGCTTTCCTGTATTCTGGACTTTTGGAAAGTTCCTGTGTTGCCCATTTCCTTTCTTGGATAAAGGGAGGCTTCTTTGTTCACCAGTGGCAGTGGGGAGCTTAGAACAGCCTATCTATCCCTGGAGAAGTGTTCCCAGCACAAGAATCTGGTAGTCTATTGGCCGTTTTGGGCCAATTTCTAGCTCTTTCAAGTCCCCCTGTATAAAACCCGCTTTGGCGTGGCTTTGCGCGGTTTTGCGCATAGCGCAGCATGGGCAGCTCCGCTTAATTAGGTTTAAACCATTCTCGGCTCCACAAAGTCTGCTCTTCACCTTTTCCCTTAGAACTGATCTTGTTCTCATAATAAACACCCTATTCCTACTCTAACGCCTGGCACTTGCTCACTAAAGCAATTATTATAAGTCAGCACTAAAAAATTAAAAGCACTACACCCTCACAAACTCCCCTTGAGTACCTTGTTCCCCATTGGCCCTTTTTTAAATTATAAAGGAATTCCCAATACTATTCTAGCATGTCCAAAGGTCAGTTGTCAATCTCCTCTCCAGTCCAGCTGTTGAATCTGGGAATCTTGAGGCAATGTTACAATTGCCTCATGTACACAGACAACCCTCTCCTCCTCCCAACAAATTCCAACACATGTGAGAGATGCAACCATATAGCCAAACTGGAGGCTAAGCTCTCTCAACTCAGTACTGGCGTAACCAGTCAGGAGGAGAAGGAAACCACACTCACTACAATTCCAGTCTCACATAGACCTACCACGACAGCAAACCAAACACAAAAACACACAAAAACATACTCGGAGGCTCTAAATAAAAATCTGCCTAAGCAGCAGAGACCTCCAAAGCAGACACCCAAGCAACCGCTACCCCAAAACAAAACCCGTGCAACACATAGCTCACAAAGCCAGTGTGCCGAACAGTCACAGCCCTTAAGGCTAAACAACACACCTGATACACTGACTATCATCAGGCACATTGACGTCCCGCTCACCAGGCTGAACAAGAAGGTCACAGTGAGCTGCCTGTCGGGCGCTAGGATCCGCCACATAACACAAGCACTCAGGTCACGCCAAGGCAAGTACAAATATGACTCGGTCATTGTCCATGCTGGTGTGAATGACCCGAGACATACCTCCCTGGACTACATGAAAAGAGACATAGAGGAGCTCTCTGAGCATGTAGCCCAGGCTGGTATGACTCTGACCTTGAGTAACATCTTACCCTCACCAAGAATGATGCCACAATATGAAGACAAGATGATCAATTTCAACAATTGGCTTAAGTATTGGTGTCATTCAAAGGGGATCCAATGCCTGTCAGCCTGGGATGACATGCTCAACAAGACACAATGCTTCGCTAGGGACGGCTTGCACCTGTCACCCCTGGGCTTTCGGATATTGGCAAAGGCTCTTGCCACCCCCATAGTGCCTTTTTTAGGCAAGGCTCAAAAGACAAACCCACTTCCATAGGTATCACAAGGGATAAGAAACTAAGAGTAATGCTACTCAACGCCAGAAGTCTAAACCTCAAGATGCACGCACTCGAAACTCTCCTTAGCATGGAGAACATTGATATCTGTGCAGTACAGAAACCTGGTTCAAGACTCCCAAGAGCACCCCAGCACTACCAGGTTATACCTCATACCATGCTTTTCGGCCCCAAAACTTGGACCAAACCACAAAAGGAGGGGGGAGTATCAATATTCGTCAAAGATACCCACACCTCCAAGTTGGTGGCACAGCACAAAGCATCAGAGACTATCCATGTGCAACTAACAGTGGGTAAAACTGCCTTCCAGTTTATAGCCTGCTACAGACCACCCTCCCAAACCCAGGAACCCCACTCGGCCTTCCTGAGAACACTGGAAAATATGAAGGTCTCTCCAAACACCATTATATTGGGCGACTTCAACTACCCAAACATAGACTGGGAGCATTACTCTAGCTCCAACACCCTAGCCTGAAGGTTCCTAGAATTTATAAACTCAAATGCTATGGAACAACTTGTTACCACTCCCACAAGAGGGGAAAACATACTGGACCTGATCATCACCAACATGGGGGCTCTATGCTCCAGACCAGAAGTGTATCCCTCACTGGTAAGATGAGACCATAAACTAATCTCACTGGATATTCACATCCCGACCCCACCCCCTGCCCAGAAAACCACAGTGAAAAACTTCTCTAAAGCAAATTTCACACTCCTCAAAACCGAGGTGGAATCCATCAAAGCCCCTGGGCCTGTGGAAAATATGGCCCAGACCGCAGAATCCTTTACAAACGCATTCTATGAACACCTTCAGAAATGCATGGATCATGCAATCCCAAATAAAACCAAGACCCAATCCTCCAAAGGCAGGTGTCCTGTCTGGTGGACCCCAGCCATAAACAAACTATACAATAGAAGAAGGAAGCTACTACATGATAGAGCAAAATCCCAAAAAGGGAAGGCATCTCTGACCAGTATTAGCAAAAAACTATGGGCACTCATAAAATCATCTAAGGCCAACTTCCAGAGAAAAATTGCACAGGACACTAAGGATAATCACAAGGCTTTCTTTAGTTATGTTAGGAACCTGGGTGGGAATTCCCAGATATGCTCAGAATTAGTCCAAAATGACAAAAAATACACTGAACCCACAGACATTGCCAACATCCTAGCTGACAGGTTCAGCGCAAACTCTCCTCCCACCAAAAGGGCAAATATCTATCCCAGCAGAGTGCTGCCCCCCTGACATCTCAGATGCTCAGGTAAGAGCCGCCCTCTCCAAAGCAAAAAACACAGCATCAATGGGACCAGACGGTGTCCCGGGCTGCATCCTACATGAACTCCAAGAAGAGCTAAACCCAAACGTAGAACTACTGTTCAGTCTCAGCCTTACTACAGGATATGTACCCAAAGAGTGGTGTACAGCAACAGTGGTCCCTCTCCACAAAGGTGGTGCCTCAACGGATCCTGGAAACTATCGCCCCATAAGCCTGACTAGCTTAGTCTGCAAAGCTATGGAAAGGATCATCATGGACCTCATAAATAAAGAAATTGGGGACCTACAGACACTAGATCCTACCCAGTTTGGCTTTGTTAAGGGCACATCCTGCCTCTTAAACCTTGTCGATTTCTTTGAAACAATCACCAAGGCCATTGAAGAGGGGAAGGTGGTCCACACAGCCTACATGGACCTCGCAAAAGCCTTCGATACAATACCCCACTCGGGCATTATAGATAAGCTCACCAGCTTAAATATAAACCCCTATGTCACTAGATGGGTTGCAAACTGGCTCAATGACAGAACCCACATGGATAGAATTGCTGGAGCCATGTCAGACTCCAAACCAGTTACAAGTGGCGTCCCACAAGGCTCAGTCCTGGGACCTCTCTTGTTCGGTATATATTTCTCGGAGGTACAGGCCAACACAGAAGGACTGTGGCTGATCAAGTTCGCAGATGACTGCAAACTAGGCACCATAATCGACTCTCCAGCCGAAACAAGCATCCTACAAAAGGGCCTCATAGAAACAGACAACTGGTGCCAGAGCCATGGCCTCAAGCTAAACGCCAAAAAGTGTATAGTCATCCCCTTTGGCAAAAACAAAGTGCCCATAAATTACCACATAGGTGGTAATCCATTAAGTACGGAAGTAGTAATTAGGGACCTGGGGACCCAAGTTGATAGCAATCTCTCATTTGAAAACCACGTGTCCAAAGTGGTTAGAAAAACATTTTATATAGCCCACCTAATCATGAAGGGATTCACATCTAGATCAGGGGAGGTCATCGTGCCTCTTTACTCATCCCTCATCAGGCCCATAATTGAGTACAATGCCCCTTTTGGGATGCACCTTACCTGACACCTGCAGCAACTGGAAAGACCCCAAAAGTACCTCACCAAGAGGATCAAAGGACTCAAACAGATGCCATATGCTGCCCGGTTAAAGAAACTCCAGCTCTACTCAGTGGCATACCGCCTGCTCAGAGGCGATCTGTGCTTGACGTATAAAGCCATGTCCAACCCGGAATTAATGGACATGCTGCACCTCAGAAAATCCAAATCCCATCGAGCTACGCACTTGAGAAACTTGAACCTCAGCACTGAAATAAATAGGACATGCTGGAGGGACAGATTCATAAGCCAGAGGCTCCCTTCACTCTGGAATAAAATCCTAGTCCAGGTTAGGCAGAGTCCCTCATTGACTCTCTTCAAGAGGAATCTTGATGAGTGGATGGGAGATCGTAGGTTTACCCCGGGTATCACTTCTGTGTCACTGTTAGACAGAGGCACAGTATACTAACCTCGAAAAAGGGCATAGCAAAATTCATTTAAAATGGGTGGCGAAAGCCAAACACACTCTGGCTAGGCTTACAAATGCCCTAGGGCAGATAGCCTAGTATGAACCTATGAACCTATAATCAGCTATATCAGTTACATTTTTTTCTAAATGTTGGATCTCTATCCTACAGTACTGATTTCATTTTCCTGGTGATTGAGTTGTGTTTATTAGGAATTACTGTTTTATATTTTTAATCATTTTTATTCACAATATTAAATATTTTTTATTAACTTATATTGTGGCTAGACAATCAAGTGTTTTTCTTCAGTGAATGAGTGCACTTATCCTTGCCTTAACTTCCCAAACCACTCCGAAAGACTGGCTGCTTATGTCATTTGCTATTTGTTTTAATATCTAATTTTTATAATTGGACACCCCTTTAAAAGGGCATGAAGACACATGGATTGGTGGCAGCATTACTGTATTATTTTTGGGGAAGAGAGACAGCTGGAAATCTGTGTCAGCTTTCCCAAACAAATCTCACAAATGCAGTTCCCTGGTTTGTAAAGTGGTTGGAAATCAAACAAACACAAGCACACTCCAGCCCTGAAAAATGTACACAACATTCAAATACAGTGCAAGTGATTCTGATGAGGATTCTGATGACAGTTTTGTGTTGAAACTAGTTTGTCAGATTATGGACCAAAATAAAAACTGCAATACAGTTCAACTCTTAATTTACAGATAGTGTAGCATCTCTTACCAAGGATACCTCAACATCTAATCCCAAGCCTGCTCAACAACCACATACCACCAAATCTACTTTCACCTTCAAACATGTGATAACATCCTATATAAAACTACTCAAACAAAATTAAGCCATGCTCTTCTTCATCTGATGACCTTCCAAGTGAGTACCTAAAACAGCAGCCAATAGCACTTCCTATCCTGTCTCAATCCTTATAAATAGGTCAACTCGGGAATCTCACGTTCCCTCTCTCTGGACAAAGTCACACATTATCCCTATGCCCAAAGGAAGAAATTCAACAGACATTAATAACTTTAGACCTACAACAATCTTATCTTCCGTCATCAAAATACTTGAAAAATGTATTAAAATAACAATTGCTAGACCATCTCTTTCAGAAAGAACTTCTATGCCCTATATAACATGGTTTCCATACTTCCCACAGTACTAGCACTGTCTTTCTAACTTATATTAATACTGTCAATAAAGCTGGAGACAACAGCAAACTAGTCTCTTCCTTACTTCTAGACTTGTCTAAAAGTCTTTGACACATTTTGTCAAGCAATCTTCTACTTAAAATGGCACTCTATGCTTTCTCCTTACCTCCCACAGTCATTACCAGTGTACCATAAGGCTCTAGCATTGGTCCCCTCCTATAACATTTTCACCAAAACACTCTACGCATCCAAACAGGTTACCATAATATAATAAGCAGATGATTCCACTCTCATTTGCACATCTGACATCATGGTACCCATCCAAAAAATTACTCAGGAAGCTTTAACAGTTACTGAAATATGGCTTCATAATTCACAGCTCATGCTCAACCCAAAAAAAAAAATCAAACTACTACTTTTTCTCCCAAAGTTCTTCTCTTGCAAAAAAAAATAAAATTTAAAGGCCTCTCTCTTGATAATACAAACACTGAAGTCACCTCTCATATCAAATTACTAAAGGTGATAGTGAATAAGCTTACATTTGACCTGCATATACAAAACTGCATAAGAAAAACTCATCAAAAACTAGGGATGTTTTACAGAGCCAAAATCTTTCTCACCAACACAACTAAAATAACACTTTATTACTTATCTCCTCCCCACACTTCTTTACGGTGCTCCCATCCTTACTAACACCCAGACTTCACAAAAATTAAAACTTGAATAATGCTATAACAAAGTTGCTAAATTTATAGCAAATACCCCTTTAAGAACTCACCACTATAGAGTACTGAAAAGCCGAAACTGGTTAGAACTGCCTCATTAGCTAACATATAAACATATTACCACCTGTAAAATTATCCATCTGCCTGTTCAGCACTAAAAAACATTCTACACAACTATGTTCCCTGTCAGTCATTGCAATCCAGTGACCAAAAACGCTTGCCTGTCTACAAATCTATCAAATCAGCTGGGATTGTCTGTACTTATAAAAGGTTCCTAAGGCCCAGAACTCCTTACCTGTATCCATCAGGTCAATACCCACCCTCCCATATTTCAAAACTACTCTGAAATACTTCTTAGCTAAAATTTGGCTTTGTTCTTGCTCAAAACCAAGATTAACTACATCCCTAAATGGATTTCAAGATGGCTGCACATTGAGTAACAGCTTAATTTCAGCTCTCCCAGTGTGATAACAGAAACTCAGAACAGAGAGCCAATAAAAGCATACTTCTGGGTAAATTTCAGTAAATGACTAGCAACTGCATTGCATTTATGCCAGCAAAAATAAAATTCAGAGAACCTGAAATAAAATCTATCACAACAGATGAGGAAAAAACACTGGCTGGGAATAATTCTGCAGCTGTTCAGTAAAAAGCAGTGCAAGCTCCAGTTATGGTGCAAGACGTGACTTCCAGTAACCTAGACGGAAAACAAAAATAAGTCAAATGTACTCAGAACTGATTAAAATATACAAAACACTGATGGAGTAATCTCAACTCAAATAAAAAAAGGCTGGAAAAAATGGAAGAAGCTTTAAAATAGATATTTAGATAAGGTAATAAAACTGAAAAAAATCAGAGGTCAAGATCAAGAAAATTCTAGCGGAATATGAGACTGCTCAAGAAGAGATGCTTCAAAAATAACAGAATTAGATGATGGAGAAAGTAGGAAAACTTGACATTTTCTGCTGTACCAGAGAAGCTGGAAGAAACACAAAGTATTAACTTTGTGGCAGCACAAATAATCAACTGGGCTGGTATTCCACAGCAGGAGCTGTTAACTGAAAGAGCATACTATGTGTATGCTCCAAAACTGGTCAAGGGAAAGAAACCTAGACTTTTAAAAGTAAAGGTGCAATTCTACGATCAGCAGGAGTCGATTCTGGCAACACTGTGGCAGAAGGGGCTTCCAAGATGGCTGCACATTGATTAACAGTATAATTCTACCTCTCCCAGTGTGAAAACATAAACTCAGCAGAGAAGGCTGGTGGATTTTTGAGTTTCTGGGTAAATTTCAGTAACTGATTAATAAGTGCACTGCTTGGATGCCAGGAAAAAAAGAAATAAAGAGGACCTGAGAAAAATAATCTATAAAATGTGAGGAAAGAACACTAACTGGAAAAAATACTGCAGCTGTTCACCAAAAAGCAGTGCAAGGTCCAGACATGACTTCCAGTAACCCAAAGGAAAGTATAAGACAACTGCACACAGACCTGGTTAAAATAAACAAAACACTGATGGAGTGTATCAACTCAAACAACAAAGGGCTGGAAAAATGGAAGAAGCTTTAAACAGATATCCTGAAATAATAAAACTGCAAAAATCAGAGGTCAAAATAAAGAAAAGGCTGGCTGAACATAAGACTGCACAAGAAGAGATGTTTAAAAAAATAATAGAATTACAGGACAAAGCACATATGGAAATCCTGAAATTTCCAGCTCTACCAGAGAAGCTGGAAGGAACAGACTGTATTAATTTTATAAAAGCACAAATAAGCAACTGCACTGGTATTCCACATGTGTATGCTCCAAACAAACCCAACTATGAGAAGGCAACCTAGACCCTTCAATAGTAAAGATACCAGCAGAAGAAGTCGATTCTGACAAAACTATCAGAAGGGCAAAGTACTAAAAGTGGAAGACAGCATAGTGTTTGAGAATGATTACTCACTGTACACCAGGCAGGAGGAGCAAATTTATGCCACTACTCAGGGAATGTCAAGAAGCAAAAGTGAGATTCAAACTGTTGTATCCAGTTATCTTCAAAATATTCTTCACTGGAAGGAAAAATTCATTTTTTGATGAAGTACATGCCAAGGAGGAAACAGAAAGGTTTGTCCAACAAAAAGTGAGCTGTGAAATGGAAGGAGATTCTGCTTCTTGTTCATCTGATAAACTACTTAGAGATTCTGCCAGTGAAACCTTTTCCAATGTTTCAATGGAAAATGCTGGAGAGAAGGAAGGGAGAATAACAGTTGACTAAAAGAATTGGGAGTACATTGGAAATGAAGCAAGGACAGGACTTGGGAGATGAAGACGAACAGGAATAAAACCAGTAACTTGGAAACTGACAAATGTGGGATTTCAAAGCAATACTATTTGTGAAATGTGACAGAACAAGAATATCTGGAAATATTGGACTTCTTTGGAGTTTGCTGGACTTGTTGGGGACTCTAAAGCATGCCCCACTTCATGTCATTAATGTTCTGAAAGTTATTTGGGAGTAGGGAGAAAGTTAACTAAGTAAAACTATTTTTTTTTCTTAATAGTACTATTTTTCTGGTGCATGATTTTCTTTGCATGCTATAAAGTAAAGTTTTCTCAGTTATTTTTAAGTGTAATGAGGATACTATTATAACTAGGTGCTCCTTTTTTCTTTCTCTCTTCTCTCAGATTTAAGAAATGTAGGCACTGCAAAGTTTAAAAAATTCTGGTTAAAATAGCATGACAAAAGAAAAAAAAATAATGTGCTTTTTCTTATTCTTGCACTGGGAAATGACTTGATTGAGGCTCTTAGCTTGATCTTGTAAAAAGTTTTAACAGAAAGCAAGTAAATGAAAAAAGAATATTGAATATTATAAGACTTTTTTCCTAGCAAAAATGTGTGCTTAGTTTCAAATCTGTCTCTTGTTCTCTTGTCTCAATGGAGACAGTCTGACAGAGAAATGGGCTAGGAGATAATGTTCTCTGAAAGCACTTGAGTGTTTTCGCCCCGGGAAAGTTATAAAGGTAAGACAAAGACCAGACAGCACATAGTAGAAGCAAAGCCTGCACCACGCATCTTAGCGTGGATAACCTTTCTTTTAGATTAACCCAACTATGAGAGTGAGACTGCCAGTTTGGGACACTTGTTACTATTAGGAGGGTAAAAATTCAATATTTGAAGATGTACATAGTTTTGTGTGTTACTATTCAGTTAGTGTGTACTGGGACATGTTTGTTTTTTTGCTTGAGGGCTTTCAATAAACAAAAAGTTACGCAAAATGTGACAAGGGCTCAAATGGCTGTACAAGAAAAGTACAGTTGTGTACACTTACCATAAATGTAGATATTCAAGTGTATTCACTGTTGCAGTCATCACGCTTGGGCTATCTGCCTGCAGGTAGCCCTCAGTCGGCCTGAATACCAGAGTCTTGGGATTTCTGCATCGGATGCTGTCATTTCTTCCATGACGTCAGATCATCAGGGGTATAAAACAGGCAGCCGATGCCATTACATCAGTTTTTCTTGCCCAAATGTCAGGAGCCCCCAAACAGAAATCTAGTATATGGTAGGGAACACCACCAGTAAAAAGTAAATACCACTGTCAGTAAAACTGGCCAAGGAGAGGAGAGGTAGAAAGGATAGAGAAAACCAGGGGGCTGGAGAGAGGGAAACCAGCACTGCAACAGTGAACACACTCGAACATCTGCATTTATAGTAACTGTACACAACTGTACTATGTTCGCCATGTTTCACTGTTGCAGTCATCACAGTTGGGTTGATTCCCAAAGCTGAGGAAGGGTGGAGGCAGTCAAGAAGTGTTAGGGCTGGCTAGCAGGCCTTGTAAGACTGCTGTAGCAAATCCAGCTCTGGATTTAGAAAAAAATAGATAAGCGGTAATGCTTGGTGAAGGTGTGTACATAACTCCAGGTTGGAGCTTCCAGAATGTCCCTGGCAGGGACTCCCCTGTGAAATGCTGTAGAGGTGGAAGTAGCCCTAGTGGAATGTGGTCTGATCCCATGTGGAGTAGGTTTTCCATGGTGCTTGTAGCAGAAATGAATGCAGTGTGCTATCCATTTGAAAATGGTTTGTTTTGAAATGGCCTTGCCCTCTGCCTCTGTAGCAAAGCTGACTAGCAGCTGGTCAGATTTTCTGAAAGGTTTAGTCCTGTCAAAGTAGAACCTGAGCTGTCTGTGCACGTCCAAAGAGTGCAGGATCCTTTCCCCTTTTTTCTGAGGATTAGGGAAGAAGGTTGGCAAATGGATGGATTGGTTTAGAGCCACACTGGACACCACCTTAGGCATAAAGGATGGGTTAGTCCTGAGGGAAACCCTGTCAGCATGGAAAATAATTAAGGGTTTCAAAGCCATTAGCGTCTGTAACTCAGATACTCTTCTTGCTGAAGTTATGGCTAAAAGCAAGGCTGTTTTCCAAGAGAGGAATTTTAACTCTGCTGATGCAGCAGGTTCAAAAGGGGGAAGCGTGAGCTTTTCCAGTACAACGTTAAGGTCCCAGGCAGGGGTGGGTGCCCTATTAGGGGGCCTTAAGCTGTTAACCCCTCTCAGGAACTGTTTGATGAGAGGGTGAGAAAATAGAGGTGGCTCAGTATTATAATGAGCTGAAATGGCAGAGGCATGAATCTTAATGAAGGATAAGGATAGGCCTCTGTGGAGTAGCTCTGCTAGGTAATAAAGGATTAGAGTTAAGGAGGGCACTGCTCTTTCCTTTCCTCGAGACAGATTCCAAGAACAATATCTTTCCCACTTTTCAGCATGGGATTTCCTAGTGCTAGGCCTTCTGGCTTCAAGTATGACATCCAGCACCTGTTGCTGAGGGTTGCTGGTGGTTTATTCAGGGGATAAGCCAGGCTGCAAGGTTTAGGGTTTGCAACTGTGGATGTAAAATCTGTCTTTCCTGCTGAGACAGCAGGGTAGGAGTCTGGTGAAGGTGCCAGGGTTGCAATGCTGTCAGACTGCGTAAGAGTGGGTACCAGTGCTGATGTGGCCAGTCTGGAGCAATAAGAATTGCCCTTGGCCTTTCCTGTTTGATCTTGAGTAGTGCGTTTGAGAGGAGGAGCAGAGGGGGAAAGGCATAAATTGAGAGGTTCTCCCATTGGAAGGATAGGGCATCCACCTTCCAGGCCCTGCTGTAAGGGTTCCTGATGCAGAATTTGTTCAACTGGTGGTTCTCGGGGGAGGCAAAGAGGTCCACCTATGATGTCCCCCACCTCTGGATTAAAAGGTTGAAGGCGTTGGGCTCCAAATTTCTACTCATGTGGGTCTAGGAGATTTCTGCTTAAGTCGTCTGCCAGTGAACTTTGTTTGCCTGGCAGGAATTGAGCTTATAGATGCACTTGGATGCTTAAGGCTGTGTTCCACAGGGCCATGGCTATCCTGTAGAGTGGGTAAGAATGGGATCCCCCCTGCTTTTTTATGTACCATATAACTGTGTTGTTGTTTGCTTTTATCAGCAGCTGTCCTGGAAGGATTAGGTATTTGAAGGCTGTCAGAGCATTCTGTAAAGCTAGCATCTCTTTTTGATTGATGTGCAGGAGAATTTGGCCGGGACTCCGGTGGCCCTGAATGTATTTGCCCTGCCATGTGAGCCCCCCCATGCATAGTCTGATGCATCTGTTGTCAGGGTTTGGGCAAAGAGGGGTTGAGTGAAAGGCAGTCCCTCGCTGTGGTTGCATGCTTCTGCCCACCAAAGGAACGCTGCCCTTAGACGAGATATGATTGGAATGATTGTTTCTAGGTCCTGAGAATGTTGGCACCAAAGACTTTTTAAGTACCATTGAAGCTCCCTCATATGCAGTCTTGCATATGGAATTAGCAGAATACATGAGGCCATGAACCCTAGGGCTTGCAGTATTTTCCTTGCAAATAGCAGGGTTCTGATAGCCATTTATTTGAAGTAGTTGGTCAGATAGACCTGTTTTTCTGGACTGAGAAATGCCATCTGGGAAGTTGCTTTCTCCCAGGAATACAATCTTTTGACTGGGCACCAGTTGTGATTTCTTTTTATTGATGGTGTACCCAAATGACGTGAGAAGGCTTTTTACAAATGCCAGGTGCTGAAGTAGCAATTCCTGACTTAAATCAGGCAATGACTTCCAAGTATGGGAAAATTTGGATATTTCTCTGCCTGCAATATGCAATGGCTAGAGCCCGGCACTTTGTGAATACTCTGGGCACAGTAGATAAGCCAAAGGGAAGTGCAGAGAACTGAAGCATAGATATTTCCTGCATGACTCCCTTATGGGGATGTGCAGATAAGCTTCTTTTAAGTTTAGAGTGACTAACCAGGCATCCTTGGCTAGCATAGGGAGAAGCTGTTGCAGGGTAAGCATCTTGAATTTTGGGACCACCAGAAAGGTGCTGAGAATTGATAGAGCCAGGATTTGGGTGCCAAGAGCCCTCTTTTCTGGGCACCAGGAAAAGTCTGGAGTAGAAAACCTGCCCCCTTTGTTCTACTGGAACAGGTTGAATAACTCTGATATTGAGCAGGGAAAGTACTTGCTTTTGAGCCACTGCCCACTGGAAGGTCTGGAAACCCGCTTGGGGTTGGCAGTGAAAGGAAGAAGAATCTGTACCCCTGGGATACAATGTTTAGGACCCATCGGTCCTGAGTAATGGACATCCAGTTTTTTGCATGAAGGGCAAGTTTTCCTCCTTGGGGCACAAGTATTTGGGCAGGGTTGGGAAGTATAATTGAAAAGTTATTGTGAACTTTTTCCATAAGCAGACGGCTTACCACTCTGCTTTTTTTTTGAGGTGGGAGCACTCCATTGTTTAGATATCTGCATACCCAGAGACTGTAGTCTGGGTGGCCTGTTTCCCCTGGGTTTGGCCTGAAAAGGCCTGGAAGGGGCGGGAAAAGACCAGTTTTTAGAAGGCCAATGCCTACTGAATCTAGGTGGCTGCACTTGTAAGAATTCTTTTACAGTTTGCATAGATTTAGCTTTTTCTTCCATCTTTTAAAGAACCTCTTCTGCTTTGGTGCCAAACAAACAGTCCTTATTTAAAAGAGCGTCTAGTAATTTTGATTTGACATGATCTGGAAATGTTTGTTCCTTCAGCTAAGCATGCCTTCTCAGTACAGACCCAGTAACTGCAGCCCTGCAAGATGCTTCTAGGGCATCAAAGCCACACTGCAAAGTATGCTTACTAACTTGGTTTGCAGAATGCATTAACTCTTATAAATCTTTATTTTTCTGCACAATCTGAAGTAACCCCATTTTTTTGTTTAATTAGTTCCATAATATGTTGCTGGTACTTCATGTGAAACTGGCAATTCAATGCCCTGATGACAAGAGTTACAGAGACAGAGATATATACCTTCTTAACCCATCTGTCTAAAAGTCTGGAATCCCTGTCAGAAGGGGTAGGGTGTTTGGCTATAGTAGTCTTAATACCTTTAGGTCCCTGGGAAATGGTCTCTGGATCCGCAGTAGGATTCTTGGAGAAATTTGTGAGAATCAGGTACTCTGTAGTACCTGTCAGATTTTCTAGGGGCCGGGGGTAAAGTGCCTGGAGTAAGACTGGATAAATTCCATGAAGACATCATCGACAACATCCAGGACAAGGGGTTTAACTAGAGCCCTGTGCTGAGGCAACTCTAAAAATTCTCAGAGTCTCTTTTCAGACTGAGGGCAGTCCTGGCATTCCCAGTGGAAATGCTCTCTTAAAGTATGCAAGGTTTCACAGAAAGAAAAATCCTCTGGAGGGGAGGCAGAGAGAATGGATTCCTCTGCATCTGAATCCTCATAGGTTGACAAGGGCATGAAATGATAATCAGAAGGGTCAGAGTCATCGGACTCCTGGTCTGTGGAATCAGAATGAAACTCAATTCTTTTTCTCTTAGCAGGGGGAAGGCTGGTTTCCCCTAATTAGGGTAATAAGGTCTTCAGCCATTCTAAGCATTTGTTTTTGTGGCATGGGACCTTGAGCATGCACTTTGGTCGTTTTTTTAGGCGTAGTGCGCACTTTGGGCCTAAGAAACTCGGTAGTTTTAGCTAAAAACAAAGTCGTCGGTTTAATTCGAACATCAGTAAGTCAGAATACACCCTCAGAAGCCAGTGCCTGCACAGCGGTGCCAGACTCATCCAAGGTAGAGACATCCACAGGTTCCATAGTCGAAGCATCATTTTGCGGCATACCGGACTCTGAATGGGTCTCAGCAGAGGCCTGCAAAATCTGTAAAAGCGGGCATCAGGGGCTGCAAATGCGCCTCACTGAGTATCGGTGGACTGGCGACTAGCTTAACGGAAGCGTCACTGACAGTTTTGGACCTATGTGGTCTGTTTTTATCTTTATGTTTTTTCGGAAGATTGGTAGTTAGATGGCTTATTAAAGCCATTTCATAATACGGAGAACGAGAGCGAAAGAATTTAGCGACAAAGATAGCCTGACAACTAATGGTTCAGGCGTTAAGGCACAAAACTGACAGCGAGGGACGTCGTGGTCTGGGCCTAAACAGGTGATGCAGTAAGAATGAAAATCTCTGTGAGGTATTTGCTTTCCACAGGCAAGACAATTGTTAACTTTTTCTGACATCAGTTAGAGCAAGAAAAAAGGATCCCCAATGGGGTACATGGCTTTAGAAGACTTCAGGTTTGAAACTCGAAAAACGAAAATTTCAGGTAGCGGCCGACCGGCACTTGCGAACTGCTTCTGCTTTGGGCTCCAAGGCAAGAAAGACTGATGTAATGGCATCAGCTGTCTGTTTTATACTCCTGATGACGTGACATCATGGAAGAAGAGACAGCATCTGAAGCAGAAATCCCAAGACTCTGGTATTCGGGCCGACTGAGGGCTACCTGCAGGCAGATAACACAAGTGTGATGACTGCAATAGTGAAACATGAAGATCATCAACTGAATAAAAGTTCAACCTGCCAAACAGTGTATGCTTATAACACAAAAGCTGGAACTAGACATTTAACAAAAAAGCCATTGTATATAAAACGTGGGACTTATAACTTTTTAATACAATGATGCTTTCTGTAATGTCTTACAGATAAATAAAACAAAGAAACAGAAGTAAACTATATTAAAAACTGTAGAGTGCAAAGAGCTATGCTACAGGAGACACACTTGGAAAGAACTGAACAAGTGAATTTGATAAAGTAAGATATTCAGGATGGTTATTCAGCAGAATACCAAGGACAAAGGAAAAGAGGAGTACTTATATTAACTGCAGGAGAAGCTCCAGTAGTGATAAATGAGGATAAAAAAATATAATAATGGTAGATTTGTAACACTAATGAGCTACCAACAAGGGAGGAGGATTACACTGGCATGTATTATATTCCACCTAAAAGTGCTATAATGGAGCTTAGGGAAATTCTGGGAGAAATTATCAGCTTTCAGCAAGGAATATTACTTAAAGGTGGAGACTGGATTTTGATTTGCACCAGTGAAGATGTGTCAGGAGGCAGAGAAGGGAAAGTAAAACAAAGGAGGGTAGATTTTTGAACAAATTTATGAAAATATTTGGCATGGAAGATATGAATTCAGTACTAGAAGTTCAGAGTTAATTTACACATTATTCCCCAAGATACATAACTGGGACAGGCTACAGAGAATTTACATTTCACATGAACATGTGCATTTATTTGAAGGTTTTAATATGCACTCAATATCTATTTCAAATCATGTGTCAATAATAACTAAAATAAAAGCACAGGGTAAGGAAATAAAAATGAGAAACTGGTGCGTTCTAACCTATCTTTTGAAAGGAGGGGAATTTAAGCAATGAGTAGTGGAAATTATTCAGGAGCTATTACAGAAGATAGAAATGCCTTCTGAAAATATAGCTATGGAGTGGGATAAATGGTAAAAAAGTATTTATGAGTATGAATTAAAATGATTCTGGTGTGGCAGCTAAGAATATGTTGAAGAAACTAAACAAATGATAACATAAAACCTGAGAAAGTGAAAGCGCTGTTACATGGCTATGGATAGCAACATACAAGCAGTTAAAATGTTTTTAGTCCCATTAGTTTTATGCACAGGTCAGGCATATTTTTATCAACCCGAGGAGAAGTTGTGGATAGCAATTATAAAGAGCTGAAGGGTTTTATCTGGGAGTGGAAGAAGGCAGGAGTAAAGTATTTTTTTGGAGGAGGTCCACTACCTTAGAGGTTTGTTCAAAAACAGAGGTTATCCATTGGACCTATTCAACCATATTTTAACCTTAAAAGGAAAAGTACCTTTGCACCAATAATAGGTAAACCTGCAGCGCCACCATTAGAAACAAAAGATCATGAGACTTGTAAAAATTATGGGGCCGGTCTTATCACTACTTTTGACGGACACTCAACAAGTATTAGAAAACTTTTTATTAAAGAATGGGAAAATTTTTCAGCTGTGTCTGACCTCGATCACATCTTTGACAAGGAACTCACCTTTACCTATAGGAAAGGTAAAACTATCAAGAATATGTTAGAACACGGTTCCAAAGACAGGAATACCAAACCAAAGAAAGGGGTATTCAAATGTGGTAGATGCAGTTATTGTGGTTACTTAAACTGTGGGGACAGTTTTTATCTGAAAGCTAGGGATACAAAGCTTTATTTAAATACCTTTGTGAACTGGGAGACCAAAGGAATAATTTACATTGCCACCTGTAAAAAATGTGAGGCATTTTATATAGGGAAAAGCGAACGAAAACTTAAGCAGAGAATTTATGAGCATGTTTACGACATCAGAGTACATAACGAAAAAAATGCATTGTGTAAGCACGCCTTGAAATGTGGAACCACTGGATATCTATTTTTTGTTTTAGAAGTGGTTCCGACAAACCCTAGGGGTGGTAATGTGGGAGACCCTTATTGAGTACCGTGAACTGTTTTGGCAAGTTGTTTTAGATGCAGGTAGAAATAAAGGGCTCAATGACATGGTTTCCCTAGCCCCTGTTTTAAAACTTAGAGCTGCTAAACTTTAAACAACACCATTCCAATGTATTAAGATCACATTTTTGACTATGTCAAAACAACTAGGCAATTGGATTTATTCTTGGCTTGATATACAGTTTAGAGTCCTGTAATACAAAAGTTCAGTATGTGTAGTTATTTAGGAAAGCCACTAGATGGCGCTTCAAATTACAAAATGAATCAAATTTAATGTATGAACATGAAACATTATTTTAACACGTTTTATGATGTTTTAAAAAAATTTTTAACAATCATTTTAACTGAATGTATATGTTTTAAACATTCTATAGTTTGTAAGGTTCTATAGATTCAATTTAACAGCAAACGTCCAAGTTTACGTTTAAGTTCGACAACAATGTATTTAAACAAGTTTTTAAGCAATTAGCATGATTGTGGACACTGATTGGTTTCTTTGAATTTGCAGTGGATAGGGAAAGTATAAAGCATAAGTATTTTACATATTACATGTTGTTTGATAAAGTTGAAGACGAAAACGTGGTGCTGTTTGCATTATTAAATAAACCTTTTACACTAAGCTTTTGTCGGCTCTTCCTTTGGATTCGGATTTATTTGGGCTCAGTGGCTGTGGTGCTTTGTGTTTAAAAGTTTGTTTTTTGCCACTTGCTGCTTTTTCTAAACAAACTGTACTAGAAGTAGTGAATATAGTAACAGAGATAAAACAACTACAACTGGGATCTTTAGAAAAGGGTAGGAGCAAATTAAATAGAAAATGTGTGAATCGTGGGAACAATACATGCACATAAGAAATGAGGTTTAAAAGGCAGGATTTGAATGAGCTATGTAATGTTTGATTGACAATGACTGCATAGATTATAAGTGATGTAGATTGTTTGCAACTAAAATTATGTCAATATGGCTTGTGATGTATGTTTGCAACTAAAATTATATCTATATGGTTTTGTGTTCATTTATATAAATGTATGATTACCTATGTCATACATATTAATTTAATAAAGATATTTCTTGTTAAAATAAAATATATATATATATATATATATATATATATATATATATATATATCCTAAATGTGAACAGGTACCTTTTCATTCCTTATACCTCTTTACTCTCCCTTCTTCACTTACTTCCTTACTTCTATCAAATTCATTTCCCTGACTTTCTCTCTAAAATATATCATAAAAGCCTGTTTTTCCCTCACTTCATATTGCAATTCCTGTTTGCATTAGGACTAAGTTACCTTTAAATTCTCTACAAATGTCCAAACATTTCCATAAATATTAAATGATTGTTATATAACCTGTACCGATTCTTAACCATTGTTTTTATATTATCACTAATTTGTTATAATTGTTTAAATTGCAGAAGTTTTCCTTTTATTTTCAAAGACTGTAAAATTACTGTTCTTAAAATGTTTTATAATAATTTGGAGCTTTTCTCCTCAGGCCTCCTCTGAAAATGTGCTCCTACCCATTTGGACTTTTCCAGTAATCAAATGTCAATAAATAAACAAACAAATAATTACACTGTATTTGAATGCAGGGGTGTGCATTTTTCAATGCTGGACTGTGTACTTTAATTTTATAAATTCCCTATAACGTATTTTGGTTAAAATGCTGGAGGAACAAAAAGTTTTAACTAATGGAATGACTTTTCTGAGTTGGGATATGGGATCTAAACTGCTTAGACATGATAAGATATTACTAAACTTAATGTTGTTGATTGCCATAAAATAATTACTAGAAATGAATATCAAAATCAAAACAAACTACAACTGCAAAACTTAACACTGTAAAGGAGATAAAATTATTAGTGGTGGGATCTTCAGAAAAGGGAATGAGCAAATTTAATAGAAATAAATGGCATTTGTGGGAGCACCACATGCAGGAGGAAAGAATAGTTATATAAAATTTTACCATAACCATAGATGTCCTTCTCTTTCATGTTGCAGTATTCTTACTGTGGGATCCTCTACCTCAGATGACCCGAACATCGGCTACTATGCAAAAGCTCGAGCCTGGTTGCTGCTAGTGTGTGGGACATCACATGCAGGGCCATAAACCAGGGGCCTTAAATGTGACGTCTGCATGCAGAGACCTCAAAACTGACTGCCCAGTTGGAAAATAGTCTAGGTAGTGCCAAATGATGTCCTATAGACAGGTGAAATGTAACTGACTGCCCAGTCTAATCATAGTCTAGGATTTAGATAGTTCTATTTCTATAGTTTTTCTTAGAAAATGTTTTACTATTTTTGTTTTTTTAACTTGTTCTTATTCTCTGTATGTTGTAGTCATTATTTTTAGTCACGTAAAACCAAAATAATGAAAAGCAAACTGGAAAAAAGACAACTATCCAGGAGTTCTGACATATCAATGGCTTTTGGTGTAATTAGGGTTGAAAACTCCAAGAATGATGAGGGTGCAGTTTTTGGGAGCTTTCACATTTATTTGTTGGATAATAGCATGAATTTGGGTAGTGAGGCTTGTGGAAGTAGGTAGGTATGCACTACTATGACAAAGAACTTTAAAAGTAAACAAAACAGCTGCTGTGGAGATTCTCTTCCTTTCAGCTCTGGCACATGATGACATCACATGTACGTCAGCAGACTGGCATAACCTACTTTCAGAATTCTTTTAAAAAGAAACATGTACATTTGGTGTCCCAGAAGAACACTAATTCAAACACCTTATATAAATCAAAGTAATAATCAAAAAACAAACTTATTTACAACATTACAGTTAGTCATGCTAGCATATGCAACACAGCTTAATTTACAATTATTTACAAAATTTCAGCCAGACATGCTAGGTCAGACAACAATATCTTATACCCTCACACAAGCATTAGATTTTCTACCAAAATTAAAAATAATGAGGTACTGCGACTGTATGTGAGTTGGGTGTGGGCATTAGTCTGATGCAAATGGTTTACGGGGTATGGGTAAATAGTATGTAGGTATTAATGTACTCTGATATATGGAAAGAGTGGCAGTCAGGTAATTGCTGTGAGTTTTTGTATAAAGGTTGAAGGAAAATATCTGATATAAGCAGGAGGGTGCAAATGTATGTCATATGTATTCCTAGTATGAATGAACTCTAGTAGAAGCTTGAAGATCTACAGAATGTGGAGTATGGGGGAGTAAAGCAGTATTCTGTTTAAGAGGTGTTTACTGAGTGGAAAAAATGGGTGGACATCTTCCAGTATAAGAGTGCATGTCTGGGGAATTGAGTGTGTGAGGTGAGTGAAGGTATGTAAGATGAGTGGAGAGGAATGGAGCTAACTTCTTACTGGGTATGAAGACAGTGGATAAGCAAAGTATGAGAGAAATGTTGCTGAGAAGAGCAAAGGGTGAGAAGTATGAGGGAAATGTTGCTGAGAAGAGCAAAGGGTGAGAAGGTACGGAGGGGGTTAAATGCTGGGAAGAACATAGGATACAAAGTTCCCATGGTGGCTAAAAAAAGGAAGATCAAAATATTACACAAGGTATGAAGCTAAATAAGAATGGTACATAAGCAGGTACTAGGCTATCGGCCCGAGGGCCTATGTAAGCCTAGCCAACAAGGTACCCTGGCTTATGCCACCCAAGAAAGTTATTTTCCTGTGCCACTGTCGAGCAGAGACACAGAAGTGATCCCTGGGGTGTATTTCCTATTTCCCATCCACTCATCAAGATTTTTCTTGAAGATTGCTAATGAAGAACTTTGCTTGACATAGATGGGTAGCTTATTCCAGAGTATGGGAAGTCTCTGGGACAGGAATCTATCTGTACAGCATGTCCTGTGTATTGTGGTGACAAGGTTTAGGTCCCTAGAGCGTGTAGCTCGGAGGAGTTGGAATTTTTTTTAGGTGTAGCATGTCCAATAGCTCTGGGTTTGACACAGCTTCATATGTAAGGCAGAGATCACCTCGGAGTAGGCGATATGCTACGGAGTAAAGCTGGAGTTTTTTTTGAGACTGTCAGTGTAGGGCATCTGTTTGAGGCCAGTAATCCTCTTTGTGAGGTACTTCTGTGGCCTTTCCAGCTGCTGTAGATGTCTTGTGAGGTACATTCCAAAAGAGGCATTGTACTCTATAATGGGTCTAATGAGTGTCGAGTAGAGGGGAACAATGACCTCTTTTTTTCATGGATGAGAACCCTTTTATGATGAGGTGTGCCATGTAGAAGGACTTCCTGACTATTGTGGCGATGTGACTATCAAAGGACAGACTATTTTCCACATGGGTCCCAAGGTCTCTTTTCACACATTCGGTGTTAAGTAGACTGCTGTCTATGTAGTAGTTCATGGGTACAGAGTTTTTACCAAAGGGGATGAGAATGCAATTTTTGGCACTGAGCTTGAGGCCATGGCTCTGACACCAGGCATCTGTCTCAGCAAGGCCCTTCTGTAGGATTTCCACATCATTTGGGGACTCGACTATGGCTCCTAGTTTGCAGTCATCTGCGAACTTCATTAGCCAGAGGTCTTCTGTGTTATCCTGTACTTCAGAGAAGTAGATACCAAACAGAAGAGGTCCCAGGACTGAACCCTGTGGTACTCCACTTGTCACTGGTTTGAAGTCAGATTTGGAGTGTGCAACTTTTACAGTGTGGGTTCTGTCAGTGAACCAGTTGGCAACCCATCTTGTGACGTAGGGATTTATACCTAGTTTAGTGAGTTTAGCTATAATTCCAGAATGGGGGATGGTGTCAAAAGCCTTGGCGAGGTCAAGATAGGTTGCGTGAACCACCTGACCATCATCTACGGCTTTGGTGACTGCCTCAAAGAAGTTGATCAGGTTCAGGAGGCATGATCTGCTTTTCACAAACCCGAACTAGGTGGGACCAAGAGTTTGGAAGTTACCAATGTTTATGAGTTCCATGATGATACGTTCCATGGCCTTGCAGACCAGGCTCATCAGGCTAATAGGGCGATAGTTCCCAGGATCAGTGGTGGCTCCCCCTTTGTGGAGTGGGATAACTGTTGCTGTACACCATTCAGTGGGCACAAAGCCTGATGTGAGGTTATGATTGAACATGGTGCTTAGGTGGGGAGCCAGTTCGTTCTGAAGTTTGTGTAAAATGCAGCCCGGGATGTTGTCCGGTCCCATGGATGCTGTGTTTTTGCCTTTAGAGAGTGCAGCTTTTACCTGCGTAGTTGTGATTATAGGGACTCTACATTCTTCCTGTATAGATAAGGGCCCTTTAGGGGGTGAGGGGGGGGGGGTAAAGTTAGCACTGAACCTATCTGCCAGGATGTTGGCAATACCAGTTGGTTCTGTAATTTTCGTGCCGTTGCGCTGTAACTCAGAGCAGACCTGGGTGCTGCTACAGAGATTCTTGACATAGCTATAGAATGCTTTATGGTTGTCCTTGGAATCAATGGCGATTTTGTTTTCATAGCTAGCTTTGGAGGACGTTATAAGGGATCTCAGCTTCTTACTGAGGCTGACCAGGGAGCTCCTCCATTCATGGGATTTTACTCTCTTTTGCAACAATTTTTTCCTTCTGTTGTACAGTTTGTTTATGGCAGGGGACCACCAGATTGGCTTCCTTTTTTTGGAGGATAGCATCTTGGTTCTGTTTGGGATAGCACGATCCATGCCCTCGTGTAAGTGTTTATAGAGTGCATTTGTGTAGGATTCAGCAGTCGTAACTGTATTGTCCATCTGCATGGGTGTCATGAAGTTCAGCACGTCTGTCTTAAGAAGCATGAAGTTGGCTTTGGAGAAATTTTTTACCATGGTTTCCTTAATGGGGGGCAGGGGGCAGGATGTGGATATCAAGGGTGATTAGCTTATGGTCGGATCGGACCAACGAGGAGTTGACTTCAGGTGTGAAACACTGGTCACTCATGTTAGTAATGACTAGGTCTAGGATATTGTTGCCCCTTGTAGGGGTGTGGATAAGTTGATCCAGGGCATTGGAGTTTATGAATTCCATAAAGGAGTTGGTACACGAGTAGTTTTCCCAGTTAATGGTGGGGTAGTTGAAATCGCCCATTATTAGGGTGTTTGGTTAAACCTTAATATTCTCCAGTACATCATGAAAAGAGAAGTGGGAATCCTGGGGCATGGTGGGGGATCTGTATCAAGCTACAATTTGGACTGCAGTTTTGCCTAGTGTTAGTTGCACTTGGATAACCTCGGATGCATTATGCTGAGCACCTAGCCTGGAAGTGTGGCTATCCTTAATGAATATGGACACACCTCCACCTTTGGTGTTCCGGTTCAGGTTACATGGCCAAAAAGTGTGGTATGAGTTATAGCCTGGTAGTGCAGGGGTGCTCTCTGGAGCCTTGAACCAGGCCTCAGTCACTGCACAGATATCGATGTTCTCCATTTTAATGAGTGCCTCGAGTGAGTGCATTTTGAGATTTAGACTTCTAGCATTGAGTAGCATTACCCTCACTTTTTGCTTGCCTGTTCCTGTTATGGTGATGAATTTGTCATTTGAACCTTGCCTAAAAAAGGCACTATAGGGGCAGCAAGAGCCTTAGCCAGTATCCGGAATCCCAGGGGGCGACAGGTGCAGGCCATTTCTGGCAAAGCATCGTGGTCTGCCGACCATGTCATCCCAAGCAGACAGATACTGGATCCCCTTAGACTTAAGAATGCAGATAACGTACAGTATACATGTTACAATGGGCAGACGATTAAGAAAACTATGAAGTGCATCAGCAGTAGAAGAGTGATGTGGAAGGAGTTAAAATGAACAGTGAATTTAGTAGGAGTAGTCTGTTACGATGATGTAATTATGGGTGATTTCTGAAAAGAGCGAGGTGAGGATTTAGGAGGCTAGTAATGACTGGCAGATTGAATGAAAAGGTGGAGACAGCCAAGATTAAATGCAGTGTAAGAAGGAATGGGAGGAAATTAGGGGGTAAGATTGGGGAGTGAAGTCAGTCACACAGTACCAAGGATGAACAGAGTGGAGCCATGCCCCCATGAAGGTAACCTTACTTCAACAAAATAAACAATCTGTGGTACTCTAGATAAGCTTCCATGGAGAAGCTAAACAGCTGAAATAAAGGTAGGCAAATGTTTTGGCAAGTATACAGTGTAAAAGAAGTATTGAGAGATGCTCAAGGACAATACAGCTATGGACAATTCAGAATTATTATGAGCTCTCTGAGGGGAAGGAGGAATGTGGGTTTACTAAACGGCACTGGAGAAGGATATAAAAAGCACACCAAGGAAAACAATGCGATAAGACAAACCAGGTGTGTTTCACAGCAGAGTATAAGATTCCCTACTCTTACTCAAATAAAGGGGAAGTCATTATAACCTTTGGCCCTTTCTCAGGTGTACACAGCAGCAGTTGCTCTTGGTCTGCAGTCCAGTGAGTAAGTGTCACACTAAAGGACTATTGTGCACCTAGAAGGGGAGGGGATTAGTCTGGTTTAAGGAAACTTAAAGGCAGCACTATCCCAGAATTTCGTTATGCAATAACCAATAGTCCTCACAGATAAATCCCAGCATAACGTAAAAACGAGAAAGGCTCTACTTACTTTAAACAAAGCTGCTCTTCATAAAGAACTTGGAATGAAAATGCACTTCAATGTTTCAAACAAATCTGATGGTCGGTCTTGCAGAGTACCGAATATTTGGGATATGAAGGTTATGCCTTGGATGACTGTTGCCTCTTGACAGATAAAGCTACTCTGTTAGAAGCAGTTTGCTACAATTTGGTTGGTAACAAAAAGAAAAATGTTTTGGTGTTTTTGAGTGATGCCGGCATTGTATGATTTTTGAAATATTCAGTTAAAAAGAATATTAAAACAGGTCCTCTTTCTTAGAAGGTCCAGTGCTCTACATTTCTTGAGGGTGTTGTGACTCAAATTGTTGCGTGATTTGAAAGTCGAACTGTGGAGGATGTTGCATAACTCATGAATGGATTCCAGAAAAACTGAGGCACACTGCCTTGTGGAGAACAAATCTAGTCAGCCTTGCTAGAAGAAACTAGGATGGTAGTAGACAGAACCATAGTAAATAATTCTAGCAGCACCTACTGCCATTCCCCAATCCTGTTTCCCTTCAACTTTTTAAGTTATAAATTACAAAAAAAAAACAGGTCTGGCTCCTATCCTACCTAAGGAATCAGAAAGTTCTCAAACTTGAAACAATTACATGGGAGAATCTCTTTTAAACTGTAGCAAAAGACTTGTTAAATTCACAGCAGAAGCCTTTTACAGTTTATACTATAAACAGGAGTACGAAAAATCTTCAATCCTAACCCCAAAAGCCAATACAGGCATTAATTTCCAAGTGCTAGTAATGCACTGAAGACTGGATTAGTATCTGGTAATTATGCCCCCTAAACATTCAACACTTCGCCTCATGCTAGCCATGCCTCTGGTAGTAAATCAATACTAAACGGCAAACATACTTTGGTACACGTCCATAAATGAATGCATAACCCAAAGACTTAGATCTGGGGCCTCCATTAACTACTGAATGAACCAAAATTTGACAGACCATTTTTCAGCTGCCTGCATTTGAATACACAAAACTAACAGATCAGTTGTCAGATGTCTGCAATAACAATCTCACAGAAATAGGGCCATCCATGGTGAAATCTGTTGTCTAAGGGGCTTTAACTACTTGCCCTCCAATCCAACTTCAAGATGAAGTTGATAAATAATCTTCCAGAGTTAAGAAACCAGTCTCCCAGAAGAAAATGAAGAAATGTGTTTCTTCCTAAAATGGTAAGTAGGAGGCCCTGCTACATTGTTTCATTATCTGCTTCTGGGTGTCAATTGAAAAAAGTTCTTTTCTGTAGCAAAAGCCAATACTGAAGGGCTCTGGTTGATTATGTTCGCAGATGACTGCAATCTTGGAGCAGTCACAGAATCTCCAAATGACTTGGCCAAACTGTAGGAAGTTTTCTTTTAAACAAAAAACATCTTTATTAAATGTTCACGTATGACACAGGCAAGCTTACATTTATATAAATGAAAATAAACCATAAAGACACAATTCTCAGCTGCAAACATTACACCTTACAAACCGTGCCAACACAAAACTGTAGTTCCAAACATTACATATCACTTTTAATACAGTGGATATAAAAAGTGTACACACCCCTATTAAAATGGCAGGTATCTGTGATATAAAAAAATGAGACCACAATAAATCATTTCAAAACTTTTCCCACCTGTAATGTGACCTATAACCTGTACAACTCAACTGAAAAACAAATCTGTTAGGGGAAAAAAATATAAAAAATAAAAAAACATACAATAAGCTGGTTGCGTAAGTGTGCACATTCAAACTAATACTTCGTTGAAGCAACTTTTGATTTAACTACAGCATTCAGTCTTCTTGGGTAGGAGTCCATCAGCATAGCACATCTGGACTTGACAATATTTGCCCACTCTTCCTTGCAAAAGCATTCCAAATCTGTCAGATTGCAAGGGCATCTCTTGTGCACAGCCCACTTCAGGTCACTCCACAGATTTTCTATTGAATTTAGGTCTGGGCTCTGGCTGGGCCATCCCAAAACTTTAATTTTCTTCTGATGAAGCCATTCTTTTGTTGAGTTGGATGGATGCTTGGGGTCATTGTCATGTTAAAATATGGAATTCCTCCTCATCTTCAGTTTTCTAGAAGACACCTGAAGGGTTTGGGCCAAAAGTGACTGGTATTTGGAACTGTTCATAATTCCCTCTACCTTGATTAAAGCCCCAGTTCCAGCTGAAGAAAAGCAACCACAAAGCATGATACTGCCTCCACCATGCTTTACCATGGAGATGGTGTTCTTTTGGTGATGTAAAGGGTTGTTTTTGCGCCAAATGCACCTTTTGGAATTGTGGCCAAAAAGTTCAACCTTGGTCTCATCAGACCATAACACATTTTCTCACATGCTTTTGGAAGACTTGATGGTTTGCAACTTTTAGCCAGGCCTGGATGTTTTTCTGTGTAAGAAAAGGCTTCCGTCTTGCAACCTTTCCCCTTAGTCCAGACATATGGAGAATATGGGAGATTATCACATGTAGTATACAACCAGTACTTGCCAGAAATTCCTGCAGCTCCTTCAGTGTTGCTGTAGGTCTCTTGGCAGCCTCCCTGACCAATTATCATCTTGTCTTTTCATCAATTCTGGAGGGACTTCCAGTTCTTTGCAACGTCACTGTTGTCCCGTATTTTCTCCACTTTTTCATGACTGTCTTCACTGTGTTCCATGGTATATCCAATGCTGTGGAAATTTTTTTGTACCCTTCTCCTGACTAATACCTTTCAACAATGAGATCCCTTTGATGCTTTGTAAGCTCTCTGTGAACCATGGCATTTGCTGTAGCAGGGAACTGAGTAAATGTCAGGAAATTCCTACTAGGACAGCTGAACTTTATTTGGGATTAATCAGAGTATCTTTAATTGATGGCAAGTGTGTACCCAAGAAGACTGAATGCTGTAATTAAATCAAAAGGTGATTCAACAAAGTATTAGTTTAAGGGTGTGCACACTTATGCAGCCAGCTTACTGTACTTTTTTTTATTTTTTATACTTTTTCATAGGAACATAGGTAGGTAGGTACTAGGCTATTGGCCCAAGGGCCTAAGTAAGCCTAGCCAACAAGGTTCCCTGGCTTACGTCACCCAAGAAAGTTAATTTCCTGTGCCCCTGTCGAGCAGAGCCATAGAAGTGATCCCCAGGGTTTATTTCCCATTTCCCATCCACTCATCAAGATTTTTCTTGAAGAGTGCTAATGAGGAACTTTGCTTGATATACATGGGTAGCTTGTTCCAGAGTACAGGAAGTCTCTGGGACAACAGTCTATCCCTCCAGCATGTCCTGTTTATTGTGGTGACAAGGTTTAGGTTTCTAGAGTGTGTAGCTCAGAGGGATTGGGATTTCTTTAGGTGTAGCATGTCCAACAGCTCTGGGTTTAACATAGCTTTATATCTTAGGCAGAGATCTCCTCGGAGTAGGTGATATGCTACAGAGTAAAGCTGGAGTTTTTTGAGACTGTTAGTGTAGGGCATCTGTTTGAGGCCAGTAATCCTCTTTGTGAGGTACTTCTGTGGCCTTTCCAGCTGCTGCAGATGTCTTATGAGGTACATTCCAACAAGGGTGCTGTATTCTATAATGGGTCTAATGAGTGCCAGGTATTGGGAACAATGACCTCTTTTTTCCTGGATGAGAACCCTTTTGTGATGAGGTGTGCCACATAGAAGGATTTCCTGACTACTGTGGCGATATGATTATCAAAGGAGAGACTACTGTCCACCTGGGTTCCAAGGTCTCTTATCACACATTTGGCGTTAAGTAGACTGCCGTTCATGGGTATAGAGGTTTTACCAAAGGGGATGATAATGCACTTTTTGGCATTGAGCTTGAGGCCATGCCTCTGACACCAGGCATCTGTCTCAGCGAGGCCCTTCTGTAGGATGTCCACATCATTTGGGGACTCTACTATGGCTCCTAGTTTGCAGTCATCTGCGAACTTCATTAGCCAGAGGCCTTCTGTGTTAGCCTGTACTTCAGAGAAGTAGATACAAAACAGGAGAGGTGCCAGGACTGAACCCTGTGGTACTCCACTTGTCACTGGTTTGAAGTCAGATTTGGAGTCTGCTACTTCTACAGTGTGGGTTCTGTCAGTACCATGCAATATTTTATATGCTCTACTAATTATTCCTTTCTTAATGGCAACTTCTGTTCTACATTCTAATAAAAACTCTACCACTGCTGGCCTTTTGCTTAGGATCCCTCTATTTCTTTCTCTTTGCCTATACTCTGATATTAATCCTTGGTATGGAAGGCAATCTCTAACCTGCAGTCCAAATAAGTTCTTGGCATCTTCCCATTCTATTACCTTTCCCTTTCTAGTTATTTGCACCCAGTACCTTGGTTCCTTTGTCAATTTTCTCCAGTACATTCATGCCCCCTCTTGCCTATTGTCTGTATCCCTAATTGCAGTTATCCATATCAGCGGAATCTCCTTTCTCCACTTCTGTATTAGCTTAGTTCTTAAAATACCCTTTTCTACTTTATGAATACAATATTCTGTCTGATTATAATTGTTCCAACTTACAGGTCTGCATCCAAAATCCCAGTCTCTCCTTGTTACTTGAGCACCCCCCCCCCCGTTTTATCATCATCCCAACTTTGAATTGTAGTTTTCTGTTTGTGCTATGTATAAGAGCTTTAAGTGTGTTGCTCTGAAATACCCCTTCAGCTTGGGTAATCCCAATCCGCCCTGTACTACTAAAAGAATAACCTTATCCTACTTGACTCTTGCCATCTTTACCGCCCATATAAAATCCTTCAGCTCTTTATTAATTACTATCCACAACTTTTCCTCTGGTTGATAAAAATATGCCTGACCTGTGTATAACACTAAAGGGACTAAAAACATTTTAACTGCTTGTATCTTACTATCAATGACCATATAACAGAGCTTCCATTTCCTTAGTTTTTGTATTCTATTTTGTTTAGTCCCTCTTCCCTCATATCCTTAGCTGCCACACCACTATCATTTTTAATCCATACTCCTAAATACTTCATTTTCTCATATCCCCATAAGTATGGGTATTGCTGAGCCAATTCATACGTGAGGAACATAAGTTACCACTAATGCCTTTGCTTCATTATGTATCCCTAAAAGATGTGAAACCATCTCAATATGTTCCACAGCACTGTAATGTCCCTTTCTGGTTCTGTCAGGTATAAAATAATGTCAGCTGCAAATAGAGTCTGCTTTTCTTGACTAACATACCAATTATATGCTTGAACTACTGAGTCCCTTATTTTCTTTACCAATGGTTCTAAATGCAATGCAATTAAAAAGGAGGAGTGAGGACAATCCTGTCTGGTTCCCCTGCTCAAGCAGAGATCATCAGAGAGGACCCCACCCACTTTAATTTTCACCTCCGATCCCTCATATATCCTCCTAATCAACTTTATAATTTATCTGGGATGCAAATGCTTCCATTGCTCAAAAAGTCCCGGCTTACTGTGTCAAATGCTTTCTCTGCATCAAGACCTACCAACAACAGTGGTATTTTCTTACATTCTACTTCCTTCTGGATCATGAATGTTCTTGGCCATGTTGTCAAATGTTTGCATCTCATTAACAAAACACACTGATCCATATCTACCAATTCTGGCATTACTTTTGTCATTCATTTAGCTGTTACAGACATGAACATTTTACAGTCATGATTTGCTACTGAAATGGGCCTGTATGAAGCTGGATCTAATGGGTCTTTACCCTCTTTAGGTTTTACAGTTGCTAGTGCTTTCTTCCAGGATGCTGGTTCTTCTCTTCCTCTTACAAAAGTGTTAAACAAATCCATCCAGATCTATCAGTTTCTCCAGACTTCCATAGGAATACCATCTACTCCCGAAGACTTTGTAGAATGTTTATATATCACCATTTTTGACTTATCTCCTCCGATCCTGTTAGTAATTGAGCCTCTTCAAAATCTAAGCCTAGCATATTTAATTCTTCCGTAAACATTTCCATTTGTACCTTTTCTTGATTTCCATATTTCTTTGCTTTATACAGAATTTTGTAGAATTTCCAAAATATTTCTAATACTTCAGCAGGATCTCTAGTTATCTTCCTTGTTTATAGACTCCCTAAGCATGCTGACAGCCTTTTCTACTTTCTGTTGCCCGATTCTTTGTGCTAAAAGTTTTTGCACTCTAGAGTTATCAAAAAAACAGTTGCTTAACAGCAGTCTTTTTAAACTCATGCATATTATAGAGGTAATACCTTATTTTCCATTTAGCACTTCAGCAGTTGCTCCTCTTTCTGTTCTGCGAGATTCCCCCTATCGTGCAATATTTTAACACTTTGTTAGTCCCTCTAAGTAATTCTTGTTATTTCTTAATCATATTTCCCTTTCCTTTACTTGCAACCTGTTTTTAAATTCCACTTTAATTTTATCCCAGTCCTTGCTACACGTTTAGAAGAAATTTATATTTTCTCTGACATTGCCTGAATAGTTTCCACTGTCCATTCCTTAAATTCCTCTCTTTTCAACAAATAGAGGAGAAAGCACCCATGTCTCTTTCATTTCATCACCCTGTGTTCTTATTTTAGTTATTATACTGGCTCATGATCTGAAATAGTTATTGGGTGCATATCAAGACCTTCTATTAAATGCACATGTTCCTGTGAGATGTAAATTTTGTCAAGCCTAGCCCAGCTTTTGTATCTTGGGGAATAATATGTAAATTCACTCTGAACACATCTTCCATGCCAGATATTTTCATACATTTCTTTAAAATTCACCCTCCTTTGTTCTATCTTCCTGGGCCCCCCTAGACACATCATTGTTGCAAATCAAATTCCAGTCCCCACCTATAAGTAATATTCCTTGCTGAACGCTGACCATTTCTCCAGGAATTTTCTTAAGCTCCATTATAGCAGTTTTCGATGGAATGTAAATAGAGGCCAGTGTAACCCTTCACCCTTGTCAGTAGCCCCTTACTACTACAAATTTGCCATTATTATATTTTACATTTTCTATTATTATTGGAGCTCCTCTTGCAATTAATATAAGTACTCCTCTCTTCCTTTGCCCCAGGTATTCTGCTGAATAACCATCCTGAAAACCTTTCTTTGTCAAATTCACACGTTCAGTTCTTTCCAAGTGCATCTCCTGAAGCATAGCTATTTGCACTCTACACTTTTAATATAGTTCAGTACTCTTTCTTTTTTATTTACTTGTGAGAACATGAGTATTTAAGGACATTATAAAATGAATCATATTCTTGAGGGATTATTATTCCCACCATTTATATATAACAGCTTTTTTGTTATATGTCCGGTTCCACCTGTTGTGTTACATGCATGCATCATTTGGCAAGTTAATTGTTCATACAAACCATTTCTTGTCATCTCCATTTGAGCCTGTGTCACATCTTGTAGATTTTTTTGTTTTACTGAAAACCCTCAAACAAAAACACCCCCCCAAATACCCCCCTAAAACCTGCTTAGTAATAACACACAAAGCTACGTACATAATAAAGAAAACATTCTAAACTGATAGCCACAACCACAGGCTAGAGATACCCAAAAAGAAAGATAATTCATGCTAAGACATATGATACAGCCAGTACTTTTAGTAAGTGTGATCTGGTTTGTCTTATCTTTATAGCTTTCCCTGCTAAGAAAACACCTGAATGCTTTCAGTAAACATTTTCTCCAAGCCATTCTCTTTATCAGATTGCCTTCTGGTGACATGCAAACCAGATACCAACTGCCAAGGATACCTTGTTTACCAGAAAAGAGACTTATAATATTCAGTATTCTTTTTCATTTATATGCTTTGTATTAAACTTGCTACTGAATAATTCCTAGAGTTAAGCCAATCATTTCCCTATGAAAGCATGAGAAAAAGCACACTAATTTTTCTTTTGTCTTGCTCTCTTAAACAGAACTTTCCTCTCTCCCTTTTTTCCTCACAATGCAGTGCCTACGTTTCTTAAAACTGAACAAGGAAAAAGGGACAACAAAAAGCACCCAGTTATACTTGTATCCTCATTACATAAAAAAAAACAAAGAGCTATGAAAATTTTATTTTACAGCTTGCTAAGAAAGTCATGCAACATTTAAAAATTACCATTAAGAAGAAGAAAAAAGAAATTTGTCTTACTTACAGTTAATCTTTTCCATTCTCTTCCCCTCTGCAAGGTAGTTCTCCACAGATTAATGATCTACAAGTTTAACAAGGTCCACAAAAATCCAATATTTCCAAATCCTTTTGTTCTGTGATATTTCACAAATATAATTATTGCTTTGTACCCCTCATTTCCAGGTTACTTATTTTATTCTCTGAACATTAACATAAAGCAGGGTATGTGTTTTAAAGTCCTCCACAAGTTTAACAAAGTTCAAGGAAGTCCAATATTTTCAGATTTTCTTGTTTTGTCATGTTTCATAAATATAATTATTGCTTTATCATCCCACAGTTGTCGATTTCCAAGTTACTAGCTTTAATCATGTTCATCTCCATTTCCCAATTCCTGTTTCATTCCAATACATTCTTGAGTTTTCTAGTTGATTCTTATGTTTTCTTCTTTCTCTCAGACAACTGAAACAGTGGAAAAGATTTCACGGGCTCAGTCTATCTGTAGTCCTTATCAGTAGAAGAACATGAAGGAGAACCTTCTTTTGATTCACAGCTCACCCCTTGTTGGACAACCTTTCATATTTCATCATTAGCATGTACACTTCATCAAAAAAATAATTTTGTCCCTCCGGGGAAAAACACTTTGAAGATGGCTAGGTACAGCAGTCTGAATCTCATGCCCGCTTTTCAACCTTCCCTAAATAATGGAATATTTACTCCTCTTCTGCCTGGTGTACACTGAGTAAACATTCTCCAAACACACCCTACTGTCTCCCACTTTTAGCACTTTATCTTTCTACAGCAGTTTTGTCAAAATCAACTCCTTCTGCAGATAACACTGCATCCTTACTTTTAATGGTCTAGGTTGTTTTCTAGTAACCAGATTTGGAGCAAACACACAATGTGCTCTTTCAATTAACATTCCCCATTGTGGAATACCAGTCCAGTTGCTTATTTGTGCTTTCATAAAATTAATGCAGTTTGTTCCTTCCAACTTCTCTGGTACAGCATAAAATCTCGGGTTTTCTCTACCTACTCTATCCTCCAACTCTTATTTTTTGAAACATCTCTTCTTGTCCAGTGTCATATTCAGCCACACTTTTCCTCATTTCAACCTCTCAGTTTTGCAGTTCTGTCACCTTATAGTAATATCTGTTTAAAGCTTTTTTCCCCATTTTTTCAACTTTTTGTTTGTGTTGATACATTCCGTCGATGTTTAATTTATTTTAACCAGATCTGTGTGCAGCTGCTTTGCACTCTCCTCTAGGTTACTGGAAGTCATGTCCGGAACTTTTACTGCTTCTTGCTAAACAACTGCAGTACTCCTCCCAGTCTGTGTTTCTTTCTCACCTTTTGTAGCTAATTTTCCTCCAGGTCCTTTACATTTCTTTTTTTTTCCTTGGCATCCAGGCAATGCAGTTACTGAAATTTATACATACATCTAGGTCCACTAGCCTTCTTAGCTGAGTTCTGTTTTCAAACTAGGAGAGTCATAATTAGGCTGTTACTCAATGTACAGCCATCTTAGAAGTCCCCATCCTGTAGGAAGGTTTGACCCAAACAAATAAATGGTGCTAACATCATGGACTGAAACTAAATTCCAAATACATTACAGTAACATTTGGGAAGTCATCTATCCCAGGGAACTACTGCACAGACAATACATCCATAAGAGTTGATATAGTTGTTCGGGACTTGGGAACTTATGGACACAGTGACTTAACTTCTGACCAACATGTGTCCATTGCTGTAACAAAGTCCTTCTATACTGCACAGCTTATAAATAAAGGGATTGTATCCAGATCTATGGCTGTCACTGACCCTTTTACTTAACTCTCATTAAGCCAGTCATTGAACACAATGCCCCCCTTTGGTATGTATTTGTCCAGACACAGACAATAACTGGAATACCTGCAGACATAGCTTTTTAAAAGGATACAAGGCTCGAACAACAGGATAGATAGGTAGATATAGTACAGAGTAAATCAACTGTTACTACTAATAAAAAAAATAATCAAGCTGTTTCTGCTACTTGCACACAAATAAACATATCTACTATTTATTTATTTAAATAGTTATACACTACTATTTAAATAAATAAATATATCTTCCTACTGCAGGCAGAAGGGAAGAGATTTATTTTATAAGTCCCTTCCTTTCCATTATGAGCTGTCAACTGTACTTGATTCTGCAAGGGTCTCTCAGTGCACTGACAGTTTTAACACCTCTGCAGTAGTGTGGGGAGAGGGGGGGCGGTCAATTCCTGGGACTACAAAAGAGAACCCCAAACAAAGGCCTGCAATTTAACTACTTTTTTGGCTGCAGCTGGATAACTTCTAAGTATAGTGTAAAACAAGCCTCGAGTCAAACATAAATGAGGGTGATTACAGACAGAAAAGAAGCAGATGGTACAGAAGATGACAGTGACTCATACAAATCCCATTATATGTCAATGGCATGGGAATTCACAGATACTTCATTATGTCTGACATGAGTCATACAAATTACTATGGGAAAGAGAAAGGGTTGAGGAAGAACAAGATCCCATTGATACATCAAGCCCCATTGGTAGCCATGTTGCGGAAAACAGGCTAAAATTACAAATAAAGCACTTAGAGTGATTTTGAAGTGTTAAATAGGTCTGCAAACAAAGACAATGTGAAAAGAAAAAAAATTTTTTAGTTCTAGGGTGGAGTTTTCCTTAAAAAAATCTAAATTATTTCCCAGTTCAGTCTTCAAAATGCAACCAAACCTGTTTCAATGAGACAAACTACAATTGCCAGCAAGTGATGGCAGTAATTCAGAGCCAAAACTGCTGTATGATGACCATGAAGAAAATGTAACATTCTATTATGTACTCAGAAAAAGAAAGTGTAATAATTTCAGCAACATCTAGACTTGCCTACACATTTATCTTTTTGATTACTGGTCACAAAACTCATGACAAGCACTGATGTTTATAAATTCTACATAGTTAAGTTTATGTATATATCTTTCATAACTTTGTAAGCATATACTTGAAGGCATATATTTTGATAGGTATGGTCTGTCTTGTTCAAGTGTTTAACTACTGAAAAAAAATGCTTGTATTAGACACATGGGTTTTAAACTGTGATTTTTTTTTTTACTTACCGGTATTTCAATTTTTGCTTTAAATGTATGGTCTTTTTTTATATTCTGCACATGGATAACTGGACCAGTTAAAACACCTGTCCCAGTATTGCTGCAATCCACAGTATAAATGGGCAGATTTGAAACACCTACAAACTGGGGAGTAAAACAAGGAAAACAAATTAATATTTAGTTTAGCTTTAAATGATGTTTTCATAGGCTGTCTGCTCAAAAGGAAAAGTACTATCAAATTCTATTTATTCATGCTAACTAGAAAAATAAACAATTGTTTATTTACTGTTTGAGCAACAGAAAACCTTTCAGTACCACATTTAGTAGTAATTTTATACTTGGCACTGATGGGTGACTGGAAGCAATGCACAGATTAAAAAATACAACTATAACATCCATAGCTGTCAGACAGCTATCCATATATGTATGAATGCCTCAATTCAATTTAGACAATGACATTTCTGTTCAACAAAGGTACTACACACCAAACAATGACATTCTGTGCATTTCGATAACCAGAACACAAGCCTTACAGAGCATCTGCTTTTTAAGAAATATAGGCATAATAACAAAGGAAGGCATACAGAAATATAACAAAGGAAAGCATACTGAAAAATACTTTACAATCTTCAGCAAAGCAATTTACAAGCAACTCTTTATCTTGGTGATGTGACTGGTAGAACATTCATAAAGGAGGAGATAGTACAGTTGTCTAAGTAAACTTGCCGCGACTGCAGTTTGCAGTTCAATGGTTTCTGTAGCATAAAGCTTTATGGGACATATCTGGCAAGGATATCGGCTGTGCAGAAGTTTTCCTTGTGCACTGTATGTCCGCAAAAGCATGCTGACAAAAAAAAAACATATGGGTGTCAAAATCGCAGACCTTTCTAGTCTTAAAAAGTGAGTCTGAAGCCTAAACATAAGTCATGTCCAGGAATATGAAATAATGTCAACATAAACAAGAAACAAGGGGGCAAATATGACTGGGACTCCATCCCAGTCAGTGTTAAAATGCAAATAAAAAGGGGGGATGGAGGGAAGGTGTTAGTATAGCAACAATGATCTATTCAAATGACTACTGTTATTTTAAAGCAGAAAATTGTGTAGAGACGAAACCAGCCTGCTTTCATAAAATAATAAAAGTTTTTTCCAATATGAAATGAGCACTTTCACAGCTAAAGATACTACTTCATCAGATATTGAAAAGAACTAAAGCTGCAAAAGCAGCTTATATGCAGATCTAATCACATGTTTAACAAGCCAATTAACTCTTAAAAAAGACAACATAATACATAAAAGCAAATAGTCTCTGAACTTTTTTACTGTTACTTACACAACTGTGCTTTTCATCATTAGATCACTGTTGCAGTAACATAATACTATATGGGACGACTGCCACAGCTTATACAAAAAGGGAGGAAGCAAGAGCAGTGTCTAGAAATAACTGGAGAACAGACCGAGCAAATCATGTTCTGGCTTCTGGAAAAGGAATCGATTTTATAGTGCTTAGTGAATTCATAGGTTCATGAGTTTGTAACACTGCTCAGGCCAATTGACCATCCAGTAACACTAATCACTTAATACTAGGATCATGTACCTTAATTTCTTTTAAAAGGTTCTATACTTGCGGGATGTTGTATATTTGCTGGGATTTTATTCCACTGTATCGCCATTTTATGATTTATATTTGAATAATGCAGTTTTGTTTTACATGCCTGTATGCAAAACTTCGTATTTTTGTGTTTGCATGTTTTATTGCATATAAATATTTCCATATCAAATAACATTTTTTAATATAAAATTGTGAAATATTTTATACACAAGTATTACTCTCCTACACATATACCTATAATGAACTATATAAAGATTTAGACATTTACACCTGCTCATATAATCCAAATCTTTAACTGATATAATTCTTTTTGCAAATTTTCTTTGCATCCATTCAAAAGTTTTGAATTGTACTTCTGTTTATACACAAAATATGTTACATTCCAATATAAAATCTATTATAAGCTTTAAATAATGAGACAAACTTTGTCCTTTTCAGAGAGATTTTTAACAAGAAATTCATTTGTTTCACTGTTTTAATACTAATACTAGACCCACCATAAACTGTAGACATCCATACACTAACAAATACCCCAAACATTGCTCAATCTACTTCTGCACCAACATCTATTCCTCCTAACCATCTCTTCCTCCAAAGCCACCCTGTCTCATTCTGGCTAACAATATATATGACTCCGCATTAACCACTACCCTTCCTACATCCTCCCAATCACCTCATAAAAACAACCATCGCCTTCATAATACTAATACTTTAAGACTGTTATGGCTATTTTTATTCTATTTTCATATATAGTCTGCATTACTAAATATTACGTATAAAAATGCAAAACTCGTATAATGTTTGTAAATATCAGCTAAAACAAATGTTATTATACCTGTAATTGTTTGTAATGTATAATGTTCCTGGAGCTTTTCTCCCCGGGCCTCCACTGAAAAAGGGCTATTCTGTAGCTCATTTGGATTTCTCCCGGTCAACAAATGTAAAATAAACATGAGTACCAAAAGATATATCTACTGCGATTGTAATACCCAGGTCTTTATATTGCCTAACCTCTTTAAGTGGTACCGATGCATCCATTAAGTGTTTACAAAAATACACAATGTTAATTTTTTTCTAGATTGAACTTTAATCTAATCAAATCTGCCCAATCCCACACTGATTTCACATAACTACTTAGGTAGTCAATATTATTTCATATAATAAATCCGATTTCACAACTGTTGGCATATTTATGCTCTGAAAAGTTCTTATTCCTTGGAATTTTTTGAGAAACAACATTAAAAGGTATAGGAAAAGGCCTCTGTACGACAGCTAGTCTGACTGGCAAATAATCAGACTGAGTACACTGGACAGCCATGAAATACTCCACCTAATGTAACAATTTACCTCAGGTTTAATTAGGCATTTATTGATTACAGAAAGTGTAAGACAAGACAATCAGAAGCTTTGACAAGATAAATATATGACTCCAGGGGTCAAGCCTAGGTGTAAGGCTATTATAAATCTGATCGCAAAAACGTATTAAATTAGTCAATATTGATCAGCATGGATTTATCAAAGGTAGATCAATGTCTATTATAGGTATCTTATTACAAAGTCATTCCTAGGAGTTCTATAAATAGACTTAATGGTCTGTAATTTTTAATGTCATCCTTTTTGTCATTTTTATGAATAGGGGTAACATGAAATTGCTTCCATGACTTTGGAACAGTTTCACTTTGTAACAGTCTATTCAAAATTTTATGTAATACTGGAGTCTATTCTCTTTTAATGTTCAGTAACATGGCTGGAATTATACCACATCCCACTGACAGAGCTGATTGTGTTTATGGCATATTTAATCCTATTCAAAGTAATTATGGGGGCACATTTTTTAATTAAACCACTGAATTTTTCTATAACCAATTAAGAGGAATAATGAGATTCACAGATGCCTTGAACCTTACAATCTTGAAATATTTTCTGGGTGATGTCTCAGACAGATTGGAAAAGATAAGAAAAGCTTCCAAATACAAATTCACCATTTCTTGTGCTGCTGATGCCTAAGAAGAGACATATAAAGAAGGCAGTCTAAAAGCACAATCATGTGCAATGGAATAAAGGAGGATTGTTGAATATTTGCCTGGAAGCTCAGACTGATAAGGAACGAAGAAACTCATGTTTAAAATTCTTGCCATCTGGCAAAAGACTCTGCAAAGATCAACAAGTCATCTAAATAAGAAAAAAATGTGAATTGTAAGCACCCTAGGAGCTGTAGATAACTCAAAGAGTAATGTGGAGATAATAAGACCTAGACACAGAAGCTGAATTTTTTTCAGAAGTCTAGGCATGTGATAAGCATCTCTAATGCTACAATAAAGATTATAAGGGGAATAACTGGTAACAGACTCTGAAGAGTCAACATTTTTAATTTTGGTACTTTCACAAGCTTAATGAAAAAGGAAAGCTCTAGAACTGGTCCCAAGGAATGCATGTTTTTTGAAACCGGAAACATTGTGAAATGAAAACCTTCCTCTACTTGGTCAAAAGGCAGTGGTGGCATGACTCCTACAGTAACCAAGTGTTGAACCTAAGGAAAAAAACTCTGCTTGGTTTGGGGGGGGGGTAGGGAGGAATTCCCCGAAAGAAGCTATGTGACAATTGTACTGAACCAGTACTAGTACCCATGAGTCTGCAATAACGTGTTACCAAAGGGAAAGACTGCCAGCCAGTATACTATACAAATTAGAGATTTTAAGACAGGAAGAGAGTTGGATGAAGAATGCTGACAGTCATTCTGAAGGTGCAGTCTTGTCCCTTTTTTAAAGATACCCATTTTTATTGTTCTCCTCCTGCCATCTCTTTTTTGTTCCCAGTTTACCCAAAATGCCACACTAACACAAACTAATAAAAACAAAAAAGAAGAACCGGGAAAATTGTCAAGTCACGTTTATTAAATTAGATTAAGCGCTTTCATCCTAGTACAATGGACTTCTTCAGAATAGCGACTGCCATCACAGCAATTCCTTATATAGTACTAAAACACAATCAAATATTCAATTAATCAATAAAACTATTTTATTTATTTTACATTTGGTTACCGGAAAAGTCCAACTGAACAAAAATCCTTTTTCAGCAGAGGCCCGGTGAGAAAAACTCCACATAAAACATAGATTAACAAGTACAATTACATGGCAAATGAAAAGCACTATACAATTTTATGCACAGGAAAACTAGGATAATAAGACAAGACTGTACATCAGCTAAAAGTAAGGTCCACTTAAAACATAGACTAACAAGTACAGTTTCATAAGTACAGAATAACACTATATATTTAAATCAAGGCTAAACTACGATAACAGTTAAGACTATATGTCAATCAAAATCAATTAAACTCTTTAATCTGTACTATCCAAAATAACATTCCATATGATATGGTAATGTAACAATATAGGTATACACAAGTCCCTATACTTAGGAGAGGTGTTGCCTGATGAGAGTAGGAGAGAAGTATGAGAAAACAGATTTGCCAGACAGAATGAAGTCAATAGTCAGAGAAAAAGGGAGGAGGGTTAATCATGGGTGAGCAGGAGGAGTTGGAAATAGACTAACCTGGGGAGTAACAGTCGCAGATCCAGTTTGCTTGTATGTGTTTTTAGTGATTTTTTAAACTGAGCCACAGATGATGTGGCTGTTATATTAGTGGGCAAGGTGCTCCATTTTTTTGCTATACAATTTGAATAGACGGAGGCTCCTGTAGAGTTGTTGGTTTTAGTGACGAAGTAGAGCTTTATTGTTGGAGCGCAGGACCCTAGTACTGGAATAGGAATGTACTAGATTTTGTATTGCAGGGGTTTTATCAAGGTAGTACAGAATCTTACAGGTTAGTAAAAGTTGGTTGTAAAGGAGAAGATAGGAAGTTCAAACCAGCTGAGCTGTTTAAGGGCCGAGCAGTGGTGTGTTTGATGTTGGCTACTGGTGGTGAATTTTGTTATAGCAGGCATCAAGTTTAGTTAAATCAGTCTTTGTAAGATTGGTGAGGATAGAGGAGGTGTACAGAAGTGAAGATATGAGATGCATTTGTGCTATTTTAGTCCTGGTGTTGTTTGTGAGGGATTGTTATTTTTATATAGTGTCCCCAGTTTTTTTATGTACTTTCTTTATGGTGAGTGAAATGCGGATGTCAAATTTCATACTGCAGTCTATCTCTACTCCTAGAAGTTTGATGCGAGTGACAGGAGAGATAGTCGTTTTGTTATTAGAAATGATAGTAAATGGGGATACATTAGTAGGGTGGAATATGAAAAGTTTGCTTTTACTGGGTTTGAGTATTAGTTGAGAGTTGGTAAGCCATTCTTCTACAGAAAAGAGAGAGGTTTGTGTTAGTAACTGCAGTTCCTGGAGAGAGGGAGAGGAAAAGATTAGTGTTGAGTCATTAGCATATTGGATGACTGAGGCATCTAAAATAGAGGTATGGAAGTTGATAAGAAGACAGAGAAAAGTAAAGGACCAAAGATGGAGCCCTGAGGAACACTCAGTGTTACTGGTAGTAAAAAGGAGAGTTCTTGCCTCCACTGTACTGCTTGCTGTCTACCTGTTAAATAGCTTTGAAGCCAGGTTATGGTAGGTTTACTGAAATTCAGTTCTGAGAGGATACTGATAAGTTTGTTGTGGTTAACCATATCAAATGCCTTAGAGAGGTCAAGAAAGACAGCAGAGACATAGTTGCCATTATTTTTATGGTTGTTTACTGTATGAGTGAAAGACATAAAGGCTGTTGTGGTGCTGTGATAGGGCCTGAAGGCATGTTGAGTGTCTGTAAGGAGGTTATTGGTGGCGAGGTAGTCCACGAGTTCTGAATGCATACATCTCTCCAGTATTTTGGACAGAGGTGATAGTATTGCTATAAGCCAACAGTTGGTTAACTCTTTAGAATTACCCCCTTTGTGGAGTGGAATAATGTGAGAAATGTTCCAAATCTTAGGGACAAGATTTTCAGATACTGAATGGTTAATAAGTATGGAGACAAGGTAATGCAGTAGCATCAGCGGCTACTTTCATAGATTCAGCTGGAAGTTTATCAGCGGCTAGGGTGGTGGGTTTTAGTTTCTTAATAGTGTTAGTAAAGACAGGATAGAAGCTAAAGCCATTGTTTGTTGCATGGTAGTTTGGTGGTGGGTTGGAGGATGAACAGTTTTGAGAGTTAGCAAGGGCCAGTATGGACTCAGTGAAGAATTTGTTGAAGACTATGGGAACACTGAGTGAGGTACTAATTGCTGTCCATAATTTTTGGGGGTTATTTTGATATTTAGTTTGCATATTGTGGTAGTAGGTAATTTTGTCTATTTTTATACATTTCTTTGACTTGTTATGGAGTTCCAGGTATGCCTGTTTATCTGTATGGGATCCAGTTTTGTGTGCCAGTGATCCCAGGCTTTATCTCCGGATTTCAGGCAGGATCTAGTCTCCTTGCTCATCCAGGGAGCATAGCTGGACTTGACTCTAATAGTTCTAGTAATTACTAAATTAATATTAATACTATTAATACTAAATTACTTGGTGTCACCATCGACGACAAACTAAAATTTGATATACATATCAATCAACGTATAAAAAAACACCACCAAAAACTTGGCCTTCTGTACCGCAATCATAAGTTTTTTCTCCCACCTCCAAACCCTCTCTAGCCATGTCTCTCCTCTTACCCAGTCTTCTGTATGCAGCCCCAGTCTTTACTAACCTTCAGTCATCCCTTCTCAGCAAACTAGAGCAAACCTACAATAAAAAAGCTAAATTTGCCTCCAGTCTGCCCTATAAAACCAACCATTGCCTTGCCCTTAAGTTTTTGCAATGGCCTGAATTTCCAAAACAACTGCCCTTTTCACAACTGCATATAATCCACTCAGTTCTTTATAACACCACTTCCTGCCCCTCTCTCTCGCTAATATTGTATCACAATACAACCCCCAATGTCAGCTTTGTACATCTGGCAAACATCTCCTGGACATCTATAAACCTACAAAAAATGTTGGTAAGTCACTATACAAATACTCAGTAGCTCACTCCTGGCACTCCCTTCCTCATCATATAAGTATCCCCAACAAGGCCCAATTCAAACGGGAACTTAAACACTACCTACAAAACACCTGATCCTGTCCATCCACAGCTCCTACCTAATTCGACTTACCATCTTCCTAAATTAAACATTCATACTCTCGTTATTTCTCTCTCCTCTCCCTAGTGCTAATTCTACAACATAACACCCAACTTTTGTCAATCTTTTTGACATCCAGATTAATTTGCTGTTACTGTGTATATATATATATATATATATATATATATATATATATATATATATATATATATGTATGTATATATGTATGTATATATATATATATATATGTGTGTGTGTGTGTGTGTGTGTGTGTGTGTGTATATATATATATATATATATATATATATATATATATATATACTTGTGTGTGTGTGTGTGTGTGTATATATATATATATATATATATATATATATATATATATATATATACATACACACATATGTTTATGTATGTATACATATATTTCTATATGCATTCACGCACAAACTTGTACAAAACTGATTTTATTAACTTTTTTATTGTATTAATTTCATGTGGTATACCAGTTGTGATGGAAATATTTGTCTTTAACAAAACGGTTTGATTTTACTAAAGTCTTTTGTTGTATTAATTCTTGCTGTATACCATTTATGTAAATGTTTTTCTTGAAAGACTGCAATTGTAACTGGAGCTTTTCTCCTCGGGTCTCCACTGAAAATGGCCCTTTGGCTCAGTTGGACCAACCTGGTTAACAAATGACAATAAATAAATAGTAGGAGCTTGGGAGTATAAGATCTCTAGAAAGATTGAGTTGAACAGCTTTACCAAGGTTAAGATTCTTGAGAGTAGTCCAGGTACATTGTTTTAGCGCATTAATAAAGCATGATGGGTTGAAGTTTTTCTTGTTTCTAATTACCTGATAGTTGGTGGGCTTTTCTTATGTGCAATGTCTTATTACAAATGCAGGTAAGTGATCACTTATACTATCAGTGAGGCATCCTGACTGACAGATGACAGTGGGTCTGTTTGTCAGGATCCAGTTGAGTACGGACTGTCTTGATGTTTTTTTCAATTCTAGTGGGAGATTAGATAAGCTGAGAAAATCCATGGAGGTTGATGAAATTGGTGGGAGAGCTTGAATTACAAGTTATCCAGTCAATGTTGAAGTCCCCCAAAATAAATGTATCATGTTGGAGGAACTCTGAGGCCCAGTCAAGTAGGGTCTCCAGGGTGGGTATGCTGTTGCGAGTTGGTATGTACCAATCAATTATGTAGATACTTTTTCTGGGGTTAATTTTTAGTTTTGCTATTACAGTTTCTTCATTGCCTAATATGGATGTGTGCATGTCCAGCTTTTCTACATTTAGTAGCTTTTTAAACAGTATAGCTACACCATCTCCTTTTTTAGCCATTTGATCATTACGTAGGATATCATAGCCAGGTGCTAGGATTTCACTATTGGAAATGACAGGTTTAAGCCATGTTTCAGTTAACAATACTATGTCAGGGGAATGTAGGGAAGGATTAGCGTGAAGGTCATGAACTTTATTGGTTATGCTTCTGACATTCATATTTAGTGCAAGCAGGTCATTAGCTGTTCTAGGAAGTAAGGATGTGTTAAGTGATGGATTAGGGAATGTTTTTTTCAATTGTTTTATTGATTAATTTAATAATTCAGTGTTTTAGTACTATATAAGGAATTGCTGTGATGGTAGTCGCTATTTTGAGGAAGTCCATTGTACTAGGATGAAAGCGTTTAATCTAATTTAATAAACGTGGCTTGACGGTTTTCCTGTTTTTTCTTTTTTGTTCCCAGTTTACCAGATGTCAGGGATTGATTATTTTGCCTTTTACAAAAAGCAGAAGGTTTATAAGATTTATAATACGGGGCTTGAACAATCTTACTAATTCCCTGAATTAATTTCCCTCTGCTATCAAAAAGCTTGAGAACCTCAACAGCAGCAAGGCCAAATAAATTCCCGCTGTCTAAAGAACAGTTTAAAATCTCAGACTTTACCTCTTGAGAAACGTTTTTGAGTATGTACCCAGGCATATCTTCTCAGAACAGTAATAGTGGCCCTAGACACAGTGCACAATCATAAAAACTCTTTGAATCATGTTCAGATACCTGAGATGAGACAGGTAACAGATTTTAAGATTCAGACAGGAACTAACTTCAAGGAAACATGGCAGAACAATCCCACAAGCTTTCAAAACCTGACAGAATAAACTAGTAGAAGGAAATTCTCTTATGAAAGCTGTAGAATACCATACCTACTTATTTGCAGGGGAAGGATTGGTATTAAAAACTGTTCTGCATTTTTTGCGGTCTGAAAATAGATAGGGTTACTGCATCCCACATTTAATAAATTCTCCACAATCAGGATAATAAGATGGAATGGGTGGAGCATGTGGTAAATCCACTTGCAGCACATCATAACATCACCTCAGTTTAGGGATAACATGAAGTTGTTCCCACAAAAAGTATACATCATTCATCCTGGAACTAGTCACAGAAAACTCATGTAATGGAGTTGGAGAGGACAAACATTCCTCTGAATCAGAGTCTTGGGCTTGAGAATCATACAAGGAAAAAGTCCTGTCTTTGTCAGAAACTTCTTGATTTATTTTCCTCAGGACTATATGGATTTCTGCTCTCCAGGATGGAAAGTCTAGAATAAACCCTTGGCAAGTAAAATAATAATTCTAACAAACAGACAAATGTCTTCAGATGAGCAATGTCTAACTTTTTCTTTCTTTTTTCAAAGGACACTACCCTGGAAAGAAACAGACAGAGATGGTACTTAAGGCAAGAGGTCTCTCTCCCCCTCCACTCTGTGAAGAACCTCCTAGATAAACTCCCAGACCTACAGAAATCTGGACTGGACAATGGAACAGCCACAGAAGATGTGGCTAACCCCTTGTCCATGGTGGCAGAATGCACTACACCAGCGGAACCCACAGAAACCAGTGAGTGGTCTGAGGAACAACAAACGGCTATTGCAAAATTACCCACTAGTAGCCGAGGCACTGTCTGAGCCCACGGTGTAGGCAAAGACTCGTGTGTGTGTGTGTGTGTGTGTGTGTGTGTGTGTGTGTGTGTGTGTGTGTGTGTGTGTGTGTGTGTGTGTATATATATATGTATGTGTATGTATACATATATATATATATATATACATACAAAGGAAGAATAAAAAGCAGGACCAGTGTAAGAACCCATTCTGCAACTGAGGACTTATTGCTGGTAAGCGCTGCTGGGAAAGGTTGGTCATAATGTAACTAACAGGCAAGTGTTAAGCAGCACACACACATGCTCAAAATTCAAAAATGAAAGCACAAGCAGTACACCAAACATTGTCAGAATTCTGTGTCCCTTTCACAGAAAGTGCACGGAGAGAAAAAAAGAAATGAAGGTAAGTTGTCAAGAAGTGTACACAAGCAATAAACAAAATACATTTCTAGCCCTGAAATACACTTTCCAATGCTTAAATATAACACCTTCAAGGAAGATATCGTAGCAAGTAAAATAATGTAGTTAAGTTGTTAAAATACGCATTTGAAGTAAATCCTAATCTTTTCTTTCACTGCAGTTCTCAAAAGATGTACATTCTTATTACAAAAACAGCCCTAATATTCAATAAGCCCAGTTCTAAACAATACCTTCTGATAAGGCTCACTTGATATTAATACAATTGCCAGTATGCTTCAGATAATAAAAATACATTAAAAAATATTTAAAAAGGCAGTACTTTTGTGGGAAAGGTTCCCAAATGGGGATTTGTGAAGCCTGTAGCCAACTGCTAGTACTGTGAAGCCTCAGAGCTGCTTTTCCTTGATGCAACAAGAACGTACTGAAGCTGTCTGCACTCTGACTGCTGATTTCCCTCCAAGGCACTAGACAATCAGCAGTTAAAGTGTAGATATGGAAAGGAGCAACTAAATTTTTTTCAAAACTGGACAGATGTTGCATCTTGTCCAGGATGCAACCCCAAAAGCCAAAGGTTACTGCATTAGAGAGAATGATGAACTTCCGTAACTGTCTGTTCTGAATGGTGGCAAACAGATCTACTTGAGTTCCACACAGATGGATTATCTCCTGGAAAACACTATTACGCAAGTGCTACTTGTGTGTTTGGGGGGGGGGTTCTATCCTTGTCCAGCTAGCTTGCCTGTCACAAAATTATACTCTGATGGAATGGAAGTACTTTGTAGAGACAGAGTGGCTGCACAGCAAGTTACCAAGCTAGCGCTGATAATTTACAAAGGAGGTAGGATCTGGATCCCCCTTGTTTATGTATCACATCACCGTGGAGTTGTCTGTAATGATTAACAGAAGCTCTGGAACCCACAGATGGTTCATGGTTTTGAGTGTATTCATCAATGCCATCATTTCCTTGAGGTTTATGTGCTTTCCTTTCTCCTAACAGTCCTAAAAAAACTTGCATTTTACCCCCTTGGAAACAGCTCCCTGATGCATCGTTGGTTACAGACTGGATAGGGGTGAAGGGGATGGAGAATCTGTGTCGAGGGATAACAGATTCATCCACCACTGCAGCTCTCTCTTGACAAACTTGGCATTTAAATTTGAAAAATGGCGGGGTCCTGCTGTTGAGTCCAGAATCATTTGAGAAACCACAGAATGTCTCTCACATGTAGCCTGTCTAGAGGAAGCATGAGAATTATAGACATTATATATCCTAATAGCCTAATATAGTCTCTGGCTGTTGTGTGATTCTGGAGGGAAAACACCAGATATTGTTCCTAATCAGGCACTACCCCGTCCTGAAGAAGGAAGGTCATCATGGGGGCTGTATCAAGGAAACAACACAGAAACACTATCCTGTCAGATGGAATGTGTGATTTTTCTAGAATAAACTGAAAAAACAGGTTGTGAAGAAGATTATTGACAACCAAGAAAGAGTCTGCAAAAATAAGGCAATTGTGTAAAAAAGGAAAAATATGCATTCCCTGTAACCTGCAATAAGGTATTTTTGAAGTTAGACACTTTGTAAACAGTGCTGGAGATGCTGACAACCCAGGTGACAGAGAAAAATGAAAATAAGAACCAGACACACAAAAATCTTAATTGTCTGAACTTTTTATGAAAGTGAATGTGATGACAAGCATTTTTTAAATCTAGAGTCACTAGAAAAATCAAATGAGGAATGAGAGGTAACAGAGACTGTAAACAGTTTTTTTTTAAATATTGGAATCTTGATACATACATGGTTAGAAGGGAAAGATCCAACACAAGTCTCCAGGATCCCTCTTTCTTTGACACAAGAAATATTCCTCAATATAATCTTTCTTCTATTTGCTTTAGTGGGAAAAGTTCTAATAGTACTTAAGGAAGCATTTGATCCATGATATGAGAAAAAAAGTAGGTGTGATTAATGGGATTAGAAGGAATCATGTGATATGCAGGAAGACAGCTGTAATCTTTTTTTGTATTATTTCCAAGACTCAAGAGGTTGACCTAATCTGGTGGCAAGGACATTTTGAGACAAGATTAAAGGATTGCTAGGGGAGGGGAAGAGACTGTTGAATAGAAACTGCCCCAGGGCTTGGAATTCTTTCTTTTTGTAACCACTCTACCACTGCTTTCTAAAATTTTATTCCTCTGACTTTTGCTGTGATTTCTTGAAGAGCTTTCTATAAAAGGACCCTGGATTAGAAAAGGAAAGCGCAGTTGTGTAAAAAGAAGTTACGTCTTACCATAACGTTCCATCTGTGTTGTGGATCTTCACTAATTCTTGACTGCAAGTTCGGTTCTGAGCCTCGGAACAGACATGGCTGTTTACTTCAACTCGCACCTCTCAAACTCTCAAGCTAGACTCTACCCATAATGCTCCTCTCTAAATTACCTCAGACTGAGTTTGCCTAAAATAGTGGCAGACAAATAAGAATAGGAGACCAGATCTTTGTCCCTATTATGAAGCCAGTCTTGGAAGTATTCGATCCACTAAAAGTCATAGGTTGGGGGAAAGATGGGGAGAATGTCAAGGATTAGTGGACAGACAACACAGATGGAACGTTATGGTAAGATATAGCTTCTTTATCTGATGTTGTCAATCTTGACATAATCCTTGACCGTGGGACAAAGTCCCTAGCTACCTGAACCTTGGGAGGGTCTCACGGAAGAATATTCAATATTCCTGAGCACCATCGAGCCGAATGATGCACGTTCCCTAGAGATATATATATATATATATATATATATATATATATATATGGGGAAATTTGGGGAAGATAATGGTAAACTTTTCCTTTCCTTGTTTCTAGGAGTGAGAGGGAAAGACTGTTAAGTTAATCAAAAGGTGGAGCTGATCTAGTTCATTTTCCAGAAAAAATATCTTGCTAAATGGAGCATGAGTGTTCCATAACTAGGAAGCCATTTTAAATTAGTTTTAATTTTTTGTTGATGTAATAGGTGTCATATTTTTAACAAAAAATTAGGTGTCATATTTTAACAAAAAAAAAAGAAAAAATTATCTTAGCTGCACATTGTTCACATTTTGTGGAACTCCTATTGTTTTTAATTTTTTAACAGCATAAGCAAGCTGGTCTGATTTTTACTATTGATGCCAAAAGCATGGTTGTACATAAGTATTTTGCTCCTTAGAACTATGCTTCTGGAGAACTTAAATACTTTCTCTGGCATCTAATTTAATAAGCTACTGTAAAAGGAGATGTTACAAAAGTATACAGCTCTAAGATTGTTGTTGTGTGACATTTTGTACCTGTTTTGGCTAACCAGAGTTGTGACTACATTCTCATCATTATATCAGATGCATTTAAATAAGATATGTGATTCATGCATGTAGCCCACTTTTTTCCCACTCTCTTCATGTTTTTCATTGACAGCTTAAATTTAAAAGATGCAAGCTAGGTTAATGCATATCCCTTTTAGGGATGTATGGGTTTACAGTACATCTTTGTTAGCTAGTATATGCCATAAAGTCAGTACACATTATTATTTATTAATTTCTTTATTCAAATTAACCTACAATACAGCCACATTAGTCCACATAAACCAGTGTTTTTGTTTTGCTCTTCAGTTAATTTGAGACCTTTTTTTTGCTCTTCAGTTAATATGAGACCTTTTTTTTTTTGGTCCTCACCTGCCGTTTGCCCCCAGACCATTTTTGTTAACCCAATGCGGCCCTTGCAACTGAAAAGGTTGGACACCCCTGGTCTAGAATAAACCCTTGGCAAGTAAAATAATAATTCTAACAAACAGACAAATGTCTTCAGATGAGCAATGTCTAACTTTTTCTTTCTTTTTTCAAAGGACACTACCCTGGAAAGAAACAGACAGAGATGGTACTTAAGGCAAGAGGTCTCTCTCCCCCTCCACTCTGTGAAGAACCTCCTAGATAAACTCCCAGACCTACAGAAATCTGGACTGGACAATGGAACAGCCACAGAAGATGTGGCTAACCCCTTGTCCATGGTGGCAGAATGCACTACACCAGCGGAACCCACAGAAACCAGTGAGTGGTCTGAGGAACAACAAACGGCTATTGCAAAATTACCCACTAGTAGCCGAGGCACTGTCTGAGCCCACGGTGTAGGCAAAGACTCGTGTGTGTGTGTGTGTGTGTGTGTGTGTGTGTGTGTGTGTGTGTGTGTGTGTATATATGTATGTGTATGTATACATATATATATATATATATATATATATATATATATACATACAAAGGAAGAATAAAAAGCAGGACCAGTGCAAGAACCCATTCTGCAACTGAGGACTTATTGCTGGTAAGCGCTGCTGGGAAAGGTTGGTCATAATGTAACTAACAGGCAAGTGTTAAGCAGCACACACACATGCTCAAAATTCAAAAATGAAAGCACAAGCAGTACACCAAACATTGTCAGAATTCTGTGTCCCTTTCACAGAAAGTGCACGGAGAGAAAAAAAGAAATGAAGGTAAGTTGTCAAGAAGTGTACACAAGCAATAAACAAAATACATTTCTAGCCCTGAAATACACTTTCCAATGCTTAAATATAACACCTTCAAGGAAGATATCGTAGCAAGTAAAATAATGTAGTTAAGTTGTTAAAATACGCATTTGAAGTAAATCCTAATCTTTTCTTTCACTGCAGTTCTCAAAAGATGTACATTCTTATTACAAAAACAGCCCTAATATTCAATAAGCCCAGTTCTAAACAATACCTTCTGATAAGGCTCACTTGATATTAATACAATTGCCAGTATGCTTCAGATAATAAAAATACATTAAAAAATATTTAAAAAGGCAGTACTTTTGTGGGAAATGTTCCCAAATGGGGATTTGTGAAGCCTGTAGCCAATTGCTAGTACTGTGAAGCCTCAGAGCTGCTTTTCCTTGATGCAACAAGAACGTACTGAAGCTGTCTGCACTCTGACTGCTGATTTCCCTCCAAGGCACTAGACAAATAGCAGTTAAAGTGTAGATATGGAAAGGAGCAACTACATTTTTTTCAAAACTGGACAGATGTTGCATCTTGTCCAGGATGCAACCCCAAAAGCCAAAGGTTACTGCATTAGAGAGAATGATGAACTTCCGTAACTGTCTGTTCTGAATGGTGGCAAACAGATCTACTTGAGTTCCACACAGATGGATTATTTCCTGGAAAACACTATTACGCAAGTGCTACTTGTGTGTTTGGGGGGGGGGGGGGGTTCTATCCTTGTCCAGCTAGCTTGCCTGTCACAAAATTATACTCTGATGGAATGGAAGTACTTTGTAGAGACAGAGTGGCTGCACAGCAAGTTACCAAGCTAGCGCTGATAATTTACAAAGGAGGTAGGATCTGGATCCCCCTTGTTTATGTATCACATCACCGTGGAGTTGTCTGTAATGATTAACAGAAGCTCTGGAACCCACAGATGGTTCATGGTTTTGAGTGTATTCATCAATGCCATCATTTCCTTGAGGTTTATGTGCTTTCCTTTCTCCTAACAGTCCTAAAACAACTTGCATTTTACCCCCTTGGAAACAGCTCCCTGATGCATCGTTGGTTATAGACTGGATAGGGGTGAAGGGGATGGAGAATCTGTGTCGAGGGATAACAGATTCATCCACCACTGCAGCTCTCTCTTGACAAACTTGGCATTTAAATTTGAAAAACGGCGGGGTCCTGCTGTTGAGTCCAGAATCATTTGAGAAACCACAGAATGTCTCTCACATGTAGCCTGTCTAGAGGAAGCATGAGAATTATAGACATTATATATCCTAATAGCCTAATATAGTCTCTGGCTGTTGTGTGATTCTGGAGGGAAAACACCAGATATTGTTCCTAATCAGGCACTACCCCGTCCTGAAGTAGGAAGGTCATCATGGGGGCTGTATCAAGGAAACAGCACAGAAACACTATCCTGTCAGATGGAATGTGTGATTTTTCTAGAATAAACTGAAAAAACAGGTTGTGAAGAAGATTATTGACAACCAAGAAAGAGTCTGCAAAAATAAGGCAATTGTGTAAAAAAGGAAAAATATGCATTCCCTGTAACCTGCAATAAGGTATTTTTGAAGTTAGACACTTTGTAAACAGTGCTGGAGATGCTGACAACCCAGGTGACAGAGAAAAATGAAAATAAGAACCAGACACACAAAAATCTTAATTGTCTGAACTTTTTATGAAAGTGAATGTGATGACAAGCATTTTTTAAATCTAGAGTCACTAGAAAAATCAAATGAGGAATGAGAGGTAACAGAGACTGTAAACAGTTTTTTTTTAAATATTGGAATCTTGATACATACATGGTTAGAAGGGAAAGATCCAACACAAGTCTCCAGGATCCCTCTTTCTTTGACACAAGAAATATTCCTCAATATAATCTTTCTTCTATTTGCTTTAGTGGGAAAAGTTCTAATAGTACTTAAGGAAGCATTTGATCCATGATATGAGAAAAAAGTAGGTGTGATTAATGGGATTAGAAGGAATCATGTGATATGCAGGAAGACAGCTGTAATCTTTTTTTGTATTATTTCCAAGACTCAAGAGGTTGACCTAATCTGGTGGCAAGGACATTTTGAGACAAGATTAAAGGATTGCTAGGGGAGGGGAAGAGACTGTTGAGTAGAAACTGCCCTAGGGCTTGGAATTCTTTCTTTTTGTAACCACTCTACCACTGCTTTCTAAAATTTTATTCCTCTGACTTTTGCTGTGATTTCTTGAAGAGCTTTCTATAAAAGGACCCTGGATTAGAAAAGGAAAGCGCAGTTGTGTAAAAAGAAGTTACGTCTTACCATAACGTTCCATCTGTGTTGTGGATCTTCACTAATTCTTGACTGCGAGTTCAGTTCTGAGCCTCGGAACAGACATGGCTGTTTACTTCAACTCGCACCTCTCAAACTCTCAAGCTAGACTCTACCCATAATGCTCCTCTCTAAATTACCTCAGACTGAGTTTGCCTAAAATAGTGGCAGACAAATAAGAATAGGAGACCAGATCTTTGTCCCTATTATGAAGCCAGTCTTGGAAGTATTCGATCCACTAAAAGTCATAGGTTGGGGGAAAGATGGGGAGAATGTCAAGGATTAGTGGACAGACAACACAGATGGAACGTTATGGTAAGATATAGCTTCTTTATCTGATGTTGTCAATCTTGACATAATCCTTGACCGTGGGACAAAGTCCCTAGCTACCTGAACCTTGGGAGGGTCTCACGGAAGAATATTCAATATTCCTGAGCACCATCGAGCCGAATGATGCACGTTCCCTAGAGACCTGGTCCAGTTTGTAATAAGTGATAAAAGTATGAAGGAGATGACCATGTGGCTGCTGCGCAAATATCATCTAAAGAAGCTCTGGCATTAAAATCCCCAGAAGCTGCTACAGCTCTAGTTCAGCAGGCTTTCAAAGGGCGTGGTGGGTGAAGTCCCTTTGAATGACAGATAAAGGTGATACAATCTCTGAGCCATTTAGCCAAGGTAGCTTTGGAAAGTGGGTTATCTAAGGAATGTGAGGAAAAGGCAACAAACGGTCAGATTTTCAGATATTCTTTGTTCTGTGAAGATAAAAACGTAGCTGCCTATGAACATCTAATAAAGTGTAGACAGTACTCTCCCTCATTGGAGAAATTAGGGAAAAAGACTGGTAGTTGCAAGGTTTGACTGATATTAGATTCTGAAACTACCTTTGGTAAGAAGGAAGGATTAGTCCTGAGGGAAACCCTGTCCTTGTGAAATATTATATAACGGGGCTTGCATGACAAGGCTTGAATTTCCAATACTCTTCTTGCGGAAGTAACAGCTAATAAAAAAAGAACAGTAAACAACCACAGGGAGGCAAGATGCCCACAAACACTGTAAACCAAACACATACCAAAGCACCAAACACCAGGAGGTCTAAAAAAATGCACGAGACTGTGGATCAGGCAGGCAGCAGTTTAATAACTATTAAAGCACTACAACTTCTTTGGGTTTTTGTCCCCAAGGAATTCATCAGATGACACAAGCATGCTGCTAACCTTTCTTTTTTGTACCCTAAACCCCTCCCATCATCAGTTTATTAGTCCATTAAACAATTATTCCATCAGGCAGATTAAATCTCATTACAAGATAAAATTGCATGAAACAGAAATCAATTAGTTCTAAGACATAATTTTCTCTTTTTTGAATGAGAGTTTTTCAAACAGACCAAAGGGGTGGCTTTGACTTATGCCAATATCGTCCTGTCAGTTTGGGAGGAGAAATTAGTATTCTCTTCAGAATACGCTAGATTTGGGAAATATTATAGGGGTTATTTGGACATTTGCATTTTCTGGATGGGAACAGAAGCTGAATTAATGGAATTTGTTAACTACCTTAACCAAACCACTGATTTTTTAAGGTTTACTCATTGTATTACACACAAAGAAATGCACTATTTGGATGTTACTATACAAAAGATGGAAGGGGATAGAAAATTCAAGTCCACCATATATCATAAAGATAACTTCTCCAACTCCTGTCTTTATTTTACCAGTTTACACCCCTTTAAGCAAAAAGGTATTCTTGAGGGTCAGTTTATACACTAATTCAAGGATGACTTCTACTAATAATGAATATGAGATAGAAAGTCTGAAACTAAAAGAATGGTTTCTTGCAAGAAAGTACCCCCTAGAATTAATTGAAGTGATGAAGGAGGAACAAGATGGTAGATGTGGGAAATATGGTCCTATATTAGGTATAACCATCGAAGATAGGGGGGACACTAACTAACAAAGGATGCTACTAAGGATTTTATGAACCAAAGGGAGAATTTTGCATTGATTTTTAGTACTGACACCCAGGGTTATCAGGGATGTTATTTGCAAAAACTGGCAGAAATTTGGGTGTTGTTCTGATTTGGAAGTTATATTTAAAACACCACTTCAGTTCACCTACAGGAAGGGCAGGAATTTAAAAGACCCACTAGAGAATAGGAAGGTACTGTCTAATAGAAGGAGAAATGGTACCTTCAAATGCAGGACTTGTTCCCAGTGCCCCTACATTGAGAATGAGGAGTCTAAGTATCACAGGTAGAGACAGAGTTATAGAAGCAAATATGTTTTCTTGTGGGAGTTATTTACCTAGCTACCTGTAAGTATTGCATGGCATTTTATACAGGTAAAACTACCCGGAAGTTAAAAAGGAGACTATATAAACGTTTTAAAGAAATAAAGAATCAGGATATAAAAAAATGCTCTGTATAAACATTCTTTAAATTGAACCAACGCTTGCTGGAATTTTTTTTGTCTTAGAAAAAGTTAAAAAGGACCCTAGGGAAGGTCCCTGGGAAAATAAGACTGGGGTCATTGAACTTTTCTGGCAGTTAGTTTTAGAAGCCAATAGACCCCCGGGCCTGAACGAGCATATTTCCATTGTCTCGGTACTTAAGATGAGAGCTGCTAAATTGTAGGCTTCTTGGAAGGTTCATGTAAATTGGAAGGCAGTATTGTTCAATAACATTTTTGGGTTACATACTACACATTTTATATACTTTATATTTTTATTAATGGTTTTAACATCTCATTTCAATTTTTACATTGTTTTACTATTGAATTTAGAAAGGGTTTATTATAATTGATTTATGTTTCATGTGATTTTATACTTTAAGCTTGTAATGAGATTTAATCTGCTTGATGGAATATATGTTTAATGGACTAACAAACTGATGATAGGAGGGGTTTAGGGTACAAAAAATGAAGGTTAGCAGCATGTTTGTATCATCTGAAGTCCTTGGGGATGCAAACGCAAAGAAGTTGTACTGCATTAATGGTTATTAAACTGCTGCCTGCCTGATCCACAATCTCGTGCATTTTTTAGACCTCCTGGTGTTTGGTGCCTTGGTATGTGTTTGGTTTATAATAAAAAAAAGAAGTTATACACTCACCATAACGTTTCATGTGTAGTGTCCATCTCACCTTCATTCTTACTAGGGATGGGTTTGGACCCAATCCTCAGATCCAACTTGGCCTTATATACAAGCTTGAGTTCTTCCACTAGCTAGTGGCTAAACCCTAACCCATCATGCATCAGGAGAGCTTGTTTGCAGCTATAAAAAAGAATATAAAATAAGGATAGCTTAATACCTTATAGAGCAATCAAGAAGGTCAGCGATCACTAATAGCCAATTTTATCAACTTGGTCTTTCAGGAGCAAAAGGCTGGGGGAAAGGAGGGTGGGATGTAAGAATAAATCTCGCCTTCATTCTTACTAAGGTTGGGACAGCATCTCTAGCACCATCCTTCTTGGGTGGCTCAAGGGAGAATAACTAAGGTTTGGACAGCATCTCTAGCACCATCCTTCTTGGGTTGCTCAAGGGAGAATATTCTTCAGAATTGTGGAACCAAAAGAGGCCCTGTTCCTGGAGGCCAAATTGACTTTGTAATGAGTGATAAAGGTATGTGGTGTTGCCCACATTGCTGCAGCACAAATGGTATCAATTGGCAGTCTAACCAATGCGGAAGAGGCTGCAATAGCTCTTGTAGAATGCCCTTTTCTTTTATGGGAAAGATCTCTGTTCTGTGATTTATAAACAAAGGTTATACAATCTGAGAGCCATTTTGAAAGTGTCACTTTGGAAACTGGAGCACCTTTCTTTGAAACTGCAAAAGATACGAATAGTTGGTCAGATTTTCTGAAGTCCTTAGTCCGATGTAAGTAGAAGCGTAATTGTCTATGTGCATCCAGTTGGTGCAACATGTATTCAACCTTATTCTCGTAATTTGGAAAAAATACTGGTAGCTCTGTGACGCCCGTGCACTGGCTCAGCAATCAAGGAGCCTCAATCCTCACCACTAACACCAGTGAGGGGCATCCATATAGGGAAAGGATAACAAATATACACACAGTAAAGTACAAATTTCCTTAACAGCAGACAGAGATCACAGTCAGTCTGGGGCTGGTTTCTCCCTTTCTCTCCAAATCCCCAATAAGACTCCCCACTGGCACAGCTATAGGGTCCAGATCTCAGCTAGTGGACAAGCTAAAACCTCCAGCACCCTCTCTGTCCAACCAGTGCTTCATGTCCCTGCTCAAGTGGCTGACACACACACACTGAGATAAGTTCTATACAATCACACAGACACTCCTGGGGAAGGCTGGCACAGATTCTCCAGCTGTGCCCCCTTTCTGCCCAGTCTAAAAGGTAGTACCAGCTGCCACCACCCACTATTATCAGCTACTAAAAAGGTCCTTAACAAAGGGTGTCCAATTACTAATGTGCAATATTATTTTCCAAATGGCAAGTGTGACTGAACAGCAAAGCTTATTGGACAGTATCACTACATACATGCAATGTACTTTAGAGCTTAAATTATCTTTACACAAAACAGCCACAGTTGAAATGTTTAAAAATATTTAATAATAAATAATAAAAGCACAAGACAATACTTCTTACTACACACTGCTAGTCAAGAGTTCAGAGATCAAAGATATGTACTTAAAATAATACAGTAGAAATGTTCTGACATCAATACAGAAAAAAACTAATCTAATATTCCTATTTCTCAGCTATATCTAAGAGAAAACATAGTTCTAAAATAAACTTACATATAAAGCAAGACAGTGCTGGTGATGTTGGATGTTCTGAAGACAAATGCTAAATGCTCTGAGTCTCTCTGTCCTTAAATTGATAACACAGTACCACTGATTCATTTCAGATTATATCATTTCTTTCTAGTTCCCAGGCTAACAGAAACTCAGAGGTTAATAGCCCTTTTGATTTTGCAGCTAAGGAAGCCAAACCAATAAAAGAAATTATACATGTAAATTCTAGCCATTAATTCTGGCCTCAAAACAATAGGCAGAATGCCTCCCTCTAGACATCATGGCTCCAAGTTTTAGATCAAAGAATTTCACAATGCTTGACTTATCAGCGTTCTTACAGCAGAGTGCACTGTTGTTACATTTTTTTCAGTTCAACATCCAATACAGTCTTTTCACATTTAAGAGAACAAGCCTGTGGCTTACATTAATATTTACAAATGACAGAATTATCTGCAAAAATGTATCTAGCTAGGCTGGCAGCCTTCACATATCTTCACCCCCCCCCCTCCCACGGAGAACTCAAGCTAATTTTTCAAGTGACCCCCTTGAGAAATGTTGCTTGAGAGGTAAGGTCTGAGTATACCTTATTAGATTCTGTACATACTTTGGGTAAAAAGGAAGGGTTTGTTCGTAAGGAGACCATGTCTCTCTGGAAAAGCATGTAGGGGTTTTATTGACAAGGCTTGCAGCTCCAACTCCCTTCTAGCAGAAGTAATTGCTATCAGAACAGTTTTCCAAGTCAAAATTTGAGTTCACAGGATGATGCTGGCTCAAATGAGGGAAAAAATTAAACAGGATAAAACAAAATTCAAGTCCGGTGGTGCAGGAGGGTCTTTAATAGGTGGTCTTAATAAAAAAGTACCTTTAAGAAAGGCTTTGCATAGTCTGTGACGCACAATATTGAGGCTTGATTCACCTAAATGGAAATTGGCCATCTCCGTTAGCTGAACTCTAATAGTAGCTGCGTCTGTGTCTTCACTGAATAATTTTGCCAAGAATTCTAGGATGGAACCTACTGGGGCAGAAAACGGGTCAATATTTTTATTAGAAGCACATAAAGAGAATCTTTTCCATTTGCTTTTATATATCTTTCTCACTGAAGCCTTATGAAAAGAAATTAGGATGTGTTTACTGATGAAGAAAGGTTGGGGAGCCTGGCTATGTATGGAATCGGAGGAGCCAAGCTGTAGCTGTAAACTTGAAGGTTTGAAGGGAAGGATGGAGCATTCCTGATGCATGAGTCAGAAGGTCGAACTGGGTCCAGGATCCAAGGGTCCACCCAGAGATGAGGCCACAGGAAGCAGACCCAGATTTGACGAGGGCAGTATGGGGCGATGAGTATCAAGTCCCTTTCCAAGTAACTGGATTTCTGAAGAACTTTGGGTATCAACGAAAGGGGGGGAGGGAGCATAGAAGACACCGGAGGGCCAATCGTATACAAGTGCATCCCTTGATGACTCCCACAGAGAGCGGATCAGGGCAAAGTAGCTGCTGGATTTGGCATTCGTGGATGTTGCAAAAACGGTCCCATTTATCGAAAATCTTTTCTGCCATTTCCTGTTTTAGGGACCACTCGTGTGGCATCAGAATCGCTTTGCTGAGTTTGTCTGCAATCACATTTTATTTCCCCAGTATGTGCATTGCTATCAGAAAGCATTGGGAGGAGGTTGCCCAGTGCCAGTTTATTGTTTGTGCGAATGACATTCTATCAGCTGCAATGTGCCGAAAAACAGAATGTCGAATGCACAAGCAGTTTTGCACCAGATAGTCGACTCCACTTATGTGAATGCACAACTTCATTCGCATAAGTGGAAATCGACTATCTGCACGGAGATTGTGGTACAGTGGGGAGTGGAAATTCATCCACATTCCCACTGTAGTGCGATCTTGAGTTAGAATATACAACTAGGGTGTGTGTGTGTGGGGGGGGGTTGCCCCCCTGGAAAAACATGATAGATGTATTGATTTACATCAGCTCCTATAAGGCTATCACGTGGTGGTTTCGACAACAATATCAAGTCAAATGCGTCGAGCATTTGGTCCAACATTGTGAACGGTAATTTTTTTTTTACTTTCGGTATTACCATTTGTTTATTTCAACGAAAGTTTTTTTTTTCCGTTCGAATAAACAGTAAATCCCTGTCCCATACTCTCAGGGACTTCCGACAAAGGGGGTAAGATCTGGTTCCTCCTTGTGTGTTTATGTACCATACAACTGACATGTTGTCTGTATGTATTGCAACAGTTCCCAGCGAAAGAGTCTTGAATTACTTGCAATGCTAAAAGCACCGCTCTCATCTCCAGGACATCGATGTGCAAATGGGCCTCGTGATCCTGCCAAGTGCCTTGGACTGTTTTTGAGAGATAATGCTCCTCCACCCTATATGAAAAGCGTCTGTGGTCATAGTGTCTAATGGTTGAGAAGTACAAAGGGTCGACCTAGCGTCACGAGTGGAGTAAAGTCACCAACGAAGGTCTTTTTTGCAAGACTCCGTTATCAATATTTTGTGGGACATGGGCAGTTCTTGCATCAACCACTGAGTGGACAGTAGCCACTGGAGAATTCTCATATGCAGATGTGCTAATGGAATCAGGGCTATTGCTGCTGCCATGGTCCCCACAACTTTAAGAGCTGTCCTTGCTTGCACTTTTTTCTTGGAAAGAAGGTATATGACCCGACACTGTAGAACGTGTACCCTTTCTGGTGGAAGTTTTGCCATCATGTTTGTTGTATCTAATTCTGCTCCTATAAAAACAATATTCTGAGACAGCAGCAAGGCAGATTTCTTGTAGTTTATTCTGATTCCTAGGTGAGAGCAGAACTGCAAGGTGGTCTCTCTCTCTCTCTTTTGTTAGTAGATGCTCAGTGGCGGTGGTTAGGAGTCAGTTGTCTAAGTATGGAAACACTCAGAATCCTAGGCGTCTCAAGTGAGCGCTACTACCACCATACACTTGGTGAAAACTCTAGGGGCTGTAGTGAGGCCAAAAGGCAGAGCTCGAAACTGGTAGTGGCCAGCTCCCAGCCAAAAGTGCAGGTATCTCCTGGATCACCTGTCCATTTTTATGTGAAAGTACGCATCCTGGAGGTCTATCAAGCACATCCAATTGTCTTTTCCCAGAAAAGGGAGTATTGACTGCAGTGTTACCATCTGGAACTTGAACTTTCTTACAGATTTGTTTAGGTTGCTGAAATCCAGAACTTGTCTCCAGTCCCCTGTTTTCTTTGGAACTAATCTTGAGCAAGTTCCGGATCCTATTTGGTCTGCAGGGACTGTTTGGATGACTTCTGTCTAGCAACTTTTGAATTTCTAGAGTTGCCTGTTCCCTTTTACTGGGTGGAACATCTGGGATGTCTTTTATGCTTGGGACGGGGAAGGAAAAAGGTATGGAATAACCTCTGGATCTGATGCTTTGTACACACTTGTCTTTTACTGTTAGCCAGGCTTTTGGATACAAAGATAAGTGGCCACAGACTGCCTCCAGAGATGGATAGGCGTGCCTCCGTTCAGGAGCACTGAAAAGGTTACCAGGGAAGGATTCCCTGTTGCCCTGATTCTGCAGACCCCCTCTGCCGTGTGGTCAGCATCTTCCATTACCACTTCCCCTTCTGCCCCTGGGGAAAGAATCACCATGTGTGTCCTGGAAAGCTCTCTGGGATTTTCGAAACCATATATTCCCACTTTCTTTTTGACCTTTGGGATAAGGTCTGGTAGGTAGGGAAAAAGGACAGTTGTGTACACTTACTATAAATGTAGATGTTCGAGTGTATTCACTGTTGCAGTCATCACACTTGGGTTATCTGCCTGCAGGTAGCCCTCAGTCGGCCCGAATACCAGAGACTTAGTATTTCTGTGTCAGTTGCTGTCGCTCCAGGTCTGACATCAGGTCATCAGGGGTATAAAAACAGGCAGCCGAAGCCATTACATCAGTTTTTCTTGCCCCAAATGTCAGGAGCCCCCAAATAGGGAGCTAAGTTATGGTGGAAAAAACACCACCAGTAAAAAGAAAACACCCATAGCTCTGTAAGGGGTGAGTAATACATTTAGAGAAGTACAGAGAGAGAGAGAGAGACAGAGAGACAGATGGGGGCTGAAGGGTGGGAAACCAGGAGTGCAACAGTGAATACATTCGAACATCTACATTTATGGTAAGTGTACACAACTGTAGTATGTTCTTCGTGTTTCACTGTTGCAGTCATCACACTTGGGTTGATTTCCAAAGCTGAAGAATGGGTGGAAGCAGTCAAGAAGGGATTGGGGCTGGCTAGTATGCCCTGCAGGACTACTGTAGGAAAACCTTACTATGGATTTGGAAAATATAGGCAGGTGGTAATGCTTGCTGAAGGTGTGAACAGAACTCTAGGTAGCAGCTTCCAGGATGTCCCTGGTAGGGAATCCCCTGAGGAATGCTGTAAAGGTAGAAGTTGCCCTAGTGGAATGTGTTCTGACCCCCTGAGGGATTGGTTTCCCATGGTGCTTGTAACAGAAATTGATGCAATGTGCTATCCATTTGGAAACTGTTTGCTTTGAAATGGCCTTCCCCTCTGCCCCCGTTGCAAAGCTGACTAAGTAACTGGCCAGATTTTCTGAAGGGCTTAGTCCTATCAAGGTAGAATCTGAGCTGTCTGTGCACGTCCAAGGAGTGCAGGATCCTTTCCCCTTTATTTTGAGGATTAGAGAAGAAGGTAGGAAAGTGGATGGATTGACTGAGAGCCACACTGGACAACACTTTACGCATAAAGGAAGGGTTAGTCCTGAGGGAAACCCTGTTCACATGGAAAATAATGAAAGGTTCCACAGCCATAAGTGCTTGTAGCTCAGACACTCTTACAGCTGAAGTGATGGCCAGAAGCAAGGCTGTTTTCCAAGAGAGGAATTTTAACTCTAGTGATGCTTCAGGCTCAAAATGGGGGTAGCGTGAGCTTTTCCAGTACAAAGTTAAGGTCCAAAGCAGGGTTGGGTGCTCTCCTTGGTGCCCTTAAGTTGTTTGCCCCTCTCAGGAATTGTTTGATAACAGGGTGAGAGAAGAGAAGTGGGCTCAGTGTTGTAATGAGCCGAAATAGCAGATGCATGGACCTTAATTGAGGAGGATAGGCCTCTGTGGAGTAGAACTGCTAAGTAATCCAGGATTAGAGGCAGAGAGGGCAGGGTTGCATCCTCTCCTTTAGATTGAATCCAGGAGCAGTACTTTTTCCACTTATCAGCATAGGATTTCCTTGTACTTGGTCCTCTGGCTTCAAGGATGACATCTAGCACCTGCTTACTTAGGCTGGTTACTTGGGGAGAATGCAAGGAATAAGCCAGGCTGCAAGATTTAGGGTTTGCAGTTGTGGATGCAAGATCTGTCCCCCCTGCTTAGAGAGCAGGGTTGGGTTCTGGTGTAGGTGCCAGGGTGGCACCAGTGACGAGCTTCGCAGGAGTGGGTACCAGTGTTGGCGTAGCCAGTCCGGGGCAATCAGAATTGTCCTTGGTCTGTCCTGTCTTATCTTGAGCAATACTCATGAGCGGACGGGCAGATGGGGAAAGGCATAGATTGAGATATTTACCCTCTGGAATTATAGGGCATCCACTTTCCAGGCCCTGCTGTGACGTGTTCTGGTGCAAAATCTGCTGAGCTGGTGATTGCAGGGGGGAGGTAAAGAGATCCACCTCTGGAGTCCCTCATTTCTGAATCAGAAGGTTGAAGGTTCTGGGATCTAGTTGCCACTCATGTGGGTCTAGGAGATTTCTGCTTAAATCATCTGCCAGTGAGCTTTGTCTGCCTGGCAGGAATTGAGCTTACACATGGAACTGCATGTCCATGGCCATGTTCCACAGGGCCATGGCTAGCCTACAGAGTGGTTAAGAGTGGGTTCCCCTGCTTGTTGATGTACCACAACTGTGGTGTTGTCTGTTTTTATTAGCAGGTGTCCTGGAGAGAGAAGGGATCTGAAAGTGGTCAGGGCATGCTGCAAAGCTAGCATCCCTTTCTGGTTGATGTGCAGATGCATTTGATTTGGGCTCCAGTGGCCCTGAATGCACTTGCAGTCCATGTGTGTCCCCCCCCCAAGCATAGTCTGATGCATCGGTGGTTAGTGGCATGTGGTTGGGTAAAGGGCAGTCCCTTGTTGAGGCTGCATGCTGCTGCCCACCAAAGGAACTCTGTCCTTAGACAGGGTATTATGGGAATGACAGTTTCCAGGTCCTAAGAATGTTGGCACCAAAGACTTAAGTACCACTGAAGTTTCCTCATATGCAGTCTGGCATATGGAATTAGTAGGATGCATGAAGCCATGAACTCTGGGGCATGTAGGATTTCCCTTGCGGACAGCTGGGTTCTGGTGGCCATTTGAGTAAAATACCCTGTCAGATAGGTTTGTTTTTCTGGAGTGAGGAATGCAATCTTGGATGCAGTGTCCAAGCTTGCTCCCAGGAACACAATCTTTTGACTGGGGACTAGTTTTGATTTATTTTCGTTGATGGTGTACCCCAGGGAGGTTAGAAGGTTTTTTACAAATGTCAGGTGCTGCAAGAGCATTTCCTGACTGTCTGCCTGAATCAGGCAGTCATCCAAGTATGGGTAAATTTAAATATTTCTCTGTCTGCAGTAAGCAATGGCTGGGGCCAGGCATTTTGTGAATACTCTGGGAGCCGTGGATAAGCGAAAGGGAAGTGCAGAGAACTGATATTGCACAGGTCCTGCCCTGAAGCGTAGATATTTTCTGCATAACTTCCTTATAGGGATGTGCAGATAGGCTTCTTTTAAGTCTAAGGTGACTAACCAGGCATCCTTGGCTAGCATAGGTAGAAGCTGCTGCAGAATGAGGATTTTGATTTTTGGTACCACCAGGAAGGTGTTGAGAATGGAAAGATCCAGGATGGGGTGCCAAGTGCCCTATTTTCTGGGCAACAAGAAGTGTCTCAAAAAGAACCCTTGACCTATCTGTTCCGCAGGAATGGGCTGAATTGCCTTTATAGAGAGCAGGGACTGAACTTGGTTTTGAGCCTCTGCCCACTGGTTTAGAGGGAGGTCTGGGAACCCTTTTGGGGTTGGCAGTGAGTGGAAGTAAAATTTGTACCACTGGGATACAATGTTGAGGACCCAGCAGTCTTTGGCAATGGGAATCCATTTTTTTGCATGAAGGCCAAGTTTTCCTTTAGGGGCACAAGCAGTTGGGCAGAGCACGGGAGTGGAGATGAGCAGTCATTCAGAATTCTTTCTAAAAGGGGGTGGTTTAGCACTCCCTGCTTTAGAGATGGAGGCATTCCAGTGCTTAGATCTCTGCATACCGTGAGACTGTAGTCTGGGTGGTCTGTTTCTCCTGGGTCTAGTTTGAGATGGCCTTGAGGGAGCTGGAAAGGACCAATGTTTCGAGGTACAATGCCTACTGAATCCAGGAGGCTGTACTTGCAGAAATTCTTTGACTGTCTGCATAGATTTAGCTTTTTCTTCCATCTTTTTAAAAACCTCTACTGCTTTGGTGCCAGATTGTCCTTGTTCAGTGGAGCGAATGTCTAGTAACTTAAATGTGACATGATCTGGCAAGGTCTGCTCCTTAAGCCAAGCATGTCTTCTCAGTACAGAACCAGTGATTGCTGCCCTGCAAGATGCTTCTAGGGCGTCAAAGCCACACTGCAATGTATGCTTGCTGACTGGTTTGCAGAATGCATAAACTCTTGCAATTCTTTATTTTCTGCACAGTCTGTAAAGGTAGCTATTTTTTGCTTAACAAGTTCCATAATATGTTGTTGGTACTTCAGCATGTGAAACTGACAATTCAAAGCCCTAATGGCAAGTGTTGCAGAGGTATATACTTTTGGCAAAAATTAGTGATATTAAATGGAATAAGAACATGTATTTTTTTCTCAACTGATGTTAAGTCTTTATACGAATTTAAATCATAATTTTGGCTTGGAAGCATTGAGATTCTTTTTAGGTAGTTCACCTGTTACATAACATATAATAGAGTTGGTTTATTTTTGTTTGACTCATAATTTTTTTGAATTTAATAATGACCTTTACAAGCAAAAAAAAGGAACAGCTATGGGGGCTGCCTTTGCCCCCATGTATGCTTATTTATGTATGGGTCTTTTTGGAGAGAAAAGGTTTTGTCTGTTACAATAAATTAATTGCAATATTTGTGGCTGGTCGTATTTTATTTTCATATTTCTGGTTTGTGGTTATACAGTATATACTTTCTTACCCCATCTGTCCAAAGCTCTGGAATCTCTGTCTGAAGGGGTGGGATTCTTAGCTGCAGTTGCCTTGATACCCATAGTTCTCTGGGAAATGATCTCTGGGTCAGCAATAAGATTTCTGAAAAGAAATTTGTGAGAGGCAGGTACTCTGCAGTACCTGTCTGGTTTCCTAGGAGCAGGGGGTAAAGTATCAGGAGTAAGACTGGATTCCATGAAGACATCAACAACTTCCAGGACTGGTGGTATTGCTAAAGGCCTGAGGTGTGGCAAGTCTAGAAATTCTCTTAGAGTCTCTTGTTGGACTGAGGATAATCTTGGCATTCCTAGTGGAAATGCTCTCTTAATGTATGTAAGGTTTCACCAAAAGAAAAATCCTCTGGAGGAAAAGCAGAGGGAATGGATTCCTATACATCAGTATCCACATAAGCAAATAAGGGCATGTCTTCATAATCAGAAACTTAAGAGTCGACGGACTCTTGGTCTGTTGCAGCTGCTGGGGACTGGTCTCTTTTTCTCTTAGCAGGGGAAGGCTCACTTCCCCTAATCAGCATAATAAGGTCTTCTGCCATTCTAAACATTTTATTTTGTGGCAAGGGAGATGCATGTGCTTTGGTCGTTGGTTTTCTAGGCGTAGAGCGTACTCTTGGCCTTAGAAACGCTGTAGTTTTAGACAGAACTGAAGTAGTCGGTTTGTGTCGAATATCAGTAGTGCAAAGAACTTACTCAGAAGCCGGTGCCTACTCAGCAGCTCCGGACCCATCCAAGGTAGAGACATCCGCCAGTTCCATAGTCGAAGAGTCTCGCAGTATACTGGACTCCAAACGTGTCTCAGTAGAGGTCTGCGAATCCAATGAAGCAGGCATCAGGGGCTGCAAAAGCGCCTCAATGAGTACCGGTGAACTGGCGACTAGCTTAACGGAAGCGTCGTCGGCAGCTTTGTACCTATGCGTTGTCTCTCTCTGTCTTTATCCTTGCATTTTTTCAGAATATCGGTAGTTAGACGGCTTACCAAAATCATTTCGGAATATGGAGTTCGATCACGAAAGTATTTAGCGACAATAAGGGCCTGACGACTAATGGTTCGGGTGTTGAACAAGGCACAAAACCGACAGCGAGGTACATCGTGGTATGGGCCTAGACAGGTGGCGCAGTAAGAATGAAAATCTTGGTGTGGTATTTGCTTTCCACAGGCAAGACAATAATTAACTTTTTCTGACATCAGTTACAGCAAGAAAAAAGGATCCCCAATGGGGTACTTAGCTTTAGAAGACTTCAGGATGATTCAATTTGTAAATGAAAACTCAGGAAGTGGCCAACCGGCACTTGCAAATTGCTTCTGCTTCAGGCTCCTCGGCAAGAAAGGCTGATGTAATGGCATTGGCTACCTGTTTCTATACTCCTGACGACCTGACGTCTGTCCTGGAGCGACAGCAACCGACGCAGAAATACTAAGTCTCTGGTATTCGGGCTGACTAAGGGCTACCTGCAGGCAGATAAACCCACGTGTGATGACTGCAACAGTGAAACACGAAGAACATGTGGACTCCTACGACAGAGAGAGTCTAGCCTTCTTGCCCACACCTGGTTAGTGTGTCCTTGACTTTAGACCCGAACAGAGAAGAGCCATCGAATGGGGCATTCACAAAGGAAGATTTAAAGGACTCCGCAAAGTCACACAAGCGCATCCAGGAATTTCTCCTTAGGGAAATTCCTGAACCCGATGCCCTGCTCATTCCACCCACTGCAATAAGAGATCATCCTCATGGAGGAGTTGACCACTGAATTTAAGGTGGAGAGCTGACAGTAAACCTTCTCTGACATCCCTTCAGCTACTTAACCTTGAAGGCCATCTCCTAGATCCTTCAGATCATCTCTCTGTAACCTAGTAAAGTCAGTGAGGTAATTCAGTGATCTAAGAGCAAACAACGCTGAAGAAAAAATGCGCTTTCCATCTCTGTCCATCGCATGAGACTCCTTGTTTGGTGGATGGACAGAAGAAGACATCTCTGAGAGTTCCTTCTTGGTGGCTACTGCCACCACCACAACATCTACTGGGACTCCCTTAGTTAAGAAATTTTTGTCTGATGGTGAGGTGATGAATTTATTTGGCCTCCGAGGAACAGGTTTCCATTGAATTTGGAGACTCCCATGCCTTTCGAGAAACTAAGTCCATACATTTGTCAAAAGGTGGAGACACCCAAGTGGAGGAAGGGGGACATCTGAAAGCCTTCAGGTACATGGACTCCTCTGCTGGAGGGTGGGTGGGCTTTCAGACGCCTCTCTAAGTATTTCTAGGATGTTTCCAAAGGAGACATCATCAGGAGGTGACCGTGGGGACCTTTCATATTCATTGAGGTCTGTATCCCAAGTGACAGACTCCTGTGGGGAGTCTAAATGCTTCCTCTTGCATAACCTCTTCTGAGGAACCTCTGAAGATGGGTACTCTGGGGAGATTTCAGAAGAGTGGGGGGCACCCTGTTGGGGCATCCTGAGGCCTAGGATCTCAGCATCCCTATGGATGCAAGGGTATAGATGCAGACACTGGTGCCTTTGGGGGAAGAATGGTCAGAGATGACAGTGGAGCTGCCTGTGGAGTCAGCACTCTCCACATCACCTCAAAAGCCTTCCGCCCATTGTCTGAGGAAACCCCCAGTTCCGAAGAACCAGAGGGAATGCCCAGAACCAAGGAGGGCAGCTCTAAGGCTGAGCTCACCCGTGCCGATGCCCCGAGAGGCAAAGTCGGATCCGACCACTGTCCGATTCGACTTCCTCCCCAGACCCGACTGGAGAGCATCAGCTCCTACATTCCACGAGTTCCAATGGAGCTGAGGACATTGTAGCTATGTTCGGATCCGAAGATCCCAAGATAGGTCTCAGTTCCAACAGTTCCACCAATATCAGCTCCAGACATTCTGGCTCTGAGGTCTGATCAGAGGAGGAATCAAAGCAGAAGGGGAGGATTTGGTTGGACCCGATAACTTGGCAAGCACCGGTGTCCTTAACAGCCTCTGCATCACTCAATCCACATCACCATCGGGCAGGCACCTGGAAGACAGAGTCATGGGGGCAGGAGATTTGGAAGGCTGGAGCAAAGGTGACCTAGGGTAGGGGATACTGGTTCTGATTCAGGGGACTGGCTCTGCAACTGAAACTCCACCGGCACCGAAACTGATTGAGCCAAAGAAGTAGGCCACTCGGATCAGACAGCTTTAGGAACTGGAGAGGAGACTTGAGAAATCTTTTTAGAAGGCTTCAATGGAGCACTGGAACAGGAAAATCTCTTCCCCGACTTGTCTGATTTTGATGAAGGAGACTGGTCAGACTTAGAAGAACTCGGACCTTCTTGTAATACTTTGGAGATGGAGGTTTTCAACAGACCTCTAAAAATCAACTTATTCTTTCTCGCCAAAACAGCCCTGTGATTGAAAGAGTGACAGACTGAACAAGACTCCTGGAGATGGACAGCTTCTCAACAGTACACACAACTAGTATGCCTATCAGTAATGGACATTTTTGCCTGCAGTTCTGGCATTTTTTAAACCCGGAGGGTTTTGAATCTTTGGAAAACAGTACAAGAACAGCAACTAAGAATAAGAAAAAAAAAAAAATATATATATATATATATATATATATATATATATATATTTTTTTTTTAATCAAACAACAAGTACAACATTAACCAACAGTTGTTTAAGAGAAAAAGAGAAAGGATGACACAGCCCTCTAACTTAAATGGGCTATGCCCGGAGGGATGAAAAAGGGAGGGGGAAGCCCTCTAACTTAAGGGGGCTGAAGGAAAGGCAGTTTCTAATTTAACTAAGTGACCTTAAAAGGATAATACAAGGTAAGAGAGCGCCCTCTAACTAAAAATGGGCTTTTTAAAAAGAAAGCCAGGATAGGGAGAAAAGGCCTAATGGAAAAATGATTACTAACAGCAGTATAAGCACAGCAACACAAGGAAACAACAAATGATTTACACAACAAGTAATTTTCAGAAAAATCAAAGAAAGAAAGAAATTCCCACAAAAAATAAGTAAGAAAAAACCTACTTAGCCAGAGCCAGTAGGAAGAGCACCCCATCTTGTTTGCCGACAAATGAGATCTGGGGAGCTCTACTGGTGCATGATGGGATAGGGTTTAGTAACAAGCTAGTGGAAGACCTCAAGCTTGTATATAAGGCCGAGTTGGATCCGAGGATCAGATCCGAACCCAACCTTAGTAAGAATGAAGGCGAGATAGGACAACAACACATCAAAATTTTCCATATCAAAAATTTTAAGTCACAAGTAGCTGAAAGTTTGAAAGGGGATAGAGTAAGAGATTGTAGAAATAAGGGAAAATCCCATGGAGCAGTGGGCTCTTTAAATGGAGGCCTTAACATTAGGATTCCCTTCAAAAAAGCTTTACAAAGTTTATGTGACATAAGTGAAGAACCATCGAAACCAATATAGAAATTAGATATCGTGGCTAGATGGACCAAACTGTAGAGGCTGAAGAGCCAGACTGATAAAGAACAGCCAGAAAATCAAAAACTTTATCCATGGGAGCTGTATAAGGGTTAAGAGCCCATCTGGCAAATTTTTCCATTTACTCTGGTACAGTTTCCTAGTAGAAGCTTTGTGATGGGCCAAAATGATATGTCGGACTGGTGAAGAAAGGGAAGAATCCCTGGCAATCATGGGAATTGGAGAAGCCACGCAGTGAGCTTGAGATGTTGGAGATTTGGATGAACCATATGTTCTGGGTGAGGTAAGAGAGATGGAGGTCAGGAATCCAAGGTTTCTGAAGTAGATGAGGCCATATGAAGGGAAATCAAACATGTGGAGGCCAGAATGGAGCAATAAGGATTATTGTGTTCTCCGACCTCTTGGCTTTCTTTGGAAACTAGGGTATCAGGGGAGTTGTGGAAAGGCATACAGGAGACGGGGGGGCCAATAAAGGAAAATAGCATCTCTGAGTGACTGGGGGGGGCAAAATAACTGCTACACTTGTTGTTCAGACGGGACACAAACAGATCGCAGCAAGGTTGACCCCAGTGGCAGAATATCTTCTCCATCGCCACAGGATTGAGAAACCACTCGCACGTTGAAGTTCCCCAGAATATGCATTGCCATGAGAAAGCAGTTGGAAGAAATTGCCCAGTGCCAGACTCCAAGGGGTTCTCAACAAAGTGGGTAAGATTTGGTTCCCCCCCTTGTTTGTTGATGTGCCACACCATCAACATATTGTCTGTTTGAAATGCCACTGTTCCCAAAAGAATGGCATCTTGAAATGCTTGCAATGCCAAGAGCACCACCCTCATCTCTAGAACACTGACGTACAAATTGGCCTCTTGTTGGGACCAAGTGCCTTGTACAGTCTTTCTCACATAATGCCCCCCTCCACCCTATATGGGAAGCATCTGTGGTCACTATGGCTTGGGGCTGTGAAAGGATGAAAGGATCGCCTGAAAGAATCTCGCTGGAATGGAGCCACCAACACAGATCTTGTTTGCAGTGATTGATGATCAAGATGCAGTATGACACTGGCTGATTCATTAATGACCATTGGGAGGCTAAAAGCCACTGTAAAATCCGCATGTGATATCTGGCCAAGGAAACTAGAGTTATAGAGGCTGCCATCGAGCCCAGCGCCTGTAAGATGAGTCTGGCTGGGACACTTCTGTTCTGATCTATATGGTTTACTTGTGATCTGATCTTTTGCACAGCCTGTCTACAGCGAGTGAAGCAATTCCTGTAACAGTGTTTATTAGAGCTCTGATACACTCCAGCCATTGAGAAGGTTACAGATTTGACTATTCTTGATTTACTGTAATGCCTAAGTGCAAAGATGCAGGGTGTAATCTCTTGCCAGTTCTAGTTGACGCCTGGTGGGAGTGGTAAGGAGCCAGTCACTGAGGTAAGGAAAAACTCGAAATCTCTGCAGTCTGAGATGAGCTGCTACCACTGCCATGCATTTGGTAAACATGCTGGCGGCTGTGGTGAGACCAAACAGCAGTGCTCTGAACTGGAAATGACTGTCTCCCAGGCAGAAGCGCAGGAATCTTCTGGAGTGTTTGTCCCTTTATATATAGTAATACACATCCTGAAGATTTACAGAGCACATCCAACCATCTTTTTCCAAGAAAGGAAGTACCGACTGTACCAAGACCATATGGAATTTGGTTTGCTGAACTGCCTTGTTGTACTGGTTGAGATCCAAAAATGGGTTTCCAGTCCCCTTGTCTTTTTGGGCACTAAAAAGAATCTTGAGTAAAACATGGATCCTCTTTGGTTTGGTGGGACTTCTTGGATGACTTTTTTCGAGCAGTTTTTGAATTTCTACGACTGCTGCTTCCCTGTGACTGAGTGAAATGTCTTGGAGTCTTTTTTGTGATGTTGGATTTGATGAAAGGGGAATAATGTAACTTCTGGAAATGATCACTTGCACCCATTTGTCCGATGTCATCTGCAACCAGGCAGATAGGTGCAGGGATAATCATCTCCCGACTGCCTCCAGACGAAGGCAATCAGGCCTCCATTCAGGAGCACTGGTATGAGTTACCAAAGAAAGAATCTCTAGAGCCCTGGTTCTGCGGGCCACATCTGCCTCAAAGATGGCATCTTCCATTGTTACTTCTCCCTCTGCCCCAGGGAAAGTTCTTGCCATGTGAGTCATGGAAAGGATCTTGGGACTTTTTGAACCATAGCCCTCTACTTCTCTGGTTACTGGAGTAGGGCCGTTGAGCAGTGGAGAAGTGTACACCAATGGCAGAGTCTTCCCATCTTTCTCACATAGATTCATAGATTAGTACTAGGCTAACTGCCTTTGTGGGCCATTTTAAGCCTAGCCAATTACCCTATGTGAGAATCAAACCCTGCACCTTTGATTTATAAGGCAAATACCTTAACGATTATGCCAACCTCCCACCCAAATCTGGCTAGTATGTCTTTTACCTTGTGTCCAAACAGGAATGTTCCGTCAAACAGCGTTAACAAATGAAGATTTAAATACCAAGTCACACGCGCATCTAGGCGTGTCTCTCAATGGCAATGCATGAACCCACTGCTCTTGTTGTCCCTTTGGCTGCGTGGGCAATTAGCCTCATGGATGAGTTAGAAATTGATTAGAGGGTGGTAAGTTGAGAGGTAACCTTGTCTTGTACCCCTTCGGCTACTGCTCCAGTTAAGAGTATCTGACAGCTCAGATCTCTCTGTAACCTGGTAAAGTGTGCCATGTAGTTCAAAAACCTGAGAGTGAAGGTTGAAGTGTAAACTAGCTTCCCAAACCTATCCATAGTCTTGACTCCTTGTTAGGAGGACAGACAGTAGGACTTTCCTCTGCAGGTTCCTTCTTTGTGGCTGCCACTATCACCATGACACCTATGGGGATACCCTTAGCCCAATGCTGCTTATCCTTAGGGGCAGAAAGGACCAGTCAGGCCTCTTGAGATTGGCTTGATAGAGCCAGGAATTTTCCAGACATGCTACACAATCGATTTAATAAGCTCATCAGTGGGCAGAGAGATCCAAGAGGTAGAAGGCTGGGTACGAAAAGCCTCCATGTATACCAACTGCTCTGAGGAAGGCTGGAGGGAACACCAGCCACCCCTCTGTTTCAGGATTTCCAGGATGTTCCCAAAGGAATCATCATCAGCGGTTGATCTGGGGGAACCTTCCCCCTCACCAAACTCGGTATCCTCAGTGAAGGACTCCTCTGGAGAGTCTAAGTGCTTCCTTTTGCACTTTTTCTTCACAGGTACTTCCTCGGGGGGATGCTCCAGGGAAGTATCCAAAGAGAAAACCACCAAGGTGGGTCTCTCACGAGGCTTTTGTGCTCCCTGTCCCAGAGTTGAGGCTGATAGTAGCTCTGGTCGAGGGGATACAGATGTTTGGCCCAACAGGGATGGTAAGGACTGGGAGTCCACAATGGACAAAGCCTTCCATGATCCAGAAGTCCAGCCCCCTGTAGAGGGATGGGAGCCCGGAATCAAAATAGACTTCTTTGCAACAGTGGCCCCACCCCTGCACCGAGGAGGTGGCCTATGAAACAGAAGCCTGGGTCAAGCCAACAAACACCAAAGCACCTAGGGGCATGGAAGGTTCCAAAAAAAAAAAAAATATATATATAAAAAAAAAAAAAAAAGGAAGTTGAACCCTGCCCCTCAGAACCGGCGACGAAGTCTTAACCCCGGGAGACCTCCAGTTCCGATAAAACAGAGGCTCTTACTGGAACTGAGACAGTGGAGCCAGGGGCTCCAAAGACTCAACTGGAGTTGGAAGTGAAAGTAGATTACACTAGGTTATTACATTTGGGAGGTGGAAGAAGGGTCCAGGAGCCACAGACGAAGGGTCCTAGCAAAGCCTGATCTAGACCTAGGGAAAGAATCAAGCTTGTAATGCCTTGTACATGTATGGAAAGAGACAAAAGTTGTTGCTTCTAGAATTCAACTATTTCCAAAAAGTCATAGATGTAGCCAAGGTCAAAGTTGAGTGGGACTTGCCCCTTCCTGGAATACGTTTGCTGTGATGAGTACAACAAACGATAATAGCGTTAGACAACCATTTGGAAATAGTCCTTTCTGACAAATTGTCCCTTCTTCCTACCTTCACAAGAAATGAACAACTGATAAGATAGTACCAGAGTGGTATGTCGACATTTGAGGTATTCACTGTTACATTTAGCAAAGAAAACAGGGAGATAGGTAGTTTGGCTTAAAGTAACCTCAGATACCACTTCAGTCATAAAAGGAGGATTACTCCTTTAAGAAACACTGTCTTTGTAAAAAATGAGATGGGGCTGACTTGCTGTAAGAGCTTGTAACTCTGAAAATCTTCTTGCAGAGATAAGAATAATCAGTAAAACTGTTGCCATGTTAAGAAATTCAAGACACACAAACTAACATTTGCTCCAGCTAACCTAACACAAAATTAAGATCCCAAGGAGGGGCCACCAGTTTTCTTGAAGGCCACTTATGCAAAACCCCTTTAAAAATATTTTGATACGAGAATGCATTGAAAGAGGAGGACCCATGGGCAGACATGCTGAAATGGCCAATAAATTAACCTTGATGGAGTATGAAAGGCCACAGGATAGTAACTCACAAATATTGTAAAATCAGAGAACACATTGCACTTAAGTTACCTGGCGCTTGCTCACTAAAGCAATTATATAAGTCAGCACTAAAAATTAAAAGCACTACACCCTCACTCGCCACTGGCCCTTGTTTTCAGTTATAAAGGAATTCCCAATATTATTCTAGAATGTCCAAAGGTCAGTTGTCAATCTCCTCTCCGGTCCAGCTGGTGAATCTGGGAATCTTGAGGCAATGTTACAACTGCCTCATGTACACAGACAACCCTTTCCTCCTCCCAACAAATTCCAACACATGTGAGAGATGCAACCATATAGCCAAACTGGAGGCTAAGCTCTCTCAACTCAGTACTGGCATAACCAGTCAGGAGGAGAAGGAAACCACACTCACTACAATTCCAGTCTCGCATAGACCTACCACGACAGCAAACCAAACACATAATCACACAAAAACATACTCGGAGGCTCTATATAAAGATCTGCCTAAGCAGCAGAGACCTCCAAAGCAGACACCCAAGCAACCGCTACCCCAAAACAAAACACGTGCAACATATATCTCACAAAGCCAGTGTGCCGAACAGTCACAGTCCTTAAGACTAAACAACACACCTGATACATTTGTAATAGGTGACTCTATCGTCAGGCACATTGACGTCCCACTCACCAGGCTGAACAAGGAGAGGGTCACGGTGAGCAGCCTGTCAGGCGCTAGGATCCGCCACATAACACAAGCACTCAGGTCACTCCAAGGCAAGTACAAATATGACTCAGTCACTGTCCATGCTGGTGTGAATGACCTGAGATGTACCTCCCTGGACTACATGAAAAGAGACATAGAGGAGCTCTCTGAGCATGTAGCCCAGGCCGGTTTGACCCTGACCTTGAGTAGCTCTTACCCTCACCAAGAATGATGCCGCAATATGAAGACAAGATGATCAATTTCAACAAGTGGCTTAAGTACTGGTGTAATTCAAAGGGGATCCAATGCCTGTCAGCTTGGGATGATATGCTCGACAAGCCACGATAATTCGCTAGGGACGGCTTGCACCTGTCACCCCTGGGCTTTCAGATATTGGCAAAGGCTCTTGCTACCCCCATAGTGCCTTTTTTAGGCAAGGTTCAAAAGACAAACCTACCTCTATAGGTATCACAAGGGATAAGAAACTAAGAGTAATGCTACTCAACGCCAGAAGTCTAAACCTCAAGATGCACGCACTCAAAACTCTCCTTAGCATGGAGAACATCGATATCTGTGCAATAACAGAAACCTGGTTCAGGGCTCCCGAGAGCACCCCAGCACTACCAGGTTATACCTCATACCATGCTTTTCGGCCCCAAAACTTGGACCGAACCACAAAAGGAGGGGGAGTATCAATATTCATCAAATATACCCACACCTCCAGGTTGGTGGCAAAGCACAAAGCATCAGAGACTATCCATGTGCAACTAACAGTGGGGTAGAACTGCCTTCCAGTTTATAGCCTGCTACAAACCACCCTCCCAAACCCAGGAACCCCACTCGGCCTTCCTGAGAACACTGGAAAATATGAAGGTCTCTCCAAACACCATTATATTGGGTGACTTCAACTACCCAAACATAGACTGGGAGCATTACTCTAGCTCCAACACCCTAGCCCAAAGGTTCCTAGAATTTATAAACTCAAATGCTATGGAACAACTTGTTACCACTCCCACAAGAGGGGAAAACATACTGGACCTGATCACCACCAACATGGGGACTCTATGCTCCAGACCAGAAGTGTATCCCTCACTGGTAAGATCAGACTATAAACTAATCTCACTGGATATTCACATCCCGACCCCACCCCCTGCCCAGAAAACCAAAGTGAAAAACTTCTCTAAAGCAAATTTCACACTCCTCAAAACCGAGGTGGAATCCTTCAAAGCCCTCGGGCCTGTGGAAAATACGGCCCAGACCGCAGAATCCTTTATAAACGCATTCTATGAACACCTTCAGGAATGCATGGATCATGCGATCCCAAATAAAACCAAGACCCAATCCTCCAAAGGCAGACGTTCTGTCTGGTGGACCCCAGCCATAAACAAACTATACAATAGAAGGAGGAAGCTACTAAATGATAGAGCAAAATCCCAAAAAGGGAAGGCATCACTGATCAGTATTAGCAAATAACTACGGGCACTCATAAAACTGTCTAAGGCCAGCTTCGAGAGAAAAACTGCACAGGACACTAAGGATAATCACAAGGCTTTCTTTAGTTATGTTAGGAACCTGGGTGGTAATTCCCAGATATGCTCAGAATTAGTCCAAAATGACAAAAAATACACCGAACCCACAGACATTGCCAACATCCTAGCTGACAGGTTCAGCGCAAACTTCTCCCCCCCCCCCTCCCCACCAAAAGGGCAAATATCTACCCCAGAGTGCTGCCTCCCTGACATCTCAGATGCTCAGGTAAGAGCCGCCCTCTCCAAAGCAAAAAACACAGCATCAATGGGACCAGACGGTGTCCCAGGCTGCATCCTACTTGAACTCCAAGAAGAGCTAAACCCAAACATAAAACTACTGTTCAATCTCAGCCTTACTACAGGATATGTGCCTAAAGAGTGGCATACAGCAACAGTGGTCCCTCTCCATAAAGGTGGTGCCTCAACGGATCCTGGAAACTATTGCCCCATAAGCCTGACTATCTTGGTCTGCAAAGCTATGGAAAGGATCATCATGGACCTCATAAATAAAGAAATTGGCGACCTACAGACACTGGATCCTACCCAGTTCGGCTTTGTTAAGGGCAGATCCTGCCTCTTAAACCTGGTTGATTTCTTTGAAACAGTCACCAAGGCCATTGACGAGGGGAAGGTGGTCCACACAGTCTACCTGGACCTCGCAAAAGCCTTCGATACAATACCCGACTCGGGCATTATAGATAAGCTCACCAGCTTAAATATAAACCCCTATGTCACTAGATGGATTGCAAACTGGACAGAACCCACATGGTTAGAATTGCTGGAGCCATGTCAGACTTCAAACCAGTTACAAGTGGTGTCCCACAAGGCTCAAGCCTGGGACCTCTCTTGTTCGGTATATATTTCTCGGAGGTACAGGCCAACATGGAAGGAGTGTGGCTGACCAAGTTCGCAGATGAATGCAAACTGGGTGCCATAATCGACTCTCCAGCCGACACAAGCATCCTCCAAAAAGGCATCATAGAAACAGACAACTGGTGCCAGAGCCATGGCCTCAAGCTAAATGCCAAAAAGTGCATAGTCATCCCCTTTGGCAAAAACAAAGTGCCCACAAATTACCACATAGGTGGTAATCCATTAAGTACAGAAGAAGTAATTAGGGACCTGGGGACCCAAGTTGATAGCAATCTCTCATTTGACAACCACGTGGCCAAAGTGGTTAGAAAAACATTTTATATAGCCCACCTAATCATGAAGGGATTCACATCTAGATCAGGGGAGGTCATCGTGCCTCTTTACTCATCCCTCATCAGGCCCATAATTGAGTACAATGCCCCTTTTGGGATGTACCTTACCAGACACCTGCAGCAACTGGAAAGACCCCAAAAGTACCTCACCAAGAGGATCAAAGGGCTCAAACAGATGCCATATGCTGCCCGGTTAAAGAAACTCCAGCTCTACTCAGTGGCATACCGCCTGTTCAGAGGCGATCCGTGCCTGATGTATAAAGCCATGTCCAACCCGGAATTAATGGATATGCTGCACCTCAGAAAATCCAAATCCCATCGAGCTACGCGCTCAAGAGACTTGAACCTCAGCACTGAAATAAATAGGACATGCTGGAGGGACAGATTCATAACCCAGAGGCTCCCTTCACTCTGGAATAAAATCCCTGTCCAGGTTAGGCAGAGTCCCTCATTGACTCTCTTCAAGAGGAATCTTGATGAGTGGATGGGAGATCGTAGGTTTACCCCGGGTATCACTTCTGTGTCACTGTTAGACAGAGGCACAGTATACTAACCTCGAAAAAGGGCATAGCAAAATAAATTTAAAATGGGTGGTGAAAGCCAAACACATTCTGGCTAGGCTTATAAATGCCCTAGGGCAGATAGCCTAGTATGAACCTATGAACCTATGAACTAGTCCTCAATGGGTAATGGTTATGTTGCTGTCACCAACTAGAAAAACTTTTCCATTTGCTAATATATGATGATCTAGCAGCAGGCTTTCTTGCCTCCATTAGTACCTGCTGCACATCCTCAAAAGACAGGTGCCTAAAGGGAACTAGGATCATACCATCCTGACAGTCAGCTGAAAGGAAGTGGGGTTGGGGAGTAGATCCATTCTGTGAGAAAGTTTGTGGGAATTTCCCTTTGCCATTTTCTAAAGAAAGGAGAACCACTTTTGCCTGGACCAGAAGGGAGTCACCACAACAATCGTGGGGTACTCCTCCTGACTATTCAGAAGTACCCTGGATATCAGTGGAAAAGCACACAAGAACATTCCTGTCCAAGGAAGAGAAAAGGAATCTGTCTTCCAAGCCTTCTTGCAGGGAGTCCTGGGGCAAAGTCTTGCCAGATGATTGTTCGGAGAGGAGGCAAACAGGTCTACTTAAGGAACTCCCTGCAGATGTATTAAATCTTGGCAGATCCCCTGATCTAGTTTCCATTCATGAGGGTCTGCCCTTGTCCTGCTAAGCTTATCTTCCATACAATTTTAATTTGATGGAATGTAGAATGCCTGAAGAGTGAGAGTGCTGTGAAGCTATATCCCAAGTTAACATGCATCTTCTCTAAAGGGGGTATGACCTGATTCCTCATTGCTTGTTGATATACCACATGACCGTGCTATTGTCTGCAACAACCTGAAGAGTTCTCGGAGACCAATAATGATGATTTAGAGAGCGGAGTGCCTTGATCAAGGCAAGCATCTATTTTACACTTATGTGTTTGCATCTATCCTTGGTGTCCCACACTTGTACTTTTACCCCGCTTGAAACTGCTTCCCAAGCAAAGTCCAAGGTATCTGTGCTGACTGGCTGCTTTGGAACAGGGAGGAAGAAGAGGAGACCCGCATTTAGTGATATTTTCTATCTTCATCAAGAAATTTCTTCTCTGAAAAACCCCAGGACTGGGATTTGGAAAGACAAAGGATGTTGGTGCTTGGACCAAAGAGACTTCAGTTGTATCGCTGTCATGAAGAATCTTGCCAGGGGTATCACGAAAATCATGGATATCATGAGAACCAAAATCCTGAGGTATTCCCTCACAGTGACCTTTGTTAAACACCTAAGAAACAGTTCTAGATATATTTCTATTTCTTCCTGTGGAAGAAAAGCTCTTTGAAGTGAAGTTTCTAGTGGAAACCCCAGGAACATAATCTTATGCGAAGGAGTCAAAAAAGACTGAATGTTATTTTGGAACCCCAAATTGTTTAAACATTTCTCACCAAAGTAAGAGATTACTTGCACTTTGAAAGACTCTGCAAAGACAAGCAAGTTGTCTAAACATGGAAAAATATGGATACCCTGTAGCCTGCAATGAGCTATAACTGGAGTTAGGCACTTTGTGAACGCTCTTCATGCAGTGTACAATAAACGGTAAGGCAAAGAACTGATATGATCCAGACACACAACCTTAAGACGTGAGAAGTCTGGATGAATAAAGATGTGATAAGCATCTTTTAAATCTAGTGCTACCTGGAAACATGAATGTAGAAGGAGAGGTAACAGGTTGTGCAGTGACAGCATTTTGAACTTGGGCACTAAATGAACAGAATTAGGAAAGAGATCTGGAACTGTACTCCAAGAATTTTCTTACATGGCACTAAAAACATCCATGAATAAAAACCTTTCCCAATCTGTGAAGGAAGAGCTGACTGTATCACTCCCTGGGATAGGATCCAATGAAGGACAGGGGAGTTTGATCTGATGGATGAGGAATTACCCCATGAAAGGAGTCTCCATCTTAATAAACAGAACCATAACCGAATCCACTATTCCATCTCTCTGGAAAATCTCCCATATCATCCCCTTACATAAAGGGGGAAATACAACTGAACTTTCAAACTACCGTCCTATAGCCCTACTCTCTCCTCTAGCTAAAATTATGGAACGATGTGTCCAACAACAACTTCTAGAACACCTTCTCCATAATAACCTACTTGCTGACTCACAGCACGGCTTTAGACCATTCCATAGTACCACCACTGCCCTTCTCTCCTTTACAGACACCATCAACAAAAAACAATAATCTATATTCATCTGCATTATTTCTTGACCTCTCAAAAGCATTCGATATGGTAAATCACCATCTCCTGATTGATATGCTTAAATCCCTTTCTCTTGACACAATGGCTATTCTGTGGTTCAACTCCTACCTGTCAAATAGACAACAAGCAGTACTCTGGGATGGTCATTTATCCTCCCAGCTCCCAGTCTCCATTGGAGTCCCACAAGGCTCTATTCTAGGTCCCTTCCTCTTCTCCATCTTTATTAATAATCTGAATACCTCCCTCCCATCCTCCACTTGCATTCAGTATGCAGATGACTCTACACTCATCTGCACTGCAATGTCTCCTGCTGAACTACATTTATGTACCCAAAATGTTTTTACTGCAGCAGAAAATTGGTTCAAACACATCTGTCTCCTCCTTAATCCTAAAAAGACTAAGTTACTATTGATTACTCCAACTTATAAGTCCATCCCAATTTCCTTTACTATTGTCTCTAACAATGGCACAATTATATCACCCGACAGCACTACAAAACTGCTTGGTGTGACAATAGATAATCAACTAAACTTTGATGCTCACATCAATTTAACAATAAAACAGTTAACAAAAATAGGTGCACTCTATAGACTTAAACAATTTCTCACACCAGAGACTAGGATATCCTTAGCTCAAACACATCTCATCTCAACACTACTGTATGCCTCTCCAACCTTTATTAACCTATCAAAACAAACCTATCAAAACTAGCCTCATCCTACCACAACATTGTCAGGTTTGCTACAAGTGCCCCATATCGGACTCATCATTGTTTAAATCTCAGACAGCTAGGTTGGCTTGAACTGCAAAATCTCATTCTACTCCAACAACTGACTATTACCCACAGGATACTCCACTTCCCTTCTAATACACCTATTCTTAGTACTCTTATTTCCCCCTATAAAAATCTCTCTAACCTCGCTCAGCTAATAAACTTCTAGTAGCCACATGTAAATCTCAGAACAAAGCAGGTGACTCCCTTTTCTCAAATGCTGTGGGTACACACTGGAACAAGCTCACTTGTGAACTTACTACCTTGACCTCAACACCCCTCTTCAAGAAACATTTAAAGACCCACCTCAAATCACATTGGCTCTGCCCTTGCTCTTCCCTGACTGACTCTCTTTCTCGACATCTTTCCACCTCTTTTCCAAACACCTCTATCTGCACTGTACAAACCCATCATATAGATAAGCAGTACTTCTCCTTCTCTCACTCTGCCTTGTCTCCATCTAGCTGATACCACTCCTCCCACCACCTCAATTTCTTTTTTCCCTTGACTCTATTCAGCTTGTGACTTCCTCTTTCTTATGATTTTACCTATTACAACTACTTACTTTGCTTATGTTTTACCCCTATCACCTCTAAGATGCTAAAAAATTTTTTCTTTTTTCTGTATTATAATACTGCTCGTATTGCTGTGTGTTTTTGTTACACTAATTGCTTTTCTGTTGTTCTGTATTCTAATTAGTTACTAACTCCTGCTTAGTAGTTTTAGTTAAACTCTTGTACATATTTTTTTTCGTAAGTTTGTTTACCATAGACTGTTACAGTGGAGCTTTTCTCCTCGGGCCTCTACTGAAAATGGACATGTATCCAGTTAGACTAGCCCGGTCAACAAATGTAAAATAAAAATAAATAAATTTCTTCCCCCTGCCATCTGTAACCTTGATGGACAATCTTCAGAACTCACTTGTCTGAAACTATCTGTTGCGAAAGAGAAAGTGGAGATTCAAACTTTTTGGAAGGGAAAATGGACTTCCAGGGTGCAAGGGGGAAACAATGTTTCTCATATAGTCATTCTAACTTTTTTTTTTTTGGGGGGGGGGGGGCTTAATTCTTTTTGGAACCCCCCTTACCATTTCTTCTTAAACGTCTGTTTACCTGCACTTTATTGAGACTGTTATTTTTGTTTTTTTTTGCCAAAACCGGAGGAAGGGTTAGATAATCCCTTAGAAAATGTTGAGAAGGAGAGATTCCCTGTACTAGCTTATCACTATCTCACTTTCTGATCACCTCTGTAGTACAGGGACCAGAAAATAAATCTCTAGCCAAAGGGGAATTTAAAATCTCATTTTTCACATCATCTAGGAGGTTCTAAGAATGCAGCCAGAGAAACTTCATCAAAACAGTACTAGTGGCCATAGCCCTAGAAGAAGTATCAAATGAGTAGACTCTTCTTACAAATCAGGTTTGGAGACATCAAAGTCCTTTCCTTTGCTCCAAATAAAAAATCTCCTCCATTTATCAGCGTAAACCTTCCTGGTACTAGGCCTCCTGGCCTCCAAAATAACATTCAAAACTTGTTGTGGGAGCTGAGACCCTCCAGAGTCTAAAACAGAATATGCCAGGCTGTTAGATGCAGAGACTGAATCTTGACATTGAGGAAGTGACTGTCCTCTTGAGACAAAAGGTGCGGAATCAAAGGCAGAGGCCATGGAGGTTCTCGTACTAAACTCCTCAGTAGTGGGTACCAGTGTTGTCGAGGCCAATCCGGTGCTATCAAAATCATGGTTGTCTTGTCTTGTCTGGCCTTCAAAAGTACCTTGGGAAGAAGAGGCAGAGGTGGAAAGGCATATACATGCAGATTGTTCCAACTGAATGATAGAGCGTCCACCTTCCAAGCTGTGTGATGAAACATTTTTGTGCAAAACTTTGGCAACTGGTAATTTAGTGGAGAAGTGAACAGATCTATGTCTGGAGTTCCCCATAACACTGTCAACTGTTGAAATACATGAGGATCCAATTTCCACTCGTGAGGATCCACTATTTGTCTGCTCAATACATCTGCTAAGGAGTTCTGTGCTCCTGGTAGAAACCTTGCCTGAAGACTGAGGTGTAGATTGAGAGCAGTTTCCCACAGAATCATCGCTTGCCTGCAAAGAGGGTAAGAATGGGTTCCCCTCTGCTTGTTGATGTACCACATGACAGTAGTGTTGTCTGTTTGAATCAACACCTGCCCTGGGTGAAGTAAATCTTTGAAAGCCATCAATGCAAACTGGACTGCTAACATTTCCTTCAAGTTGATATGCAAATGTTGGAGTTTGACAGGCCACGTGTTTTGCACCCATTTTCCATTGAGGTGTGCTCCCCAAACCTTGTCCGAGGCATATGTCATTAGAATCTGACTCGCCTCTGGCCGGGTCACAGAGAGTCCCTTGTTTAGGTGACATTCCTGAGCCCACCACAAAAACTCCTTCTGAATGCAAGGTATTATCTGAATGACAGTGTCTAGATCTTGGCAGTGCTGTGTCCATACATTTTTGAGATACCATTGAAGCTTCCTCATATGCAATTTGGCATTGGGAAGCACCAGAATACAAGATGCCATGAACCCCAAGGCTTGAAGGACTGTCCTTGCAGTCAGCCTGGACCGGAGAGACATTTGATGGAAATAAAGAGATAGGCTTCTTTGTTTGTCCGGGGTCAAAAGGCCATCTGGGAAGCTGTATTCAGTCTCACACCCAGAAAGCACATGTCCTGAGAGGGTACTAGACTGGACTTTGTTTCGTTCACAGAATACCCTAGGCATCTTAACACTGCCATCACATACTGTAGATGATGAAGAAGTTCGTCCTTTTCTTGTGCAATAATCAGGCAGTCGTCCAAATAAGGATAAATCTGTATTCCTCTTAGTCTGAAAAATGCTATCACTGGAGCCAGAACCTTTGTGAACACTCTGGGCAGTAGATAAGCCAAAGGGCAATGCAGAGAACTGATAATGTAAATTTCCAGCCCGAAAACGCAGGTACCTCCTGCAACTGGGCCTGATAGGAACATGAAGGTAAGCCTCTTTGAGATCCAGAGTAACCATCCAATGATCTTTTCCCAACAGAGGTAAAAGTTGTTGTAAAGTCAGCATCTTGAACTTTGGAATGTCCAGGTAAGTGTTGAGGATAGATAAATCCAAAATTGGTCTCCACGTGTTCCTTTTCTTCGGAACTAGAAACAGGCGAGAATAAAATCCTAGGCCCATTTCTGACAGAGGAACTGGCTGTATAGCTCCTATTTGAAGAAGTAAAGAAATTTGTCTGTGAGCCTCTATCCTTTGCCGAGGAGGGACGTCTGGCATGCCTTTGAAAGGAGGCATGGTATGGAAATAGAACTTGTAACCTCAGTTTATAATGTCCAATACCCATTTATCCTGGGTGACTAAATGCCAATTTTGCTTGAAAAGAGCCAACTTTCCTCCCAAAGGAGCTGCCAGGCAAGAAGAATCTGGCAGCTGAAAATGCAGGTCATTGGGCCTGTTTACGAAAGGACTGGCCCCTGCCCTCACCAGCGGATTGAGCAGGCGAACTCCATTGTCTCGGCCTGAAGGTACTCTGAGCTCTGCCCCTACCACGCCTAGATCTACCCCTAGACTGAGAATCAGAAGAAGGGTACGTCCACCCCTTAGTAGGCCAATTTCTACTAAACTTTGGAGGTTGTACCTGCAAAAAATCTTTAACAGTCTGCATAGACTTAGCCTTGTCTTCCATTTTCTTTAAGACTGACTCCACAGGAGGACCAAACAAAACTTCAGACTGTAAAGGCGCATCCAGAATTCTAGACTTAACATGCTCAGACAAATTCTGATCCTTAAGCCAGGCGTGCCTACGAATAACTGAACCAGTGGCAGCCACCCTAGAAGAAGCCTGTAAAGCATCAAAACCACATTGCAAAGAGTGCTTACCCACCTGTTCAGAAACATGCACCAAATCCTGCAATTCTTTACACTCTATGCCCTCTGCCAAAGCATCCACTTTAGATCTTAGCTGAGAAAGGAGGAAATTCTGATACTTCAACATATGAAACTGGCAGTTCAAAGCTCTCATTGCTAAAGTAGAAGAGGTATACACCTTCTTACCCCATCTATCCAAAGCTCTAGCTTCCTTATCCAGAGGAACCGGATTCTTAACAACAGAGGCTCTAACACCCTTAGGCCCCTGACTAATAGTTTCTGGGTCCGCCCTAGGGCTCTTATACAGATATTTATGAGCCTCAGGCACCCTGTAATACCTGTCCGGTTTAACTGGGGCAGGAGGCACAGAATCTGGATTAAGGGAAGCTTCCGAGAAAACATCTGAAACAACATCCAAAACCGGAGGTATAGCTAAGGGTCTATGCTGTGGTAAAAACAAGAACTCCCTAAGTCTCTTCCGTGAATCAGAGTAATCCTGTCCCTCCCACTTAAAATGCTCCCTCATGGAATGCAGAGTTTCTGAAAATGAAAAATCCTCTGGAAGAGAAGCAGAAGGAGTGGAATCCTCTGCATCAGAATCAGAATAAGGAGGGTAATCTTGAATGTCTTCAGCAGAAGACTCTGAATCATCTGAGGCCTGCTCCAAACTTTCCAACTCTGGCTCCATCCTGGGCCTCTTATCAGGAGGGGGCATAGAACCTCTAATTAAAGTAATCAAATCCTCTGCCATTTTAAGCATGTGCTTTTTAGGCACAGACCCTGAAGAACCAGAACTGACACCAGAGGAAGGCAAGACAGACCTGCCCTTAGAAGGAACCTTAGAAACAGTAGCAGAAGGCCTAACCACCTTAGGCATAGAAGGGAGAATAGTAACCTGTGAGGCCCCTTCAGCCTGACCTGCCTCCTGAAAGGCCACATCCTGTAAAATCAAAGTTTCCCCCTGGGACTCAACAGAAACTTCAGCCGGATCCACCTGTTCAGCTGTAGCTTCTAAAGGTCCGGCGTCCGAAACGGACGAATCATCCTGCCTAGGCTTTAAAGATTTGTCTTTGCGCTTCTTAGTAGAAGCAGGTGTCGGAACATCTGACGGCATAGTATAATTACACCTCTTGCCAAAGACTAACCTAGCGCAATCTAACCTCCGTTTTATAGTGCGCTTATTAAACCTAGCACAAAACCGACACCCGACTACGTCGTGCTCCGGTCCCAAACAAGGAATACAAAGCGAGTGGTAATCCCTATGCGGTATCTGTTTCCCACAAGAAATACAATTATTCACTTTTTCTGACATCCGGTAAGTAACTGAGGCAAGAAAAAACAAAAATATTCCCCAACGGGGTACTTAGCCCAACTTGGTATCGGTCTGAAACTCCGAAAACGAAAAATTTCAGAACGCCGAACGGCACTTGCAACGCTGCTTCTGCATCGGACCATGCGGCAAAAAAGACTGAGGATATGACGTCGGTCATGCGCCTTTATACCCTGACGCTCTGATGTCAGATCTAGGCGCCATGACCGACGTCAGCCTAATACTTTGGTATTCGGGCCGACCGAGGACAGCGGACTACCCATAAGTAAGGACTGCAGCAATGTGAGATGAAGAACATCGCCACATTACAAACAGATGATTGACTGTAATAACTGGCTTAGTTGCTGGTGTCACTCCAAGGGGATCAATACTTTTCTGCAAGGGAGGATATGGTCAACAGACCATGCTGATTTGTCAGGAGTGAGCTGCACCTGCCTCTTCTAGGCCTGGGAATATTGGCTAAAACATTGTCCTTTCCCACAGAGCATTTTTTTATGTCGTGAGATACTAACAAACCTTCTAGTATATCAAAATCAACTCTAGAAACTCTGACGATGTTACTGCTAAACAGCAAGCCTCTAAACAAGAAACTCCACTCCTTCCAAGTTGTAATTACCTTAGGCAATGCAGATATTTGTGCACTTACCGAGACATGGTTTAAAAACACAGAGAATACACTGGCAGTGCAGGGCTACACTGCTTTTCACACATCTAGTCAAGTTCCTGCACAGGCAGTAACCATATTATATATATATATATATATATATATATATATATATATATATATATATATATATATATATATATATATATAAATCATGCCTCAAGGTTGTTCAAACAAGATGATGATTTTGAGCTTCTCCACATCCTATTGTCTTGCAAGCTTTAGGTCCCCATCTATGACAATGAAATCCCATAGCACATCTTTATACTGAAGTCGGTCACCATTCAACAAAATACCATACTGAAAGATGACTAACTACCCCACTATAAAGTGGGAGTCATACATGACCCCAACTGTGCAGGCCTCCTGGACTTTACCAGTACAAACACCTTCCAACAGTCCATATGCCCACTAGGGCTGTGAACATGCAAGATATGGTCCCCATTAATATGGGATAATGCTGCACCCCTAGTGTAATGTCCGCTGTGCTAAGGTTTGACCATAAAGCTATCTGATTTAAAATAAAAATAAAACCTGGGACCACAGTTCACCCTGTAATATGTTACAAGTATTCTAATTTGAATTTTCTACCGTTAAGTGATAACCTGCCAAATTTCCAAGTCCCTCCAGTCTCTGACCACATTACTGACTAAGCAGAAGTGTTCACAGAGAACATGTACAACCATATTAATAGATGCACTGTGACAGCTGTGCTCTCCAGAAATAACACAAAAACACTGAAATCGAACCATCCTGGTAGAATTCCATTATCAATTGGTTGTATAACAAAAGGAAGCAAGTTATGGCAAAAATGTGGAAGTGGACAGGAAAACAAAATCCTTCATATAAATCTAAACAGGAAGCTCGGAGAACAAGTCAACTATACTAAGACCAATCTGCTTTCCTTGGCTATGTCTGCAACTTTATGTATCAATATACACAGCTAATTTTAAGTGCAGCCACATACTCATCTGAAAGATATGCCAAATCTACTGGCTAACAAATTCATCAATGATTCTATCCTTCGCTTTCTGTCTCCCACAGCCACCCCTCTGGCAATACCATCCATCTTAATCCCCACACAATTATTACTACAGGATTTGTTTCTTGACACACTCTACAAGGACAAGAATACCATATCAACGTGCACCACTAATATCCATGGATGCCTCCTAACTAGCATGAATCACTAGATATCGGTCGGTATGACTTAAGTCTTTGTTTAGCCATATCCTTTCAGTCAGGATTCATGTCATGTGAATGGAGAAATGTGGTTCTTATCTTTCTCCACAAGTGTGGTCCATCCACATACCTTGCAAACTACAGACCCATTAGCCTAATCTAGTCTCATATGCAAAGCAGTGGAAGGACTTCTCATTTAAATGTTTAACAGTGGCATAGATAATCTACAGGCAATGGATCCAACCCCATTTCTTTCTTGGTCAGTCATAACTAATCAACCTGGTGCACTTCCTCAAGAAGTCACCAAGGCAATGGATGATTAGCAAAACAGTGCATACTGCCTACCTTGACTTGGGTCAAGGTATTCAGTACAATCCCCCACTGACCATAAACAATCAGTACTTGCTTGCACACTCAAACCTCTCTCTAGAATGTTAGTACAGGAAAAAATAAAAAAAAAATACCATGGTGGCTACTGTAATTACTGAAACCTCTGCAAGGCAGTTAGCAGTATTAGTACATAACCATTCTAAAATTATAAACATGCTGCAGTTGGGAGCTATTAATGTTGAAAAGAATAGTTTGTTCCAGGTGTATCTTGTTTACATAATGATCATGGTACTCCACAGTTGATACAGTAGAACATTTTACAGCACAGAAATAGGAAGAGGATAAGATAAAGGATTATTATATATGCAAAACACATAAGGAAACCATCAGTGTTAGATAATCTTGCACATTATTCCATTTGAGGATCCTCTGACAAGTCGACCATTATTCTGCTGCACTTCAGAACTGAACACACCCTCCACCACACATTTTCCCTGGCAAACACCCTCTGCACAATTACGGACACCCTCCTTATAATATGCATGCAATCCTGCCTTCCTAGATGCATGAAAACACGCTTGCCCAGGAGTAGGAACTTCTTTTCAGATTATCTGTTTTTGGTGCTCTTTATTTTGCTGTAGGAGTGGCCTTACCAACATTGCTTCATATCCTGTAATGGAGGAGTGCATTTTTTGGTCATTATTTTGTGTAAAAGTTTTGCAGTTTTTCAGACGGATTTTTCTTTTTCTTTTCCCATACACACAAATTATTTTTCAATAAAACATAACCGTATAAGCAACTGCAAAATTCATTTCAGTGTTTATTGAGTGATTGTGCATACATGGGCAAACTTTTTGAGGGGTCACAGGTGAAATGTTTCTTCATACATGGAAAAACTACTGGTAGGTTCAGTGGGGAGAAGTGTTCATTTTATATAATTTGAATGGTTGTGCTTTCCTGGGACAACTACTGAAAGGATCCTTGGGGGAAGTTTTAATGTGCATATATTGACACACAAATGAAAAGATCGTTTAGGGAAATGAGCATTTCAATGTCAGTGAAGTAAGTGTGAATACATAGACAAACTGCTGAAGGGGTCATGATGGAAGGTCTCATTCTGGTGTCAACTGAGTGTGCATACATGGGCAAACTGCTGGAGGGGTCATTGGGGCAAATATTTCATTTTGGTCAGTTGACTGATTGTGCATACAATGGCAAACTTCTTTTTAACTTTGGCCTCAGTGAAGTGCTTGTGCATACATGAATAAACTATGGGAAGGCTCAGTGGGAGGGAAGGTTTAATTTTGGTGTCATTTGAGTGGTTGTGCATCCCTCACAAAAAAAAAATGGAAGTGTTGTTGAGGGAAAGGTTTAATTTTGCTGTTTGTGCACACATGAACATAGCACTGAAGGGATTACCGGGAGGAAACACTTCACTTTGATGTCGGTGAAGTGCTTGTCTGTACGTGGAAAAGGTTCAAAAGAGAACCTTGGTGAAATTACTCATTCTATTGTCATGAAGAGTTTGTGCATATGTGGATAAACTGCTGAAGGGTAGTAGTTGTGGTCAAGGTTTCATTTTGGACTTTGTACCTACGGGGATGTACCACTGAAAGGATCACAGGGGAAATGATTAATTTTGATGCAGATGAAGTACTTTTGAATAAATGGACAAACTACTGAAGAGGTCATTTGGACAAAATGTTTCATTCTGATGCATATGTGCATACTTGGGCAAACTACTGGAGGGTGTTGTGGAAAGGTTTCATTTTTGGTGTCATTTTAGTGGTTGTGCATATGGGGCAAACTACTGATGTGGCCGTCGGGGTAATTCATTCATTCTGTTGTCAGTGTAGTGCTTTTTCATACATGGCTAAACAAGTACTGACTGGGTCATTTGAGGGAAAACACTAGAGGTGTTATGAAGAAATGTTTCATTTTTGGTGTTTCCACTCAGTGATTGTGTATACTTGGGCAAGTTGCTGAAGTTGTCATTAAGGGAAGCGTTTCATTTTGATGTCATTTGAGTGTTTGTGCATATGTGGAAAAATGACTGCAAGGGTCATTGGGGTAAAGGGTTAATTTCAGTGTCAACTTTAGTCATTGTGCATATGTAGGCAGATTACTGGAGGGGTCATTGGGGGAGGGTTTCATTTTGGTGTCAGTGAGGAAATTGTGCATACATGGACAAACAACTGAAGGTGTCATTTGGAGGAAGTGTTTCATTTTGTTGTCATTTAAGTGCTTGTGCATATTCAATGCAAACTACTAGAAGAGTTATTGGAGTGAATGTTGCATTTTGCTGACAGTGAAATGCTTTTGCATACATGAACAAACTACTGAGTGGGTCACTGTGGTAAGTCCATTAATTTTGTTTTCACTACAATGCTTTTGCATACACGGACATACTAACAAAGACGCCACTTGGGGAAATGTTTCATTCTGGTGTTGGTGCATACATGAACATACCACTGAAGAGATAATTAGCATGATCACGTATAGGGGAAAATTTTCTTGTCAGTGAAGTGTTTTTGCATACACAGAGAAACTACTGTATGGGTCATTGAACGGAATGTTTCCTTATTGTGTCAGTGAACTACTGCATACATTGACAAACTATTGGAGGTGTAACTTGGGTTAAATGTTTCACTTTGTTGTAATTGAAGTGCTTATGCATACATGGACAATCTACTGAGTGGGGTCCTTTGTGAAAATGTTTCATTTGTGTGCATACATGGACAAACCACTGGAGGTGTTGGGGGGGGGGAGGGGGCATTTTTCATTTGGTGTCAGTGAAGTGTTTGTGCATACTGATGAAGGGATTGTTGGGGAAAGTAATTATTTTTTGTGTTTCTGCATACATGGACATAGCACTGCAGAGATAACTAGGGGAAATTATTAATTTTGATATTACTGAAGTGCTTGTGCATACTGGGACAAACTACTGAAGGATTCCAGAGAATCTTACCTTGGGGAGACAGCAAATGTTGGAGGTGTGACAGGGAAGAAAGAGGTAATTGAGAAAGTACAGTTTTGTACCTACCATAAATGTAGATGTCTGATAGGTATGCATCTGCAGTCATCACATATGGGTTGTCCTGCCTCAGGCAGCCCTTCGGTCGGCCGGATTCCAAAGTCTGGGTCCGGCGTCGGCTGATGTCGCCCTTTCCCCGATGTCAGAGCGCCTGGGGTATAAAAGCGTCAGCCGACGCCATCTTCCTCAGTGTTTCTTGCCCCAGATGCCAGGTGCCCTCAAAGGAAGGCTAAATTTGGAGAAATGCAATAAATTCCAAACATGCATAGAAATATATATATATGTATATATATATATATATATATATAACAAATACACCATAATAGATAACCCCAGCTAGCTATGAGAGGGAAAAGTACCCAATAAATACCAAAGAGGGGAAGGAGGGAGGTAACCTGACTGCAGATGCATACCTATCGGACATCTACATTTATGGTAGGTACAAAACTGTACTATGTCCTTCAAGGATGCATCTGCAGTCATCACATATGGGTAGAATACCATAGCCAATCTGGGGGTGGAGGATCTATGTAAAGGATGGTGTAGCTAAAATGCCCTGCAGGACTGCCGTAGCAAAGCCTGCTCTGGATCTGGAATATAAAGGTAAATTGTAATGCTTGGAAAATGTATGCACGGAGCTCCATGTAGCAGCTTCTAAAATGTCCTTGGTAGCCACCCCTCTTAAGAAGGCTGTGGAGGTGGCTGTGGCTCTGGTGGAATGAGGTCTAATGTTAGCTGGCACAGTTTTTCCATGAAAGGAATAACAAAAACAAATGCAATTCCCTATCCATTTTAAAATTGTCTGTTTGGAAATTGCTTTTCCTTGTGCACCAGCAGCATATGCTACCAACAGCTGGTCAGTTTTTCTGTAGCTTTTAGTTCTGTCCAAGTAGTAGTGCAACTGTCTGTGTATGTCCAGGGTGTGCAGAAGTTTCTCCCCTTTGTTTTGTGGATTTGGAAAGAAGGTAGGCAGGTGAATAGCTTGGTTTAATGAGACCCTGGATACCACCTTTGGCATAAATGAAGGATTGGTTCTCAATGAGACTCTGTCCTGATGAAAAATAAGAAATGGCTGTACTGCCATGAGGGCCTGTAACTCAGATACTCTTTTTGCTGAGGTTATGGCCAGAAGGAAGGCGGACTTCCAAGACAGGAACTGTAGTTCTGTAGATGCTGCTGGTTCAAATGGAGGCAGAGTTAGTTTTTCCAACACGAAGTTAAGGTCCCAAGTAGGCACTGGAGGTTTCCTTGGAGGATTGATGTTTTTAATTCCTCTTAGAAACTGTCTTAGGAGAGGATGAGAAAAGACAGGTGGATCAGTATTGTACTCTGCTGAAATTGCTGAAGCATGAATTTTAATGGAAGAGTAAGACAGGACATTGTGGAGCATTTCTGCCAAGTATTCCAGGATATGTGCCATGTTCATCACTGTCGCATCTAGGCCCTTTGTGGTGCTCCAAGTGTGAAATCTTTTCCATTTTGCTGAATATGCCTTTCTTGTGGAAGGCTGGCGAGCTTCCATGATGATATCCTTCACTCTCTTGGATAGCTTATCCTGAGGAGGAGTCAAGGTATTTTCCAGGCTGTTAGTTGCAAGGTTTTCAGGTTGGAATGCAGAGTTTTGTAATTGTGCTGTGTCAGGAGAAGTGGCCATTGAGGAAGAGGCCATGGTTTCGTGCATGACATGCTCTTTAACAGTGGGTACCAGTGCTGTCTTGGCCAGTCCGGAGCTATCAGAATCACTTTTGGCTGCTCTGTCCTGATCTTCAGTAAGACCTTGGTCATTAATGGAAGAGGTGGAAATGCATACACTGTTAGAGTTCTCCAGCTGAAAGATAGGGCGTCCACTTTCCATGCTTGTGGGTGGTATGTCCTTGAGCAGAATTTATTCAGCTGATGATTGTGGGGGAGGCAAAAAGATCTATGTCTGGCCTTCCCCATGATTGTGTTATCTGTAGGAAGACGTCTGGGTGCAGCATCCATTCGTATGCATCCATGATATTTCTGCTTAAGTTGTCCACCAGTATATTGTCTTTTCCTGGCACAAACTGGGATTGCAGGTCTATATTGAGTTTCAAGGAAAGTTCCCATAGATTCATTGCCAGTCTGCAAAGAGGGTAGGAATGGGTGCCTCCTTGCTTGTTTATGTACCACATAACTGTGGTGTTGTCTGTCCTTATTAGCAGGTGGCCTTGATGCAGAAAGAGTTTGAAGGCCTCGATTGCATGTATCACTGCCAGCATTTCCTTTTGGTTTCTGTGCATGCGTAGCTCCTTTTGTGACCATAGTCCTTGAATACATCTGCCCTCCATGTGTGCTCCCCAACCATGGTCTGAAGCGTCCGTTGTAATGGTTTGGCTGGCTATTGGCTTGCTGAAGGGCAGACCCCTGTTTGACTGGCTTGCTTGAGCCCACCACAGAAATTCCTTTTGGAGGCATGGAATGAGTGGGATCAAAGTTTCTAAGCTGTGACTGTGCTGAGTCCATAAACTCCTTAGGTACCATTGTAGTTTCCTCATATGCAGCCTTGCTTGTGTTATCAGAAGAATGCAAGATGCCATGTAACCCAGGGCCTGCAGGATTTTCCTTGCAGTCAGCTGAGTTTGTCTTGTCAGATTCTTGAAGTAATCCGGTATTTGTCTTTGTTTTTCTTCTGTGAGAAAAGCCATTTGGGTAGTTGTGTCTAGATCCGCACCCAGAAAAGTTATTCTTTGGGATGGAACAAGTCTTGATTTGTGAATGTTGACTGTATATCCCAAAGCCTGCAGTAGGTGGATGGCATAATTCAAGTCCTTTACCAAAGTTTGTTGGCTGTCCGCTTGTATAAGGCAGTCGTCCAGATATGGGTATATTTGAATCCCCTGAAGTCTGCAGTGTGCAATTACTGATGCCAGGCATTTCGTGAATACTCTGGGCGCAGTAGATAAGCCAAAGGGCAATGCTGAGAATTGATAATGCTCTGAACCTGCAAGAAATCTGAGGTGTCTTCTGCAACTTTGTCTGATAGGGACATGCAGGTATGCCTCCTTGAGGTCTAGAGTCACCAGCCAAGACCCCTTGCCCAGCATGGGAAGGAGTTGCTGTAGAGTCAGCATTTTGAATTTTGGCACAATGAGATAAGTATTCAGTGCGGACAAGTCGAGAATAGGCCTCCATTGATTCTCTTTTCTTGGAACAAGGAATAGTCTGGAATAAAATCCTTGGCCTTGTTCTGAGAGAGGAACCTTTTCTATAGCTTTCATTTGCATTAAGTTGGAGATTTGTTTCAAAGCCTCTGCCCTTTGATTTGGTGGCAGGTCTGGCATGCCTTTTCTTTTTGGCAATGTGTGAAAATGGAACCTGTATCCTTTGTCTATTATTTGCAGTGTCCATTTGTCTCTTGTAATACTGTGCCAATTTTCTGAGAATAAAGAAAGCTTTCCGCCCAAAGGTGCTTCTAACTGAGCCCTGGTTGGCGGAGTTAAAGCAAAGTAAATGAGTCTGTCCTTGTGCAGCAGTTGTAGGTCCTGCACTACCTCTCTGGTTGGGAGGCTGCCATTGACGTCCTCTGTAGAAGCCTCTAGCTTGCCCTCTACCTCTGGCACGCCTGTTCTTGCCTCTCTGAAATCTTTCTGTGTCCGGAAAGGACCAATTCTTGGTAGGCCAATTTCTGCTGAATCTTGGTGGTTGGACTTGTAGAAAATCTTTGACTGTTTGTACAGAATTTGCCTTTTCCTCAAATTTCTTTAAGACCTCCTGAGCAGTGGAGCCAAATAACTTTTGCTTTTCCAGTGCAGCATCCAGAAGCTTAGCTTTAACATGGTCTGGCAGAGATTGTTCCTTCAGCCAAGCATGCCTACGTATGACTGCACCTGTCATAGCTGACCTACATGAAGCTTCCAATGCATCATAACCACACTGTAAGAAATGGTTGCTAATCTGCTCGGAGTTATGTACCAGATCCTGAAGTGATTTGCGATCTAGGGGTTCAGGAGAAGACAGTTTCTTATGCAATTCATCTAACAAATACTCTTGGTACTGTATCATATGAAATTGACAATTTAATGCCCTCATAGAAAGAGTAGCAGAAGTATACACTTTTTTACCCCATCTCTCTAAAGCCCTGGACTCCCTTTCAGAGGGGAGTGGATTTTTAGTAGTGGCAGCTGCAACCCCTTTAGGGCCCTGGGAAATAGTTTCTGGATCAGCAGAGTGGGCCTTGTAAAGAAAAAGATGCGAGTCTGGGACCCTGTACTACCTATCGGGTTTGACAGGGGCCGGAGGAAGAGTGTCAGGGGTTATGCTAGACTCAAGTACACATCATCAATGACATTCAAAACAGGAGGAATAGCCAAAGGTCTATGCTGAGGTAAATGCAGAAAAGTTCTTAATCTTTTCCTGGAATCAGAGAATTCCTGGCCCTGCCATTTGAAATGCTCTCTCATAGTGTGAAGGGTCTCCCTGAAGGATAGTTCTTCAGGAGGGGAGGCCGAGGGGATTGATTCCTCTGCATCAGAATCCTCGTAAGCCGAAAAAGCCTCCTCCTGGTAGTGCGAGAGAGCAGAGCCATCAGAGGCCTCCTCTGAGGAGTGGGGATCAGAGGGCTCAACCCTGGGCCTTTTGTCTAGAGGAGGTTGAGAGCCCCTGTCCGGATGGGGTTGAGAGCCCCTAATTAAGGTAATAAGGTCCTCTGCTAAAGTTAGAATCTGTGATCTTGTAGAGGGTCCCTGAGGAATAACCCTGGGAGGCATAGCTTTTGTATGTTTAGCAGCTTTAGCCCTGGTGAATGCCTTTATGGACATGGATGCAGGAGGCCTAGCTGCACCACGTGCTGGTGTAGTTTTGTCTAGAGGAATGGTGTCGGAAGTTTCCAAGACACCAGTTTCTGAAGGAAATTCAATAACCGACTCAGCAGGGGCCTCCAGGGCCGAGGTTGTCGGTTGAGCGAATTCAGGGGTCGGAAGTACCAAAGACTCGGTTTCAGCCGAGACCGAGACACTCGCGGTAGGCCTGGCCGTGGTTTCAGCCGAAACCGCGGCCCGCGTGTGTCGGTCCTTGTCCTTCCGTTTCTTTGTTAAATGTGAAGTCGGAGTCTCCGACGGCATATTCTATGAAAAACTAGCCCCAAAAAATTCCTCTGCAAACTCCGCCCGACGTCTAAGAGTGCGTCGGTTGAAGGAAGCACAGGCTGAACAGGCCGAGACGTCGTGGTCTGGGCCTAGGCAGGGGAGGCAGTAAGAGTGGAAATCCTTATGAGGTATTTGTTTCCCACAAGTTAAGCAATTATTAACTTTATCTGACATCGGCTGAGGCAAGAAAGAGTCCCCAACGGGGTACTTAGCTTTTGAAGTCTTCGGTAGCTGAATTACAGGAGCTGGCCGACCGGCACTTGCGAACTGCTTCTGCTTCGGGCACCACGCGGCTGATGCTTTTATACCCCAGGCGCTCTGACGTCGGGGAAAGGGCGACATCAGCCGACGCCGGACCCAGACTTTGGAATCCGGCCAACCGAAGGGCTGCCTGAGGCAGGACAACCCATATGTGATGACTGCAGATGCATCCTTGAAGGACATCACATTTTCTGGGAGTGCAGTGAGTTGGCAGACTTTAAGGATTCTCTTCGGGATGCACTGTCGGAGATGCTGGGTGGGCAGAATGCTGTGATGAGGGAGATGATTTTTCTGAGCTATGACACAGAACTGGAATTGCCTACACATGTTAAGGCCTTGCTGTGTCTAATTATGGTAGGTGCCAAAAAAGCAACTACTACAAAATGAAAATCATAGTCTAAGCCAACTGTACTAGAAGTACTGAATATAGTAACAGAGATTAAACAGGCGCTGATATCTGTACAAAAGGGTAGGAGCAAACTACACAGGAAAAATGGTAATTGTGGGAACAATACATTCAAGGGAGGACTGAGGTTTAAACGAAGTCAGAACTTAAATGAGCTATGTAATGTTTGACTGAAAGACTGGGTATATTATAATTGATGTATAATGTTTACAATTGGGTGTGTGCTGGTATGGTTTGTGATGTAAAATTCCTGCAACTAAAATTGTGCTGGTGTGGTTTGCTTTCATTTATATAAATGTATGAATGCCTATGTCGTACGTGATGGTTTAATAAAGATGTTTCTTGTTTAAAAAAAAAAAAATATATATATATATATATATATATATATATATATATATATATATATATATATATATACACGTGTATGCAGAGACCATCTGATCGACATTCAAAATGTCGACCATGTAATATTAAAAAAAAAAAAAAAAAAAAAACTTACCTTCACGCTGCTAGCAGGGAGGCTACGCCGCCCTGCATCCCCCATGGGAGGCTCTGCCCCACACCCGCCAGAACTTAAATATACCAACTTCAAGATCGCACTAAAGTAGGGAAGATGGAAAGTTTTCCATTCTGCACTGTACAGAGATGCCGGTTCGACTGTCAGTCATACGGTCTCTGACATTCTGAAATGTCGACCATGTAAAGGGGACCTATATATATATATATATATATATATATATATATAAAATGGGTCTACTTTGATTCACCGAAAACTCATTTCACTGAATTTCTAAACACACACCAAATTGCTGAAAGCTGAAATCACTGAAAACTCATTTCACGGAATCACGGCACTGAATGGAAGTACTGTTTGGGCAAATAAAACGTATATGCCCTTTCCCCACTGTAGTGCGATTCTGGAGTTAGTATATATAGTTAGGGGGGTGTGGGGGGCACAGCCCCCTATATTCGGGGGGTGTAGACCACCACCTACTTTTGGTTTTATATTGTTAGCTTTCAGTGAAAATATAAAAAGCTAAGTGGGTGGGGGCTATGCCCTCCACCCCCCCAATATGGGGGGCTGTGCCCCCCACAACCCCCTAACTACATATACTAACTCCAGGATCGCACTACAGTAGGGAAAAGGGCATATACGTTTTATTTGCCCAACAGTATTTACATTCAGTGAGGTGATTCAGTGAATTGAGTTTTCAGTGATTTGAGCTTTCAGCGATTTTTTGAGGCTGAACTAAAATTCAGTGAAATGAGTTTTCAGTAAATCAATGTAGACCCATTTATATATATATATATGTGTGTGTGTGTGTGTGTGTGTGTGTGTATATATATATATATATATATATATATATATATATATACACACACACGCACACACACACAAGTGTGTGTGATGCATAATGTCTGTAAATGTTAACTTGTAATATTATGTAATTACTTTCATATAATTGTAAGTTTGCCTATGTCACAAGTGCTAAGTCAATAATGGTGTGTTTTTTGTTTTTTTTTTTAAAGGAAAACTACTGAAATCATAGGATTACAAGAAGTTACTAGGCTATTGGCACTGAGGCCCTTACAAGCCTAGCCAAGAATTTAGTCCATGTTCCAACAAGTCAGCACCCTATGCCACTGTCCAGCAGAGATGTAAGTGGAATCCCAGGGGTGTATTTTCTGTTCCCTATCCAGTTATCCAGGTTGGCTTAAAAAGGTTTAATTAGGTACTGTGCTTTACCTGGAGAAGGAGTCTATTCCACAAAAGGGGGAGTCTCTGGGACACAAATCTGTCCCACCGAGTCCTATTGATGTCAGAGACCAGGTTGAGGTTGCGCATGTGGGTTACTCGAGCGGAGCTTGACTTGCGGATATGCAGCAGTCCCATCAGGGCGGGGTCTGAGATGGATTTGTATGCCAGACAGAGGTCACCTCTGAGTAGTCTGCAGGAGACTGAGTAGAGGGACAGGGCTTTTAGCCTGTCTGCATAGGGTAGATGTTTGAGGCCCTGGATTCTCCGGGTGAGGAACCTCTGTGGTCTCTTGAGCTGCTGCATGTGCTTTGTGAGGTACACACCAAAAGGGGCATTGTACTCAATAATGGGTCTTATAAGGGAAGAATACAGGGATGTTATGACCACCTTGTCCCTGGATGAGATACCCTTACTAATGAGGTGGGCCATGTAGAAAGCTTTCTGTACAACAGAAGCAATATGGTGGTCAAAAGTCCATTTGTTATCAACCTGGGTGCCCAAGTCCCTCATGACGGATTGCGTGCTTAGTACCTTATTACCAGTTGTGATAATTTGTGGGGACATTACTCTCCCCAAAAGGGATGATGATGCATATTTTGGCATTCAGTTTGAGGCCATGTTTCTGGCACCAGTCATTTGTTTGGGTAAGACCCTAGGGGAATTGATGACAGCACCCAGCTTGCAGTCATCTGCAAACGTGGTCAGCCATAGCCCACTAGATTTGGTCTGCACCTCCGAGAAGTACATCCCAAACAGCAGAGGCTCCAAGACTGATCCCTGGGGTACACCGCTTCTTACATGTCTACTACTTGTGGTGGCGTCCCCTATTTTGACTAGGGGGTTCCATCAGTGAGCCAGTTTGTTACTCATCTGGTAACATATAGACTGATGCCTAGTTAAGAGAGTTTATCTTTTATACCTAAGTGCGGAATAGTATTGAAGGCTTTGGCCAGGTCAAGGTAGGCAGTGTGCACCATCTTCCCCTCGTTATGGCCTTGGTGACTGTCTCAAAGAAGTCCACCAAATTTAAGAGGCATGACCTCCCCTTGACAAAACCAAACTGTCTGGGATCAAGTGTCTGGAGGTTGCCAATGCCCTAGTTAATGAGGTCCATGATAATCCGCTCCATGGCCTTGCAGATCAGGCTAGTTAGGCTGATGGGTCTATAATTTCCTGGATTGGTGAATGCTCCAACTTTGTGCAAAGGGATGACAGTAGCTGTTTTCCACTCAGCTGGAATGAAGCCAGTAATCAGGCTTTGGTTAAATAGGGTACCTAATTGTGCTGCAAGTTCCTGTCTGAATTCACGTAGGATACAGCCTGGAATATTATTGGGTCCTATGGAGGCTATAGTTTATGCCTTTGAGAGGGCAGTGATGACTTGCTCCCTAGAGATAAGGGGAGGCGGGCAGGTACTGGGGACGTCCTGTCTTACTGATGGGGGGTCAGAGGAGTGAAGTTTTCACTGATCCCGTCTGCTAGCAGGTTGGCTATCTCTACAACATTTGTGTATGTGGAGTCCTTGACCACCAGTTCTGAGCAGATCTGGGTATATTTATCAGGAAAGTCCGACTGAATATGAGCCCATTTTCAGCAGTGGCTCAGGGGAGAAAAGCTCCACAGTACACATTAAACAGAATTAAAAAAAAAAAAAAACTGAACAATGGTTACAAATATTAAGACAATAACAAAGTAGTACAACATGTGAATACAACAAAAGAAAAATAAGCAAAATATAAGCCAAACGTATGTGAAGAAGGCGTTATGACTGTCTCTGGTAGATGTGGCCAGTTTGCTTTGGAGGATTTCACTAGTGCTCTTATTTGCTTGTTCAGGCTACGCACAGATGGTTTCCAATTAGGCATCTGTCCTGCATGGTCCTGGACAGCAATTTTTTTTCATTCTGTTATAGAGTTTTTAGAATTTATTGTAGATGCCCACCAGACAGGTTTACTCTTCCCTGAGGAGGAGGATTTTGTCCTGTCTGGTATTCCTGATTCCATGCAGCTATATAAATGCTCATATATTATTTTGGTGTAGTTTTTGACATATGTACCATCTGAAGTACAAGTTTGCTGTGACAAACTGTGTTGAAGGTTTTGGTGTAACTCTCAATTATTTAAATTTCATAATAATTTTTTTTCAGTTGAGACACAGCTGTAAGTTCATTCAGCATGCTAGCCAACAAGTACTGACTGGATAAGCCTTCAAAGTATTGATTTAAACTTAGTGATTTTATACTCCCTACCAATGTGATTTCTGTTTTGTGGACCACCAGTGATGGTGCTGTATCTGGCCATTCCCTTTTCCCCTGTGTGTTCATGGACATGGGGAGAATATATATGTTTGAGACTATGGAGGGTGGGTGGGTGCTTGCTAACCACATGGTGGTGCAGAGAGGTTTGCCCCAATTAGAAAATATTTTTAGCAGCTTGCACAGTTGATAGTGCAGGCAGGTAAGATGGGTTTGTCTATGCTTGACTGAAGGGGTGGTTGTGGTCTGTAGCAGTTCTTTGGTGGAAGAATGTAGGCCTGTGGACGGGGGGAATGTATGTAGCACACCAGTATGCTCACTGGCAGTAATATTCAGCTCCAACAGGTTGCAATTCCATCGGCCCAGGATTGCGGTTAGGCAAAAAATAGTAATAATGCCCTAGTGGCCAGTGTGCTGTGAGAAATGAAGCACCCCTTATGGTTGGCTATATGCTGCTGCCCTGTATAGCCCTGAAAAACAGGCCAGAGTATGATGGTGAGGCATGATTGATCATCAGGCACAGGCAAAAAGCATGCAGAAAAAAATAAACTAGATGTAGGGAACCTATAGATTCTGACATGGCTCCAACTGAAAGATGCTAGAATCTTTAAAAATTACACTGAATACTGGTTTAAATTCATAGGTGATAGGGAGAAAAAGTTATGTACTTACCATAACGTTCCATGTAAGTTGTTTATCTCGCCTTTATTCTCACTGATGGGTACAGAGTCGATCCTCAGCTCCGACACGGACTACAGCAAAGCTCACAGTTTGCCAGTAGCTCGAAACCAAGCCCCTTATCCCATGATGCACTGCTGGATTGCATGTATATATACCCCTGTAAGGGGAGCACTCCCCAAGAAGGAAGAAGTATTGAACAACCAGGATGATACTACCCTCTAGGTCAACTGTTAGCTAGGAGGGGGATGGAGGGAGGGACGTGAGAATAAAGGCGAAATAAACAACTCGCATGGAACATTATGGCGAGTACATAACTTCTTTATGTGGGGTTGTTAAATCTCACCGTTTATTCTCACTGATGGGTAGCGTTCCTAGCACCCGCAATCCTGGGTGGCTCACGGGAGTACATTTTTCAGGACCGTGGAACCAAAAGAAGACTTGTCCCTGGAAGCCTTATCTACTTTGCAATGATTGATAAAGGTATAAGGTTTAGACCAAGTGGCTGCAGCACAAATGTTGTCAAGGGGCAATTTAGCTTGAAAAGCAGAAGACGTACAAAGGGCTCTGGCTGAATGAGCCTTCGCTTTGTGTGGCAAAGGTATGTTAGCATTTGCATGAACAAACGAGATGCAATCTGATAACCATTTTGAAAGGGTTGTATTAGCCACTGGTCTACCTTTTCTGGCCTCCGAAAATGATACAAAGAGTTGATCTGATTTTCTAATATCCTTAGTTTTAATCAAGATAAAATCTGAGCCGTCTGTGTACGTCAAGTTTGTGCAGCATGTATTCCAATTTTTTGGAATGGTTGGGAAAAAAGACTGGCAACTCAATGACCTGATTGATATTGGACTCAGAACAGACTTTAGGCAAAAAGGAGGGGTTTGTTCTGTGAGATACTCTAATATCAGCATGGAAAATCATGTAAGGAGGTCTGATAGATAATGCCTGAAGCTCAGACTCTCTGCGGGCAGAAGTAATGGCCACTAGAAAAATAGTTTTCCAGGACAAAAATCTGAGATCACAAGATGATGCTGGTTCGAAGGGGGGGAGAATTATTTGAGACAACATAAAATTCAAATTCCAGGGAGAATAAGGGATTTTGACAGGAGGTCTCATGTGAAAAACACCTTTGAGAAAAACCTTAGATAACTTACGGGCCATAATATTTAACCCATCGAATCCAAGGTGGAAATTTGATATGGTGGCTAACTGAACCGGAACTGTGGTAGCTGCTGCTTCTTCCTTACAAATCATTGTCAAAAACTCTAAAATGGATGACAGAGGAGCTCGGAAAGGGTACATTTTTTTGTATACTGGCCCAAATGGAGAAGCTTTTCCACTTACTGCGATATAGTTTTCTCGTGGATGGCTTATGAGAAGACAATAGAATTTGTCTTGTGTCATCTGAGAGTGAATGAAGCCTGGCTATTTGGGGAAGTGGATCAGCCAAGCAGTCAGCTTTACAGACTGCAACGAAGGATGGATGTCCCCTGACAGGTGTGTCAGGAGGTCTGGAACTGGGTCCAGGATCCATGGATCCTCCAGCAGATGATGGTGAAGGAAAGAGAACCAAATCTGTCGCGGCCAATGTGGGGCTAGGAGGATAACAGTACTTTGCAGCAATTTTTCTTTCTGTAAAAGCCTGGATATCAATGGAATTGGTGGGAAAGCATATAGGAGACCCGAAGGCCAATCGTATACGAGTGCATCTCTCGGGGGATGTCCCGGAGGTGGTATTAGGGCAAAGTAGCTTCTGCATTTGGTATTGATGTGACTGGCAAAGAGGTCGCAGCAAGGCTGGCCCCATTTGTGGAAAATCAAGTCCGCAAAGTGTTGGTTGAGAGACCACTCATGAGGCAACAGGATTGCCCTGCTCAGCTTGTCCGCTATCATGTTGGATTTCCCCGGGATGTGCATTGCTAACAGAAAACGCTGGGATGACACCGCCCATTGCCATACCCTGAGGGCTTCTCGACAAAGGGGATAAGATTTGGTTCCGCCCTGTTTGTTCAAGTACCAGACCACTGACATGTTGTCTGTCTGAATTGCAATTGTCCCTAGAGGAAAAGAGTACTGGAAGTACTGCAACGCCAGAGGTACTGCTCTCAACTCCAGAACATTGATATGCAGATGTGACTCTTGATCCGTCCATGTGCCTTGGGCAGTCTTTCCCTGAAAATGCCTTCCCCAACCTATCAGGGAAGCGTCCGTGGTAACAGTGGCTACTGGGGGGGGGGGGGCACAAAGGGTCTTCCTATTGTGACATGAAGAGACGTCAATCACCACCGAAGGTCTCTCTTGCAAGAATTTGTGATGAGAATAGTACAGTTTTGTACCTACCATAAATGTAGATGTTCAAGTGTATTCACTGTTGCAGTCATTACTCTTGGGTTATCCTGCTGGCAGGCTACCCGCAGTTGGCCTGAATTCCAAAGTCCTGGTCTGGCGTCGGTTGCTGTCGCCTCTTCCCTGACGTCAGTGCGCCAGGGGTATAAAAGATGCAGCTGACGCCATTTTCTTCAGTTTTTCTTGCCCCAGATGTCAGGTGCCCCCAAAAGGGTAGGCTAAATATATTATGCCAATAAACATACATGTACTAAAGTAACATTTCCTTCATCTGCAAGCAAATACACCACATAGGTTGTATAGAATAGAGAAGTACAAATAAATCCCAGCAAAAGAAAGGGGGACTGTGGGAGGGTAACCTGGACTGCAACAGTGAATACAGTCGAACATCTACATTTATGGTAGGTACACAACTGTACTATGTTCATCGTGTTTCACTGTTGCAGTCATTACTCTTGAGTTGAATCCCAAAGCTGAGGATGGGTGGCTGAGCTAAATAGGATTAGGAGAGGCTATGAGGCCCTGCAGAACTGCAGTGGCAAAGTCTGCTCTGGATTTAGAGTAAAGAGGTAAAGTGGTAGTGCTTTGTAAAAGTGTGCACTGAACTCCAATTTGCAGCCTCTGAGATGTCTTTGGTTGGTATTCCTCTGAGGAAGGCTGCTGCTCTGGTAGAATCAGGCCTAATGCCCTTAGGCACTGATTTTGCCATGCTGAGAATAGGAGAAACGGATGCAATGACCTATCCATTTAATAATAGTCTGTTTTGAGATAGCCTTTCCTTGTGATCCAGCAGCATATGACACTAAAAGTTGCTCAGTCTTTCTGAAAGCTTTAGTTCTGTCCAAGTAGAAGCGTAGCTGCCTGTGTATGTCCAAAGAATGCAGAATTTTCTCACCCTTGTTCTGTGGGTTTGGATAAAAGGTAGGCAAGTGAATGGTTTGGTTGAGGGCCACACTGGATACCACCTTAGGCATAAATGTTGGGTTTGTCCTCAAAGAAACCCTGTCTGGATGAAAAATGATAAAAGGTTCCACAGCCATGAGTGCTTGTAACTCCGAGACTCCTCTTGCAGAGGTTATTGCTAGGAGCAGAGCAGTTTTCCAGCATAAGATTTTTATATCAGCTGTTGAGGCAGGCTCAAAAGGAGGCAGTGTGAGTTTTTCCAAGACATAATTGAGGTCCCATGCCGGAATTGGTGCTCTCCTTGGAGGTCTGATGTTTTTGGCCCCTCTGAGGTACTGCCTTATTAAAGGATGAGAAAAGATAGGTGGTTCCATATTGTAATGGGCTGAAATGGCAGAGGCATGAATCTTAATTGATAAAAAGGAAAGGCCTTTGTCCAGCATCTCAGTTAGGTATTGTAAAATCTGAGGGCTATTTGGTACATAAGTGTCATTGCCTTGTTCCTGGTTCCAAGCACAGAATCTCTTCCATTTTTCTGCATAAGATTTTCTGGTACTGGGCCTCCTGGCCTCCAAGATAACATCCATAACAGCTTTTGAAAGAAGAGTGTTCTGAATGGCTACATTATCCACCATGCTGCCAGATTTAAGGTCCTGAGATGGCTGTGCAGGATCTGATTGTTTTGTTGGGTCAGCAAGGGAGAAGTTTGAGGCAATATCCATGCTGGACCTTGAGACAAGCTCTTTAGAATTGGGTACCAGTGCTGGCGTGGCCAGTCTGGTGCAATCAGTATAATTTTTGGCTTCTCTTGTCTGACCTTTAGGAGTACTTTAGGAAGGAGAGGCAGTGGAGGAAAGGCATATACTACTGTTAGGTTTTTCCAGCTGAAGGATAGGGCGTCCACTCTCCATGCTTGTTTGTGATAAATCCTTGTGCAAAATCTCTGTAATTGGCAGATGTGAGGGGAGGCGAATAGATCTATGTCTGGGCATCCCCATTTCCTTGTTATCATGCTGAAGACTTGTGGATCCAGTTTCCACTCGTGGGGATCCATGAGGTTTCTGCTTAGTTCGTCTGCCAGAGTATTTGTTTTTCCTGGCAGGAATTGTGCTTGCAGGTAAACTTGATTAGTCAATCCTGTGTCCCACAAGGTCATTGTTTGTCTGCAGAGGGGGTAGGAATGTGTGCCTCCCTGCTTGTTTATGTACCACATGACCATAGTATTGTCTGTCTTTATAAGTAGCTGTCCTGGATGAAGTAGATCCTTGAAAGCTGTCAGGGCATTCTGAACAGCCAGCATCTCTTTTTGATTGATATGAAGATGCAATTGGCTTGCAGGCCATGTGCCCTGAATACATTTTCCTGCCATATGGGCCCCCCAGGAATAATCTGATGCATCCGTTGTCAGTGTCTGTCTGGCTGTGGGTTAAGTGAATGGCAGACCCTTGTTGTGGTGACAGGCCTGTGCCCACCATCGAAACTCCTGTTGCAGGCAGGGAATGAGGGTAATTACTGTTTCCAGGCTGTGGCAATGCTGAGTCCAAACACTTTTTAGATACCATTGTAGTTTCCTCATATGCAGTCTGGCTTATGGAATTAGTAGAATACAGGATGCCATGAAGCCCAAGGCCTGCAGGATTTTCCTTGCAAATAACTGGGTCTTTGTTGCCAACTTTTTGAAGTATGAAGTCAGTTGCCTTTGTCTGGCGTGAGATAAGCCATCTGGGAAGTTGTATTTAAGCTTGCACCCAGGAATATTATCTCTTGAGAGGGTACTAGTTTTGATTTCTTTACGTTTACTGTGTACCCTAGGCAAATTAGTAATCTTTTTACAAACGCCAGATGCTTTTGAAGAATGTATTTGTTCTCTGCTTAAATAAGGCAGTCGTCCAAGTAGGGATATATATGAATTCCTTTTTGTCTGCAAAATGCAATTACTGGTGCCAGGCGTTTTGTGAAGACCCTGGGCACAGTAGATAAGCCAAAGGGCAGTGCAGAGAATTGGTAGTCCATTGAGCCAGCTATGAATCAGGTATCTTCTGCAAGATTGTCTGATTGGGATATGCAGGTATGCCTCTTTTTAGGACCAAAGTTACAAGCCAAGCCTTCTTGCCCAGCATGGGCAGTAGCTGCTGTAGAGTCAACATCTTGAATTTTGGAACCTCCAGAAACGTGTTTAGTATAGACAGGTCCAGTATTGGTCTCCGGGTTTTGTCCTTTCTGGGCACCAAGAAAAGTCTTGAGTAAAATCCTTGCCCTGCTCTTGTTGTGGTACTTGTTGAATGGCCCTCATGTCCATGAGGGCTATAATTTGCTTTTGTACCTCTGCCCATTGATTGTGTGGCAGGTCTGGCATACCTTTTGCCCTTGGTAGGGTGTGAAAATGGAACCTGTAGCCCTGGGACACTATGTTCAAGACCCATTTGTCTTGGATAATCATTTGCCAATTTGGTGAAAAAAGTGCTAGTTTTCCCCCTAAGGGGGCTGCGAAAAGAAAATTGCTTGGATCTGGCAGAGGAAAGTCATTGGGACTGTTTCCTGTAAGGTTGTGATTTGTCTTCTCTGCTTTTGGAGGTAGAAGCACCCCATTGTTTAAGCCTGTATGAGCCTTGGGCCTGAGATGTCTGTATCTGCCTCTTTGTGGCCTGTCTGACACTGGAAAGGACCAATTTTTTGAAGGCCAGTTCCTGCTAAATCTGGGTGGCTGTACCTGTAAAAAATCCTTAACTGTCTGCATGGATTTCGCTTTATCCTCCATTTTCTTCAACACATCTTCTGCTTTAGCACCAAACAAAGTAACATGCTGTAATGGAGCATCTAATAATTTTGCTTTAACATGATCAGGCAGATTCTGTTCCTTTAACCAAGCATGCCTTCTAATAACAGAACCTGTAACAGCGGCCCTGCAAGAGGCCTCCAGTGAATCATAACCACCTTGCAAAGTATGCTTTCCCACTTGTTTGGCTGCATGCAATAAATCCTGCATGTCCTTTTTCTCTGAACATTCAGAATTTGTCAACATTTTCTGTTTAAGCAGTGACATTAAGTATTGCTGATATTTAAGCATATGAAACTGACAATTTAAAGCACTTACAGCCAAGGTAGCAGAAGTGTAAACTTTTTCCCCCCATCTGTCCAGTGCCCTAGAATCCCTGTCAGAGGGGACAGGGTTTTTTGCAGTGGAAGCTTTGACGCCTTTGGGACTCTGAGATATAGTTTCTGGGTCAGCAGCGGGGTTTTTATATAGGAATTTGTGAGAGTCTGGGACCCTGTAGTATCTGTCTGACTTAGCAGGTGCAGGGGGTAAAGAGTCAGGGGACTGGCCGGACTCTGAAAATACATCTACAATGTCTAGAACAGGTGCAACAGCAAGGGGTCTGTGCTGAGTAGTAGCAGAAAGTCTCTCAGCCTTTTCTTAGATTCTGAGTAATCTTGGCTCTCCCAGTGGAAATGCACCCTCATGGTATGCAGGGTTTCCCCAAAAGAAAAATCCTCAGGAGGAGAGGCTGAAGGAATGGATTCTTCAGCATCAGAATCCTCATAGGGAGGAAAAGAATATCCCTGTTCAGAAAAGGAATCAGAGGAAATTGAAACCTGATCAGAAGAATCATATTCTGTCTCTTGCCTAGGCCTCTTATCAGGAGGGGGATGGGAACCCCTGATCAAAGTAATTAGGTCTTCGGCCATTTTAAGCATCTGTTTTTTAGGCATGGAAGTCTGAGTAGGAGAATGCTGTACTTGTTTCTTTGTCTTTTGAGCTGCTTTAGTCTTTGTCTTTCAAGCTGAAAATGGTTTAACATATAACTGTGTAGCTCAGCAGCTCCGGACCCATCTGAGGGAATGATTTCAGAGTGTCCAATACCTTGAGCATCCAGAGGCCCAGCCGGCCCCACGTGGGAGTCTGAAGCGGCCTGTGGCTCTGAGGTAGCGGGTGCCAGGGGCTGCTAAAGCGCCTCACTGAGAACCGGTGAACCGGCGACTGGCCTAACGGAGGCCTCGTCGGTTTTGGACCTCGGATGCCTATCCTTTTCCTTGTCCTTGCATTTTTTGTAAACTCCGGTAGTCAGCTGTTCCGATGGCATTATATAGTTAAACCTTCGGCCAAAGTAATGAAATGCAAAATCAAACCGACGCTTAACAGTGCATTGGTTAAATCGAACACAAAACCGACAGCTAGCAACGTTGTGGTCAGGGCCTAGGCAAGGAATACAGTAAGAATGAAAATCCTTATGAGGTATTTGCTTCCCACAAGAAATACAATTGTTAACTTTTTCTGACATCGATCTGGAGCAAGAAAAACGTTTCCCCAATGGGGTACTTAGCTTTAATGAAGACTTCGTTTCTGAAATTCAGATTTGAAAATCTCAGGAGTCGGCCGACCGGCACTTGCGAATTGCTTTTGCTTCGGGCACCGCGCGGCAAGAAAGACCGAAGAAAATGGGTCAGCTGCATCTTTTATACTCCTGGAGCACTGACATCAGGGAAGAGGTGACAGCAACTGACGCCGGACCAGGACTTTGGAATTCAGGCCGACTGCGGGTAGCCTGCCAGCAGGATAACCCAAGAGTAATGACTGCAACAGTGAAACACGATGAACATAATATGGTTCATTGGTAATTTCTGGTAAGACCATTGAGCGAACAAGGAGCCATTGAAAAATTCGCATATGCATCCTTGCGAGTGGAATGGCTAGAAATGCTGCTGCCATCAAACCTAGTACCTTCAAGACCTCTGCAACTGTAGCTCTGCTCTTTGACACCAATGAGTTGACGTGTTGGCAAAGAAGTGAGACCCTTTCAACTGGAAGACGTAGAGTGGTGGTTGAGGTATCTAACTCTGCTCCTGTAAAGACGGTATGCTGCGATGGAGCCAAGGCAGACTTTTCGAAGTTGACTAATACCTAAGTGGTGGCAGAGTGTCGGAGTAGATTGTGTTGCCTGAATCAATTGATGCCTGGTGGTAGCAGTGAGGAGCCAATCATCTAGATATGGAAACACCTGGAATCCTAGACACCTCAGGTGAGCCGTGACCACTGCCATGCATTTGGTGAATACTCTGGAGGCTGTAGTGAGACCAAAGGGCAGGGTTCCAAACTTGTAGTGATTGGCTCCCAGCCGGAAATGCAGGTGATCTCTGGAGTGTCTGTCCATCTTTATGTAGTAGTATGCGTCCTTGAGATCGATGGAGCACATCCAATCCCCTTTCCCTAGAAAAGGAAGAATGGCCTGAAGCGTGACCATTCAGAGACCATTCAGAACTTCTCTTTTTTTACAAATTGGTTGAGTCTGCTGAGGTCCAAGATAGGTCTCTAGTCCCGTTTTCTTTGGAATCAAAAAGAATCTTGAGTAAGTTCCGAATCCAACTTGGTCTGCTGGGACTGGCTGGATGACTTTTTTCTAGCAACTTGCGGACCTCTATGGTTGCTTGTTCCCTGAGACTGGGTGGAACATCCAGGATTCTGTTTACAGGAGTGGGAGGGGAAGAGAACGGTATGAAATACCCTCTGGAAATGATGCTTTGTACCCAGGTATCAGACGTTATGCTTAGCCAGGCTTCTGGGTACAAAGATAAGCGACCCCCCCCCCGACTGCCTCCAGAGCCGGACAGCCGGGTCTCCTTTCAGGAGCGCTGGTAGTGCTGACCAGAGAACTGGTCTCTGTCACCCTCCTGTTGCGGACCCCCCTGCCTCGTGGGCAGAGTCTTCCATTATAACCCCCTCCTCTGCCTCTAGAGGGGGTTTCGCCACGTTTGTCCTGAAAGGCTCCCTGTGCTTTTCGGAACCACATTTTTCAGCCCTTAGGGTCCTTGGGATAGGGCAGAGTAGGGGTAGAAAAACGGACTCCAATGGCAGATAGAGTCATGCCTTCCTGCTCACACCTGGTTAGAGTTTCCTTTACCTTGGGCCCAAACAGGGATGAGTCATCAAATGGGGTGTTGATAAAGGAAGACTTGAAAGGCTCCGTAAAGGAACACAGACACATCCAGGATTGTCTATGCAGAGCAATACCTGAACTAGCGGCTCTACTCGAACCATCAGCTGCGTAAGATACGAGACGCATGGACGAGTTCACAATTGAGTTTAGGGTAGCGAGCTGTGTGCTAACTTTGTCGGCAACCCCTGCAGCTACCGTACCCTGGAGGGCATCTCCTAGCTCTTTGAGGAGATCTCTTTGTAGTCTTCTAAAATGGGTTAAATAGTTCAATGATCGAGGGAAAAGGTCACTGAACTAAACATGCGTTTCCCATATCTATCCATGATCCTAAAATCTTTGTTAGGAGGATGGATAGATGAGGACGTCTCAGACATTACCTTTTTGGTGGCTGCAGCCACCACCATGGCATCAACAGGCACTCCCTTAGTCAAAAAGGCTTTGTCCACTGGGGCAGAGATGAACTTATTTGGCTTATGAAGGACAGGTTCCATGGCCTCCAGAGACTCCCATGCCTTATGAGAGATCAGCTCCATGAGCTCATCGTAAGGCGGAGACACCCAAGAAGTGGAAGGTTGAGACCCGAAAGCCTTCAAGAGCACTGACTCGTCTTCAGTAGAGCCAACCACCCCTCTGAGTAAGGATCTCTAATATCTACGCAAAGGAGATATCTTCAGAGAAGGATCAAGGGGACCCTTCTGACTCATCCAAGTCAGTGTCAGATGTCAAAGACTCCTGTGGGGAGTCCAAGTACCTCCTCTTGCACAGTCTTTACCTGGGTACCTCCCTAGTGGGGGGATCTGGGGAGGTCTCAGAAGAGCAGGGGGCACCCTGTGGGGCTACTTGAGGCTCAGGGTCTCTACGCTTGGGTGGACCGGTAGAAGCAGGAGCGGACTCAGGCACTTGAGGAGAGGAGGAAGCCAGACCTGATGCTGATGATGTCTTTGGAGACAGGACTCTCCTCATGGCATCGAACGCACCATGGCTCCGACGAGAAGGAGTAGACTGATCCGAAGGGACTGTCCGATCCTCCCGCACCGAGGCCATGGGCTCCGAGCCAGAGGTAGGAGCCGAGCTTATCCGAGCCAAGACCCCGAGAGGAAGAGTCGGCACCGACAAATCGGTATGACTATCCTCCCCGGACCCGACAGGAGAGTGTCGGCTCCTAGAGTCAACGGTCAGCGCCGAGGACATCCAAGTAGATGGAACCGATAACACCGGCGCAGGCCTCGGCTCCTCAGGCTCAACAACTATCAGGTCGGGCTCCTTCTGCTCCAAAAGTCCAGTACGGCTTGGAGGAGTAGTAGTCAAGTCCGGGTTAATAATCTTCGGCTCTGACAAAGGCGTCGGAGCTGACAATTTAGCAAGGCCTGGTGCCCGTAAAAGCTTCTGCACTAGCCGGTCAATATCCATATCTGAGAGGCTGATTGAAGACTTCGAGGAGTGCACCGAAGGTGTTGATTGCAGCAGAGGAGATGAGGGAATCTCAGAGATCAGCTCCAAAGCTGTGAGCTGGCTCCGAACAGAAGGGACACTCGGTTCCGAGGACAGTGGAACTGATGACCCTACACTCTCCATTTTTTTAGTCTTTTTGGATGCTTTCGAGTCACCTGAGGATTTGGAAGACTGAGGATCTATTAGCACCATCCTGGTCACCCAGAGCTTCGGAGACAGGGTGCTGAAGTAAACCGCTATCCACTAATTTCCTCCTCTCCAAAAGTACCCTGGAGGAGAAGGTGTGACATATACTGCAAGAGTGTTGGAAGTGTTTAGTCCCTAGACAATAAATACATTGAACATACCAGTCAGTGACTGACATTTTTTGTCCACAATCCGGACATTTTTTGAAGCCAGATTTTGGATGTGGCTTTTCTTTCTCGTCAGACATCTCTATTATCAAATTAAACAATTTTAAACAATTGAAACAACACACTTAAGAAATTATCTACCAAAGTACTCCTAAGAATGTTAAATACAAGGCCAACTCTTAGGCCCAACACTATAGAAAAACAGAAGTCAACACGGCACTAATCTAAAACTAAGTTTAAAACTATAATGATTATATATATATATATATATATATATATATATATATATATATATATATATATATATATATATATATATACTATTCTATCAAGAAGAAAAAAAGTTTTTAAACTATCTGGAACACCGAGATCTGTGCCGCAGCAAACTAGATCTGAGGTAATTCCAGCAGTGCATCATGGGATAAAGGGCTTGGTCTCGAGCTACTGGCAAACCTTGAGCTTTGCTATAGGCCGTGTTGGAGCCGAAGATCGGCACCGAACCCATCAGTGAGAATAAACGGCGAGATTTAACAACTTCACATTGTTTGTTTACCTGGTAAAAATAAACTCCAGCTTTTATCGGTCCATTTGCAGCTGTAGTGTAAATAGCTTTGGTCTGTTTTCTACTAAGTAGTACATCACAAATTGCAGTGAGTTACTGGACTATAAGTTGGCAACTGGAAACAGTGCAAAAGCTTTACTTCCAACTGCAGCATCAGGCCTCAAAACTGCCCTGGTAGGCATTATTTATACAGAAATGCACACCCTGTCCGTGTTTCTCTGTGGCATAAGGCATAATTGTATTGACTTTAGCAGTATCACATAGGTGATCCAGGGTTCATATCCAGATATTTCTCGTTTCAGATGGGAGTAGACATAGTGGCTAAACCTTTGAAGGGAAACGGTCTCTACTTATAATGGTCTGCAAGGGCAGCTAGCCTATCTATTACTTGCCTATGAACCTATTATGGCTTACTTGCATGCACACATTCCATTCCCTTTAACTGAAAGAAGGCAACCTGCCTGCACATACCAAAGATGTGCTATATGGAGCAGAGCTCGAGTGACACAGTATAGTAACCAGAGTAACATTAATCCAGGATTTTAGATTCTTCTAAGTTGTCTCTTAAATTCAGCAACGTGACTTGCATCATTAGTGCCATAAGAGAGAGACTAACTTAACTGCTAGACTTTCACAGTAATATCCTTTTTCATTTTTAATTAAATGTTTCTACTTTTTCTAATATTCTGAATCTACTTAGGGTTAAGGAAGTCTTCCACAATACATAGTCCAATAAATTAATTTAAAAGCCTGCCCCTAGCTATTTTGTTTACAAATAGCAAAACTTCTGTCTTCTTCCTGTGCTGTAACAACTACAGGCCATTTTTAAAGATCCTTTCTTTGCAAGATAATTGTAATTTCCATTTGAGATATCACTATAGCCTCTGTCTTGCACTCTTCCTCTTCATGCTGTAAGGGTACCATATATTAATACCACACTTTAAAAGTGGATGAATCAAACTAACAAACATGGAACACGAGGAATTCTGCATACTACAGATCTTAATCCTTCTTCCATTTAACTCCTGGCTTTTTGCATGGCATGTTTTTCACATTTTGAAAAAATGAAATAAAATGGTATGTGTCAGTATACCCACATCCTGACATTCAAAATTTTTTTTTCAGTTTTCAGAATATCTGACTTGAGAACTGGAACATGAGGTCATCTACGGAATAGTGAACCAGACCTCTCCACCTTAACATTAACATAACTCTAAAGTGCCTCCTAGACATCAATATTTAAAAGCATACAAGATTACGTTCATAGGTGTGTACTAGGCTAATGTCAGTGGAACCTTTACAAACCTAGCCCATAGGATTACCTGGCATCGTGCCACCTGACTTTAGTTCCCAGTGCCTCTGTCAAGTAGAGCCACAGGAGTGATCTTGGGGTAAATTTTCTATTTCACATCCACTCATCAAGATTTCTCTTGGAGGATCAGTGAGTTGCTCTGTTTGACATGCATGGAAAGTATTCCACAGCCTGGGCAGCCTTTGGGTTGTGAACCTGTCCCTACAGCTTGTTCTGTTGATTGTGGTAATTAGGTAGAGGTCTCTGGAGCATGTGGTGCAGAGGGATTGGGGTTTCTTTAGATGTAGCATTTCTAACAGAGCTGGGTCAGACATGGCTTTGTAAGTAAAGCAGAGAACGCCTCTAAGTAGGCGATATGACATACTGAATAGTTGAAGTTTTTTGAGTCTGTCCAAATCAGACAAGTGCTTAAGGCCTAGGATCCTCTTTGTGAGGTACTTATGCGGCTTCTCCAGTTGTTGCAGGTGTCTAGTGAGGTACATTCCAAATGGGGCATTGTACTTGATGAGTGGCCTAATGAGGGAAGAGTAGAGGGAGACAATGACCTCTTTCTTCCTGGATGGAAACCCCTTAGTAATGAGATGTGCCACATAGAAGGACTTTCTGACCACAGTGGCAATGTGCTAATCAAAAGAGAGGTTGCTGTCAATTTGTGTTCCCAGATCTCTTGTAACGCCTTCTGTGTTCAGTGGACAACCATCGATGTGGTAATTCATAGAATTGGGTTTTTCCCAAAGGGGAGGAGGACACATTTTTTGGTATTGAGCTTAACGCCATTGTTCTGACACCAGTTGTTGATCTCAGTGAGGCCTTTCTGTAGGATGTCAACATCACTTAGGGAGTTAATAATAGCTCCAAACTTGCAATTGTCTGCAAACTCTGTCAGCCAGAGTCCCTTCGTGTTGGTCTGGACTTCAGAGAAGTAGATACCAAACAGGAGAGGACCCAGGACCGAACCCTGTGGGACTCCACTTGTGACTGTTTGGCAGTCTGATTTGGAGTCATCTACTTTGACACTGTGGGTTCTACCTGTGAGCCAGCAAGTTGGGAGCTATTATTAACTCCCCAAGTGATGTTGACATCCTACAGAAAGGCCTCACTGAGACCAATGACTGGTGTCAGAACCATGGCCTTAAGCTCAATGACAAAATGTGTCGTCAGCCCCTTTGGGAAAAACCCGGTTCCCATGAATTACCACATCGATGGTAGTTCATTGAACACAGAAGGTGTTATAAGAGATCCGGGAACACAGGCTGACAGTAACCTCTGTTTTGAGCACCACATTGCCACCGTGGTCAGAAAGTCCTTCTATGTGGCACATCTCATTACTAAGGGTTTTGCATCCAGGAAGAAAGAGGTCATTGTCTCCCTCTACTCTTCCCTCATTACGCCAATCATTGATTACAATGAGATGAGACGTACCTCCCTGGACTACATGAAGAGAGACATGGAGGAGCTGTCTGATCTTGTAGCCCGGGCAGGTATGACCCTAGCCCCGAGTAGAATCCTGCCATCACCCAGAATGACACCACAGTACAAGGACAAAATGACTGACTTCAGCAACTGGCTAAGCTTCTGGTGTCATTCTAAGGGGATCCAATATCTGTCTGTCTGGGATGACATGACTGACCACGATGCTTTGCCAGAGATGATGTGCACCTGTCGCCATTGGGATTCTGGATACTGACTAAGGCTCTTGCCATCCCTATAGTGCCTTTTTTAGGCAAGGCTCAAATGAAAAATTCACCACTGTAACAGGTACAAGCAACCAAAATCTAAGGGTAATGCTACTAAATGTTAGAAGTCTAAACCTCAAAATGCATTCACTCAAGGCACTCCTAAAAATGGAGAACATCAACATCTGTGCAGTGACAGAGACGTGGTTCAAGGCTCCAGAGAGCACCCCTGCATTACCATTCATACCAAACCTTTTGGCCACCTCACCTGGACCGAAACACTAAAGGTGGAGATGTGTCCATATTCATTAAGGGTATCCACACTTCCAGGCTAGTTGCTCAGCATAATGCATCCGAGATTATCCAAGTGCAACTAACTCTGGGCAAGACCGCAATCCGAATTGTAGCTTGCTACAGATGCCCACCATGCCCCAGGATTCCCACTCCTCATTTCTTGATACATCGGAAAATATTAGGGTACAACCTAACACCCTAATAATGGGCAATTTCAACTAGCCCACCATTAACTGGGAAAACCACTCATGTACCAACTCTTTTGCTCAATGTTTTCTGGAATTCATAAATTCCGACGCCTTGGATCAACATATCCACACCCCCACCAGGGGCAGCAATATCCTAGACCTGGTCCTTACCAACATGGGCAACCAGTGTTCCACACCAGAGGTCAATTCCTCGTTGGTCAGATCTGACCACAAGCTAATCACCCTAGACATCCACATCCTGCCCCCACCCCCCCCGTTAGGGAAAACACCGTAAAAATTTCTCCAAAGCCAACTTCCCACTTCTTAAGACAGAAGTGGCAAACTTCACGACACCTATGCAAATGGACAATAGAGATACGACTGCTGAATCCTACACAAAAAATGCACTTTATAAGCACTTACACGAGTGCATGGATCATGCAATCCCTAACAGAACCGAGATGCTATCCTCCAAAAAAGGAAGCCAATCTGGTGGTCCCCTGCCACAAACAAACTCTAAAACAGAAGAAAAAAACTGTTGCAAAAAAGAGTAAAATACCATGACTGGAGGAACTCCCTGGTCAGCCTCAGTAAGAAGCTGAGATCCCTCATAAAATCCCACAAAGCAAGTTACGAAAACAAAATTGCCACTGATTCTAAAGACAACCACAAAGCATTCTATAGCTTTGTCAAGAATCTCAATGGCAACACTCAGATTGGCTTTGAGTTGTAGCACGATGGCACTAAATATACAGAACCAACTGATATTGCCAACATCCTGGCAGATAGGTTCAGTGCTAGCTTAACCCCCCCTCTCACCCCCTAAAGGGCCCATCTCTATACCGAAGAATGCAGAGTTCCTGTAATCATGGCTGCACAGGTAAAAAACACTCTCTCCAAAGCCAAGAATACAGCATCCATGGGTCCTGACAACATCCCAGGCTGCGCCCTACACAAACTACAGAATGAACTGGCACCCCACCTAAGTACCATGTTCAATCATAGCCTCAGCTAAGGATTCATGCCCATGGTTATCCCACTCCACAAAGGGGGAGCCACCACAGACCCCGGGAACTACCACCCCATTAGCCTGATGAGCCTGGTCTGCAAGACTATGGAAAGTATCATCATGGAACTTTTATAAACAATGACACTGGTAATCTCCAAACTCTGGACCCCAACCAGTTCGGGTTTGTAAAAGGCAGATTATGTCTCCTAAACCTGACAGACTTCTTTGAAGCAGTCACCAAACCTGTAGATAAGGGTAAGGTGGTTCACACAGCCTATCTAGATCTCACGAAGGCTTTCGACACCATCCCCCACTCTGGAATTACAGATAAACCCACTAAACTACGTATAAATCCCTATGTCACAAGGTGGGTTGCCAACTGGAGCACTGACAGAACCCACACTGTGAAAGTAGCAGACTCCAAATCCAACTTCAGACCAATGACAAGTGGAGTACCACAAGGTTCAGTCCTGGGTCCTCTCCTGTTTGGTATCTACTTCTCTGAAGTACAGGCTAACACAGAAGGTCTTTGGCTAATGAAGTTCACAGATGACTGCAAACTAGGAGACATAATTGAAACTCCTAATGATGTGGACATCCTTTTTTGGTGGATAACATTTTGGTTCTGTTAGAGATAGCATGATCCATGCACTCGTGTAAGTGCTTATAAAGTGCATTTGTGTAGGATTCAGCAGTCGTACATCTATTGTCCGTCTGCATGGGTGTTGTGAAGTTTTCCACTTCTGTCTTAAGAAGCGGGAAGTTGGCTTTGGAGAAATTTTTTACGGTGGTTTCCCTAATGGGGGGTGGGGGCGGGATGTGGATGTCTAGGCTGATTAGCTTGCGGTCGGACCTGACAAACTAGGAACTGACTTCTGTTGTGGAACACCGGTCGCCCATGTTGGTAATGACCAGGACTAGGATATTGCTGCCCCTGGTGGAGGTGTGGATAAGTTGATCCAAGGCATTGGAATTTATGAATTCCAGAAAACGTTGAGCAAAAGAGTTGGTACATGAGTAGTTTTCCCAGTTAATCATGGGGTAGATGAAATCACCCATTATTAGAGTGTTGGGTTGTACCCTAATATTTTCCAGTGTATCAAGAAATGAGGAGTGGGAATCCTGGGGCATGGTGGGGGATCTGTAGCAAGCTACAATTTGGACTGTGGTCTTGCCCAGAGTTAGTTGCACTTGGATAATCTCGGATGCATTATGCTAAGCAACTAGCCTGGAGGTGTGAATATCTTTAATGAATATGGACACATCTCCACCTTTAGTGTTTCAGTCCAGGTTAGGTGGCCGAAAGGTGTGGTATGAATTATAGCCTGGTAATGCAGGGGTGCTCTCTGGAGCCTTGAACCAGGTCTCTGTCACTGCACAGATGTTGATGTTCTCCATTTTAAGGAGTGCCTCGAGTGAATGCATTTTGAGGTTTAGATTTTTAGCACTGAGTAGCACTACCTTCAGATTTTGCTTGCTTGTAGTACCTGTTACTAGATTTAACTACGCCAGCATTAGACGAAAATGACAATTAATGCTCATGGCATGAAGAGATCCGATAAAAACAGCAATGTATAATCAAACAGGGAGATCTCCACAAACAGATGGTGTATTCCTGTGCTAGTTAGGATGGCAGAAAGTGACAAAGCTCTTGAAATATTTTTTTAATTAATATTCCCTGGGGTAAGTACCAGCATATTGGAAGAAAGCTGTGGTGGCTGTATAACCCAAAGAGGATAAAGACCGTTTACTTCTGGATTTATGTAGATCCACTTCAATTTTAAATCATGACTATAACGCGTTTACAATTATACTGTGAAAGAGAAAAGCAAATGTGCTGGCAAAACTAGCAGATACTGATCAGTGTGGTTTTGACAACATTAACAGAACAAATACTAACAAAACACCAGCTCTACAAGGCCTCATAAGTACTGTCCACGGAGATCCATTAATAAAGCTCTAATTGAAGTAACCAGGAGTAAAAATAGCTCAGGTGACTCTATACTCCTGCTACATTGCAAAAGTGTGGAATGCCTTACCACTTGAAATTAGAACTATAACTAGCTTAAAAAACTTCAAACATCACATTAAAGCCCACCTCACCAACTCCTGGACTTGTACATGTACTGGGCATGGGTAGCCCAAACCACGGAACTAGCTGATTTAAAAATTTTAATTGCATATGTAATGAGCATTGGATTTAAGTCATGTAACTACCTTATGTTTCTTTTTTCTTTCTCACTGTTAATATCTATCAGATTGTAAGTCTTCAGTTTGCTATGCTACCTGTATATAAGACTAAGTATCGTAATTGCACTCATTGTATACAATGTCACTACCTGCTACTACTGTAAGAACAGTCTTCTAGAAGCATTGTTATGTACGATTATTGGTCTTGTCTTCCACTAGACCAATTTATTCTTTTAGAGTCTTTTTACCGTTATGAATGTCGGTTACTATTTTTTTCTTTACTGTATTATAGAATTTTCTTTCTACTAACAAAATAGTTTACTAAAAATGGAGCTTTTCTCCACTGGCCTCTACTGAAAAAAGGGTTTTATGCCCAGTCGGACTCTCCCGGTAAACAAATGTAAAATAAATAAAACAAATAAATAAATACAATCCAGAGGAAAGCAGAGTACAAAAAATGCTTTGTCTGCTTGCTGGATCTTGATGTAAAGAAAGCATTTAACAGAGTCAGAAGGAATTTTGTAAGCAGGGCAATTGTAACATTTTAATTCCTTGAGAGAACCAACAGATTAAATAAGCAAGATTAAAGGGTCAGATGCAAGAAATAAGCAGCACAGTTTCCATATGATGTCCACATCAAAAAAGTACAGTTGTGTACACTTACCATAAATGTAGATGTTCGAGTGTATTCACTGTTGCAGTCATCACTTTTGGGTTATCTGCCTGCAGTAGCCCTCAGTCACCCTGATTAACAATGTCTTGGGTCCTGCATTGCCCTCAGTCACCCTGATTAACAATGTCTTGGGTCCTGCATTGGTTGCTGTCCCTACTTCCATGACGTCAGGTCGTCAGGGGTACAAAACATGCAGCTGACGCCATTACATCAGTTTTTCTTGCCCCAGATGTCAGGTGCCCCCTTAATGGGAAACAATTAAATCTATAAATATACAAGGTTATACCTCCAACAAAAAAGCAAATACACCAAAAAGCTTTTGAAGATAGACAAGGCAAGTAGAGGTATATCCAAACGAAGAAAGGGGGCTGGAGGGAGGGTAACCAAGAGTGCAACAGTGAATACACTCAAACATCTACATTTATGGTAAGTGTACACAACTGTACTATGTTCTTCATGTTTCACTGTTGCAGTCATTACGTTTGGGTAGATTCCCAAAGCTAAGGATGGGAGAAGGAATTTAAATAGCATTAGGACCAGCTAAAAGGCCCTGCAAGACTGCAGTGGCAAAGCCAGCTCTAGATTTAGAGAAAATTGGCAGATGGTAATGCTTGGTGAAAGTATGTACAGAACTCCAGGTAGCAGCTTCTAGGATGTCCCTGGTAGGGACACCTCTGAGAAAGACTGTAGAGGTAGATGCAGCCCTGGTAGAGTGGGGTCTGATCCCCTGTGGGATAGGTTTTCCATGGTGTTTGCAACAGAAATGAATGCAACGGCCTATCCATTTGGAAATGGTTTGCTGTTAAATAGCCTTCCCCTCTGCCCCTGCAGCAAATGCCACCAGCAGTTGATCAGATTTCCTTTAAGGTTTAGTTCTATCCAAGTAGAATCTAAGTTGTCTGTGCTGGTCTAAGGAGTGCAGAATCCATTCTCCTTTGTTCTGTGGATTAGGAAAGAAGGTTGGCAAATGTATGGACTGATTAAGGGCCACACTGGATACCACCTTAGGCATGAAGGAGGGATTGGTCCTGAGGGACACCCTGTCCGCATGAAAGATGATGAAAGGCTCTACTGCCATGAGGGCCTGTAATTCAGATACCCTTCTTGCTGAAGTGACTGTTAAAAGGAAAGCGGTTTTCCAAGAAAGGAATTTTAAGTCCGCAGTGGCAACTGGCTCGAAAGGAGGAAGGATGAGCTTTTCCAATACAAAGTTGAAGTCCCAGGCTGGAGTAGGAGCTCTCCTGGGTGGTCGTATATTTTTGGCCCCTCTGAGGAACTGCTTAAGCAGTAGATGAGAGAAAAGGGGTGGTTCTGTGTTATAATGAGCTGAGATGGCTGAGGCGTGAATTTTGATGGAGGAGAAAGACAGGCCCTTATGAAACATCTCAGTTAAGTATTGTAAAATCTGTGGTAAATTGGGTACTGTTGTGCTTATCCCTTGAGATTTGTTCCAGGCACAGAATATTTTCCATTTTTCAGCGTAAGACTTTCTAGTACTAGTCCTCCTTGCCTCTAAAATGGTATCCATCCCTGGATTACTGAGGGATGGTAGGTGAGAAATTATGTAATTAGCCAGGCTGCTAGATTCAGCGTTTGAAGCTGAGGGTGCAGAATTTGGTTCTCCTGCTGAGACAATAGAGTAGGAGTCTTAGGCAGGTGCCATGGGGCCAACAGTGACACACTGCGCAAGAGAGGGTACCAGTGTTGGCATGGCCAGGCTGGTGCAATCAAAATCGTCCTTGGTTTGTCTTGTTTGATCTTTAGTAGTACTTTGGAAAGCTGAGGCACAGGAGGAAAGGCATAAACTGATAGTTTATTCCAGCTGAAGGACAGAGCATCCACTTTCCAAGCTTGTTTGTGGGGAGTCCTTGTGCAAAATTTGTCCAACTGATAGTTCTGGGGGGAAGCAATAAGGTCTATGTATGGGCTCCCCCATTTGCTTGTCAACATGTTGACAATCCTTGGTTCCAGTTTCCACTCATGTGGGTCCATGAGGTTTCTGCTTAGTTCGTCTGCCAGTGTATTTAGTTTTCCTGGCAGGAATTGAGCTTGTAGATGCACTTGACAGCTCAGGGCTGTGTTCCACAATGCCATGGCTAGTCTGCAGAGGGGGTAAGAATGTGTACCCCCCCCCCCCGCTTGTTCCATCTTTATCAGTAATTGTCCTGGAAGACTGTGGTCCCTGAAGGCTGTCAGAGCATTCTGTACAGCTAACATTTCTTTTTGACTGATATGCAGGTGCATTTGACTTGGGTTCCATTTGCTCTGAATGCACTTCCCTGCCAAATGAGCCCCCCATGCATAATCTGATGCATCTGTTGTTAGGGTTTGGATGGCAGGTGGCGTTGTGAATGGTAGTCCCTTGTTTTGGTGGCAGGCCTCTGCCTACCAAAGAAACTCTAGGAATAGGCAAGGTATGATAGGAATCATTGCTTCTAAATTCTGAGAATGTTGACACCATATGCTTTTTAGATACCATTGTAGTTTCCTCATATGCTGTCTTGCATATGGAATTAGAAGAATGCAGGAGGCCAGGAACCCCAAGGCTTGTAATATTTGTCTTGCAGATAGTAAGGGTTTTGTGGCCACTTGTTTGAAGTAGGTTGTCAAATAAATTTGTTTCTCTGGCGTGAGGTAAGCCATCTGGGAAGTTGTATTCAAGCTTGCTCCCAGGAATAAAATTTGTTGACAGGGTACCAGGTGTGATTTCTTTACGTTTATGGTGTACCCCAGACAAGTCAGTACCCTTTGCACAAATGCCAGATGATTCAAAAGTATGTCCTGGCTTTCTGCCTGAATTAATCAGTCGTCCAAGTATGGGTATAGTTGAATATTTCTTTGCCTGCAAAAGGCAATGACTGGGGCTAAGGCACTTTGTGAATACCCTGGGCACAGTAGATAAGCCAAAGGGCAGTGCTGAGAACTGGTAGTGATTGTAGCCTGCTTTGAAGCGTAGGTATTTTCTGCAAGATTCCCTGATTGGGATGTGCAGGTATGCTTCCTTTAAATCGAGTGTTGCCATCCAGGCATCTTTTCCTAGCATGGGAAGTAATAGGTGAAGAGTCAGCATCTTGAATTTTGGAATCACCAAAAAGGTGTTTAGAATAGACAGGTCCAGGATTGGACACCATGAATTGTCCTTTCTGGGTACCATGAAAAGTCTTGAGTAGAAACCTTGTCCTTTTTCCTCTTCTGGTACAGTATGAATAGCCTTAATGTTTGAGAGAGAGAGTATTTGCTTTTGAGCCTCTGCCCACTGATTTGGGGGTAGATCTGGCCAAATGTTGTTGCGTTGACAATGTGTGAAAATGAAATCTGTATCCTTGGGGCACTATATTTAAAACCCATTTGTCCTGTGTAATGAGTTCCCAGTTTTTGGCCTGCAGACCAGTCTTTCTCCCTAAAGGAGCAGTCAGTTGAGAAGTGCTTGGAAGTTTTAAAGTCAAGTGATTGAGACAGTTTTCCATAGGAGGGAGTCCTACTACTACCAGATTTGGTAGCAGAAGCCCAACACTGCTTAGTCTTGTGTGTTTCCTGGGACTGAAACCTGGGGTTTCTGCTTGGTCTGGGTTTGGATTGAGAAGGCCTAGAAGGTGCAGGAAAGGACCAGTTCTTAGAGGGCCAATGCCTACTAAATCTTGGAGGCTGAACCTCTAAGAAATCTTTAACAGTTTGCATAGATTTAGCTTTATCTTCCATCTTTTTAAGAACTTCCTCAGCTTTATTGCCAAACAGGTGGTCCTGATTTAAAGGAGCATCTAACAGTTTAGCTTTAACATGATCAGGCAAAAATTGCTCCTTAAGCCAAGCATGCCTTCTGAGTACAGACCCAGTGACAGCAGCCCTGCAAGAGGCCTCTAAAGAATCAAACCCACACTGCAAAGTATGTTTGCTAACCTGTTCAGCAGAATGCATTAAATCCTGTAATTCCTTATTTTCAGCAGTCAGGAATCAACATAATTTTCTGTTTAAGCAATCCAATAATATGCTGTTGATACTTTAACATATGAAACTGACAGTTTAAGGCCCTAATGGCTAAAGCTGCAGAAGTGTAATCCTTCTTACCCCATCTATCCAGAGTCCTAGAATCTGTATCAGAAGGAGTAGAATTTTTAGCAGTAGAAGCCTTAATGCCCTTGGGTCCCTGTGAGATAGTCTCTGGATACGCAATAGGATTTTTAAAAAGGAACTTGCGAGCATCAGGAACCCTGCAATATCTGCCAGGTTTTCTGGAAGCAGGAGGCAAAGAATTAGGGGCCAAACTAGATTCTGAAAAGGCATCATCAACAATGTCTAGTACAGGAGGTATAGCTAAAGGCCTATGTTGAGGCAGGAGTAAGAAGTCCCTAAGCATCTTTTCTGAATCAGAGAAATCCTGGCTTTCCCAGTGGAAATGTTCCCTTAGAGTGTGCAAGGTTTCACCAAAAGAGAAATCCTCTACAGGAAAAGCAGAGGGATTAGAGTCCTCTGCATCAGAATCCTCATAAGTAGATGAGGGTAAATCCAGATTATCAGAACCACCAGAAAAATCAGAATCCTGGTCAGAAGATTCATAAGCAAATTCAGTCCTATGTCTCTTAGAAGAGGAAGGTTGGCTTCCCCTGATAAAAGTTATAAGGTCTTCAGCCATTCTTATCATTTGTTTTTTAGGCACAGAGGCCTGAGCATGCGGCCTGGGCGTCGGTTTTCTAGGCAAGGTTCGAGGTTTAGACCTTAAGAAGGAGGCGTGGGTTTAATATGCAAGTCCGTAGGCCTGAATACAGCCTCAGAAGCCGGTGCCTGCACAGCGGCTCCACACCCATCAAAGGTAGAGACATCCGCAGGTTCCAGAGTTGAAGCATCTCGGGGCATACCTGACTCCAAATGGGTCTCAGTAGAGGCCTGCGAGTCAGAAGTAGTGGGTAACAGGGACTGTGAAAGTAGTGGCGACTGGCTTAGGAGAAGCATATTCGGTAGTTTTGGACCTAGGCGGCCTGTCTCTCTCTTTATCTTTGCGCTTTTTCGGAATACCGGTAGTCGGATGGCTTACCGACGACATTTCTGGATAATTGAACTGAGAACCGAAATATTTAGAAGCAAAAATATACCGACGACGGATAGTGCGTTGATTAAACAAGACAAAACCGACAGCAAGGTACGTCGTGGTAAGGGCCTAGGCAAGGAATACAGTACAAATAAAAATCTTTGTGAGGTATTTGCTTTCCACAAGTAATGCAATTATTAACTTTTACTGACATCGGTAAGGAGCAAGAAAAAGTTTCCCCAATGGGGTACTTAGCTTTAGTTCAAGACTACGGTTCTGAAACTCGAAAACGAAAATTTCAGGAGTCGGCCGACCGGCACTTGCGAACTGCTTCTGCTTTGGGCACCGCACGGGAAGAAAGAGTGATGTAATGAGTTTGGCTGCATGTTTTATACCCCTGACAACCGGACGTCATGCCTACAGCAACAGACGCAGGACCCAAGACTTTGTTAATCAGGCCGACTGAGGGCTACTGCAAGCAAATAACCCAAAAGTGATGACTGCAACAGTGAAACACGAAGAACATCTTTAGATCACAGGATGATGCAGGTTCAAACAGAGGGAGAATCAAATGGGTTAAAACAAAGTTTAGATCCCATGGAGCTGGAGAAGTCTTAATGGGTGGTCTTAATAAAATAGTGCCCTTCAGAAAAGCTTTGCATAGTCTTTGAGACATCAGATTTGGCCCCCAGTCACCTATGTGAAAATAAGATATCGCTGCTAACTGGACTCAGAGAGTAGCTGCAGCTGTGCCTTCATTAAATAGCTTCGTCAAAAATTCAAGAATAGAAACTATGAGTGCAGACAAGAGATAAGTTTGGTTATTTAATGCACAGGAAGAAATCTTTTCCATTTGGTCATGTATAACTTCCTTGTTGAAGCCATATGGGACGAGATCAAGATATGTTTCACAGATGAAGAAAGGCTGAGGAGCCTGGCTATGTTTGGAATCGGAGCAGCCAAGCTGTCAATTTGAGGGTTTGAAGAGAGGGATGCAGCATCATCCCTGGCGCACGAGTCAGAAGGTCCAGAATTGAGTCAGAGCCCACGGCTCCTCCTGGAGGTGAGGCCAAAGGAAGTAGAACCAGTTTTGGCGAGGCAGTATGGTGCGATGAATATCAAATTTCTTCGCAATGAGCTGGCTTTCTGAAGAACTTTGGGTATTAAGGGAAAGGGAGGGAAGGCGTAGAGGAGACCCAAGGGCAAATAGTGTACAAGTGCATCTCTTTGCAACTCCCCCGGAGGGGGGATTAGGGTAAAAAAAGCTGCTGCATTTGGCATTTACGGATGTGGCAAAAAGGTCACAGCAAGGCTGGCTCTATTTGGGGAAAATTATCTCTGCCACTTCCTGTTTTAGGGACCACTTGTGAGGCAACAGAATCGCTCTGCTGAGTTTGTCTGCTACCACATTGGATTTCCCCAGGATATGTGGTGCTATCCGAAAGTGTTGGGAGGAAGTCGCCCACTTTAGTAACGACTGACACGTCCGTCTGTATTGCAATAGTTCCCAGCAGAAGAGAGTCCTGGAATGCTTGCAATGCTAACAGTACCCCTTTCATCGATAGGACACTGATGTGCTAATAGGCCTCATGATCCTGCCAAGTTCCTTGGAATGTCTTCCCTAGATAATGCCCCCCCCCCCTTTTATCTGGGGGGTATCCATGGTTACTCTGGCTAATGGCTGTGGGAGAACTAAATGTCAACCTGATATCACGTAAGTGGAATGAAGCCAACAGCAAAGGTCTTTCCTGCAAGACTCCATTATTGAAATTTGATGGGATATGGGAAGTTTTTGTAAGGACCACTGACTGAACAGTAGCCAATGCAGAATCCTCATGTGCAGGCGTGCTAATGGTACTAAGTTTACTGCCACTGCCATGGTTCCTAAGACCTTCAGGACTGTTCTTGCCTGTACTTTTTTCCTGGAAAGACAGTTTGAGATCTGATGTTACAGTACTTGAACTCTTTCTGGAGGATGTTTTGTCATCATTTTTGTTGTATCTAGTTCTGCTCCTATAAAAATGATAAGCTGCGATGGCAATAAGGCAGATTTTTCATAGTTTATCATGATTCCTAGATGAGAGCAGAGATGTAATGTGGTGTCTCTTGCTTTCAGTAGTAGATGCTTGGTGGTAGCAGTTAGGAGCCAGTTGTCTAGATATGGAAACACTCAGAATCCTAGACGTCTCAAGTGAGCTGTGACCACTGTAATACACTTGGTGAATACTCTGGGGGCTATAGTGAGACCAAAGGGAGAGCCCAAAATTTGTAGTGACTGGCTCCCAGCCAAAAGTGCAGATAAGTTCTGGATGGCCTGACCATTTTTATCTGGTGGTACGCATCCTGGAGGTCTACTGAGCACATCCAATTGTCTTTTCCCAGAAAAGGGAATATTGACTGCAGTGTTACCATCTGGAACTTTGTTTTTCTGACTGATTTGTTTAATCTGCTGTGATTCAATATGGGTCTCCAGTCCCCTGTTTTCTTTGGTACTAAAAAGAACCTTGAGTAAATTCTGGATACTATGGTCTGTGGGGACTGTCTGGATGACTCGTTTGTCTAGCAACTTTTGAATTTCTAGAGTTGCCTGTTCCATCTGACTGGGTGGAATGTCTGAGATGGGGAAGGAAAAGGGTATAGAGTAACCTCTGGATATGATACTTTGTACCCACTTGTCTTTTATTTCCAGCCAGGCTTCTGGGTACAAAGTTAAACAACCCCTGACTGCCTCCAGAGAGGGACAGATAGGCCTCCTTTCAGGAGCACTGGAAAGGCTTACCACAGAATTATTCCCTGTCACCCTGATTCTGCTGACCCCCTCTGTCATGTGGATGGCGTCTTCCATTACTGCTTTCCCCTCTACACCTTGAGGGAAGAATGACCAAGTGTGTCCTGAAAAACTCTCTAGGATTTTCATAACCACATTTTTTTTTTGGGGTAAGGTCTAGAAGGTAGGGAAAAACTGACTCCTACGGCAGAGAAAGTTTTTCCTTCTTGCTCACACCTGGTTAGTGTGTCCTTGACTTTTGGCCTGAAGAAGGAAGTGCCATCAAAATGGGCATTAACAAAGCAAGATTTGAAGGGTTCCGCAAAGTCACACAAGTGCATCCAGGAATGTCTCCTTAGGGAAATTCCTGAACCCGCTGCTCTACTTGTCTCATCTGCTGCATAAAATGAGCCTCATTGAGGAGTTAACCACAGAGTTTAAGGTGGAGAGCTGAGAGGAACCCTTGTCTAATACCCCTGCAGCTACTTAATCTTGGAGACCATCTCCTAGCTCCTTTAGCAGATCTCTTTGTAGCCTAGTAAAGTGCGTCAGATAATTCAGCGATCTAAGTGAAAAGACACTGAAGAGATTATGTGCTTCCCATACCTGTCCATCATACAAGACTGCTTGGCGGACAGAGACAGACAGACAAGGATGTCGCTGACAATTCCTTTTTGGTGGCTGCCACCCCCCACCATAGCATCTACTGGAACACTTTTGGTAAGAAATGTTTTGTCTGATGCAAAAATGAACTTATTTGGCCTCCGAGGAACAAGTTCCACTGAGTCTTGAGTCTCCCACTTCTTTCAACTAACTAAATCCATGAGCTCGAGGAAAGGCGGAGACACCCAAGTAGCAGAAGGGGGAGACCCTAAAGTCTTCAGGTATACAGACTCCTCCTCAAAAGGGTCGATGGACTTCTAGCTGCCTCTCTATTTAAAGATTTCCTGGATGTCAGCAAAGGAGACATCCTCAGAGGGTGACCACGGGGACCCTTCTGACTCATCAAGGTCTGTATCAGAAATGACAGACTCCTCTGGGGAGTCTAAATGCTTTCTCTTGCAAAGTCTCTTATAAAGAACCTCTTCAGAAGGGTATTCTGGGAAGGTTTCAAAAGAGAGGGGTTCACCCAATGGGGCATCCTGAGGCCTAGGGTCTCCACGTGTCTGTGAATGGTGTGGTGGTGGGATGGATGCTGGTGCCCTTGTGGGAAGACTGTCAGAACCTGACAGTGGAGTTGTCTGTGGAGACAGCACTCTCCTTATGACCTTGAAAGCCCACCGCCCCTGAGCATAGGAGACATCTGGCTCCGAAGAGCAGAAGGCATCCCCTGGACCAAAAGGGTTGGCTCCAAGGCTAACCCAGGAGCCAAGCTCACCAGCCCCGAAGCCCGAAAGGTAAGTTTGGATCTGACTCTCCTCTCCGGACCCAACCGGAGAACGTCAGCTCCCAGAGTGAGTTCAGATGGAACCAAGGATGTCAGAGCAGAAGTCAGGCCCAAAGATCCCAGGAGAGGTCTCAGCACTGACGGTTCCACTACAATCGGTTCCAGACGTTCTGGGTCAGAGGTCCCAAGTTGGCTTGGAGGAGGAATCAATATTGAAAGGGGAACACTTGGTCTATTCCGAATCTCTCTGGGTTGGAGCCGACAGCAGTTTGGCAAGCGCCGGTGTCCGTAAAAGCCTCCGCACCACACAATCTATGTCATCATCAGAAAGGTTTCTGGAAGACCGAGAGGAGGGAGCTTGAGATATGACTGGTTGTAGCAGAGGAGATATTATTGTTGGAGAATCCAGCTCCAGTTCCAGGGAGTGGCTCCATAACTGAAACTCTATCGGCACAGACACAGATGGAGCAGATTAAGATTTTTCAGCCCCAGCAGTTTTCAGTTCTGGAGATGCCAATTTTGGTAATTTTTTTACTTTCTCCAATTGAGTAGCAGAAGAGGAAGGAGGAAGAGATGACCTCTTACCCAACTTGTCGGACTTAGATGAAGGAGACTTGGCTGATTTTGAAGTTCCCTGGCCTTCTTCCAGTGCTTTAGAGAAGGGGATCTTCAGTAAACCTCTGACAATCAATTTATTTTTCCTCTCAAGCAGCACCCTATGGCTGAATAAGTGACAAATTACGCAGGATTCTTGTAAATGAACTGCACCAAGGCAGTCTATGCAAATTGTGTGACCATCTGTGATGGACATTTTCTAGCTACATTTCCCACACGTTTTGAACCCAGAGGGTCTGACTTCTTTATGCTCCTTAGACATTATTATATCCAACAGGCAAAAAACAAGGATGATAAACAAAAAGCTTAATACTATAGCAAAAAAAAATACAAACATTATAATATATGTTTTTTTTTTCAAACAGGAAAAAATACTAACATTAAATAACTTTAAAAACTACAGAAGAAAGGGGGGGAAGGCAGTTCTCCAACTTAAGCAAAGTGGCCCAAGTGATAAGGTAGAGGGGGGGAGGCAGTAGATAACAAAGGGTAGCCCTCTAACTAAAACAGGCAAATGCAGCCTTCAAACTCCAACAAGCTGACACTTTGAGTTGAACGGAAACAGTAGTACTAAAACACTTAACAAGACTCTAACTTAAATGAGCCTGTATTCTGACTAAAAAAAATACAGATAGAAGCCCTCTAACAAAAAAAGGGCTCAAACAGAAGAAATTATGGCTGGGATAGGGAAGGGAAACAAAGGCGTAGCGGAAAGGTATGACGGCCAGAAGCAAAAACACAACAGCAAACACTCTAAACTATTAAAAACTACTAAACTCTAAAAGTTATATATGAAAAGGACAAAAACAAATTATTTTTATGACAAGAAAAATAAAACGTTTCCCACTAAGCCAGAGCCAAAATGGAAGCACCTGATCTATTTAACGGTACTGGGAGCCCGCAAGCTTTTGTACAAGGCTGAGTCAGAACCGAGCATCGGCTCCGAACCCAACCAGTGAAGAATGAAGGCGAGATAGGACATGATATCATGCATTTTACCACATAAAAATTAGTTTTAAGTTGTTTAAACAACTTTTTTATCCCAAAAGCTAAAAAAGTAACACTTGCATTTAAAAGTGTACAAAAGTCACATCATAGTCATTAAAACACTTTCTCCTAACCTGTTTATGTCTTACAAAAACAAAAGGATGTTTTCCTGTCATAAAAAGTAAAGTTGAAGTCTTTTTCCCCAAAGAGAATTTAACTGTTTAGCAATGTAACAGTGTCAGTCAACCTTCGATTCACAAAAGCCTGCAGAGGAGCACTCTCTTCAGCAATAGAAAAGCTCTGAAGGGCTTGGCACCCAAACCTGATTTTCAGTCAGCTCAGCTCAAGATGATTAACAGTTTGGGCATGTGGAAGGTGCCATGAAGCTTTGGAAGCTAGACAGCTCTTAAATCCTTTTTTTGGATATATCTCACATACAGCTTAGGCTACTGCAGCAATGATCAGTGAGCACAGCATAATACTTTTGGACAGCTTGGACACTTTCCCAAAAGTGCTCTCATATCATTCCCCTTAAGATATGAAATTGAGAGCAACTGAAATGTGATCTTTTTTTTCTGTCAGGGAGAATAATTTTCAAGTTGAGTTCTGGAACTTAGAATATCACGGTGGTGTCATTAAAAAAAGTAGAAAAATGGGAAAAAGACATGTTTAGCAAAATGTATCCAGGAAACCTAAAAGTTAGGCAACAAGTTGGAACAATAGCAAGTTGAGTTAGTCAATGTACAATTTGATGCTATAAGGAAAACTATTGGTCCAGAACACAAAATTAATTATACAAAGGATACATATGAAAAAAAAACGGTGACATTTATATTGAACTTATTAAGAAAGCTCTGAAACTATGGAACTTTGAGGTTACTCTAGGTAAATCAGAAATATTTGGCGTTGAGTGAGCCAATAATAGTGAGACAATATAACACTTTTTTCAGATTTTATGAGCAGTTATAGATGATGTCACACGAGATACTGGGAATGAAAAAATATCCAATTTTTTTTTTTAAATTCTGTACTTTTGAATAAGTTAGCACTGTCACCTCACATAAGAGGTTATCCTGTTCGATTCTTGGCAGGAGCGCCTTCTGTGTGGAGTCTGCATGTCCTCCTCACGGTCGGGTGATGTTTAAAGACATGCAGGTAGGTGCATATGTGAATGGGTGTGCCTTCTTTGAAGGCTGGGCATCGAGCTGGCAACTCAGCACTGTAAAAATCCACTGCCAGTCATTAGCAGACCGGAGTTCCGCTGTGGCGACCCCTAATCAGGAAAAGATGAAAGAAATTACTTTTACTTTTGGATAAGTTTAACCACTTACAGACAGACACCTTGAAGAGTGAGTTTATATTACAGGAACTACAATGGCTGATGAATGGATCAGCAGGTGGACTGCATAAAGGTCAATCACCTGGCCTGATGGCTTGTCTAACATTTTTAGAATAAAGGAACATTTCTGAATAATTTTACAGCCATAACAAAGTATGTGCTTAATTTGGGTGACACCTCTGCAAATCCAGGAGGTAGGCAACAACTGTGGTCATTTTAAAACAAGGTAAAGACCACCTTCTTCAAGTAAGCTTATATATACTTTTCACAAACATGATTATATACTTTTTCCTGCCCTATTACCCAAACAGACTGGCCAGAATGTTTCCCCTACTGACAGAAAAGATATGTATAATTCCACTACTGACTGAATTAGGCCAAAGATGATTTATTTGTACCTGCAAGAACCACGCAAGACATTTTGATAAAAACTTGCTTATTAATACAGGACACCACACACAATGAAACAGCCTTTATTAGTAGTAAATTAAGATGCTGAAAAAGTATTTGAAGGGGTGACTTGACGGTATGTTTTCCAACTACTACTGTATCTTAAACTTCCTAAAGGGTTACTTCAATTGGGTATATATATGTCCAGAATAAAACTGGAAAATGCTTTTACTGGGTATTTCCTTTTAGGAAAGGCTGCCTAGGTAAGGATACCTTGGTGCTTTCCATTTTTGTTTTCTCTTTAAGTGAAACCCTTGACAAGCAGGTTAAGGCAAATCCCAACTAACAGATGCAAGTTTACAGGGACTGTTTCACTTATTTAGCATTTGATAACCAGGGTAAGTGAACTTGTCTGTTGACCCAGAGTCATTTGGCATTGACATTACTCTGGCCAGGAAGATTAATATAAACCGTTGCACATACAGAGTACAGCAAGCATACTTTAACAAAGTAAATGGTATATTTAGGTATTTCTCCAGGGCAAAGCTATGTCAGCTTGTAGAAAACCAGTGTAAAATTCCCAACAAACCCTCACATATTGTCATAAACTGAAAGGCTACTGCATTCAAGTCTATCTCCAGCAACTAAACATCTTGCACAGAAAATTTGTCACCAATCTGCCCTAAATATAACGGTAAATTCACAAATAAACCTATCTGGTGAAACTCCTGTATTATTAAACTGTAAAACTAAAGGAAAATGATGAAAAGTTGCAGGAAATCCCCATCCTATTACTTCAAGATTAAAAAGAAACCATGCTAGCAGGGAACTTAAGAGCACTATTAGATAATGTAAAGTGGGGTACGTGTGCCTAAGGTTTCTACAAACATCGAAGGAAACTATAAATCTTTATTCCTTAATTTCTTGAGATAAATGATTGTCCAGCAATGCACTGAGATTGTCTATAACATCTCACTTTCAAATCCCAAGGATATAGCTAATACATTAGCAGACAAATTTAGAGCTAATTTTATCTCACCTACCTAGACTGTTGCCCCCACTATCCCTAAGCATTTAGTTTCCCATAAAATCACCTTGGAACAAATTGAAGGAATCTCTGTCAAAGGCTAAAATAACTTCATGAGACCTGACATATCGGGCTATATTCTCATTAGTACCAAGCACGCACTTATCCAAGTCTCTACTTAAACTGTTCAGCCTCAGCCTATGGACAGGGTTTGTGCCTGATGACAAAAGAACAGGCATTGTGATTCCCATACATAAGGGTGGGTGGCACAGCTATAGACCCAAATGATTACAGGCCCATCAGCCTCACCAGTCTTATAGGCAAATCCATGTAATGTACTGGGCTTATGTCAAAAAAATAAAAAGTCTTGCGGCTTTTCCCGGTTAGGGGTCACCACGGCGTAACTCAGGACCGCTAATGATTTCCAGTGGATTTTGCAGTGCTGAGTTGCCAGCCCAATGCTCAATCTTTAAAGAAGGCACACCCATTCACACATGCACCTACCTGCATGTCTTTAAACTTCATACAACCGCGGGGAGGACATGCAGACTCCACACAGAAGGCGCTCCAGCTGAGAATCGAATGAGAGAACCTCTTGCTGTGAGGTGACAACGCTAACCGCTGCACCTTATGTCAAAAAAATCTAAAGCCATAATGAAAAATAAAACCTATTCTAAACAGGTAGGCAAGATGCCCCCCAACCTATACAACGTATATATAGCAACCCAGGGATCATACAAAATTGGATAAAGGGAAAATTCCAAGTTTTCCATATTCTAAGTTTTAGATATTTAGTGCCAGTAACAACTTTCAGACATTTTGACTTTAAATCAAATGAATGTAACCCAATGTATCATAGCAGAACTTATTTATGTAGGCATGGGCAGCTTAACTGATCTGGACCCAAATAAATCTGGTTTGGCAAAGGGCAAGTCCTGTCTCCTACACCTAGTAAGCATCTTTGAAAAGGCTCCAGAGCTGTAAAAATGGTACTTATCTTAATTTGGCCAATCCTTCTGACACTCTTCTCCATGCTGGTATTAAAAAAAAATACAATTTAATGCCCTATGCTGTCTGTTGAATTGCTAATCAGCTATCTAGTAGATCTAAAGTTGTACAAGTTTCTGTAATGCTATGTGTAAAATTCTAACAAGTAATGTACCACAGGAATAAATGCAGGGACCTCTCCTGTTTGACATATATTCTGCAGACATCCCTGCCAATATCCCTGAAGTGAGGTTGACCAAGTCTGCTGCTAACTGCAAGCTAGGCATTGTTATTCTCTCTCACCAACTGAAACTAACAGTTCCAACAAAGCCTGAAAATGCACACCTACCTGGTGTACTGAGATTGGGCTTAAGGTAAATGTAAAAGGTACAGCACAGCAGCGTACATTAAAATATTGGCTCTCATCTCATATGCTATAAATGCTACTCCACTTCAGGCAGATATGGTTATAAGAAACTTGGTTACTTATGTGGATAACTCTCATTCAGTCATCATGTTTCCATGACAGTCAGGAAATCCTTTCATATGGCCCAGTTAACTTCAAAGGGCATAACCTCAGGATAGAAATTAATAATAATACCATTGTACTCTTCCCTTATGAGATGCATCATCCATTATCCCCTTTGTAATTTATAAATGCAAGCATATTGCTCAAATGGAAAGGACCCAAAAAGTGCTAACCCAGATCGTTTAACCATCCAGATGGATTAGTACTACTTTCCTTATTCTCAGTAGCCTAACAACTGTTTTGTGGTAACCTGTATCATGACACAAAAGACCAAATCCTATTTGACCTCCTATTTCTTTACAAAGCTAGTGGCCCTACAAACATCCAGACTAGGAACCTGCATCTACACCAACAAACAAGACTCACTAGAGGGACAGGTTCCTAACAAAGTATTCTTACCTTAAGTAACAAGTTAACAATACAGGTCAAACACAGTACTACTCTGGAACACCCGCTAATCTTGATGACTGGATAGGTAGACACAAAATTTACACTAGGATTTCCACTGTCCAAAACCAATGACCCAACATCAAAATTAGCACATCTGTACAGAAACAAAAAATTGAGACGAGGCTCCTTTTAACAGTTGTCCTCTAACACATTAATAGCAGTATTTGATGCATCACCAAACAATACCACAAAAATGACGTAGACACTCAATCTTAGAAATACCAGCATTACGTACTCACCATAACGATGCATCTGTGTCATCAGTTTTCATCCTTCTTTAACCATTAGGTTTCGGACCTGATGTCTGATCCAAATTCAGATACTTCTCAGACCATGGATCTGTAGCTCAAGCTCCTCCCCCTTCCAAACCCCAGATTACCTCAGATCAAGTCCTACCCCCTTAATATTAAGATGTAGAAATTGACCTATAAATATCTAAAACAGAAGTCTAGAAACTTGACGGTAAAGGTATCTGGAGCTCAGTTACAAAAAAAACCTCAAGAGAACATGACTCCAGGTCATACCAGTCAGTTATAACTTTTGTCTTCCACCAACTGAAGGGGAATGGAGAGAGGGAGGTTGAGGAAGGATGCAAACAGACAACACAGATGCATCATTATGGTGAGTACATAACTTTTGTATCAGATGTTGTCGTTTTAGTCCATTTCTCAACCATTAGGACAGAGTCCCCAGCTAGTGAAAAACTCAGGGTGGTCTCATGGAAGGATATTCTGGAGTACAGCAGAAACAAATGCTGCCATATCCCTAGAAAGGATGTCCACTTTGTAAAGTGCTATGAAAGAATAAGCAGTAGACCAAGTAGCAGCAGCACAAATGTCAACTTACAGAAGTTCTTGATTAGAAAGCAGAGAGGATGGAAACTAACCTTGTGGAATGAGCTTGTGGTGGCTTTGGTAAAGTCAAACATTTTTGCTTATAAATGTGAGAAATGTGAGCTACCTAGCTCAAGTGACTTTAGACACAGACTTTCCCAATTCAGCATTTGAAAGGAAATAAACAGATCATCAGATATCCTGAAATTTTGTTCTAGGGAAATGGATGACCACAAAGAACCAAGATTCTAACAAATGAAGTATATACTCCAACCCCCCCCCCCTTATTAGAAAATTTTAGAAAGAAAACCGGTAGGTTGATTTAAGGGCAAATTCCGATGCTATTTAAGGGAGAAAGGAAGACTTATAGTGTGAAGAGAAAGTCTGTCTTTATAAAAAATAAGATTGAAAAACAATGCCCGGAATTCAGATACTCGCCTGCCAGATGAAGTGGTGACTAGAAAAATGATCTTCCAAACAAAAATTTCAATTCAGCTTTTGCAGTGGGTTCAAAGGGAGTCTCAGTCAAGGCCTGGAGGAGAACTATCAAACCCCAAGGAGGTGTGGGATCCTTGACAAGTGGTCTAAGTAGGAACATTCCTTTGAGAAAAGCTTTGCATAGTCTTTGGGAGGCCAAAGATGAATGATGTACCTTGGTTATGGAGTAACTTGCTCCACTATGAAAAACTGAAGTCAGAAAATCTAGGACAGCTGGTATGGGTGGTGAAAAGGGATCCAGGAGTCTCTAGACTGCCCCAAATAGAAAATGTTTTCCATTTGCTTTTAAATACTTTTCTAGTAAATCTTTTTGGGAAGATGTAAGGATGTGGAAAACTTCGGAAGAAAGCCTGCACTGACTAGCATTATGGGAAGTGGAGAAACCACGCAGTTAACTTTGCATGTCTGGATAAGGTAGTGCGTTGGAGTGAGAAAGAAGATCTGCAGAAGGATCCAGAAACAGTACAGTTGTGTACCTACCATAAATGTAGATGTTCGAGTGTATTCACTGTTGCAGTCATTACTCTTGGGTTATCCTGCTGGCAGGCTACCCTCAGTCGGCCAGAATTCCAAAGTCTAGCTCCGGTGTCGGATGCTATCACCTCTTCCCTGACGTCAGTGCGCCAGGGGTATAAAAGATGCAGCCGAAGCCATTTTCTTCAGTTTTTCTTGCCCCAGATGTCAGGTGGCCCCCAAATTGGTAGGCTGAAAAATATGCCAATAAAAATACATGCACAAAAATAACATTTTCTTCATCTACAAGCAAATACACCAAATAGGTTGTAAAGGATAGAGAAGTGCAGATAAGTCCCAGCAAAGAAAAGTGAGATGGAGGGTGGGTAACCTGGACTGCAACAGTGAATACACTCGAACATCTACATTTATGGTAGGTACACAACTGTACTATGTTCATCATGTTTCACTGTTGCAGTCATTACTCTTGGGTTGAATCCCAAAGCTGAGGATGGGTGGCTCTGCTAAATAGGATTAGGAGAGGCTATGAGGCCCTGCAGAACTGCAGTGGCAAAGCCTGCTCTGGACTTGAGTAAAGTGGTAGTGCTTTGTGAAGGTGTGCACTGAACTCCAAGTTGCAGCCTCTAAGATATCTTTGGTTGGTACTCCTCTGAGGAAGGCTGCTGAAGTGGCTGCTGCTCTGGTGGAATGAGGCCTAATGCCCTTAGGCACTGATTTGCCATGTTGAAAATAGCAGAAGCGGATGCAATGGTCTATCCATTTAGAAATAGTCTGTTTTGAGATAGCCTTTCCTTGTGATCCTGCAGCATATAACACTAAAAGTTGCTCAGTCTTTCTGAAAATTTTAGTTCTGTCCATACTGCCTGTGTATGTCCAAAGAATGCAGAATTTTCTCACCCTTGTTCTGTGGATTTGGATAAAAGGTAGGCAAGTGAATGGCTTGGTTGAAGACCACACTGGACACCACCTTAGGCATAAATGTAGGGTTTGTCCTCAGAGAAACCCCTGTCTGGATGAAAAATGATGAAAGGTTCCACAGCCATTAGTGCTTGTAACTTCGAGACTCATCTTGCAGAGGTAATTGCTAGGAGCAGAGCCGTTTTCCAGGATAAGAATTTTATATCTGCGGTTGATGCTGGCTCGAAAGGAGGCAGTGTGAGTTTTTCCAAAACATAATTGAGGTCCCAGGCCAGAATTGGTGCTCTCCTTGAAGGCCTAATGTTTTTGGCCCCTCTGATGTACTGCCTTATTAAAGAATGAGAAAAGATAGGTGGTTCCATATTGTAGTGGGCTGAAATGGCAGAGGCATGAATCTTAACTGATGAGAAAGAAAGGCCTTTGGTTCAGCATCTCAGTTAGGTATTGTAAAATCTGAGGGATATTTGGTACACACGTGTCAATGCCTTGTTCCTGGTTCCAAGCACAGAATCTCTTCCATTTTTCTGCATAAGATTTTCTGGTACTGGGCATCCTGGCCTCCAAGATAACATCCATAACAGCTTTTGAAAGAGGAGTGTTCTGAATGGCTACATTATCCGCCATGCTGCCAGATTTAAGGCCCTGAGTTGGCTGTGCAGGATCTGATGGTTTTGTTGGGTCAGCAAGTGAGAAGTTTGAGGCAATATCCATGATGGACCTTGAGACAAGCTCTTTAGGATTGGGTACCAGTGCTGGCATGGCCAATCTGGTGCTATCAGTATCATTTTTGGCTTCTCTTGTCTGACCTTTAGGAGTACCCTGGGAAGGAGAGGCAATGGGGGAAAAGCATATACTGTTAGATTTTTCCAGCTGAAGGATAGGGAGTCCACTTTCCATGCTTGCTTGTGGTAAATCCTTGTGCAAAATCTCTGCAATTGGCAGTTGTGAGGGGAGGCAAATAGATCTATGTCTGGGCATCCCCATTTCCTTATTATCATGCTGAAGACTTGAGGATCCAGTTTCCAATCGTGGGGATCCATGAGGTTTCTGCTTAGTTCGTCTGCCAAAGTATTTGTTTTTCCTGGCAGGAATTGTGCTTGCAGATGAACTTGAAAAGCCAATGCTGTGTCCCATAAGGTAATTGCTTGATTGCAGAGGGGGTAGGAATGTGTACCTCCCTGCTTGTTTATGTACTACATGACCATAGTGCTGTCTGTCTTTATCAGTAAATGTCCTGGGTGAAAGCAGGTCCTTGAAAGCTGTCAGGGCATTTTGAACGGCTAGCATCTTTTTTTGATCTTTCCCGCTAAAACCTAAACCCCTCCCCTCTACTCACTCTCCTTCCTCCTCCCTCCTTCCTCTACTGCTAATCCTACCTCATCTCCTTTTTGCTAGCTTCTCTCCTATTCCTCACTTAGCTTATTCCCATAAAATTCCACTCTCTTCAGCATTCCCTCTACTTCGTACCTCCTTTCTCACCCCTATAGCTCCTTCTACTAAGTCTTTCCTCTATTTCTTTTTGCCTTATACCTATTACTATTCTCCTCCAACCCTTTCTTCTACTATTACCTTATAACTGCCATTACCTCTCTACTTGTAAATATGACCCCATACTTACCCACCATGTTGATATTCTTAGCATTACTTTCTACGTCCTTTATTCTTCTTACCTTCTTACCTTCATCGAACACCCACTCAATAACTGGCCAGGCTATATAAATAAACATACATCCAGCATCCACACTTCTCTTACCTCATTCTTAAATTCTACTTCCACCCCTAGCTTTTACCTTCCTAAATTCCATAGGCAATCTCACCTCACCTATACCTTACCCTCTCATAAGAAAATGAAACAACTAACCCTTCTTAAAAGCAACTTCACATACAAACCAAATACTCCAACCTTACAAGACGGTGACATCCATCCCAACCCTGGCCCTACACATCCCTCCCCAAAAGTATCTAGGCCTAACTACAATAACACCCTTCTCATAGGACATCTAAATATACGAAGTGTAAACAACAAAGTACCCTACTTACATGCCCTCTTAGACACTCATCACTTTGATATTCTGTGCCTCTCAGAGACTTGGCTAAAGCCAGCCACCAAAGACATTGAGATTATTCCCCAAGGCTATAATTTATATAGGCTTGATCGCTCTAAACGAAAGGTGGTGGAGTGGCAATTCTCTTTAAGAACCATCTTAACATCTCCACCCTCCCAGCCTGTCCAACCCAGGATGTTAGAGCTGAAACCATCATCGCTAAACTCCAATTAAATGCACAAAAAGCCCTTTACATCATCTGCATGTATATACCTCCGGGCAACAATATACCCATCTTAGAAGACTTTCTATGTTGGGTTTCCACTAACTACCCCCAAGAAACTATAATTCTGGGTGACTTTAATATAGACTGGAATACTATTAATAGTGAAAACCCCACCTGTCATATAAACCTACTTGGTTTTACTCAATCTATTACCACTACAACAAGGCTTAATAAACTAAGTAAGAAACATAGTATCTTAGACTGGATACTCATAAACAAAGCCAATGTCTCATACAAAGTAGGAACAATGCCCGATGACCTTAGTGACCACTGCCTAACCTTTATCTCTAGAGAAAAGGCTGACTATCAAAACCTCCCTAACACTAGAATAATACGCTCTACCAAACACTTTAAAACTGACTCATTTCAAAATGATCTCAAAACATGCAACTGGAACCTCTTGAAATCACTTCCTCTTAATGAAGCAGTATCATTCTTCAACTCAACCTTCCTTTCCATTTTGAATAAACATGCCCCTGAACGCCTATTAGAATGAAGTCTAATATAGCCCCATGGCTCTCTAAGGAAACAAAGAAATTAATTCATACTAAAAATAAAATTTGGGCCAAATGGAGATACCATAGAATCAGCTCTGATTTTCTTCACTTTTGCCAACTTAGGAATCTTACAAAAAAAGCTATAATCTCTGACAAAAAAAACTACTACTGTGAACTTCAAGAAACCCATTTTAATAAACCCAAACAATTCTGGTCTTCTGTCAACAAACTCCTTTCACCTGGAACATCAAAAACTCCCTCCCCTCTAAACGCAGACCCAGATACCCCTAACCATACTGCAAACACTTTCAATTCCTTTTTTATAGAAACCATTCAAGCTCTTGCTAGACAACTGAACACCAATAACTTTTACCCTCCAAATAATCAAATTGACTCTCCCCACAACTTCACTCTTCATCCTATCTCTACCTCTTTCATCTACAAGCTTATTCTCAAACTGAAACCCTGCACCCCCTCTGCTGACAAACTCCCTTCTCTCTTTCTTCAAAAGGCTGCTAAACAGATTGCATACCCTATATCTATACTCATTAATAGGACGATCCAAGAGGGAACCATACCAGATATATGGAAAGTCTCTCATATTATCCCACTACACAAAGGTGGTAGCTCTATTGATTACACTAACTATAGATCTATTGCTCTTCTCTCACCCCTAGCTAAGATAATGGAGAAATGTATCCATCAGCAACTTGTTCAGTATCTCTCTTTAAACAACATTATAGCCAACTGTCAACATGGCTTTAGACCTCACCATAGCACCTCCACTGCCCTCCTTTCCTTTGTTGATACTATTAACAACTATCGTAACTCCAATCTTTTCTCCTCTGCTCTCTTCATTGACCTCTCTAAAGCCTTTGACATGGTGAACCACTCTTCCCTCATTAATATCCTTCAATCCCTCTCATTTGATATCCTGGCTATTAAATGGTTTACTTCTTATCTAAGCAACAGACAACAAGCCGTTCTTTGGGACAACCATATCTCTTCCTTATTGCCTGTTTCTATTGTCGTACCTCAGGGCTCCATTCTTGGGCCACTTCTCTTCTCCCTTTTCATAAACGATCTTAACACTGTAATCCCTCAAGCTACCTGCATCCAATAATACTGACTCCACTATTATTTGTTCAGCATCTACCTCCTCAGAACTACTCTCACTAACTCAAACTACCTTCAACACTGTAGAAACCTGGTTTACTAGGCGGTACCTCCTCCTCAATGCTAAAAACTAAACTGCTCCTTTTCACCTACCGAGCCTCCCCATTAAACTTCAACATCTTGTCAAATGACACCACTGTCATCTCCTGACCTGACAACAAAACTACTAGGAGTAACCATTGATAACAATCTCACTTTTGATCAACATACTAACAACATCATCAAAACAGTTAAAAAAATAGGATCATTATACCGTATTAAGCCATTTCTCACACCTACTACCAGGGCTACTATCGCCCACTCCCATCTGATATCTACTCTCTTTACGCATCACCTATCTTCTAACCTTAAGAAGGCTAACCTAAATAAACTAGCAGTTTGTTACAATAGCATTGCCCGCTTTGCCACAGGTAACCCTTTCAGAACACATCACTGTCATAACCTAAAACTCCTAGGCTGGCTAGAGCTACAAAACTGTCTTATGATCTCACAACTTACTATTGCCCACAAGATACTTTACCAACCTGATAACACTATCTCTAAACTTTTAATCCCTTATAGTAATCTTACCTCCCTTCGATCTTCTTCTAAACTCATGACCAAATCTGTAAAATCTCATAACTTAGCTGGTGACTCTCTGTTCACTAATACTGTAGGTAGGACATGGAATCTGCTACCCACAGATATTACTCTAATCTCTTCCTTACCACTCTTCAAACAAAAATCAAACTGTACTTCCAAAATCACTGGCTTTGTTCGTGTAGGACTCTGACTAACCTTTTATTCCCCCTTCTCTACCTTAACTACTTACTGTCTTATTAGCTACACATACACCTTTTTTTTTTCTTGCCCTGTTGCTCTCCTCTTATGCTCTGACTCACTCCTCCTTTCTCCCCTGCCCTCATTTCCATTCTTCTTTTTTCTTCCCCTTCTAGACTTTTGTTTCTCTCTCTTCTATTTCTACATTAATCCCTTCTAATCTCTTGTTTTACTTCTTTCTCTCCGAATTAATGAAACTAACTGCTAATCTTTAGCATTTTATTTTGTGATGCTACAACTGACCTAGTGTATTTTGTGTGTGCCTTAAATATTTGTTGTTCTTATTACTAAATGTATATTCTTATTGTACTTAAATTTTTATTAATATGTCTTGTAGTTTAGTTTTATGTATGGAGCTTTTCTCCCCGGGCCTCTACTGAAAATGGACATATATCCAGCTAGACTAGCCCGGTAAACAAATGTAAAATAAAATAAAATAAAATAAAAATGTGAAGATGCATCTGGTTTGCAGGCCATGTGTCCTGAATACATTTTTCTGCCATATGGGCCCCCCAGGCATAATCTGATGCATCCGTTGTCAGTGTCTGTCTGGCTGTGGGTAAACTGAATGGCAGACCCTTGTTGTGGTGACAGGCTTTTCCCATCATCAAAACTCCTGTTGCAGGCAGGGAATGAGTGCAATTACTGTCTCCAGGCTGTGGCAATGCTGAGTCCAAACACCTTTTAGATACCATTGTAGTTTCCTCATATGCAGTCTGGCATATGGAATTAGTAGAATGCAGGATGCCATGAAATCCAAGGCCTGCAGGATTTTCCTTGCAGATAAGTGGGATTTTGTTGCCAATTTCTTGAAGTAAGTAGTCAGTTGCTTTTGTTTGTCTGGCGTGAGATAAGCCATCTGGGCAGTTGTATTTAAGCTTGCACCCAGGAATATTATCTCTTGAGAGAGCACTAGTTTTGATTTCTTTTCATTTACTGTGTACCCTAGGCCAATTAGTAATCTTTTTACAAACGCCAGATGCTTTAGAAGAATGTCTTTGTTCTCTGCTTGAATTAGGCAGTCGTCCAAGTAGGGATATATTTGAATTCCTTTGTGTCTGCAAAATGCAATTACTGGTGCCAGGCATTTTGTGAAGACCCTGGGCGCAGTAGATAAGCCAAAAGGCAGTGCAGAGAATTGATAATGCATTGAGCCAGATATGAATTTGAGGTATCTTCTGCAAGATTGTCTGATTGGGACATGCAGGTATGCCTCTTTTAGGTCCAAAGTTACGAGCCAAGCCTTCTTGCCCAGCATGGGCAGTAGCTGCTGTAGAGTCAACATCTTGAATTTTAGAACTTCCAAAAACGTATTTAGTATAAAGAGGTCCAATATTGGTCTCCAGGTTTTGTCCTTTCTGGGTACTAGGAAAAGTCTGGAGTAAAAATCCTTTCCCCTGCTCCTGTTGTGGTACTTGCTGAATGACCCTCATTTCCATGAGGGCTGTAATTTGTTTTTGTGCCTCTGCTCATTGATTGTGTGGCAGGTCTGGCATACCTTTTGACCTTGGTAGAGTGTGAAAATTGAACCTGTAAGCCTTGGGACACTATGTTCAGAACCCATTTGTCTTGGGTAACCATTTGTCAATTTGATGAAAAAAGTGTTAGTTTTCCCCCTAAGGGGGCTGCCAAAAGAAAAGTGCTTGAATCTGGTAGAGAAAAGTCATTGGGACTATTTCCTGTAAGGCTGTGATTTGTCTTCTCCGCTTTTGAAGGTAGTAGCACCCCATTGTTTAGGCCTGTATGAGCCTTGGGGCTAAGATCTGCCTCTGGGACGCCTGTATCTGCCTCTTTGTGGTCTGTCTGACACTGGAAAGGACCAATTTTTAGAAGGCCAGTTCCTGCTAAACCTGGGAGGCTGTACCTATAAGAAATCCTTGACTGTCTGCATAGATTTTGCTTTATCCTCCATTTTCTTTCAACACCTCTTCTGCTTTAGTACCAAACAAAGTATAATGCTGTAATGGTGCATCTAATAATTTTGCTTTAACATGATCAGGCAGATTCTGTTCCTTTAACCAAGCATGCCTTCTAATAACAGAACCTGTAACAGCGGCCCTGCAAGAGGCCTCCAGAGAATCATAACCACATTGCAAAGTACGCTTTCCCACTTGTTCAGCTGCATGCAATAAATCCTGCAATTCCTTGTTCTCTGAACATTCAGTATTTGTCAACAATTTCTGTTTAAGCAGTGACATTAAATATTGCTGATATTTAAGCATATGAAACTGACAATTTAAAGCCCTTGCAGCCAGGGTAGACGTTTTCCCCCCATCTGTCTAGAGCCCTAGAATCCCTATCAGAGGGGACAATTTTTTTTGCAGTGGAAGCTTTAACCCCTTTGGGACCCTGAGATATAGTTTCTGGGCCAGCAGCAGGGTTTTTATATAGGAATTTATGAGAATCCGGGACCCTGTAGTATCTCTGTCTGGCTTAGCAGGTGCAGGGGGTACAGAGTCAGGGGACAGGTTGGACTCTGAAAATGCATCTACAATGTCTAGAACAGGTAGAATAGCAAGGGGTCTGTGCTGAGGAAGTAGCAGAAAGTCTCTGAGCCTTTTCTTAGATTCAGAATAATCTTGGCTCTCCCAGTGGAAATGCTCCCTCATAGTATGCAGGGTTTCCCCAAAAGAATAATCCTCAGGAGGAGAGGCTGAAGGAATGGATTCTTCAGCATCAGAATCCTCATAAGGAAGCATGGAGTAATCCTGTTCAGAAGAGGAATCAGAGGAAATAGAAACCTGATCAGAAGAATCATACTCTGTCTCTTGCCTAGGCTTCTTATCAGGAGGGGGATGGGAACCCCTGATCAAAGTAATTAGGTCTTCGGCCATTTTGAGCATCTGTTTTTTAGGCATGGAAGTCTGAGTAGGAGAATGCTGTACTTGTTTCTTTGTCTTTAGAGCTGCTTTAGTCTTTGTCTTTAAAGCTGAAGATGGCTTAATATACAGTTGTGTAGGTCTGAAGACACCCTCATAAGCCGATGCCTGCTCAGCGGGAATCTGAGGGAATGACTTCCGAGTGTCCAATACCTTGAGTATCCAGAGGCCCAGTCGGCTCCACGTGGGAGTCTGAAGCGGCCAGTGGCTCTGAGGTAGCAGGCGCCAGGGGGCTGCGAAAGCACCTCACTGAGAACCGACGCACCGGCGACTGGCCTAGCAGAGGCCTCGTCGTCGGTTTTGGACCTCGGATGCCTATCCTTTTCCTTGTCCTTACATTTTTTGTAAACTACGGTTGTCGGCTGGTCTGACGGCATTATATAATTAAATCTTCGGCCAAAGTAATGAAATGCAAAATTGAACAGACGCTTAATAGTGCGTTGGTTAAATCTAGCACAAAACCGACAGCTAGCAATTTTGTGATCAAGGCCTAGGCAAGGAATACAGTAAGAGTGAAAATCCTTATGAGTTATTTGCTTCCCACAAGAAATACAATTGTTAACTTTTTCTGACATTGGTCTGGAGAAAGAAAAAAGTTTCCCCAATGGGGTACTTAGCTTTAATGAAGACTTTGGTCCTGAAATTCGGATTTGAAATTCTCAGGAGTCGGCCAACCGGCACTTGCGAACTGCTTTTGCTTCGGGCACTGCGCGGCAAGAAAGACTGAAGAAAATGGCGTCAGCTGCATCTTTTATACCCCTGGTGCACTGACGTCAGGGAAGAGGCGACAGCAACCGACGCTGGGCCTAGACTTTGGAATTCTGGCCGACTGAGGGTAGCCTGCCAGCAGGATAACCCAAGAGTAATGACTGCAACAGTGAAACACGATGAACATCTAGGTGGGTATATCAGCTGAGGCCAAAGGAAGGGAAACCACACCTGTGAGGGTCAGAATGGGGCAAATGAGGATCACCTTGCTCTTCCTTTGAGATGCTTTCTGTAGAAACTTAGATATGAGAGGAGTAGGGGGATATGCATAAAGGAAGCCAAGGGGGTTAACTGTGAAATCAGAGCATCTTTTCGTAACCCCTCTCTGGGGGAGATTAGAGCAAAAATACCTGCTGCATTTGAAATTGTGGGCAAAACTGAAGAGATCACAGCAAGGCTAACCCTACTAGCAAAAAACATTTGTTCCACCAGAAACGGATTGAAAGACCATTCATGAGGCAGTAGAACAGATCTCTTCAGTCTGTCTACTAAAATGTTGGACTTCCCCCGGAATGTGAGATCCCAAAAGAAAGCAGCCAGAAGAGATTGCCTACTGTTACTCTATCGATACAAATGGTAATAGAGGGATCTCCTTGCTTGTTGATGTACCAGACCACTGGCATGTTGTCTGTACAACAATCATCACTACAGGTAGAATGTTCTGAAAGTCCTCCAGGACTAGGAGGACTGCCTTCATCTCCAGGACACTTATTGGCATCTAAGGGGGATCACGTGTCTTGAACGGTCTGTCTCCAAGTAGTAATCCCCTCCTGGCTGCGAAGTGTCAGTGGTCACTGTGGCCTCTGGTAAAGGCAGAACAAATTGATGGCCCTGAGGGACATCTGGTGCATGAATCCACCAGGAGACTTGTTACTTGCAGATCTTTTTGGATCAAATGAGAAGGGTCATGGGGGTGTCGATTCACAGACCATTGGACTGCCCATGTATACTGCAAAACCCACATGTAAAATCTTGCTAGAGACACAAGTGTTAAGGAGGCCACCACTGAACCAAGAAGTTGAAGAATCAACCTGGGTGGTGCTGATTGAAGGGACAATACATGTACCCGCCTGATGCTTTAATGTAGGTAGTGTGGATTGAGGCAGTCTTGCAAGCTGGGAAACTGTATCCAGGTGAGTACCTACGAATTCCAAGACTTGAGTGGGGGGGAGAGATGAGATTATTTTGAAGTTGATTTTGATGCCCATGTGTAGACATAGGTGGAGTGGATAGTCTATGGCATCCATCAGTAGATGCTTGGTAGGAGCTCTGATGAGCCAGTCACTGAGATAATGAAACACCTGGAATCCCAGCAATCTAAGGTGAGCTGCCATACACTTGGTGAACTGTGGTGAAACAAAAGGGCAGGGCTCTAAACTGAAAGTGACTGGCCCCCTAGCAAGAAGCAAAGATATCTCCCGGACTGTCTATTCTGATGTGATAGTACACATCCTGGAGATCTGAGCACATACAACTGTCCTTCCAGAGCAGAAGAATGGAACTTCAAGCATCTGACAAACTGATTTAAGTGATCTAGTTTCTCCATTAGCCAGAGGTCCCCGGTTTTCCTTGCACCAAAAATAATCCTGAATAAGATCTGAACCCTTGCTGTTCTAGTAGGACCTACTGGATGACTCTTTTTGTTAGCAACTTTTCCACTTTTTGAGCTATGTCTTTTCTTTGAGGGGTGGCACTTAGGATATCTTCTTTGATATTTTGGGTGAATAATGGGGAAATGGAATGTAGTAGTCTGTTAATGACTGCTACACCCAGATATCTTTGGTGAAGGATACCCAGACTTATGGGTATAGAGACAAGCAGCTCACAACTACCTCAAGACTGCAACACTTGGACAGCCTTTCAAGAGCTCTGAAAAGGCTACTCGGAGAAAGGACCTCTGAAGCCTTGGATTTGCAGGCCTCCTCTGCCACTTGAGCTCCCCCATCAGCTGCAGGGAGATCTATCACCATAGGAATCCTTGGAAAAAAATGCAATTAATGGTTTTTGAAGATCAACCACCTTTCTGTCTCAAAAGCTCAAGAATCTCTCCAAATGAGACGTTTTCAAACGGTGATCTGGGATTGAAGTTAGTGTCTTCTGTCAAGGATTCCTATGCAGACCAATGTGCCTCCACCTGCATGTACACTTTGGAGGAGCTTCCACAGGGAGATGATCCAGTGAACTCTCAGAAGATGGCAGTATAAGGACCGTCTCAAAGCCTGGATGGACCGGCTGCCCCAATGGAGCAGAATGAGCAGACTCAGAACCCAGGGAAAATCAATTGTGGAAGGACGAGGACCTGAGAGGGGCAAGGATGTCCTAGTCCTGAATTGGATAAAGCTCTCTCCACTGCATCAAAAGTAGAAGTCATGGGTGAGCCCAAAACCACCCTAGTAGGAGCCAATGTTACCTGATCAGGGCAGCTCAGGGAACCCCCATGACCATACCTCAAAGCAGAAGTCAGGACAGAGCTATCTAAAGCTGAAGCTCTGAAGAGAAGGGAGGGCTCCAAAAACCTTGGGAGTCAAATGTGTACCACCAGAGGCAGCAGCAAAGCTACGACTCCAAAATCCCTCTGGCTCTGAAACCATCAAGACCAACTGGATTCAGGGAAGGTGACAGGGCTCAAAGAAGGACAAGCCTTCAGATCCCACACAGATAAACTCAGGAATCTCAGATTTGATGTCTCCAAAGCTGACGGGCAGATTGGAGTAGGAGTACCAATGTTGTCTGGGATGGAAAGAAGTTCATGGGTCCAATGGGGGATGGAGAAGAGAACTCCCAACTGAATTTCTGTCCTGAGAAATTTTTCATAATGCTATCCACATCAGCCTTGGAAAGGCTCCTTTTAGACCTTAAGGATGACCAGGTGGATGGAGGTCTAAAGACTCTGTGTGGCGTGTGCTGCAAAAAGGAGAAATGCAATCTCAATACTATCAGCTCAGGTGTAAAACCTCTAAGGGCAGGAGACTTTGAAGAAGGGAATGCTGAATCCGAGGAAGTGAAACGATCCAAAGCTTGGCTTGGGCAACTTTTGTAGGAGGAGTCGATCCTGACCAAATGGGTACAGTGGTCAGGGAGCACTTCAACTTCCTAAGCTTTTCTTTGACTTTTTCTACTATTTTCCATTTAGATTTCCCTGCCACCTTCTTAGCAGGTGGGGAAGCTCCAGATAGTGAAGAGGATGATGAATGCAGCAATGCTGTCAATTCTAACTTATTCTTGCATTCAACTAATGCCCTAATGTTGAACCTTGTACAAATCTCACACTCAGTATCCAAATATATGGCTCCAAGGCAGTATACACACTCGGTATGGAGATCTGAGTTGGGAATCCTATGCCCACAAGAGAAGCATTTCTTAAACCCACCGGGTTTGTCAAACATGACTACCACAATATAACAGCAACAAAAACACAGATGGAAAAGGGAAGGTAACGACAAATTACCGGCAATGACATAAAATAACCTTCTTAAGTTAGAGAAGAAATTCCCAAGATGGTAGTGAGACTGCTAGTAGTATTCTCCCCTTCACAGCATATTCGGGCAGTTTATATTATAGTTGCATAGTTCCAACATTTAGTGATCTGTCGCTACCAACTAGTGGCCTGTTAGTTTAGAACAGTTAGAATAACTTGTTTTACAGCATTATAGCAACTCTCAGAAAGTGATGCAACTCAGTCAGGAAACAGCTTCTTTTTACTTCTAGCACTCCTGGAGTGCAGACCTAACCTTCTTTCCTCAAACACTGGCAATTGTATCACCTGTGAGTAATTTGTATGTTGTAATTCTTTGGTACTTACAAGTGCTGTATATAGCTGCATATATACTGATATGTGGCTATTTGTATTGTGTTGCAGTTTTACAGTATTAAAGTTAAGGAATCTCGGTAAAGCTACAAGAAACCCTGATTCTTTCACTTAATGGATTTTCTTAAAGTATTAAGCTGTCCATTTAGCTGTATTATGCATTGCACAGTGCTGCGAGAATGGAACAGGTAAGTTTAGTAGCAAGGTAGAGAGAGAGAAGCTAGAAAGAGGGGAGGGCATGAGCCCTACAAGATGAAACACACCCAAAAACTATACGTAAAACAAACCATAAGCTAACCCTTCTTTTTGGAAGGGATTACAGGTAATGGGAGGAGCTTGAGTTAAGAAACAAAAGTCTGAGAGGTGGTTAAAGTCGGATCAGAAACCCAATGGCTGAGGAACATCAAATCACAGTTTTGGTACAAGGCTAACCTTAAAATAGAGACTTCCAAGATGGCTGCACATTGAGTAAAGTACAGTTTTGTACCTACCATAAATGTAGATGTTCGAGTGTATACACTGCTGCAGTCATTACACTTGGGTTATTCCTGCCGTCAGGCGGTGCCCCAGTCGGCCTGAGTTCCAAAGTCTTGGTCCGGCATCTGTTGCTGTCGCCTCCTCCCTGATGTCACTGCGACAGGGGTATATAAGATGCAGCCAATGCCATTTTCTTCAGTTTTTCTTGCCCCAGATGTCAGGTGCCCCCAAATAGGTAGGCAATTCAAATTGCTAATAAAACATACATAAGAAAAGCAAACAACAACTTTCAGTTACCAGCAAATACTCCCCATAGGTAGCAAAAGGGTAGAAGACATAGGTACGTACCAGCAAGTAAGAGGGGAAGGAGGGAGGGTAACCTGGACTGCAGCAGTGTATACACTCTAACATCTACATTTATGGTTGGTACAAAACTGTACTATGTTCGTGTTACACTGCTGCAGTCATTACACTTGGGTAGAATCCCAAAGCTGATGTAGGGTGGCTGGTTCTATAAGGCATTAGGGGTGGCTATAAGGCCCTGCAGCACTGCGATGGCGAATCCAGCTCTGGATTTAGAGTATAGAGGCAGATGGTAATGCTTGGTGAAGGTATGCACAGAACTCCATGTTGCTGCTGCCAAAATATCCTTGGTGGGTACTCCTCTGAGGTAGGCAGTTGAAGTGGCTGTTGCCCTGGTGGAGTGAGATCTAATGCTGCTAAGTACAGGTTTCCCATGGTGTGCATAACAGAAACGTATACAATGTCCTATCCATTTTGAAATAGTCTGTTTTGAAATGGCTTTTTCCTGTGCTCCTGCAGCATATGCTACCAATAATTGCTCAGATTTTCTGAAAGCTTTGGTTTTGTCCAAGTAGAAGCGTAACTGCCTGTGAATGTCCAAAGAATGCAGTAGTTTCTCCCCTTTATTCTGTAGTTTTGGATAAAAAGTTGGCAAGAGAATAGTTTGGTTTAGAGCCACACTTGATATCACCTTTGGCATAAACGTAGGGTTAGTTCTTAAAGACACCCTGTCTTGGTGGAAAATGAGGAAAGGTTCCACACTGCCATTAGTGCCTGTAATTCTGAAACTGTTTGTGCTGATGGTATTGCCAGGAGCAGAGCAGTTTTCCAAGAGATATATTTTAATTCTGCTGTGTTAGTTGGCTCAAAAGGAGGTAGTTATTTTTTCCAAAACAAAGTTGAGGTCCCAAGTTGGAGTAGGTGCTCTACGGGGCGGTCTTATGTTTTTAGACCCTCTGAGGTACTGTTTTAGCAAAGGATTAGAAAAAATTGGTGAATCCGTGTTATAATGAGCAGAGATTGCAGAGGCGTGGATCTTGATGGATGAAAAGGAGAGGCCTTTGTCCAGCATCTTAGTTAAATATTGTAGTATCTGAGGAATGTTTGGGATAAGAGTGTCAAGGCTGTGAGCCTGGTTCTAGGCACAGAATCTCTTCCATTTATCCAAATAGGCTTTCCTGGTACTAGGCCTTCTGGACTCCAGAATGACATCCATAACAGCTTTGGAGAGAGTCATTGCTTGTTTGACTAAGGAATCTTCCATGCAGCTAGGTTTAAGGTCTTTTGCTGGCTGCGAAGTATTTGATTGTTGTGCTGAGTCAGCAGATGTGGGACTTGAGGCAAAATCCAGGGTGGTCCTTGTGCTAAGTTCTTTAAGATTGGGTACCAGTGCTGGCGTGGCCAGTCTGCTGCAATCAGGATCATGTTTGTCTCTTCTTGCCTGGCTTTTATGAGTACCTTTGGAAGGAGAGGTAATGGTGGGAAAGCGTATACTTGTAGTTTTTTCCAGCTGAATGAGAGGGCATCCACTTTCCATGCTTGTGGATGGCAACTCCTTGTGCAGAATTTCTGTAGCTGGCAGTTCATTGGGGATGCAAACAGATCCATGTCCAGGCTCCACCATTTCTGTGTTATCATTCTGAATATTTATGGATTCAATTCCATCCATGATGTTTCTGCTCAAGTCGTCTGCCAGTGTGCTTTTCTCTCCTGGCAGAAATTGTGCTTGCAGATGAACTTGATAGTTTAGAGCTGTGTTCCACAAGGTCATGGCTTGTCTGCAGAGGGGGTAGGAGTGAGTGCTCCCTTGTTTGTTTATGTACCACATAATTGTGGTGTTGTCCGTCTTTAGCAGTAGTTGTCCTGGATGCAGCAGGTCCTTGAAAGCTGTAAGGGCATTTTGTACAGCTAGCATCTCTTTTTGATTGATGTGAAGATGCCTTTGTTCTGCGGGCCACTTGCCCTGAATACATTTTCCTGCCATGTGTGCTCCCCAGGCGTAATCCAATGCATCTGTTGTCAGTGTTTGCCTGGCTGTGGGTTGAGTAAAAGGCTGTCCCTTGTTGAGGTGACAAGCTTGAGCCCACCATCGAAACTCCTGTTCAAGGCAAGGAATTACTGGTATAATTTTGACAGTGTTGAGACCATACACTCTTTAGGTACCATTGTAGTTTCCTCATATGCATTCTGGCATATGGAATTAGTAGTATGCAAGATGCCATGTAACCCAAGGCCTGCAGAATTTTTCTTGCAGGGAGTTGGGTCTTTGTTGCCATGAATTGAAAGTACTGAGCCAGTTGTCCTTGCTTGTCTAGCGTGAGATAAGCCATCTGGGCCGTTGTGTTCAAGCTGGCACCCAGGAATATTATCTCTTGTGAGGGCACTAGTTTTGATTTCTTTTCATTTACTGTGTACCCCAGGCAACCTAATAACTTTTTTACAGTTTACAAATGCCAGATGCTTTAGAAGAATGTCCTTGCTCTCTGCTTGAATCAGGCAGTCGTCCAGGTACGGATAAATTTGAATTCCTTTCTGTCTGCAAAATGCAATTACTGGTGCCAAGCACTTTGTGAAGACCCTGGGCGCAGTAGAAAAGCCAAAGGGCAGTGCAGAGAATTGATAGTGCATTGAACCAGCTATGAATCTGAGGTATCTTCTGCAGTTTTGTCTGATAGGGACATGCAGGTATGCCTTCTTGAGGTCCAAGGTCACGAGCCAAGCTTTCTTGCCCAGCATGGGAAGAAGCTGTTGTAGTGTCAACATTTTGAATTTCGGAACATCCAGGTAAGTGTTTAGAGAAGAAAGATCCAGAATGGGCCTCCAGGCTTTGCCCTTTCTGGGAACCAGAAAGAGTCTTGAGTAAAATCCTTGTCCTTGCTCCTGTGGTGGTACCTTTTGAATAGCTCTCATGTCCATGAGTGCTGTAATTTGTTTTTGAGCCTCTGCCCATTGATTTGGTGACAGATTTGGCATTCCTTTTAACCTTGGCAGAATGTGAAAGTGAAACCTGTAACCTTGAGATAACAATATTGAGAACCCATTTGTCTTTGGTGATCATATGCCAATTGTGATAGAAAAGTGCCAGTTTTCCTCCCAAGGGGGCTGCCAAGAGACAGCTGTTTGGCAGCTGTAGTGGGAAGTCATTGGGGCTGCTTTTTATATGGTTAGGGCCTGTCTTCCCCTTCTTTCTGGCCTGATGCACCCCATTGCCGAGGCCTGTAAGAACCTTGTGGTTGACCTCTACCTCTTGGACGTCTGTATCTTTCCCTTTGAGGTCTGTCTGTAACTGGAAAGGACCAATTCTTTGTTGGCTAATTTCTGCTAAATCGAGGAGGCTGAACCTGTAAGAAATCCTTCACTGTTTGCATAGATTTTGGCTTATCCTCCATTTTCTTTAATGCCTCTTCTGCCTCAACTCCAAATAACACATCCTGCTGCAAAGGTGCATCCAATAATTTTGCTTTAACATGATCTGGTAACTTATGTTCTTTTAACCAAGCATGTCTTCTAATGACAGAGCCTGTAACTCCTGCTCTACAGGAGGCCTCTAAAGAATCAAAACCACACTGCAAAGTATGTTTTCCCACTTGTTCAGCTGCATGCAATAGATCCTGCATTTCTTTAAAATTAAGAGGATCTGAATCTGGAAGCATTTTTTGTTTCAACTGAGACATCAAAAATTGCTGAAATTTTGCATGTGAAACTGGCAATTTAAGGCTGTCATTGCTAAAGTTGCAGACATATATACTTTCTTTCCCCATCTGTCTAATGCTCTGGAATCTCTGTCAGAGGGAACTGGATTCTTTGCTGATGAGGCCTTAACCCCCTTTGGGTCCCTGAGAAATAGTTTCAGGGTCAGCAACAGGGCTTTTATACAGAAATTTGTGTGAGTCAGGGAACTCTGTAGTATCTGTCAGGTTTAACTGGGGCTGGAGGGAAGGAATCAGGATTTAAGCTGGATTCAGTAAACACATCATCCACAATATCTAACACTGGCGGAATAGCAAGGGGTCTGTGTTGAGGCAATAAAAGTAAGTCTCTGAGCCTTTTCTTGGATTCTGAGTAATCCTAGACTTCCCAATGGAAATGCTCCCTCATGGTATGTAAGGTTTCCCCAAAGGAGTAGTCCTCAGGCGGACAGGCTGATGGAATTGATTCCTCAGCCTCAGAATCCTCATAAGGGGGTAAAAATATCCTAGGTCTGAGGATGAATCTGAAGAAATAGACACCTGGTCGGATGAGTCATAGTCTGCATCCTGTCTAGGCCTTTTATCAGGAGGGGGATGTGACCCCCTGATCAGAGTGATTAGGTCTTCGGCCATTTTGAGCATTTGTTTCTTGGGCATGGAGTCCTGTCCTGGAGAATGCTGTATTTGTTTCATTTTTAAAGGAGGCTTAGACTTAGCAGAGGGTTTAATGCTTAACTGAGTAGGTCTGAAAACACCCTCTGAAGCTGCGGGTTGCTCAGCTACTCCGGATCCCTCTGAAGGGTTAGTTTCGGAAGGCTGAAAAACTTGTGCCTCCGAAGTCCCAGCCATCTCCACGTGGGAGTCGGAGGCAGCCTGTGGTTATGCAGAAGCGGTCGTCAGGGGCTGCAAAGGCACCTCGCTGAAAACCGGCGACTGGCCTAGAAGAGGCTTTGTCAGTTTTGGGCCTCGGATACCTGTCCTTGTCTTTGTGCTTTTTATGTATTCTGGTCGTCGGAAGTTCCGACGACATGGTGTAATTGAATTTTCTGCCAAAATAATGTCAGGCAAAATCAAACTGTCGTTTAATAGTGTGCTTGTTAAACCTAGCACAAAACCGACAACCAGTGACGTCGTGGTCTGGGCCTAGGCATGGGATACAATAGGAATGGAAATCCTTATTAGGTATTTGCTTCCCACAAGAACTACAGTTATTAACTTTTACTGACATCGGTCTGAGGCAAGAAAAAGTTTCCCCAACGGGGTACTTAGCTTTGTAGAAGACTTTGGTTCTGGATTCGGAATGAAAATCTCAGGAGTCGTCCGACTAGCACTTGCGAACTGCTTTTGCTTCGGGCACCGCGTGGCAAGAAAGACTGAAGAAAATGGTGTCAGCTGCATCTTATATACCCCTGTCGCACTGACGTCAGGGAAGAGGCGACAGCAACCGACGCCGGACCAAGACTTTGGAACTCAGGCCGACTGGGAAACCGCCTGACAGCAGAATAACCCAAGTGTAATGACTGCAGCAGTGTAACACGATGAACATCAGCTTATTTCTCTCTCTCCCAGTGTGATAACAGAAACTCAGCAAAAAGGCCAAAATTTCAGTAACTGGCTAGTAAGTGCACTGTCTGGATGCCAGGAAAAAAGAAATACAGAACACCTGAAAAAATTAGCTACAAAAAGTGAGGAAGTAACACTGACTGGGGAGAGTTTTGCAGCTGTTCAGCAAAAAGCAATGCAACCTTCAGACATGACTTCCAGTAAGAAGATATAAAACAAGTGCATACAGACCTGGTTAAAATAAACAAACACTGATGGAGTGTATCAGCACAAACAACAAAAGTATGGAAAAAATGGAAGAAGCTTTAAACAGATATTCAGATGAGATGATAAAGCTGCAAAAATCAGAGATCAAATAAAGAAAAGGCTGGTTGAATATGAGACTGCTCAGGAAGAGATGTTTCAAAAAATAATAGAATTTGAGGATAGAGCATGTAGGAAAAACTTGAGATTTTCAGCTGTATCAGAGAAGCTGGAATAAACAGACTGCATTACTTTTAGGAAAGCACAAATAAACAACTGGACTGGTATTCCATATGAGTTGTTGTTAATTGAGAGGGCCATATCATGTGTATGCTCCAAACCTGGCTATAAGAAAGCATCCTAGACCTTTATTAGTAAAAACAAAGTACTAAATGTGGGCGCATCCTCCCTTTGCCCATATGGGCTTTCACCAGGTGGTCTAATTTCCTGCCACATCCAAACTAGGTGCAGCAGATGGAATTGCAGTCTTATAAACTGTCCACAGGTGTGCATGTTGGGCGAATATGCATATATTGATGCTTATACTGCAATAGGTCTGTGCCCCATTTCAGGATTAGATTCTATGCCTCACATATTAACTGGTAGATAGGCTTACTTCCACTTAATATCTGCACTACATTAAAGAGGTCACTCAGAATGACGGAATGAATACAGTCAGACCAGAAGACATAAGTACAGGGCATTATAATTAAACTAGGAACAAAGCATCAGGTACTTCAGCATACAAAAGACCATTTACAATGGAAAGTGTGTGCATATGTTGGGAGTAACAGTAGAGATGAAACATGAAAACAGTAAGCAATGACAACAGTTTGTACATGAGAATGGAGAAAGCAAACTGTTAGTGTACATACTGAAACACAAAAAAAGACAAAGAAAGAGAGCTGAGAGATGGCTAAACTAGTACAGAGGGTGCAGTAATCACATTTACTCAATCATATACATGATGCTTCAAGAATCATCAGGCTTGAGAGGACAACATGAAATAAACACAAATGATGACAGAGCACTGATGTCTCCTTTAGAACACACAGTAAGTACACCTGACTAAGCATTAAAGAAAATGCAATTATTTAATAAGATAGTTTCATAGTTACACACTAAGCTAACAACCACTAAGGCCTTTATAATCCTAGCCATGTAATCCAACCCAATTGTGTCTTTGTGTTATGGGCATTTATTAGGTGGGGTATATATCAACTGGGAAGCTCCTAGAGGTTATGTGGGAGGGGGTATGTTAGTTTGGACATTACTGTTTGCCTATGTCCATCAGCGACAGAGACCAGACCCGGGGTGAATTTCCAATTTCCAATCCATTTGTCAAGGTCATGCTTAACTAGGGTTAGGAATGGACACTGCTTCATATTATTCCACTATGCGTGCATATAAATGTAGTCAACAATCTCATTTTTAATTCACATAAAACTTTTCCTTTAACCTAATTAATCTTAACAGAAAAGTGACAATGTTTGGTATGAAAAGGAGACTCAGGTCAGGTTTCTCTCCAAATATATTGGCTTACCTTGCAATGTACTGTCAGTTTTGGTTGAGTTGTAATATTTCCAGACTCATCCAGCACCTCCACCTGGAAAGAAATAGCAGTTCCATTTTCTATCTTTAACTCAGCAGAATCTGGCTTCACTCTAAGTTCATGAGGAGGACCTATAAAATCAAAGTAAGGGCACGTTTACAGAATGAAGAGCTGACTTACCAAAACTGTGATTTCAGTACTGGTTCACTGCAAACCATCAGATAAGTATATGTTTATTAAAGGAAGGGCAAGTTTCTCACTGTAATCACAGCAAAAGTTACATACTTCACATATTTCTTTAACAATCTTTCCTTTTTTTTTTACATTTTAAACAGTTAACTATGAGACTTCATTATGTTGTTGAAATTATGCCTTTTTTGAAAATATTTTTGTTGAATTTCATAGTTAAGAATCAGTCACATTAGAATGCAAAATTGAAATAAAACAGCAGTCTATAAGGCATGACATTTAATGCAAAAGATTTAGAATGAATTTCTTAAACGCATGCTCTGTGCCTTGTTTCAGGCATACAGAACAGTTACGTACAGCACATAAAAGTTCATGTGCAAATAGTTTTACCACCACTTCTTTTTAGCTGTAATTATGCTCTCATTATGTAAAGTTGACTTTATCATAAAATAGAGTTTAATTTAGTTAATTTAGTGGAACTATGCTAATTAAATAAAGCAAACTTGTGTTTGTATTTACTGTAGGCTCAACAGCTGTCCAATTACTTCCTAGCTCCGTGACGTGACTTTGGACATACAGTCTGACATTCTGTAGTAGTAAGTGTTTTCTGTAGTCTGTTACAACAGATTTTAACATACAAATGCAACACAGACAATAAATTACTAAATAAATTCAGTTATATTCAAGTAGCAAATTAGAACATAATAAGTTTCGTTGTAAAATGCATAATGCTTTTTATTATCCCATGGTAGACGACTGTTAGTGTTACATCGATGTTACTATACTGAATGACAATTATATATATATTACAATGCATCTTACTCTGTTCTAGTTTGTTTTTACTTTAATATAACTGCTTTTATTTCATGATTTGTCTGACTGATTTACTGTGCTGTATTTATATGTTGAAATCGGCTATAAACTACAGAAAAAGTACAGTTGTGTACACTTACCATAAATGTAGATGTTTGAGTGTATTCACTGTTGCAGTCATTACACTTGGGTTATCTGCCTGCAGGTAGCCTTCAGCAGGCCTGAATATCAAAGTCTTGGATGCTGTCTCTTCTTCCATGACATCAGGTCGTCAGGGGTATAAAACATGCAGCCAACACCATTACATCAGTTTTTCTTGCCCAGATGTCAGGTGCCCCCATAATGGAAAGCAATTATATGTTAGATTACATCTCCAACAAAAAAACAAACACACCAGAAAGCTGAAATACACTAGACAAGAAGAAAAGTTTAGCCAAGAGAAGTCAGGGGACTGGAGGGAGGGTAACCAGGACTGCAACAGTGAATACACTTGAACATCTACATTTATGGTAAGTGTACACAACTGTACTATGTTCTTTGTGTTTCACTGTTGCAGTCATTACATTTGGGTTGATTCCCAAAACTAAGGAAGGGAGGAGGAAGTTAGAGAGCATTAGGAGCAGCTATTAAGCCCTGCAAAACTGCAGTGGCAAAATCGGCTCTAGATTTAGAAAAAATAGGCATGTGGTAATGCTTGGTGAAGGTATGTACAGAGCTCCAGGTAGCAGCTTATAGGATTGTCCCTGGTAGGGACACCTCTGAGAAAGGCTGTAGAGGTAGATGCAGCCCTGGTGAAATGTGATCTTATCCCCTGTGGGGTAGGTTTTCCATGGTATTTATAGCAGAAATGAATGCAATGGGCTATCCACTTAGAAATGGTTTGCTTTGAAATTGCCTTCCCCTCTGCCCCTGCAGCAAGGCCAACTAGCAGCTGTTCAGATTTTCTGAGAGGCTTAGTCCTGTCCAAATAAAATCTAAGTTATCTGTGCACATACAGAGAGTGCAGCATTCGTTCTCCTTTGTTTTGTGGATTTGGGAAAAAAGTAGGCAAATTAATGGACTGATTAAGGGCCACACTAGAGACTACCTTGGGCATAAAGGAAGGACTGGTCCTGAGGGACACCCTGTCTGCATGGACACTCTTCTTACTGAAGTGATGGCTAGAAGGAAGGCTGTTTTCCAAGAAAGGAATTTCAACTCTGCAGTTGCAGCTGGCTCAAAAGGAGGTAGAGTGAGCTTTTCCAATAGAAAGTTAAGATCCCAAGCTGGAGTAGGGGCTCTCCTGGGAGGTCTTAAATTTTTGGTCCCTCTGAGGAATTGCTTTAGCAAGGGGTGAGAAAAGAGAGGTGGTTCAGTATTATAATGTGCTGAAATGGCAGAAGCATGAATTTTAAATGACGAGAAGGAAAGGCCCTTGTGGAACATCTCTGTTAAGTGCTGAAGAATATGCTGTAAGCTGGGCACCGCTGTGCCCATCCCATGAGTCTGGCTCTAGGAACAGTATCTTTTCCACTTTTCAGCATAGGATTTTCTAGTACTAGGCCTCCTTGCCTCCAGAATGACGTCTGGCACCTGCTTACTAAGGGATGCTATTGGAGAGCTCAAGGATTAGCCAGGCTGCAAGGTTCAGGGCTTGAAGCTGAGGGTGCAAAATCTGGCCCTCCTGCTGGGACAGAAGGGAAGGGGTCTGAAGCAGGTGTCATGGTTCCAGCAGTGACATACTGCGCAACAGGAGGTATCAGTGCTTGCGTGGCCAGTCTGGTGCAGTCAGTATTGTCCTTGGTTTGTCCTGTTTGATCTTAAGCAAAACGTTCGAGAGGAGAGGCAGAGGGGGAAAGGCATAAACTGAGAGGCTTTCCCAGGTGAAGGACAGGGCATCCACTTTCCAAGCTTGACTGTGGAAAGTCCTTGTGCAGAATTTGTCCAATTGGTAGTTCTGAGGGGAGGCAAACAGGTCTATCTCTGGATTCCCCCCATTTGTTTCTCAAAAGGTTGAATATCTTTGGTTCCAGTTTCCACTCGTGTGGGTCCATGAGATTTCTGTGTAGGTCGTCTGCCAGTGAATTTAGCTTGCCTGGCAGGAACGGAGCTTGTAGGTGAACTTGGTAGCTCAAGGCTGTGCTCCACAGAGCCATGGCTAGTCTGCAGAGAGGGTACGAGTGGGTTCCCCCCTGCTTATGTACCACATAACAGTGGTGTTTGTCTGTCTTTACCAATAATTGTCCTGGAAGAATGTGATCCTTGAAGGCTGTCAGGGAATTCTGTACAGCTAACATTTCAGTTTGATTGATATGCAGGTGCATTTGACTCTGGTTCCATTTGCCCTGAATGCGCTGCCCTGCCAAGTGAGCCCCCCATGCATAGTCTGATGCGTCTGTTGTTAGGGTTTGGCAGCAGGGGGTAGAGTGAATGGGAGCCCCTTGTTATGGCAACATGCCTCTGCCCAAAAAAAGAACCATGTCTTTATACAAGGAATGATAGGAATCATTGTTTCCAGGTCCTGAGAATGTTGACACCATAGGCTTTTTAGATACCATTGTAGTTTCCTCATATGCAGTCTTGCATATGGAATTAGTAGAATGCAACAGGCCATGAACCCCAGGGCTTGCAGGATTATCCTTGCAGATAGCTGGGTCTTTATGGCCAGTAGTCTGAAGTAAGCTGTCAAACTTGTTTATCTGGCGTGAGGTAAGCCATCTGGGAAGTTGTGTTCAAGCTTGCTCCCAGGAATACAATTTGTTGGCAGGGTACCAGATGAGACTTCTTTTCATTTATGGTGTACCCCAGCGAGGTTAGAAGCTTCTTTACAAATGCCAAATGTTTTAATAGCATGTCCTGGTTTTCTGCCTGAATTAGACAATCGTCCAAGTATGGGTATAGTTGAATGTTTCTCTGCCTGAAAAATGCAATGGCTGGAACTAGACACTTTGTGAATACCCTGGATGCAGTAGATAAGCCAAAGGGAAGTGCAGAGAACTGATAGTGCATGGAGCCTGCTCTGAAGCATAGGTATTTCCTGCAAGATTCTCTTATTGGAATGTGCAGGTAAGCTTCCTTTAAATCTAAGTTTGCCAACCAGGCATCTTTGCCTAGCATAGGGAGCAGCTGTTGAAGTGTTAGCATTTTGAACTTTGGGATTACCAGAAAGGTGTTTAGAATAGAGAAGTCCAGGATAGGACACCAGGAGCTGTCTTTTCTGGGTACCGGAAGAGTCTTGAGTAAAAACCTTGTCCTCTTTCTTCTACAGCCCTGATACTTAGAAGAGAGAGAACCTGCTGTTGAGCCTTTGCCCACTGATTCGGGGGTAGGTCTGGCCAACCGTTTGGGGTTGGTAAGGTGCGGAAGTGGAATCTGTATCTTTGGGAGAGTATATTTAAAACCCATTTGTCCTGGTTAATGAGTTCCCAGTTTTTTTTTTGCATGCAGGGCAATCTTTCCCCCTAAGGGAGCAGGCAGTTGAGCATGGCTTGGAAGGTTTAAGGTTAAGTCATTGTGATATTTTTCCATAGGGGGTGTCTTGCTACTTCCAGCTTTGGAAGCGGGAGCCCCCCACTGCTTAAGCCTATGCATTCCTTGAGACTGTAGCGTAGGTGGTCTGCTGCTCCTGGGTTTGAACTGAGAAGGCCTGGAAGAGACTGGAAAGGACCAATTCTTAGAAGGCCAATGCCTACTAAATCTGGGAGGCTGTACTTGCAGGAAATCTTTAACAGTTTGCATAGATTTAGCTTTTTCCTCCATCTTTTTAAGAACTTCTTTTGCTTTGTTGCCAAACAGGCGGTCTTGGTTTAAGGGAGCTTCAAGTAATTTAGCTTTAACATGATCTGGCAAGGTTTGCTCCTTAAGCCAAGCATGCCTTCTAAGTGCAGACCCAGTGACAGCAGCCCTGCAAGATGCTCCTAAAGAATCAAAACCACATTGCAAAGTATGTTTTCCAACCTGTTCAGCAGAATGCATTAAATCCTGGGATTCCTTATTTTCAGCACAGTCAGGAATCATCATCATTTTCTGCTTAAGCAATCCGATAATATGTTGTTGATACTTTAACATATGAAACTGATAGTTTAAGGCCCTAATGGCCAAGGTTGCAGAAGTGTAAACCTTTTTACCCCATCTATCCAGCAGCCTGGAGTCTCTATCAGAAGGGGTAGGATTTTTGGCAGTAGAAGCCTTAATGCCCTTGGGTCCCTGTGAAATAGTCTCTGGATCCGCAATAGGGTTTTTAAAAAAGAACTTGTGAGAATCAGGAACCCTGTAATATCTGTCGGGTTTTCTGGGAGCAGGAGGCAAAGAGTCAGGGGCCAAACTAGATTCCGAAAAAGCATCATCAACAATGTCTAGTACAAGAGGTATAGCTAAAGGCATATGTTGAGGCAGGAGTAAGAAATCCCCAAGCCTCTTTTTTTGAATCAGAAAAATCCTGGCTTTCCCAGTGGAAATGCTCCCTTTGAGAATGCAAGGTTTCACCAAAAGAAAAATCCTCTGGAGGGGAAGCAGAGGGAATAGAGTCCTCTGCATCAGAATCCTCATAAGTAGACAAGGGTAAACCCAGATCATCAGAAGAATCAGAAAAATCAGAATCCTGGTCAGAAGATTCATAAACAAATTCAGTTCTAGGTCTCTTAGAAGAGGATGGTTGGCTTCTCCGATTAAAGTTACAAGGTCTTCAGCCATTCTTATCATTTGTTTTTTTAGGCATAGAGGCCTGAGCATGCGGCCTGGGCGTCGGTTTTCTAGGCATGGTTCGAGGTTTAGGCCTTAAAGAAGAAGGAGGCGTCTGTTTAATATGCAAGTCCGTAGGCCTAAATACACCCTCAGAAGCCGGTGCCTGCACAGCAGCTCCGGACCCATCCACGGTAGAGACATCTGCAGGTTCCACAGTTGAAGAATCTCGCGGCATACCAGACTCAGAATGGGTCTCAGTAGAGGCCTGCGAATCAGAAGTAGTGGGTATCAGAGGCTGTGAAAGCGCCTCACTGAGTACCAGCGAACTGGCGACTGGCTTACGAGAACAGTCATCGGCAGCTTTGGACCTAGGTGGCCTGTCTCTGTCTTTATCTTTGCGTTTTTTCAGAATTTCAGTAGTCTGATGGCTTACCAATGACATTTCTGGATAATTAAACTAAGAACCGAAATATTCCGAGGCGAAAATATACCGATGATGGGTAGTGCACTGATTAAATAAGGCACAAAACCGACAGCAAGTTACGTTGTGATCAGGGCCTAGGCAAGGAATACAGTACGAATTAAAATCTTTGAGAGGTATTTGCTTTCCACAAGAAATGCAATTATTAACTTTTACTGACATCAGTAAGGAGCAAGAAAACGTTTCCCCAACGGAGTACTTAGCTTTAGTTGAAGACTTCGGTTCTGAAACTCGAAAACAAAAATTTCAGGAGTCGGCCGACCGGCACTTGCGAACTGCTTCTGCTTCGGGCACTGTACGGCAAGAAAGACTGGTGTAATGGGGTCGGCTGCATGTTTTATACCCCTGACGACCTGACATCATTGAAGAAGGGACAGCAACCGACACAGGACCCAAAACTTTGCTAATCAGGTCGACTGAGGGCTACTGCAAGCAGATAACCCAAAAGTGATCAATGCAACAGTGAAACACGAAGAACATCTCTGTTTTGAGGCAACCGACTGTGTCTAGACAAGCCTCTATAAACTCCAAGATTTGAACTAGTTGAAGTTGTAACTTGGCCAGACTGATAGTAATTCCCAGAGTGCGAGATAGTTGGAACAAGAAGCCTGGTCAGTGCAGTAAGGAGCCAGAAAGATGCCTGGTCAGTGTGGTAAGGAAACACTCTGAATCTGAGCAGTCTTAGATGAGCTGCTGCCACTGCCATACATTTGGTGAACACCCTGTGGTCTGTGGTGAGACCAAAGGGCTGGGCTCTGAACTGGTAATGACTGGCTCCCGGCCAGAAGCATAGATATCTTTGAGTGCACCTGTTCATTTTGATGTGATAGTAAGTGTCTTGAAGACTGATAGAGCACATCCAGTTGTCCTTCTGTAGGAAAGGCAGAAATGACTGAAATGTGACCATCCTGAATTTGGAATTCTTTACAAACTTGTTCGGATAACAGATCCAAAATGGGCTCCAAGTCTCCTGTTTTTTTGGCACTAAAAAAAACCTTGAGTAAATTCTAGATCCTTTTTGTTCTGCGGGATCCTCCTAGATGATTCTTTTGCTCACCAGATTTTGAATCTCTAGAGCTGCTAGGTCCCCCTGATTGGGGAGAATGTCAGGGAGACATTTCCTTTCGCTTTTGGGGAACTTGTAAAAAGGGAATGAAATTTCTCTGGATATGATCCTTTACACCCATGAAATATTTGTGATGGCTTTAAGGTGCAAGGATGAGCGCCCCCAGACTGCTTCCAGAGAGGGGCAGTCAGGCAACCTTTGAGGAGTGCTGAAAGGATCTAAAAAAATCTTGAGACCCTTGATTTTGTGGACCCCCTCTGCCACATGGGCGGAATCTTCTGCTGCAGCTATTCCCACCTCTGCTTCTGGGGGAAACGTTTCCATGTGACTCTTGGAAAGGTCCTTGAGATTTCTGGAACCACAACTTTTTACCATCACATTGATTCCCAGAAACGGGCCTCTGCAGGGTAGAGAAGTGGATTCCCATGTCTTTCCATCTTTCTCACTTTGGGAAAGTGCTCTAACTACTGGGACAAAGAATATCCATTAAAAGCAGCACTGATGAATGATGCCTTGAAGCACTCCACATAATCAACTGACCACATCCAGGCATGTATCCTAATGCTTATACCTGAACCAGCAGACTGTGAAGAACCTTCAGCTGCATGGCAAGATTAACCTCATGGATGCATTAGTAATGGACTGCAGGGTGGCCAGTCATGAGGAAAAAGATTTTTGTTCCTCTGTGGACATGGACCCAGGGTTAGAGTTAGAAGGTTCCTTAACAAATTCCCTCTGTAACCTAGTGAAATGTACCAGGTAATTCAGCGACCATAAGGCAAAGGTCACTGAAGCATACACTAACTTCCTAAATCTGTCCAATGCCCTGGACTCCCTATTAGGGGAATGGACAGTGGAGCTCTGTTCAGCCAGTTCTTTTTTAGTGTCTGCCGCAACAACTGTGCATTCTACAGGGATTCCCTTGGTCCAGTGTCATCTGTCAGAGGGGGTGCAAGAATCTTTGGTTCTATGGAGTCCCGTTCCTTCCATGTCTTGCATGAGACAAGGTCTATACCTCATCCGTAGGTGGGATAACCCAAGATGTGGATGGTCCAGACCTGAAGGCTTCCAAGAACACAAGAATCCTCCTGGGAAAGGGTTTGGGAGGACCAAACACCTTTCTGGCTAAGATCTCTAAGATGTCTCCAAACTAGACATCCTCAGGTAAAGATCTAGGGGACCCTTCCCCTTCATCAAAATTGGTGTCTTCTGTGAAGAATTCCTGTGGGGAATCCAACTGCCTCCTCTTGCATGATCTCTTTCTTGCAAGGAACCTCTTTCTTCAGTGGGATGCTCTGGCCATACTTAGAAAAAACTGAGCAAAAGACTTGGTACACAGACTACAGCTTAACTATTTGAAAGAGTGCATCAAGACAGGCTTTTTTCTTCTGTAAATAGTTTAAGGGTTATAGGGGTTGAAGGAAATCACTTATTTTGTGTTGAATGTTATGAGAGAGTGGTGATGTACTATAAAATAATTAAACAGCGGGGGGGGGGGGGGATAAAGGAATGCTACTAGTAGTTAAAAAAAAAAAATGCAAAGGTAAGCTATACTATAGGGCTGGACCAAGTGTACAAAGGCTTATAAAACAGGATCCATATTAAGTACTACATGACATTTGGACCAGCCACCAGGATATGATAAATGTGCACCATGCATGAGGACTGCACAATATCTAAACAGTATTAATAAGTGCCCCAAGAAATTTTAAGAGAAATCAGACTGATTCTGCATATGGCATGGCCAGGTTAAATACTGTACTTAAAGAGCATTATTCAAGAAACTGGACTGGCTGGAAACTCAGCTAACAAATCATAATTGCTTCCTTTATAGATTTGTACATAGCTTTGTAAATATTGACAGTATTGGGGAATTCTCTGTAGTGAAGCCGTTATTGCACTTGGTTTGCATAAAATATTCCCAGTTTCAATGTCAAAGATGATTTTTGCTGCATGGTAAATAAATGTTTGCATTCTGTTATCTTCTGAACTACAAACAAATTGTAATTTCAGGTTATGGACCGGTATTGTTGCATAACTTCTGGAAGCAAGTGATTAAGGAGTTCCACCCATCTGGGGATAACAAAAGTGCACCAAGCATGAGGTGTGTACCAGAATGGAAGGACGTGAAAACAAAGACGTAGAACTTGAAAAAGAAGGAAAAACGGAGCAACTCCCTAAATCAGTTTCCCTCTTTCATCACACTTTTTTTTTACAGGACCTCATCAGCAAATCATCTAAAAACAATCTCTCTACGAGAATTCCACATTTTAAACTTCAGCTTTATCATCCTCAAGTAGATTTTGTGTAAGCAACTAAGCAAAGCTTCTCATAACAGTTCCAGTAGTAGCTGCTCTGGAAGACTCTTCACCTGAACTGTACGCACACTTCAAGGAGTGCTTAGTCACTTGAGAGACAGAATCAATAAGAGCATCATGGGAGATTTTTTTCTTCAGAAAAGGAAAAAGTATTTATAATGTTCCTCATATTCTCAAGTGATGCAAGCTTTGACATTTAAGAATCCTAAACATAAGTGTGACATAAGAATACACTCTCACAGCCCCCTCCCCCCAAAATAAAATCTATCAATGGCTAAACAATTGAAGAGGAAGAGATTGGCATATACAAGATATTCAGCAGCAGCAGGATTTATTAAAGACATCATTGCAGGGTCAGATCTTGAATTAGAAAATAAAAATTTGTAAGACTGAGGAACTTTATACACTCTTTCTGCTTTCTTCAGTGCAGCAGGTTGGCTGCCAGGAAACCTATAGACTGCAACAAAATCATCCTACAATGTTGGAAGAACAGGAGAACAGGGGTTGGTTCAGGAAATTCCAGTTATAATTTTTATTTACTTACCTATCTATTCTTTGTTGATTAGGTTAGTCTCACACAGGGTTGCCAGATTTGCAGCCAGCCAGGTAGAGACCAAAAAAGAAAAAAAAAAAAAAAAGGTCTTTAATGCGGAACAGAGTTCCACATTAAAGAACAGTAGCTCTGCACTAAGCACAGAGCTTCTCGTGTTTAATGCGGAACATTGCAGTTCTGCATTCAACAGAAGTAGCTCAGTGTTTAGCGATTTTTGATTAGCCCGTATACCGGCATACGGGCCAATTAAAAATGGTTACACACGGAGCTACTTCTGTTTAATGCGGAACACAAGAAGCTCCGTGTTTAGCGATTTTTGATTGGCCTGTATGCCAGATATACGGGCCAATCAAAAAAAAAAAAAACAAAGCGGAGGCTGGCCAGGATTTAAACCAGTAGGGCGGGACTCGGGATCAGGCTGCTGATCTCAGGACAGTCCCGCCCAAATAGGGATGTTTGGCAACCCTGGTCTCACACTAGCCTTGTGGCCTCTTTTCAGGGCAGATCTGAGGTGGTATTTATTACTACTACATCAAATTTGGACAGGGCACTGGGGAAACTTCTCATTCTTTTTGATAGGCAACAAAGGATCTTTTACATCTACCTAAGTTGCCACATACTCAAGCAGATGGGGCCTTGGTTTAACATCTCATCCAAAGGATGACATGCTCAGGAATGCACTGACCTACCTGCACTGCAGTTCTGTGGATTAGAAAAGAAGGCTGGCAAATGAATGGACTGATAAAGCGCCACAATGGATACTACCTTGGGCATGAAAGAGGGACTGGTCCTGAGGGACACTTTGTTTGCATGAAAGCTGATGAAAGGCTCCACTGCCATAAGGGCCTGTAATTCAGATACCCTTCTTGCTGAAGTGATTGCTAAAAAGGAAAGCTGTTTTCCAAGAAAGGAATTTTAACTCTGCAGTTGCAGCTGGCTCAAAAGGAGGAAGAGTGAGTTTTTCCAATACAAAATTAAGGTCCCAGGCTAGAGTTGGGGTTCTCCTGGATGGTCTTAAGTTTTTGGGCCCTCTGAGGAACTGCTTGAGCAGTGGGTGAGAAAAGAGGGGTGGTTCTGTGTTGTAATGAGCTGAAATGGCTGCGGCGTGAATTCTGATGGAGGGAAAGGAAAGGCCCTTGTGAAGCATCTTAGTTAAGTATTGAAGAATCAGAAGTAAGTTGGGCGCTGTTGTGGCCATCCCTTGAGTTTGGTTCCAGGCACAGAATCTTTTCCATTTTTCAGCATAAGTTCTTTCTAGTACTAGGCCTCCTTGCCTCCAAAATGATATACAACACTTGTTTACTGAGGGATGGTAACGGACAGATTAGGTAATTAGCCAGGCTGCCAAGTTCAGGGTTTGAAGCTGGGGGTGCAGAATCTGGCTCTCCTGCTGAGCCAGCAGGGTAGGGGTTTGAGGTAGGTGCCATGGGGCCAGCTGTGACACACTACACAAGAGGGGGTACCACTGCTGGCGTGGCCAGTCTGGTACAATCAGTATCATCCTTGATTTGTCCTGTTTGATCTTTAGTAGCACTTTGGAGAGGACAGGCAGATGAGGAAAGGCATAAACTGATAGATTTTTCCAGCTGAAGGACAGACAAAGCATCCACTTTCCAAGCTTGTTTGTGGGGAGTCCTTGTGCAGAATTGTTCCAATTGGTAGTTCTGGGGGGAGCCAAATAGTTCTATATCTGGGATCCCCCATTTGTTCATCAACAAGTTGAAAATCTTTGGTTCCAGTTTCCACTCATGTGGGTCCATCAGATTTCTGCTTAGTTCGTCTGCCAATGTATTTAGTTTTCTTGGCAGGAATTGAGCCTGTAGATGCACTTGGTAGCTCAAGACTGTGTTCCACAGAGCCATGGCTAGCCTGCAGAGGCAGTAAGAATGGTACTCCTGCTTATGTACCACATAACAGTGGTGGTGTCCGTCTTTACCATTAATTGTCCTGGAAGAATGTGGTCCTTGAAGGTTGTCAGAGCATTCTGTACAGCTAACATTTCTTTTTGATTGATATGCAGGTGCATTTGACTTGGGTTCCATTTGCCCTGAATGCACTTCCCTGCCAGTGAGCCCCCCATGCATAGTCTGATGCGTCTGTTAGGGTTAGTGCGGCCGGGGGTAGAGTGAATGGTAGTCCCTTGTTTTGGTGGCAGGCCTCTGCCCACCAAAGGAATTCTAACAGTAGGCAAGGTATGATAGGAATCATTGCTTCTAGATCCTGAGAATGTTGACACCATAGGCTTTTTAGATACCATTGTAGTTTCCTCATATGCAGTCTTGCATATGGAATTAGTACAATGCACGAGGTCATGAACCCCAAGGTTTGCAATATTTGCCTTGCAGATAGCAGGGTTTTGTGGCCACTAGTTTGAAGTAAGTTGTCAAATGAATTTGTTTCTCTGGCGTGAGGAAAGCCATCTGGGAAGTTGTGTTCAAGCTTGCTCCCAGGAATATGATTTGTTGACAGGGTACCAGATGTGATTTCTTTTTGTTTATGGTGTACCCTAGACAAGTCAACACCTTTTGTACAAATGTCAGATGATTCAGAAGTATGTCATGGCTTTCTGCCTGAATTAGACAATTGTCCAGGTATGGGTATATTTGAATATTTCTTTGCCTGCAAAATGCAATGACCGGAGCTAGGCACTTTGTGAATACCCTGGGTGAGGTAGATAAGCCAAAGGGCAGTGCAGAGAACTGATGGTGCATGCAGCCTGCTTTGAAGTGTAGGTATTTTCTGCAAGATTCCCTGACTGGGATGTGCAGGTAGGTTTCCTTTAAATCCAGTGTTGCCAACCAGGCATCTTTGCCTATCATGGGAAGCAACTGGTGAAGAGTTAGCATCTTGAATTTTGGAATCACCAAAAAGGTGTTTAGAATAGACAGGTCCAGGATTGGATGCCATGAGTTGTCTTTTTTGGGTACCAGGAAAAGTCTTGAGTAGAAACCTTGTCCCTTTACCTCTTCTGGAACAGTCTGAATAGCCTTTAATCTTGAGAGAGAGCACTTGCTTTTGAGCCTCTGACCACTGATTTGGGGGTAGATCTGGCCAACCGTTTGGGGTTGGTAGCATGTGGAAGTGAAATCTGTATCATTGGGAAACTATGTTTAAAACCCATTTGTCCTGAGTTCCAAGTTTTTTGTTTGCAAAGCAATCTTTCCCCCTAAAGGAGCAATCAGTTGAGAAGTGCTTGGAAGTTTTAGTGTTAAGTCATTGCGACAGCTTACCTTAGGGGGGAGTCTTACTACTCCCTGATTTGGAAGTGCCCCCCCCCCCACTCCTTAGTCCTGTGCGTACCTTGGGACTGAAGCCTGGGTGTTCTGCTGGTTCTGGGTTTGAATTGAGAAGGCCTGGGAGAGGCAGGAAAGGACCAATTTTTTGAGGGTCAATGCCTACTAAATTTAGGAGGCTGCACTTGTAAGAAATCTTAACAGTTTGCATAGATTTAGCTTTTTCCTCCTCTTTTTAAGAACTACTTCTGCTTTGTCGCCAAACAGGTGGTCCTGATTTAAGGAAACATCCGGCAATTTAGTTTTAACATGATCTGGCAAAGATTGCTCCTTAAGCGAAGTATGCCTTCTAAGTACATCTGGCGTGAGGTAAGCCATCTGGGAAGTTGTGTTCAAGCTTGCTCCCAGGAATACAATTTGTTGGCAGGGTACCAGATGAGACTTCTTTTCATTTATGGCGTACCCCAGCGAGGTTAGAAGCTTCTTTACAAATGCCAAATGTTTTAATAGCATGTCCTGGTTTTCTGCCTGAATTAGACAATCGTCCAAGTATGGGTATAGTTGAATGTTTCTCTGCCTGAAAAATGCAATGGCTGGAACTAGACACTTTGTGAATACCCTGGATGCAGTAGATAAGCCAAAGGGAAGTGCAGAGAACTGATAGTGCATGGAGCCTGCTCTGAAGCATAGGCATTTCCTGCAAGATTCTCTTATTGGAATGTGCAGGTAAGCTTCCTTTAAGTCTAAGTTTGCCAACCAGGCATCTTTGCCTAGCATAGGGAGCAGCTGTTGAAGTGTTAGCATTTTGAACTTTGGGATTACCAAAAAGGTGTTTAGAATAGAGAAGTCCAGAATAGGACACCAAGAGCTGTCTTTTCTGGGTACCGGAAGAGTCTTGAGTAAAAACCTTGTCCTCTTTCTTCTGCAGCCCTGATACTTAGAAGAGAGAGAACCTGCTGTTGAGCCTTTGCCCACTGAATCGGGGGTAGGTCTGGCCAACCGTTTGGGGTTGGTAAGGTGCGGAAGTGGAATCTGTATCTTTGGGAGACTATATTTAAAACCCATTTGTCCTGGGTAATGAGTTCCCAGTTTTTTTTGCATGCAGGGCAATCTTTCCCCCTAAGGGAGCAGGCAGTTGAGCATGTCTTGGAAGGTTTAAGGTTAAGTCACTGTGATATTTTTCCATAGGGGGTGTCTTGCTACTTCCAGCTTTGGAAGCAGGAGCCCCCCACTGCTTAAGCCTATGCATTCCTTGAGACTGTAGCGTAGGTGGTCTGCTGCTCCTGGGTTTGAACTGAGATGGCCTGGAAGAGACTGGAAAGGACCAATTCTTAGAAGGCCAATGCCTACTAAACCTGGGAGGCTGTACTTGCAGGAAATCTTTAACAGTTTGCATAGATTTAGCTTTTTCCTCCATCTTTTTAAGAACTTCTTTTGCTTTGTTGCCAAACAGGTGGTCTTGGTTTAAGGGAGCATCAAGTAATTTAGCTTTAACATGATCTGGCAAGGTTTGCTCCTTAAGCCAAGCATGCCTTCTAAGTGCAGACCCAGTGACAGCAGCCCTGCAAGATGCTCCTAAAGAATCAAAACCACATTGCAAAGTATGTTTTCCAACCTGTTCAGCAGAATGCATTAAATCCTGGGATTCCTTATTTTCAGCACAGTCAGGAATCATCATCATTTTCTGCTTAAGCAATCCGATAATATGTTGTTGATACTTTAACATATGAAACTGATAGTTTAAGGCCCTAATGGCCAAGGTTGCAGAAGTGTAAACCTTTTTACCCCATCTATCCAGCAGCCTGGAGTCTCTATCAGAAGGGGTAGGATTTTTGGCAGTAGAAGCCTTAATGCCCTTGGGTCCCTGTGAAATAGTCTCTGGATCCGCAATAGGGTTTTTAAAAAAGAACTTGTGAGAATCAGGAACCCTGTAATATCTGTCGGGTTTTCTGGGAGCAGGAGGCAAAGAGTCAGGGGCCAAACTAGATTCCGAAAAGGCATCATCAACAATGTCTAGTACAAGAGGTACAGCTAAAGGCATATGTTAAGGCAGGAGTAAGAAACCCCAAGCCTCTTTTTTTGAATCAGAAAAATCCTGGCTTTCCCAGTGGAAATGCTCCCTTTGAGAATGCAAGGTTTCACCAAAAGAAAAATCCTCTGGAGGGGAAGCAGAGGGAATAGAGTCCTCTGCATCAGAATCCTCATAAGTAGACAAGGGTAAACCCAGATCATCAGAAGAATCAGAAAAATCAGAATCCTGGTCAGAAGATTCATAAACAAATTCAGTTCTAGGTCTCTTAGAATAGGATGGTTGGCTTCCCCGATTAAAGTTACAAGGTCTTCAGCCATTCTTATCATTTGTTTTTTTAGGCATAGAGGCCTGAGCATGCAGCCTGGGCGTCGGTTTTCTAGGCATGGATCGAGGTTTAGGCCTTAAAGAAGAAGGAGGCGTCTGTTTAATATGCAAGTCCATAGGCCTAAATACACCCTCAGAAGCCAGTGCCTGCACAGCGGCTCCGGACCCATCCACGGTAGAGACATCTGCAGGTTCCACAGTTGAAGAATCTCGCGGCATACCAGACTCAGAATGGGTCTCAGTAGAGGCCTGCGAATCAGAAGTAGTGGGTATCAGAGGCTGCGAAAGCGCCTCACTGAGTACCAGCGAACTGGCGACTGGCTTACGAGAACAGTCATCGGCAGCTTTGGACCTAGGTGGCCTGTCTCTGTCTTTATCTTTGCGTTTTTTCAGAATTTCAGTAGTCTGATGGCTTACCAATGACATTTCTGGATAATTAAACCAAGAACCGAAATATTCAGAGGCGAAAATATACCGATGATGGATAGTGCACTGATTAAATAAGGCACAAAACCGACAGCAAGGTACGTTGTGATCAGGGCCTAGGCAAGGAATACAGTACAAATTAAAATCTTTGAGAGGTATTTGCTTTCCACAAGAAATGCAATTATTAACTTTTACTGACATCAGTAAGGAGCAAGAAAATGTTTCCCCAACGGGTACTTAGCATTAGTTGAAGACTTCGGTTCTGAAACTCGAAAACGAAAATTTCAGGAGTCGGCCGACCGGCACTTGCAAACTGCTTCTGCTTCGGGCACTGTACGGCAAGAAAGACTGGTGTAATGGTGTCGGCTGCATGTTTTATACCCCTGACGACCTGACGTCATTGAAGAAGGGACAGCAACCGACACAGGACCCAAAACTTTGCTAATCAGGCCGACTGAGGGCTACTGCAAGCAGATAACCCAAAAGTGATCAATGCAACAGTGAAACACGAAGAACATCTCTGTTTTGAGGCAACTGACTGTGTCTAGACAAGCCTCTATAAACTCCAAGATTTGAACTAGTTGAAGTTGTAACTTGGCCAGACTGATAGTAATTTCCAGAGTGCGAGATAGTTGGAACAAGTAAGCCCTGGCTCTTTCCAGAAGATGCCTGGTCAGTGCAGTAAGGAGCCAGAAAGATGCCTGGTCAGTGTGGTAAGGAAACACTCTGAATCTGAGCAGTCTTAGATGAGCTGCTACCACTGCCATACATTTGGTGAACACCCTGTGGTCTGTGGTGAGACCAAAGGGCAGGGCTCTGAACTGGTAATGACTGGCTCCCGGCCAGAAGCATAGATATCTTTGAGTGCACCTGTTCATTTTGATGTGATAGTAAGTGTCTTGAAGATTGATAGAGCACATCCAGATGTCCTTCTGTAGGAAAGGCAGAATTGACTGAAATGTGACCATCCTGAATTTGGAATTCTTTACAAACTTGTTCGGATAACAGATCCAAAATGGGCTCCAAGTCTCCTGTTTCTTTGGCACTAAAAAAAACCTTGAGTAAATTCTAGATCCTTTTTGTTCTGCGGGATCCTCCTAGATGATTCTTTTGCTCACCAGATTTTGAATCTCTAGAGCTGCTAGGTCCCCCTGATTGGGGAGAATGTCAGGGAGACATTTCCTTTCGCTTTTGGGGAACTTGTAAAAAGGGAATGAAATTTCTCTGGATATGATCCTTTACACCCATGAAATATTTGTGATGGCTTTAAGGTGCAAGGATGAGTGCCCCCAGACTGCTTCCAGAGAGGGGCAGTCAGGCAACCTTTGAGGAGTGCTGAAAGGATCTAAAAAAATCTTGAGACCCTTGATTTTGTGGACCCCCTCTGCCACATGGGCGGAATCTTCAGCTGCAGCTATTCCCACCTCTGCTTCTGGGGGAAACGTTTCCATGTGACTCTTGGAAAGGTCCTTGAGATTTCTGGAACCACAACTTTTTACCATCACATTGATTCCCAGAAACGGGTCTCTGCAGGGTAGAGAAGTGGATTCCCATGGAAGACCATGTCTTTCCATCTTTCTCACTTTGGGAAAGTGCTCTAACTGTTGGGACAAAGAATATCCATTAAAAGGAGCACTGATGAATGATGCCTTGAAGCACTCCACATAATCAACCGACCACATCCAGGCATGTATCCTAATGCTTATACCTGAACCAGCAGACTGTGAAGAACCTTCAGCTGCATGGCAAGATTAACCTCATGGATGCATTAGTAATGGACTGCAGGGTGGCCAGTCATGAGGAAAAAGATTTTTGTTCCTCTGTGGACATGGACCCAGGGTTAGAGTTAGAAGGTTCCTTAACAAATTCCCTCTGTAACCTAGTGAAATGTACCAGGTAATTCAGCGACCATAAGGCAAAGGTCACTGAAGCATACACTAACTTCCTAAATCTGTCCAATGCCCTAGACTCCCTATTAGGGGAATGGACAGTGGAGCTCTGTTCAGCCAGTTCTTTTTTAGTGTCTGCCGCAACAACTGTGCATTCTACAGGGATTCCCTTGGTCCAGTGTCATCTGTCAGAGGGGGTGCAAGAATCTTTGGTTCTATGGAGTCCCGTTCCTTCCATGTCTTGCATGAGACAAGGTCTATACCTCATCCGTAGGTGGGATAACCCAAGATGTGGATGGTCCAGACCTGAAGGCTTCCAAGAACACAAGATTCCTCCTGGGAAAGGGTTTGGGAGGACCAAACACCTTTCTGGCTAAGATCTCTAAGACGTCTCCAAACTAGACATCCTCAGGTAAAGATCTAGGGGACCCTTCCCCTTCATCAAAATTGGTGTCTTCTGTGAAGGATTCCTGTGGGGAATCCAACTGCCTCCTCTTGCATGATCTCTTTCTTGCAAGGAACCTCTTTCTTCAGTGGGATGCTCTGGCCATACTTAGAAAAAACTGAGCAAAAGACTTGGTACACAGACTACAGCTTAACTATTTGAAAGAGTGCATCAAGACAGGCTTTTTTTCTTCTGTAAATAGTTTAAGGGTTATAGGGGTTGAAGGAAATCACTTATTTTGTGTTGAATGTTATGAGAGAGTGTTGATGTACTATAAAATAATTAAACAGTGGGGGGGGGAGATAAAGGAATGCTACTAGTAGTTAAAAAAAAAATGCAAAGGTAAGCTATACTATAGGGCTGGACCAAGTGTACAAAGGCTTATAAAACAGGATCCATATTAAGTACTACATGACATTTGGACCAGCCACCAGGATATGATAAATGTGCACCATGCATGAGGACTGCACAATATCTAAACAGTATTAATAAGTGCCCCAAGAAATTTTAAGAGAAATCAGACTGATTCTGCATATGGCATGGTCAGGTTAAATACTGTACTTAAAGTGCATTATTCGAGAAACCGGACTGGCTGGAAACTCAGCTAACAAATCATAATTGCTTCCTTTATAGATTTGTACATAGCTTTGTAAATATTGACAGTATTGGGGAATTCTCTGTAGTGAAGCCGTTATTGCACTTGGTTTGCATAAAATATTCCCAGTTTCAATGTCAAAGATGATTTTTGCTGCATGGTAAATAAATGTTTGCATTCTGTTATCTTCTGAACTACAAACAAATTGTAATTTCAGGTTATGGACCGGTATTGTTGCATAACTTCTGGAAGCAAGTGATTAAGGAGTTCCACCCATCTGGGGATAACAAAAGTGCACCAAGCATGAGGTGTGTACCAGAATGGAAGGACGTGAAAACAAAGACGTGGAACTTGAAAAAGAAGGAAAAACGGAGCAACTCCCTAAATCAGTTTCCCTCTTTCATCACACTTTTTTTTTACAGGACCTCATCAGCAAATCATCTAAAAACAATCTCTCTACGAGAATTCCACATTTTAAACTTCAGCTTTATCATCCTCAAGTAGATTTTGTGTAAGCAACTAAGCAAAGCTTCTCATAACAGTTCCAGTAGTAGCTGCTCTGGAAGACTCTTCACCTGAACTGTACGCACACTTCAAGGAGTGCTTAGTCACTTGAGAGACAGAATCAATAAGAGTATCATGGGAGATTTTTTTCTTCAGAAAAGGAAAAAGTATTTATAATGTTCCTCATATTCTCAAGTGATGCAAGCATTGACATTTAAGAATCCTAAACATAAGTGTGACATAAGAATACACTCTCACAGCCCCCTCCCCCCAAAATAAAATCTATCAATGGCTAAACAATTGAAGAGGAAGAGATTGGCATATACAAGATATTCAGCAGCAGCAGGATTTATTAAAGACATCATTGCAGGGTCAGATCTTGAATTAGAAAATAAAAATTTGTAAGACTGAGGAACTTTATACACTCTTTCTGCTTTCTTCAGTGCAGCAGGTTGGCTGCCAGGAAACCTATAGACTGCAACAAAATCATCCTACAATGTTGGAAGAACAGGAGAACAGGGGTTGGTTCAGGAAATTCCAGTTATAATTTTTATTTACTTACCTATCTATTCTTTGTTGATTAGGTTAGTCTCACACAGGGTTGCCAGATTTGCAGCCAGCCAGGTAGACACCAAAAAAGAAAAAAAAAAAAGGTCTTTAATGCAGAACAGAGTTCCACATTAAAGAACAGTAGCTCTGCACTAAGCACAGAGCTTCTTGTGTTTAATGCGGAACATTGCAGTTCTGCATTCAACAGAAGTAGCTCAGTGTTTAGCGATTTTTGATTAGCCCGTATACCGGCATACGGGCCAATTAAAAATGGTTACACACGGAGCTACTTCTGTTTAATGCGGAACACAAGAAGCTCCGTGTTTAGCGATTTTTGATTGGCCTGTATGCCAGATATACGGGCCAATCAAAAAAAAAAAAACAAACAAAGCGGAGGCTGGCCAGGATTTAAACCAGCAGGGCGGGACTCGGGATCAGGCTGCTGATCTCAGGACAGTCCCGCCCAAATAGGGACGTTTGGCAACCCTGGTCTCACACTAGCCTTGTGGCCTCTTTTCAGGGCAGATCTGAGGTGGTATTTATTACTACTACATCAAATTATTTATTACTACTACATCAAATTTGGACAGGGCACTGGGGAAACTTCTCATTCTTTTTGATAGGCAACAAAGGATCTTTTACATCTACCTAAGTTGCCACATACTCAAGCAGATGGGGCCTTGGTTTAACATCTCATCCAAAGGATGACATGCTCAGGAATGCACTGACCTACCTGCATTGCAGTTCTGTGGATTAGAAAAGAAGGCTGGCAAATGAATGGACTGATAAAGTGCCACACTGGATACTACCTTGGGCATGAAAGAGGGACTGGTCCTGAGGGACACTTTGTTTGCATGAAAGCTGATGAAAGGCTCCACTGCCATAAGGGCCTGTAATTCAGATACCCTTCTTGCTGAACTGATTGCTAAAAAGGAAAGCTGTTTTCCAAGAAAGGAATTTTAACTCTGCAGTTGCAGCTGGCTCAAAAGGAGGAAGAGTGAGTTTTTCCAATACAAAATTAAGGTCCCAGGCTAGAGTTGGGGTTCTCCTGGATGGTCTTAAGTTTTTGGGCCCTCTGAGGAACTGCTTGAGCAGTGGGTGAGAAAAGAGGGGTGGTTCTGTGTTGTAATGAGCTAAAATGGCTGCGGCGTTAATTTTGATGGAGGGAAAGGAAAGGCCCTTGTGAAGCATCTTAGTTAAGTATTGAAGAATCAGAAGTAAGTTGGGCGCTGTTGTGGCCATCCATTGAGTTTGGTTCCAGGCACAGAATCTTTTCCATTTTTCAGCAAAAGTTCTTTCTAATACTAGGCCTCCTTGCCTCCAAAATGATATACAGCACTTGTTTACTGAGGGATGGTAACGGACAGATTAGGTAATTAGCCAGGCTGCCAAGTTCAGGGTTTGAAGCTGGGGGTGCAGAATCTGGCTCTCCTGCTGAGCCAGCACGGTAGGGGTTTGAGGTAGGTGCCATGGGGCCAGCTGTGACACACTACACAAGAGGGGGTACCCACTGCTGGCGTGGTCAGTCTGGTACAATCAGTATCATCCTTGATTTGTCCTGTTTGATCTTTAGTAGCACTTTGGAGAGGACAGGCAGATGAGGAAAGGCATAAAGCTTGTTTGTGGGGAGTCCTTGTGCAGAATTGTTCCAATTGGTAGTTCTGGGGGGAGCCAAATAGTTCTATATCTGGGATCCCCCATTTGTTCATCAACAAGTTGAAAATCTTTGGTTCCAGTTTCCACTTATGTGGGTCCATCAGATTTCTGCTTAGTTCGTCTGCCAATGTATTTAGTTTTCTTGGCAGGAATTGAGCCTGTAGATGCACTTGGTAGCTCAAGACTGTGTTCCACAGAGCCATGGCTAGCCTGCAGAGGCAGTAAGAATGGTACTCCTGCTTATGTACCACATAACAGTGGTGTTGTCCGTCTTTACCATTAATTGTCCTGGAAGAATGTGGTCCTTGAAGGTTGTCAGAGCATTCTGTACAGCTAACATTTCTTTTTGATTGATATGCAGGTACATTTGACTTGGGTTCCATTTGCCCTGAATGCACTTCCCTGCCAGTGAGCCCCCCATGCATAGTCTGATGCGTCTGTTAGGGTTAGTGCGGCCGGGGGTAGAGTGAATGGTTGTCCCTTGTTTTGGTGGCAGGCCTCTGCCCACCAAAGGAATTCTAACAGTAGGCAAGGTATGATAGGAATCATTGCTTCTAGATCCTGAGAATGTTGACACCATAGGCTTTTTAGATACCATTGTAATTTCCTCATATGCAGTCTTGCATATGGAATTAGTACAATGCACGAGGTCATGAACCCCAAGGTTTGCAATATTTGCCTTGCAGATAGCAGGGTTTTTGTGGCCACTAGTTTGAAGTAAGTTGTCAAATGAATTTGTTTCTCTGGCGTGAGGAAAGCCATCTGGGAAGTTGTGTTGAAGTTTGCTCCCAGGAATATGATTTGTTGACAGGGTACCAGATGTGATTTCTTTTTGTTTATGGTGTACCCCAGACAAGTCAACACCTTTTGTACAAACGCCAGATGATTCAGAAGTATGTCATGGCTTTCTGCCTGAATTAGACAATTGTCCAGGTATGGGTATATTTGAATATTTCTTTGCCTGCAAAATGCAATGACTGGAGCTAGGCACTTTGTGAATACCCTGGGTGAGGTAGATAAGCCAAAGGGCAGTGCAGAGAACTGATGGTGCATGAAGCCTGCTTTGAAGTGTAGGTATTTTCTGCAAGATTCCCTGACTGGGATGTGCAGGCAGGTTTCCTTTAAATCCAGTGTTGCCAACCAGGCATCTTTGCCTATCATGGGAAGCAACTGGTGAAGAGTTAGCATCTTGAATTTTGGAATCACCAAAAAGGTGTTTAGAATAGACAGGTCCAGGATTGGATGCCATGAGTTGTCTTTTTTGGGTACCAGGAAAAGTCTTGAGTAGAAACCTTGTCCCTTTACCTCTTCTGGAACAGTCTGAATAGCCTTTAATCTTAAGAGAGAGAGCACTTGCTTTTGAGCCTCTGACCACTGATTTGGGGGTAGATCTGGCCAACCGTTTGGGGTTGGTAGCATGTGGAAGTGAAATCTGTATCCTTGGGAAACTATGTTTAAAACCCATTTGTCCTGAGTTCCAAGTTTTTTGTTTGCAAAGCAATCTTTCCCCCTAAAGGAGCAATCAGTTGAGAAGTGTTTGGAAGTTTTAGTGTTAAGTCATTGCGACAGCTTACCTTAGGGGGGAGTCTTACTACTCCCTGATTTGGAAGTGGGCCCCCCCACTGCTTAGTCCTGTGCGTACCTTGAGACTGAAGCCTGGGTGTTCTGCTGGTTCTGAGTTTGAATTGAGAAGGCCTGGGAGAGGCAGGAAAGGACCAATTTTTTGAGGGTCAATGCCTACTAAATTTAGGAGGCTGCACTTGTAAGAAATCTTAACAGTTTGCATAGATTTAGCTTTTTCCTCCTCTTTTTAAGAACTACTTCTGCTTTGTCGCCAAACAGGTGGTCCTGATTTGAGGGAGCATCCGGCAATTTAGTTTTAACATGATCTGGCAAAGATTGCTCCTTAAGCTAAGCATGCCTTCTAAGTACAGACCCGGTGACAGCAGCCCTGCAAGATGCCTCTAGTGAATCAAAACCACACTGCAAAGTATGTTTTCCAACTTGTTCAGCAGAATGCATTGAATCCTGTAAATCCTTATTTTCAGCACAATTAGGAATCAACATCATTTTCTATTTAAGCAATCCAATAATATGCTGCTGATACTTTAACATAAGAAACAGGCAAATTTAAGGCCCTGATGGCCAAAGTTGCAGAGATGTAAATCTTCTTACCCCATCTATCCAGGGCCCTGGAATCTCTATCAGAGGGGGTAGGATTTTTGGCAGTAGTAGCCTTAATGCCCTTTGGTCCCTGTGAAATGGTCACAGGATACGCAGTAAGATTTTTAAAAAGGAACTTGTGAAAATCAGGAACCCTGTAATATCTATCAGGTTTTCTGGGAGCAGGAGGAAAAGAACCAGGGGCCAAGCTGGATTCCAAAAAGGCATCGTCAACAATGTCCAGCACAGGAGTGATAGCTAAAGGCCTGTGTTGGGGCAGGAGTAAGAAATCTCTAAGCCTCTTTTTAGAATCAGCGTAATCCTGGCTTTCCCAGTGAAAATGTTCCCTAAGAGTATGCAAGGTTTCACCAAAAGAAAAATCCTCTGGGGAGAAGCAGAGGGAATAGAGTCCTCTGCATCAGAATCCTCATAGGTAGACAAGGGTAAATCCTGGTCATCAGAGATGACAGAAATTTCAGAATCCAGGTCAGAAGTATCATAAGCAAATTCAGTCCTAGGTCTCTTAGAGGGGGAAAGTTGGCTTCCCCTGATCAAAGTAATAAGGTCTTCAGCCATTCTTATCATTTGTTTTTTAGGCATAGAGGCCTGACCATGCGGTCTGGGCGTCAGTTTCCTAGGCATGGTTCGAGTTTTAGGCCTAGAAGAAGAAGATGACGTTGGTTTAATATGCAAGCCAGTAGGCCTGAATACACCCTCAGAAGCCGGTGCCTGCACAGCGGCTCCAGACCCATCCAAGGTAGAGACATCCTCAGGTTCCACAGTTGAAACATCTCACTGCATACCGGACTCAGAAAGGGTTTCAGTAGAGGCCTGCGAATCTGAAGTAGCAGGTATCAGGGGCTGCGAAAGCGCCTCACTGAGTACCAGTGAACTAGCGACTAGCTTCGGAGAAGCGTCGTTGGCAGCTTTGGGCCTAGGCGGCCTGTCTCTGTCTTTAACTTTACTTTTTTTCGGAATGTTGGTAGTCGGGTGGCTTACCCAAGATATATCTGGATAACTGAACAGAGTACCAAAATATTTAGAAGCGAAAATGTACCAACGACAAATAGTTCATGGTTTAAATAAGGCACAAAACCGACAGTGAGGTATGTTGTGGTCAGGGCCTAGGCAAGGAATACAGTACGAATGAAAATCTTTATGAGGTATTTGCTTTCCACAAGAAATACAATTATTGACTTTTACTGACATCGGTTTAGAGCAAGAAAAAGTTTCCCCAACGGGGAAACTTAGCTTTAGTTGAAGACTTCGGTCCTGAAACTCGAAAACGAAAATTTCAGGAGTCGGCTGACCGGCACTTGCGAACTGCTTCTGCTTCGGGCACCGCACGGTAAGAAAGACTGATGTAATGGCGTCGGCTGCATACTTTATGCCCCTTACTACCTGATGTCACGGAAGATGAGACAACCGACGCGGGAACCAAGACTTTGATAATCAGGCCAATTGAGGGCTACTGCAATCAGATAACCCCAAATGTGATGACTGCAACAGTGAAACATGAAGAACATCCAGAAATGGCCACAGAAAAAAACACAACTGTGGCCGAGACAAATTTGTAGCCTACTGAAAGGGCAAAAGGTGTCTGGAAATTTTTTTTTTGTGGTTAAAAGGTAGAACCTAGGAACCAGTAAGCTGCTCTGTGGTAAAGCCATTAATGAAGTCTGATGCTCAGGTAAGACCAAAAGCAATGGTTATCAAAACAGCTAAGTTTCAAAAAGGTATCTTTGCCACCAAAAACACAGAGAAAAGCAACACAGCCTCCAAAAGCAATTTAACAAATGTGTTAAGTAGAAATACAAAGGGTGGCCGCGGTGGTGCAGCGGTTAGTGTTGCCGCCTAACAGAAAGAGGTTTTCCGTTTCGATTCTCGGCTGAGGTGCCTTCTGTGCGGAGTCTGCATGTCCTCCCTGTGGTCACGTGGGTTTCCTCCGGGTGCTCCGGTTTCCTCCCACATCCCAAAGACATGCAGTAGGTGGATTGGACACTCTAAACTGGACCTAGGTTTGCGTGTGTGTGTGCCTTCTGTGGAAGGTTGGGCACCAGGATGGCCACTCGACACCGTAAAACTCCACTGCCAATCATGAGCGGACAGATGGTCCGCTGTGGCAACCCCTAACCGGGAAAAGCCGAAAGAAGAAGAAGAAGTTAAGTAGAAATACAAATTAAAAAATATAGCTCTAACAACTTTTTTTCCCACAATTATAAGACGTGGCACTTCAAAGTAAAATGACTGAAAATCACATGACAGTGCAGTAAAAAACAAAAAATTCCTAGCTTTAAGAGTATTACAGAAAAAGTTAAGTTTGTAATAAAAATTATTAATGTGGAAGTACTTTCCCTGAAGGGAACTTATCTGCCCAGCAATAGAGAAATGCTTGCCAAACCTCAATCCTTGAAAGCTCGAAGGAGAAATGCTGTTCAGCGGCAGTCAAGCTCTGAAGGGCCTGTTGCCCGAACTATTGATTTTCTTTAGTTCTGCTTGAACTGCCAGTTATTTGAGTGCATGGAAGGTGTCTGTAGCTATATGTCTCTTTAAGAAGCTATTTAAGGGCTTGCGCAAGTGTGTAAATACTGAAGTGCAAGCCTACTGTCATTTTGTAAGTAAGCTGTTGAGATGTAAACATGTATGTGTGTAAGCTCTGTCTGATGATCAGTTCATTTATATTTACTGATGCTGCTATCCACCCTGATGTGTTTCTATATAATAAAGCAACTTAAATGAACCACTCCACCTGCTTGCCTTTTAAGTGTACAGAGATGACTGACATGGTGTCAGAAGTGGCATATCTAATGGGCAGAAAGAACTCCAGTTTCTCTATGTTGACTTGAGAGGCATTCGGCTACAGTTGGAGGTATATACAGGAGTGGACCACCCTTTGCAGTACATATGATTCACAGAACAGGTCAAAAACAAATTTCTCATGTTAAAACTGCTCAAAGGATTTCTTATTCACAAAATATGAAATGAAGCATACAGAACACTCTAAACAATATTAAAAGAAGTCGAAATGTCAGATACTGCTAGAAATATTTAAATTACTGCAGAAAATGTTTGAAATAAAGTACAAACTGTGTAAAACAATGAGAAACAACCACATTTTTCAATAAGAATGCAGCCATTTCAGAGCATATTTCGCCAAGTAATGTTTTGAAGAGTTTATTGAGCATTTGACTGTTATTACAAGTTTGCAAAGCAGTCTATTCATGGATAATTACAAGGGTCATATTTATTTTCAGTGTGTTTGGACATATTTTGTTGGTATAGCAGATGGAGTTCAAAAACCAGGTCCACTAGTGTTTGACAGTAATATTGGAGAGAACTGGAGAGTGTTTGAGCAAGAGTGCGGCATTTTCATACAGACTGCACTTTTTGATAAAGATGACCGTAAAAATGCATTTATTCTACTTAATTTAGCTGGGTCAGAAGCCATAGAAAGGGAACGGTCATTTGTGTATGCACCTGCTATCTTTGCTGGAAAGAGGGAAAACAGTCATAGTGTTGTACAAGCTGAGTCAAGGGAGGACCATGAGTGCTTAAAATGTAAATTTAGAGAAATGTGTAATCCTAGACCAACATTACAATGGAGAGCCACTTATTTTACACAAGGGATCAAAAGCCAGGTGAAACTTTATTTTTCATTTGTTAACCATGAAAGTCCGATTGGACAAGGGTTTGTTTTCAGTGGAAGGCAAGGGAGAAAAGCTCCAGATTGTTACACATACAGCAGTAAGTTTTAACAAGTAAAAACAATGACTATTAGTCTACATTTAGTGCATGTATACATCAGTGAGTAGGTATTAATAAGCAAACTTATTGCATATTCAGTAGAAGGATAGCAGTACAGCAGAAAAAAATATAACTTTTTAGAATAGGTTATGAAGAAGTTTAGCATGCAATACATTATAATAGTAATAATCACTCCTAAATGTGTTTCTCATGGCACTAAGTAAGAGAGCACATTCAGCAGTGCAAATACACTTATTAGCACTTGCATTAGAGTACATATTGATGACGTCATCGTGATGTTGTAAAAATCAAACCTAGCAGACGTATTACTCATATCAGCACTTTTGTTGGGATACATCTGGTTAATAAAACTTTGTTGTACTGTAAAAAATCAAGCTTAACATAGAATCAATCATACCAGTACTGTGAAAGGATACCTAGAGGGACACAGGGTGAGGGTGTGAGAATATGGGTGGAGAGTAGTTTAGGTAGGTGGTTAACTGGGGAGACACATGAACATAACCAGTTATTTATAAAGTGAGTTTTCAGGGGGTTTTGAATTGTTTGGTGGAGGTAGTGGTGGTCAGGTGGGTTGGTAGGGAGTTCCAGGCTTTAGCAACAGAGTAACAAGAGAGAAATTTTCCAGCATCACTGTTGTGTTTTATGACATCTAGGTGGTTTTGAGTACTAGATCTTAGGGATCTAGCTGTGGTATACGGTACTGTTATATTTTGGAGACCAGGGGGGTTTTATCAGGGAGGTAGTATAGTTTGTGAGTCAGTGATAATTGATTCAGTTGAAGTAGTTGTGGCAACTCCAGCCAGTTTAGTTGTTTCAGAGAAACACAGTGATGGGTTCTATAAATAGGTCTCAGTAGCAAACCTAGCAATCTTGTTGTAACAGGATTGTAGTTTAAGGCCAGCTTTGCGGAGGTTTGTTAGTATTGGGGATGCATAGAGGAGGGTAGACAACAGATTTGTCCTAGATATAGTAGTTTTGGTGTGTTTAGTGAGAAACTGTTCAGATAGAATAGTCATATGCAACCAACTTGAGAAATAAAGCTAAAATGTGCATATTTGGTGATTTAAGAGATGGGGTGATAAAGGACAGACTTGTATGTGGTATTAGAGATAATGCTGTGAGAAAGATTTTGCTTCATGATAGTGAGTGATTTAACTTTGATTAAGGCCAATGAGATTTGAAAGATAAATGAGGTCACAGAAAAGCACACGGATATGCTTACAAATGAGAAAGACATGTTTCCAGTAACTTCTAAGCCTCATGCTGATAGTTTGCAGCACATGGTTAAAATAAACAGGCACAGGTACATGACAGTTACTGCAGCCCCTGTCACACCCACAGGTAAATCCCAGAGCTTTCTAGCAAGTTCCAGAAACTGCACAGCCTCAGTGAAGCATAAGAAAGTCATCACACTCAAAGCATGGATCCCAACCTAATTTCACTGTGAACTGTCTTAATTGTGGTGGAAATCATTAATCTGAGAGAGAGAAATTCGTAGCTTTTGGTCAACAATGCCACAAATGTAACAAATGGAATAATTTCAAAAGATTTTGTAAATCAAAAGCTACACATTCAGTCCCCAAAATGGAACATTTTTAAGAAAAGAGCTGATCAATTAGAAAGCCATCACCCAGTGTCTCATTCTTTTTATGTTGATGATGTGTCAGTGCTTAGTGAGACAGTCAATGCAGTTGATTTATGGGCCTGAAAGGAAGTATTTTTTTACTGTTTGGATAAATGGCAAACCCACAGATACTGGATCAAAGTAGAATGTTATGTCTGCAGAAACATTTACTAGAGTATGTGCTGGTGAAAGGCTTGATTTAACAAAGTGTGCAAAGCTTGTTGCTTATGGTGGTGAAGAGATTCAAATGGAAGGCTTGTGATGCTTTCATGTTACTCTGCTGGAAGAAGCTACAACTTATTATTTTTATGTGGTCAAGAGGCACATCCAGTCATTATTAGGCCTCAGAGACTCTCTGAAAATGGGACTGCTTTCATTTAAGGAAGGAAGTTTACCATGTTAGCTTAAAAGAACACTAATTTCGCCCAGCAGATTTTTTTCTATCTATGCTGATCTTTTCGAGGACAAACTAGGCAAGTTTCCAGTAGTGTATTCCACGAAGTTAGACCCCAGTGTCAGTTCAGTTATCAGGCCAGCCAGAAAAGTTCCAATGGCCGTGCAGACTAGAATCAAAACCGAACTAGACAAAATGGTGCAACAAGGTGTGATTTGTCCAGTCAGTGACCCGATGGAGTGGGTATCTTCCATGGTCGTAGCTCATAAGAAAAACTCAGACAACATCAGAGTATGTAATGACCCACGAGACTTGAACAAGGCACTAAAACGACCTCATCATCCAATGTGCACAGTTGAAGAAGTTGCAGCTATCACGCCAAATGCCACTGTTTTTTTCTGTCTTAGATGCAAAGAGTTCATGTTAGCAAATTTTGCTTGACAAGAAATCTTCGTTGCTCACTACTTTCAGTACTCCATTTGGAAGGTACAGACTTCTGAGAATGCCATTTGGGATAAATTCTGCAAGTGAAGTCGTTCAACGTGCAATGGAGCAAATTTTTTTCTGGGTATCCTTGTGCTGTTATAGCAGACAACATACTAGTAGGAGGTAATAGTGAAGCTGAGTATGACAGAAACCTCAGAACAGTTCTGGAAAGGGCACATCAGGTGAATCTTAAGCTCAATCCACAGAAATGCAAATTTAGGCTACAAGAAGTCACTTACATTGAACATTTATTCACCAGTTTAGGCTTAAGACCAGACCCGTCTAAGTAAACAGCCATTCTCGAGATGCCAGCTCCAGACAATGTTCAAACCCTGCAACATTTTCTTGGCATGGTTAACTACCTAGACAAATTAATTCCAGACTTGAGTCAAATATCAGCAACACTCAGAGAGCTAACATGTAAAGATGTGTCTTGGTTAGAAGAGCACCAGAGAGCATTTGATGCCCTGAAATAGAGAAATGCCAGTCCACCTACTTCTCAGTTACTATGGCATCCATAAGCCAGTTACTCTTTCATGTGATGCTTCGAAATTTGGTCTTGGTGCAGTCATTCTACAAGAGGGTCAACTTGTTGCTTATGCCATCCAGAACTGTTACCCAAGCTGAAATGCAGTATACTCAGATAGAGAAAGAGCTTTTGGCAACTGTGATTGCATGTTCCAAGTTCCATGATTGTGTGTATGGTAGACCTAACCAGGTCGAAACAGATTACCAACCTGTAGTCACTATTTTGAGAAAGCCTATGCATACAGCTCCAGCTAGATTGCAACGTATGAGGTTGAAATTGCAAAAGTATCACTTCAATCTTGTCTACAAGAAAGGCTAACTTCATCTTGCTGATACATTATCCAGATCACCCAGAAGTACTACTGAATAGCATGAGAATAAGAGATTTGATTTTTGAAGTCAAGGAAGTGAGAAATTTTTCTTCCACACGTCTTGATGAGCTGAAAAATCATACAGCTGCAGATCAAGTTTTACAAAAGCTCAACCACTTCCTCAAAGAAGGGTCGCATCAAAGCAATCTAGTTTACCTCCAGAAGTGCAAATTTATATTCCATACAGACATGAGATTTTGTCAGACAATGGTATCCTCATGAAAGGTCCTAAAGTTGTTGTTCTGAAGTCCTTGCAATAAGAGTACATTACCTTATACTGAGCTCACCCAGGAACAGACTCCACCAAAAGAAGGGCAAGAAGACTTGTATTTTGGCCTTCTATGTCACAAGATATTGAGAGAGTACTTTCATCTTGTTCTGTGCGTAACAGTACAAAGCCACATCAAAGAAAGAACCACTTCAGCTGAACCAGATGTGTGGATTTCCACGTATGACCCGCACACAAACTTATTTCTGACAATGGCACACAGCTTACAAGCCAACAGTTCAAAAGATTTGCCGAAGTGTGGGACTTTACTCATGTCCCAAGTAGCCCGGACTATTAAGTCCAATGGTTTGGCAGAACGTGCGGTGCAAAATGCAAAGCAGTTACTACAGAAGCCAAAACTAAACAATAGTGATGTTTTCCTAATACTCTTGAATCTCAGAAATATTCCTCATGGTAAACATCTTGGTTCACCTGCTGAGAGACTTCTGTCGAGACAAACCAGAACCATGTTATTCATCAGCAGTCAATTGCTGGTTCCACAAGAGTTCTGTAGCACTTTGTGCAGGACATAAACAGTAGCAATTGCTTGCAGTTAAAAGAAGGAAGCTTTTTTTTCTTTACTAAAACCGGAGCAGCATATCGCTTCATGCAGGTAGGGTATAAAATGCAGCAATATTTGTAGCAAACCGTTTGCTACAGTTTAAAAAATATTTATTTCTTATTCTTATTATTTTTACATAATATAAGGAAGGTTGGGGGAGGGCACATAAACCTGAATGACTAGGGAAGGAGGGGGACCTGGTTGTTGTGCCAATAATTCACATGAAGAGCTGAGGTGCTGGTTAAAGGGACTGGCACAGGGTGCTGATTGAGCTAGCTATGCTTCTGTACAATAAGATAACTGTTTAACTACCTAGATGCAAGGTGTTGAGGTGGGGGGGGTGCAATCAGCAGGTGCTAATGATGAAGGACTGCAGTATTTACATTCAGAAATGAATGGTGGTAATACTTTTGCAGTCATTAGTAAACACTTCATGTGTGGTAATATAAGAGTAACAAGACACTTTTTTTTTTTTGGCATACAGTTTTGAGATGGGGGGGGGGGTCAGTTTGGAGAAATGTACATGGCACCAGATAACCTAGCTAAAGTTCTCTGAAAATATCCAGTACTTGATTACTCTGTCTTCTCATAGGCTGTAAATATTTTATATGAAATGCCCCATCGCCTATACAATGAAGTTCCTCAGTCATAATGTCACAATATGATAAAATAACTACCAAATACCAGAAGGAAGTAATGCACAATTTGCCAAAAAGCTGTGCTGAAAAGACTGCAGAATCACTACATGCAAAAAAGAGTAGAGTAATATATATATTTTTTTGTATGCTGCCTTCTTCTGGCTGACCAAAGGGATACAAAAACACTGTGCTAAGCTCCAAAACTAAAAGCAAAATCAAACCAAGAATGAAAATCACTTGGCACCACAGGACCCGGAAGCACGTAAACAAAGGCTTTCAAAATAAGCAGATGAAGAAATCAAATAGCTGCTAGGTCTCCAAAAAGATCCTTTAATGTAACCAGGCAAAGTAAAAATCCACAATATCATCCAAGCGCTTCCACTCGACCACATGCGAGCTTTCTCAAGGCAAACAACATTGCTGGAAGTTCATTCATATTAAATACTTCCAGAATCATCACATGACTTCCTGTGAACCTTTCCCAACAGGAAAATCACCATATAAGGAAATTCTAAAATACATTCTTATTATCATTAAAAATAATTCATTTTCTAAAAATAATTCATTTTCTAAAAATATCTTGACTACTGAATAGCATAATGAACTTGAAATTGAATACAAACTATTAAAATATGTCATAAAACAATTCTGTAAAATATTTTTATAGTTTTGTAATACAAATAAGTGCAGTAACGCCTTTTAACCATCGGGGGTGAAATCAAAACTCCAATTTAAAACCTAGAGTTACTAACTGGCATTGTAAAACATTTCTTATCTGAGTTGCCAATGTATAACATTCCATATATCATATAAAGTGAATAAAACAATAGATGTCATGTTCTGCTAAACTGTGTTATAGACGAGCGTGTCTCAATTTCAAAACACTAGTGATGTTGAGGGTGTCATTCAGACCTGGGTATATAGTAGCGTCTAACCGGAGCTGCCAAAATAGCCCACGGTATTCTAATTTTGACTCCCAACTACCCCCTCTTATATCCGGTTGTACCTGTTCCAACACCATAAACTTTATGCCCATGTCCTTACACGTCAAGGAGTGTTTATAAAAAGCATTACTTTCCTTCCTTACATTGATGTAATTGAAGCGTTCGTAAACCCTTCTCCTAAACACCCTTTCGGTTTTCCCAATGTAAAAAGCATGGCACGTAACACAGGAACCAAGATAGACCACACCCTTGGATCCACAGTTAAAATGTTTGTTGGAATGGAACTTAAATCTTCTAGAGGGAAGGTAGTAGGACCCCGAATTTTGCATAGCGTGACATTGCTTGCACATCCCACAGGGATAAGTGCCCAATTTCTTTCTATTGTGATTCTGTGGATCTTCTAACCTAATATCTAAAAGTTCTTTCAAATTCCTGCCCCTTTTCCTAACAAAAGAGGGGTAACTGGAAATAGAATTCTTAAGATCTTCCTGAAGTCTGAGAATGGGACAATATTTCTTGATAATCTTCTCGATTTGATCTGAGTTGTTGGAGAAAGTGTGTATAAAATTATTTTATCCTTGTAAAATGTGTTTTGAAGGGTTTGGGGACATCTCATTAACCCCCACCCCCAATAAAGTAGGATATTTATTTGCCCTCTTCTCAAAAATTTCTACAACTAGTGCTTCTACCAGGGCTTCCGGATATTGTTTGTCCATAAAGAATCCCTTTAAAATGGAAACTTCCTCATTGAAAAGTTTGTCCGTGCTGGACATTCGTGAAGCCCTAATTAGTTGACCCTTCACTATCGCCTTCTTTTGATAGAAGGGATGTCCACTGTGGTAATTCAGGAATGCATTTGAAAAAGTGCTTTTCCTGTAAATCTTAGACTGAAAACAACTATTTGAATAATCCTTCACTAGTGAAATGTCTAAATAATTGAGTTGGTGTTTACTGATGTTATAAGTAAAACTAAAAAATGTGGTCGTCCTGTTGATGTAATCTATGAATTCCATTAAACTTCGTTTGTTTCCCATCCACATAAAGGAGATATCGTCCAGAAATCTTCTATAGTATAAGATGTCCTGATACCATGTACTGGTAAAAATATATTTCTTTTCCCATTGGTATAATACCAAATTTATGCATATGGAGGCACAAGAGGCACCCATTGCCACACCTTTTTTCTGATGATAAAATTCCCCCTTAAAGTGAATGAAGTTATTTTCTAGAACTAATTCCATAAATTCCAGAATTAAATTTGGCCCCCAGTTGGACTTCATTAGATAAGTAAGTTCCTAAACTTTTTTTAAGTTCCCTAACAATGTACAACATGGTTCTGATTTATATGACCAACTTTGTGAAATTTTCAACAAAGCAGGTTTAGACATGTTAAAATGCATGGTGATGGACTATGAGAAAAAAATGACTGTTTTGTTAAAAGATTTAGATGAGCTCAATGCAAATATGTTAAAAGATGTAACTTTCAGCTCAGTTAAGAGGGACTATGACAAATTGTTTAGTGATGTAGACCAGCATTGTTTTAGGGTACTTAATCGAAAAATTAGGAAATTAGAGAGGGACCTAATTGAATATAAGGAAGGTAGAGCCTACCCCCTCCCAATTATAAAAGGAAGAAGCAACAACAACACTACTGAAAATGTCTTTTATGAAAGGGGAGAAAGTAATAGGCAAGGGGAACCTACAAGTGAAGGAAATGATAATCTCAGAAGAAGTGAGAGAATAGCACAAAAGAATAGGAATGTAACTACCCAGGATTTTCATTACCCCCAGAAGAGAGGGAGGGGGCAAAGGGAACAATACAACAGTTGGACTCACCCGACGAACTAATTTCAAGAACTACAGTGAATGAGGACAATAGCACAACATTATTTCAAGGGAAACAAATTAAACATAGGAAAGACAATTTTACTATTTTTAATTACACCAGGGGTGGGCAAACTTTTTGATTCGTGGGCCACATTGAGTTCTAACATTTGACAAAGGGGCCGGAACAGGAGCAGATAGATGGCATGCTTTGAAAACATCACCTCATTGGGGGAAAAATACACATCTTGGGATATGGAGAAAACATGTGCTTTAATTTCCAATGAAAATGAAGAAAAGCATTACAATAAAATCTCTGACTTCGAAATGAGTCTTTATTTAAACACTGAAAATCAAATAAATGACCATTTTATTTATAGCACTGAAAGTTCTGTTATCCTAGCACTGTTTATTTTAACAACGCATGATCACGGAGACACACACATTTTAATGGGAGCAGTGTTGTTGGTCTCCTTTTCAGCCAGCGCATCAAAGCCTGGAGTTAGTTTTGTTGTGGCGATTCTCAGGATGGATCTGAGGTGTAGATCTGTTAACTTGGATCTGTGGCTGGCTTTGTTGATGTTCATGACACTGAAGGTCTGTTCACACAAAGGTAGAGCCAACAAAGCCAACATCATCTGCGCTTTTTTAGATTTGGAAACGCTGCATCATTGAGTGAAGCATAGAAGTCATTTAGTTTCAGAGAGCTGAACTTCTTTTAAGGCAGGGTCGGACTGAAGGTCGATCAGTTCGAGCTGAAGCTCCTCTGGAGCTGTTTCAGGGTCTTGTGACAGAGGAAAGGCCACCAATTGAAGTGACTTGTCAATTTTGTCGAAATCCAAAACCGACGGCAGAATTCTCCGCAGTGCATCCAGTGACTCACTGTATTTCTTTACTTTTGCTCCGGCCTCTTTCAGCGTGGCTAGTCTAGGAAAATGAGTGAATGACTTGTTCAAAATCTGCCTGGAGAATAAAGCCAGCTTGGATTTGAAGGCTTTCATGTTTGTGTACATGTCATGCACAAACTGCTCCTTCCCCTGCAGTTTCACGTTGAGCTCATTCAAGTGTGAAAATATGTCCGTAGCAAACGCAAAGTCACACATCCAGCTCTTATTGCTCAGCTCAGGAAATTCATCAGTCTTCCCCTGCCGCTTCAAAAACACGCCAATCTCCTCTTTGAGCTCCCACACTCATTGAAACACTTTGCCCAAACTCAACCAGCGGACACGGGAGTGATAAAGCAGGTCCTGGTGATCCGCATCAGTTTCCTCCAGGAACGCAATGAACTGACAGTGCTGAAGTCCCCGTGCACGTATGAAGTTGACGAGTTTCACCACAGGATTCACAACATGATTCAGCTGTAACACCGATTTACATAGAAATTGCTGGTGGATGATGCAGTGGAGGAAAATGACATCCTGGTCAGGGTTTTCATCTTTCACTTTATTCTGGATTCTCCTCAGCAGGCCAACGTTTTTTCCTGTTAAATTCGGAGATCCATCTGTGGTGACGTTAACAAGCTTACTCCAGGGAAGCTTCATGTTTTCGATGGCAGCAGACACCCGTTCAAACAAGTCCTCTCCCCGTGTTTGTCCTTTCAGAGACTCCATTGTCAAAAACTCCTCTGTTATTTCAAAAGTTTTGTTGATTCCTCGGATAAAAATGAGGAGCTGAGCAGTGTCTTTGACATTGTTGCTTTCATCCAGTGCTAAAGAATAAAAAGTGAATGACTTCGCCTTTTTGTTTAATCTGCTGGTGATATCTTCATCTATTAGTTCCACATGGCGAGTCACTGTCCGCCGTGATAAACTGATTCTCTCAAATTTGTCTTTGGTCTCCGGGCACAAAATACCTGCTGTCTCTACCATACATTCTTTTAAAAACTCGCCCTCAGACAGTGGTTTGCTGGCCTTTGCTATTTTGAATGAAAGCATAAAACTGGCCTTGGTACTTGACTCTTGAATGGCAGTTTGACGGTGAAAAAAACTTTGCTGAGCCTTCAAATTAGCTGCCAACTTCTCAGCAGAAGCTTCCCGTTCTTTTGTTGAGAGCTTGCTAGCATAATTAGCGTGCTTTGTGGCAAAGTGATGGCTAATATTATACTTTAAAAACCGCCACAGTTTCTTGGCATATCAGGCAAACAGCAGATGATTGGTGTTCAGTGAAAATATTTAGTTGTCCACTCCTTATTGAACACTGACATTCTCTGTCCACTTTCCTTTCTTGGGTCCGCCATCTTCATAGAGGGGCGGTGGGTTATCTACAAATATATCTAGAGTGCGCCATCTAGTGAGGAAACATCAGAATTGCAGGGGAAATAAAACATCAACAAGGTTAATTTATTAAATTTTTTCAAGCTTGAGGTCAATCAAAACGCTTAACGGGTCGATGTGGCCCAATGTAGTTTGCCCATGCCTGAATTACACCGATCTATCAATAACAGACAATTTTTTTAGTTTACTTTCCAAGGGTTTTCATTATGTTCCCCTTAGGCCTTCCCCCCATGGTTACAACCTTGATTGATTTAAAGCTTTTTATGAGGCAGCTCAATTTTAACTTATTGTTTAAAGATGAACGAAACTTTGAAAAGACTCTTACAAGAAAAAGCACCTTCAACCTGCCTGTCCACCCCACCATTAAAATTTTTGAGGAGTTGGTTGAGACTGACATTAGGAAACTTAAGGAGAAAGATTATTTTAAAACAACTGACAATATTACTGAGGATGAGTTGACTTTAATTAAAAAGCTCAAAATGGAGGGGTGTAGGGTTATGAAACCTGACAATGGGGGAGGTGCTGTCTTGAAGTACACCTGGGACTATGAGGCTGCCTTGCACACTGTGTTACAGGATACTGAACAATATGAACTTGTCTCAAGAAATGAGATCAATATAGCTCAAGCTAAAATAAATTATTCACTATATGATCATTTAATGCAAAATGCCATTAATGAAAAGTTATATAACTATTTATTAGTAAAAAAACCCAAGGTTGCCCAGATGTTTGGAATTCCAAAGACACACAGGAATTTGAACCCCCTGAAATTTAGACCTATAGTTTCAGGGGGTGGAAGTGTCAGAGAACCCTTAGCCAAATTTATCGACTTCTCCTTAAAACAACATGTAGAGAAAATTAAACACATATGTAAGGATTCATGGGACTACCTCAAAGGAGTGGATCAGAGTTTATTTTTACCTGAAATGTTTATGGTCACTGTGGATGTGGTCGACTTATTTCCTAGTATTCCACACAACACAGGCCTGGAGTGGTTAGGAACTTACTTATCTAATGAAGTCCAACTGGGGGCCAAGTTTACTAATTTAATTCTGGAATTTATGGAATTAGTTCTAGAAAATAACTTCATTCACTTTAAGGGGGAATTTTATCATCAGAAAAAAGGTGTGGCAATGGGTGCCTCTTGTGCCTCCATGTACGCAAATTTGGTATTACACCAATGGGAAAAAACATATATTTTTACCAGTACATGGTATCAGGACATCTTATACTATAGAAGATTTCTGGACGATATCTCCTTTATGTGGATGGGAAACGAACGAAGTTTAATGGAATGCATAGATTACATCAACAGGACGACCACATTTTTTAGTTTTACTTATAACATCAGTAAACACCAACTCGATTATTTAGACATTTCACTAGTGAAGGATTATTCAAATAGTTGTTTTCAGTCTAAGATTTACAGGAAAAGCACTTTTTCAAATGCATTCCTGAATTACCACAGTGGACATCCCTTCTATCAAAAGAAGGCGATAGTGAAGGGTCAACTAATTAGGGCTTCACGAATGTCCAGCACGGACAAACTTTTCATTGAGGAAGTTTCCATTTTAAAGGGATTCTTTATGGACAAACAATATCCGGAAGCCCTGGTAGAAGCACTAGTTGTAGAAATTTCTGAGAAGAGGGCAAATAAATATCCTCCTTTATTGGGGGTGGGGGTTAATGAGATGTCCCCAAACCCTTCAAAACACATTTTACAAGGAAAAAATAGTTTTATACACACTTGCTCCAACAACTCAGATCAAATCGAGAAGATTATCAAGAAATATTGGCCCATTCTCAGACTTCAGGAAGATCTTAAGAATTCTATGCCCAGTTACCCCTCTTTGTTAGGAAAAGGGCAGGAATTTGAAAGAACTTTTAGATATTAGGTTAGAGGATCCACAGAATCACAATAGAAAGAAATTAGGCACTTATTCCTGTGGGATGTGCAAGCAATGTCACGCTATGCTAAATTCGGGGTCCTACTACCTTCCCTCTAGAAGATTTAAGTTCCGTTCCAACAAACATTTTAACTGTGGATCCAAGGGTGTGGTCTATCTTGGTTCCTGTGTTACATGCCATGCTTTTTACATTGGGAAAACCGAAAGGGTGTTTAGGAGAAGGGTTTACGAACACTTCAATGACATCAATGTAAGGAAGGAAAGTAATGCCTTTTATAAACACTCCTTGACGTGTAAGGACATGGACATAAAGTTTATGGTGTTGGAACAGGTACAACCGGATATAAGAGGGGGTAGTTGGGAGTCAAAATTAGAATACCGTGAGCGATTTTGGCAGCTCCGGTTAGACACTACTAGATACCCAGGTCTGAATGACACCCTCAACATCACTAGTGTTTTGAAATTGAGACAAGCTCGTCTATAACACAGTTTAGCAGAACATGACATCTATTGTTTTATTCACTTTTGAATCCATAAGATTTTATAATATGATATATGGAATGTTATACATTGGCAACTCAGATAAGAAATGTTTTACAATGCCAGTTAGTAACTCTAGGTTTTAAATTGGAGTTTTGATTTCACCCCCGATGGTTAAAAGGGGTTACTGCACTTATTTGTATTATAAAACTATAAAAATATTTTACAGAATTGTTTTATGACATATTTTAATAGTTTGTATTCAATTTCAAGTTCATTATGCTATTCAGTAGTCAAGATATTTTTAGAAAATGAATTATTTTTAGAAAATGAATTATTTTTAATGATAATAAGAATGTATTTTAGAATTTCCTTATATGGTGATTTTCCTGTTGGGAAAGGTTCACAGGAAGTCATGTGATGATTCTGGAAGTATTTAATGTGAATGAACTTCCAGCAATGTTGTTTGCCTTGAGAAAGCTCGCATGTGGTCGAGTGAAAGCGCTTGGATGATATTGTGGATTTTTACTTTGCCTGGTTACATTAAAGGATCTTTTTGGAGACCTAGCAGCTGTTTGAATTCTTCATCTGCTTATTTTGAAAGCCTTTGTTTACTGTGCTAAGCTCATGACTTGCACTAAAGATGAACAGCAACAGTACAGAAGATCTGGAGAGACAGAACAAACTATGAGGTAAACACACCATCCAAAGCCATTAACCTGACGGTAATAATTTACCTGGCTCATGAACTGTATGAGTTTTAATTTCGGTTTCTTGCCTATGTATATCCCACTTGACTTTTGTACACAACATGCTTGATTCTAACCATAATGTGCTTTAATAATGTTCATGTTCAAGTGTAGAGGGATAAAGTCCTGACTACACTGCGAGCATACACAGTTTAGGTGGCACCTCACAGCACCTACAGCAGTTGGTCCAACAGAATGGGAGTGAGTAGCTGCTGCATGCTTGCCCTTCATGGAGGGGAAAGAGGTGGCTCTGTCTCACAAAAGGTAAAACACTTACTGGTAACCACTAGGTGTTACTTAGAGTAGTTGGAGCCTGTCAAGCATGTCTGGTAAGGTGCATCCCTGCAAGGTAGACAATGGGAACCTGACATGCAGAAATATGCTTCCCTTCAGGAGACAGCAATGGCAGAGCCTGGAGGAGCTGCCATGGAGGAAGGGGGGCTTGTAAAGGAAACAAAAAAGTGTAAATACATTCAGCAGGATACAGGCTGCTAGTTGAAGTACTACAGAAAACAGCTAGGTATAAATCATCAAGCAAAACAGAAAAGGGTAAAATAAGAATAAATAAATTGAATACCACCTTCTAAAATAAAACAAACTATAAACCTCTTGGAATTTATTTTTACATGACAACTTATATTACTAATAAATCACTATCTTGCTCACTTTTATCCTTTTACTTGCTACAGCTGATAATCAAGGAAAGTTAAAATTCAGCACTGACAGCACTTCTTGTTTTGCTCCTCCATATATTTTTTCCCAAATTCACTCAGGTCATCTGGGCCTCATTAAATACAGTGGTTATATCGTCTACATTTATTTCCCTTTGGTCCATCACACTAATGTACACTACTTTCAATATTTAAAATGAGTCGGGAGATGTGGACTTTCAAAACAGAAGTTATGCTCAAGTCTGTGTAGTGTTTGTGACTGGCATGTGAGCCTTAAACTCAGTCATCTACTTAATCAGCTTTTCATTCTTACCTCTACCCTTCTCCCAGAACCTGCATACAACACCATGGAAGGAAGTCTGTGCACGTGAACATGTGCGTGCACACACACACACACACACACACACACACACGCACCAGTATATGCATGAGTCCCCCCCAAGATGAGTCTTACTTACTGACGTTTTTGGACCAAGGGCTACAATTGTTTCACCAACAGGACTTGGACACATGACAATATTGCCTACATATAAAGAAGAGATGGCCTTGTACACTCAATACTCTCTACATCTCTTTTGACTGCTGGCATCAATAGCTTTTTCCCAAATCCAGGTCAAAGGTGACAAACATGCTTAATCACTGTAATATTAGAACTGTTCCACATTTATTCCAAAATTGATATATCTTTTGCAAAAGCGCACTGCAGATCGTCATCCATGTGTAAACAAACAAAATGTTAATCATACAAATGTATCATTATTCTTCGAAAAATATTCAATTGCACAGAAGCAGCTTACCAGGCAGTAATCTGAACTTTAAGATTTGAGAATTCTCTTTCAAATCTGGCAGGATTACCTTTAAATTAAAGTTCTGTAAAGAAACAAAAATGCACATTTTCAATGAATATCACTAAACAATAAAGTTTATCACTAGCATGGAGCAAAAAGGAAAAAATATTAAACAGTATGGTCACTTATTCTTTCTCATTGAGAAAACCATATAAAATATCAAAAAAGTGGCAGCAGCATGTCTGATACAGAAATTATCTTACAAATATCCCTCCCCCCAAAAAATAGTTCCTCATGTTTTATTAAACCTGTTAGCAAACAACTTTAACCACTAAAAATAACTATATACAGGATTAAGACTTGGCCTGCAAACATAACCAAGTTGCTATGTGCTCGAGACTTCTATGAAATTCACCTAGTAAGCACAGCGAAAAAAAGCTTGAGAGGTCAATCTCAGCAGCAGCAGTGAGAACACAGAAACTTGGTTATGATCAGACAGACACACTCATAATTTCTGCACTACATGGTGCTTTAGCTGCTTCCATATATATGAAAATAAATGTATGAACGCAGTATTTCACAGCTATGAATCTATAAAACACCACCACAAAGACAGTATCCAGAAGTTGTGTCCCTCTGATGAACAAATGGCTTTAAAAGCTAAGACACTTCACTCTATCACACTTTCTATGACAATGACTTGTTTTTAAGCTGTTTTAGATTGTTGTCAATGTTGGAGAAGCACAGTGATGCAGCTGATAGCGCTGTCGCCTCACAGCAAGAAGTTAACCGTTTTGATTCTCGGATGGGGCGCCTTCTGTGTGGAGTCTGCAAATCCTCCCTGTGTTTGCAGTTTTCCTCCTGCATTCCAAAGACTTGCAGTAAATGGACTGGATACTCTAAACTGGCCATAGGTATGTGTATACAACCAAGTGTACGGTATGGAAGAACAGCTGCAGCAGGGCTAGACAACCGGTTGGTGTGAATCTTGGCTCTAGACGACAGTCACTGTTGACATGACACCCCGAACCCATGTGCAAAAACTGGAAAAAGGGGTTGTGGATGGATGGTTCAGTGGTGCCTAGTACTATTCGCTGTTAAGCTCTAGGACAACACTAAGTCAGAAAAGTAGTTAAAATTGTCTTTTCTTGAATTCAGATTGTAATTGTGACACTGCATGTGCTGCAAAATAATTGTCTTTCAATACATTATGTTACATAAAACTGAAAGGAGAAACATTTTCTGTTATGAGCTCAGGAAGAAAGGCTAATCAGGACTGCTACTTTTCTTCCCTAAGTGTTCCTCTACAGGGAATTTCAACTGAAATTAGAAAGTGATTCTTCACAATGAAATTTCTTCTGATGTTTTTCCTGAAAAAGGCAGCACAGTTGACATATTAACTTCCTCAAAGTAATCCAGAACCTGTAAAGCTATGGCACAGAGGTGATAAAGCTCAGACTACAACCAAGGTGACCAGATGACCAGACATGGGGACCTGCTGTCACTCGCTTGGAAAGGACAGGAGAGGTGTGGCTCTGCTGTCTTGGCTCTTCTGGAGGAGACTGCAGCATCACATGCAAATGGGGCACAGTTACCTTGCTGAATCCCTAGTGGAGAGTGAAATCTCTAAGACAGTGCTGGTGTCAACAGAAAGAACAGTTGTGTAAAATCTTACAACAGTAGATGTCCTTCTCTTTACTGCTGCAGTATCCTGCATTTTAGGGATTTCCTCTCAAGGATAGTCCAATGGCTGGCCTGTACAACAAAGCCTTTAGATCTTGCATGCACTGTACATCACACATATACTCCCTGTATGGGATGTACGGCAGAAAGGTGATGTACAGACACAGTCATCAAGAACTTCTTTGCCGCCAGTCCAAATGACATCACTCATTGGTCTGACCACCCTTTGCTGTGCTGATACCTAGCCATTACATTAAGTGCCTTGTTAGGGTCTTTATTTCTTACTTATTCTTGGTCTTTTTTTTTGGGGGGGGGGTTACCTTGGAGTTCATGTCATCCAACAAGGAAAAATGTCAGCATGGGAGGCAGATTTGCCACAATTATCATCATGAACAGCCTCTCTTTTGATTGGGGTGCTTACCACAACCAAACTTGCTGTCGTATTTGTAAGGCGCTTGTGGCTAATACGCTTACAAGCCAGTGGTCTTCCCTGGCCATTTATGTTGAGAACCAGTGATTTAAACAGTTGGCCCAGGGTAGCATGGTGAAATCAGTTAACCCCAAGGCACTACTGTTAGTCTGCCAGACATGAGCTAGCCTTGGCAGGAGATTCCTAAGGTGGAGAATACTGCAACAGTGACACAGACAGACATCACAGCTGTCCTGAGGGGTTACATCACCACAAAAAGTGGATAACATGCCTCCCTTAACCCAGCTGGATAAAAAGTCTTGGGAGTGCTACTGGGCATGTATAATAGGATAAGGGCTGTAAATAGAAAAAAAAACTTAAACCACTCCAATAGCAGGCTCAATGACATCCCACTCTCCTCTTTGTTGTCTCTCACCCCAATAATGGGGAAAGAATGGGCCAGATGACAGAGAGGGTCTGACAGGTGGGAGGCAATAAAGGCAAAAAACATCTGAGAATCCAAACTGGCATTCTCTGTCATAGGAAGAGGTGAAGAAGAACTAATGGATGCAATGAGATGATTTAAGTTGTCACCAGAAGCAAAATACAAGAAAAGTTCAGCTGTATACCGGTAACAGTAGATGCTCAAGCTCCTCATTGCTGCAGTAGCCTTTAGGCTATATGGCTTGTGCCCTTGCCCAGGACACAACCATTTAGCTCCCAAAAGTTCTGTCTCCCTCTCAAACCTTCAGTCTGACTGCTGACCGGTCAGCCTGTGGGGGGAAATCAATAGTCATAGTTAAGACTTCTTCTGGACTTTTTTGCCCAAAAGTTAAGGAAGAGTGTACTCATCCTGAACCACTAAGACATGTAACAGCAAATAAATTTATATCCCAAGAAATAACTATATACAAAAGAAAGGGGGTGGAGGGTGGGTGCAGCTACAGTAGCAGTGAGGAACTCCAACACCTACTGCTATGAAAAAGTGCAACTTACACAAGTGTACCATGTTCACTCCCACTGCGGCAGTAGCCTTTAGGCTATTATGCGTTGATTACTAAAGCCAAACCTACCTGGGAGGATGAAGGATATAGATTCCAAAAGCCCCTGGTGAATGGTCCTTGCAAAGCATGTCATAGATCTAGAAAAATAATTCAGTTTGTAATGCCTTGTAAATCTAAATACAAAGGACCATACAGCTGCTACTAGAATACTTCTAATGTCCGCCCCTTTCCAATATGCCATTAAAGCCAAGGCTCTAATAAAATGAGCCTTTATACTGCCAAGAGCTAGTTTACCGTGGTGGGAATAGCGAAAAGTAATAGCAGAAGATAACCATCTTGAAATAATCTATTTTAACATGGGTTTGTCCTTTCTTTGTCCCAACAGAAAGAAACAAACAGTTGACCTGCTTTTCTAAAGGACTCAGTTGTGTCAAGACAGTACCCTGAGCTGCCTCTGCACATCCATAGTATGTAGAATCCTTTCCCCCTGATTCTGGGGACCTTGCTAGAACACTGGGAAATTGATGGCTTGATTCCGAATAAACTGAAACAACTCTGAGCATGAACGAGGGATTTGTTCTTAACAAGTCCCTATCTCTATGGAAGCCCAGATTAGACTCGCACCATGAGAGCCTACAACTCAGATATTCTTCTTGCAGATGTCAGAGCAATAAGAATGGTTTTCCATGTAATGAACCTTAAGTCTGCTTGATGAGCAGGTTCAAACACAGACATGGTTAACTTTTCCAGCACAAAGTTAAGATCCCAGGAAGGAGCAATGTGTGTTTATGAGAAGGTATCGGGTGTAAAACTTCCTTAAGAAACTGTTTCACTAAAAACATAGAAGAAAGTGGAGGATCCATGGGCAGACATACTGAAATGGCTGCAATATACACCATGACAGATGAGTAAGAGAGGCTAGTAACTCACAAATATTTCAGCATCAGTGGTTCATATTCCCAGATAGGGCCCTGGTTATTGGCACAGGCACCAACTACAAAACCATTTCCTCTTGCTAACATAAGATTTTCTAAGCAGCAAGTTTTCTTGCCTCCAAGAGGTGCCTAAAAGGAATTAGAACTGAATCATCCAGGCAGTAAGTTGAAGATGTTTGAGATTGGGGTGTGTCAAACTCACAGTCTTGTGCAAGTAGGTCCAGTTTGTGTGGAAGCTTGGGGTAATCTACCCTTGATCAATTTCATAAAAAGGGAAAATCAATGTTGCTTGGGCAAAAGGAGGTCATCACAATGGCCTGTGGGGAGTCTTTCTAAACCTTCAGAATTACACTGTATATCAATGGAAATGCATAAAAAACACCCCCAACCACAAGTGTGCATCTGTTTTCCTGCCTGCAAGGTGTACTTATACAGGATTTGTTCAGTTGTCTGTTCTGAAAGGAGGTGAACACATCTATTTGAGGTGTTCTTATAACTGGCTCAGTTCCTGGAAGACCTCTTCATACATTTTCCATTTATCAGGGTCTGTCCTGGTCTTGATCCTGCTCATATTCTCTGCCACTATATTTTGCTGTGATAGAATTCAAGATGCATGAAGGGCTAAGGTGTGTTGAAGATATACCTCCCCAAGCCATCACAGCCAGCCTGCACAGAGGGTGTGACCTGGTACCCCTTGCTTGCTTGTATACTACATCACTGTGGTGTTGTCTGTAATCACCTGAAGATGTCCATGGGACCACATAAAATGGAGATTTCAAGACATGGATCACAGCCAGCATCCCTTTGACACTGATGTGCTTTGGTCTGTCTGAGGAGTTCCACAGGCCTTGTACCTTTAACATCACAGACATTGCCCCAGCTGAAATCTGAGGTGTCTGTAGTTCTAGATTTGTTTGGAAGTAGAGGAGAAAATGGGAGACCTGGATTTGCTTCTATTGGTAGTTTCCACCAGCGCAGTTCCTTTTTTGTCAAAGTCCGATATTGGGATCTGAAATTCCACAGGATGCAAATGTTGGGTCCATGAGTTTTCAGAAACCATTGAATTTTTCTCATGTGCAACCTGGTGACAGGAATGAGAATCACAGAGGCATTGAGAACTCCAGGATCCTGAGATACTCCCTGGCTGAGGTCTGAGACAGATATAAGAAGCTCAGTTTCAGATAAAAATCCAGCTTTTCCAGTGTCAAAATTATTATTTTTTTTTGCTGAAGGATGTCTTTGCCTAAGAAAGACAATCCTGTGTGAAGTGGTGAAGGACGACATTTATTTGGAACTTCAGTTTGATCAAAAGAACGGGGAAAAAACATTGTAACGTCTCGACATCTGGGAAGACATCCTGCAAAGGTAAGTAAGTAATCTAAAAAGGAAATATGCAAATGCCTTTTAGTCTGCAATTAGCTATATGACCAGAACTAGACAGACTGGAAACCCACCTTAAAGCTGTAGATTACCCAAAGGGTAATGCAAAGAACTGATAATGTGACCCAGACACACAAAATCTGAGAAAATTCCTGAAGCCTTTGGCTATGGTAATGTGATTATGTGCATCTTTTAGACCTAGTGTTACCAAAAAACTTCCTTGAGGAATGAAAGGTAACATTCTGAAGGGTCATCAACTTGAATTGTGGAACTTTCACAGAAAGACTTGGAAACAAAAGATTTAAAACTGGTCCCCAAGAAAACTCTTTCATTTGTACCAAAAACATTCTGGAATAGAATCCTTTTCCCATTTGATTTAATGGCACCAGTTTTATGTCTCCTAGGGTGAGTTAAGTGCTAGAAAACCAGATGAAAAACTTGGGTCGAGAGGAACTCCCCTGAATGGAAGTATTTGTATTCAGTGCCAATTCTATTCCTCCTGAACTACTTTTAACACCCAAGAGTCTGAAAAGAATAGTTGTGTAAAATCTTACCATAACCATAGATGTCCTTCTCTTCCATGTTGTAGTATTCTAGGTGTGGGATTTCCTGTCCTCAGGCAACTTGTACGTCAGCTTCTATACAAAAGCTTCAGCTTAGCTGCTGTAGTGTGCGTGGGATGTCACATGTAGGGCCATAAACCAAGGGGCCTTAAATGTGATGTCTGCACGCACAATCCTCAGAACTTGAAGGCCAGCAGGCAGAGAATAAGGCCCAGCGGAGGTGTGCCAGTTGTTTATAGGTGTGTAACTTGGAGACCTACTGAAATGTAGGTAGTACAGGATGGTATAAGACTAGGGGGGGACTGGTGGGCGGGAAGGAATGCTGCAACATGGAAGAAGAGGACATCTATGGTTATCGTAAGATTTTACACAACTATTCTATGTCCTTCTATTACTATGTTGCAGTATTCCAGGTGTGGGAGCATACCACAGCTTAAGAGGAGGAGGGTGGTGGTAGATGCAGAGGGTTCTACAACACCCTGCAGGACTGCTCTGGCAAATCCTGTTCTAGCTCTGGAAATTTGATCCAATTTGTAATGCTTGACGAAGGTGTGGATAGTGGACCAGGTGGCTGCTTCCAAAATGGATGCTGTGTCTAGGCCTTTCATGAAGGCCCTTGAGGTGGCCACAGCTCTAGTGGAATGTGCCTTGATTCCCATTGGGGGTTCCTTTCCGTGGTGACAGTAGCAGAAGCAAATAGCTTTCCTGATCCAGCATGCAATGGTTTGCTTGGAGACTGCCTTGCCCAGGGCTCTGGGGTGGAAGCAGACAAAGAGCTGGTTAGTCTTTCTGACAGCCTTGGTTTTGTCCAGGCAGACTCTACGTTGTCTGTGCACATTCAGGGAGTGCAGTATTCTCTCTCCTTCATTAGTGGGTGAGGGGAAAAAAGGTGGCCAGATGAATGGATTGGTTGAAAGAGAGATCATTGACCACTTTAGGCATAAAGGAGGGGTTGGTTGGCAAGAACACCCTGTCTTTGTGGAAGGCGGTGTAGGGGGGGACAGGTCATTAGAGCCTGCAGTTCTAACACTCTTCTGGCTGAAGTGATAGCCACCAGAAGGACAGTCTTCCATGTACACATCTGTAAGGAGGAAGGGACAGCAGGTTCAAAGGGATGTTGCATTAATTTCTCTAAGATGTAGTTAAGGTCCCAAGGCAGAGGGATAGGTTTCCTAGGTGGTCTCATATGCAAGACCCCTTTAAGTAAGAGCTTTACATCAAGCCTGGCCAGCAAGGAGGGTTCCAGGGGCAGGCAGGGTGATATGGCAGAGTGATGAACTTTTACAGAAGAATAAGAAAGGTAATTTGTTATCAATTAGCAAAAGTAGTTTAGAACCAGGGTAACCTCGGTAGAGCTGGGGTCCCTTTCCCTTTTGCAGACACCATTTTGCAAATATTTCCCATTTAGCCAGGTAAGATTTTCTGGTGGTAGGTTTCCTTGCCTCCCTTAGGACTGAAAAAGCATGTACTCTGAGTAGTGAAGTCTGAAAGGAATCAAAAGGTTATCACCAACAGAGTCAGAGAAAACATCTGTACCCTATGGGTGTAGGAGAGTTCCTTTGTCTTGTGACAGTAGGTCCACCTTGTAATGTAACTTGAAGTGACTACCATTGGTTAGTTTGTGAAGTAGGGGGGAACCAGTGCTGCCTTGGCCAGTAGGGAGTCATTAACAAGATTTTTGGTTTGTCGTCCTGGATTTTCAGGGGGACTTTCTGAATCAGTGGGAATGGGGAGGAAGGTATAAAGGAACTTCCCCTTGCAAGAGATGATGAAAGCATTCACTCTCCATGCTAGAAGGGAGTGTTTTTTTGAGCAGAACCTCCGCAGTTGCCTGTTCTGGGGGGAGGCAAGCAGGTCTATTTGTGGAGCACCCCACCAGTGGACTATGTCTAGGAAGGCCTCCCTGTTCAGCATCCATTCGTGTTGAGGCGAGGAGGCCCTGCTCAAGAGGTCTGCTTGGTGGTTGTCCTGTGAGGGGATGTAGACCGCCTGCAGGACTAAGTTGAGACGGAAGGTTAAGTCGCACATCAGCAGGGACAGATTGCACAGCTGCTAGGCCTTTGTTCCTCCCAGCTTGTTGAGGTACCACATCACTGTGGTGTTCTCGGTGACAATCTGGAGTACCCCTGGAACCAGAGGGGGGGGGGTGAAGGTCTGTAGAGCTAAGAAAATTGCTGTAATTATCCTGATATTAATGTGTTTGGCCTGAAGAGAGGAAGGCCACTTCTCCTGAATCTTATAAGAGGCCAGAGTTGCTCCCCAACCTGAATGTGAGGCATCTGTATGTATAATTTGGGTTGGGGGGCTGTAGTGGGAGCCCTGGGTACAATTTCACTTGCTGGATCCACCAGTTGATTTCTGTTTTCAGACAGGGAAGGAGGGGGATGGCCTGCTCTAGAGTATGTAGGCGGTTGGACCAGGTGTTCTTTAGGAACCACTGCAGCTTGCGCATGTGCATTTTTGCCAGAGGTAGCATGGGGATGGTTGCTGCCATCAAACCCAGGAGGTGAAGAAAATGCCTTGCCATCACCTTTCAGCATAGTAGAGCTTCCTGGAAGTGGGAAGTTAAAGACAGAACCTTGTCCTGAGGTAGAACGGCCTTCACTGTCTGTTCTAATTCTGCAGCCGAGGAAAATCTTGTCCTGGCTTTGGATCAGAGATGATTTGGGGAGGTTGATGGTGAATCCTAGATTTTGCAGAAGGGACATGGTGAAATGTACATGGTTTAGTAGAGTATCCCTGGAATTTGCCAGAATCAGGATGTCATCCAGACAACTGTGAATTTGTATCCCTTTAGTTCTGCAGAAGGCAATGGGTGGGGCCAGGCACTTTGTAAATACCCTGGGGGCCGTGGATAAACAAAAGGGCTAGGCAGTCCATTGGAAATGAGAGGAAGGGCCAGAGGAATGCAGGAATTGTCTGTGGGAACTCCTGATGGGTATTGTGCAGGTAGGCTTTCTTTAGGTCTAGGGTGACCATAAAGGCCTTGGCTGGAATGAGAGGCAGTAAGGTGGGGAGAGAGGATTTTGAAGAAGGGTACCCGAATATCTAGGTTTAGAAAGGACAGATCTAAGATGGGTCTCCAAGGGCCATCTTTTTTGGGTACCAGGAAGAGACAGGTGTAAAACCCTTTTCTTTCTTGTCTCGGAGGAATGGGCTCTATGGTGCCTAGTTGTAGATCATCTGCCAGAACTTGTGGCATGAGATGGGCCTGGTTTTTGGGGAGGGAAGGGATGCCTCCTCTGGCTGGCTTCTCTCTCCAGGATAGGAATTACCCTTTATGGATAATATTTAAGACCCACTGGTCAGAAGTGATGGATTGCCAAAGGGGGAGACAGTGGGAAAGGCAGGCTGAGAGGGGGAGGTGGGCAAGGCAGTCACGCATTACTGGGGTCTCCTCTGTCCCAAAAGGGCTGTCTGGGTTGCTGTGGTGGAGCAGAGGATCTGGAATTAGTAGGTCTTCTGGCCCCTCTCCGTCTTACAAATGTGGCTTTAGCAGAGTAATTTCTGTAATACGTGGGAATGGGTGACACCAGCAGGTGCTTAATGTCCTGGACCTCTTTGCTTTTTTCTTGTAGATTTTTAAAAAAGTCAGTGGATTGTTTTCCAAACAGCACATTGTGGTCCAGAGGGGCGTCCAGGATTTTAGCCTTGAAGTCCTTGAGAAGGTTCTGGAGTCTAAAGCCATGAGTACCTCCCTGAGGGCTGAAGCAGATGCTGCAGACCTGGCGGATGCTTCTGCAGCATTGTAGCTGCACCTTATGGAGTGCCTGGCTACCTGTTGGGCCAAGGAAAGTTTGGATGAGATGTCCGTCTTGCTGAGAGTGTCAGGCAAGGAATCTAGCATGGAGGAGGCTTGAGAGACCAAGTCTAATGCATACTTGGTCATGTGGTATGATACGTTATGGCTCTGAAAGCCAAAGTAGAAGAAGAGTACACCTTCTTCCCCATCCTATCTATGTACTTACTGTCCATCAGTGGGTAGTAGGGAGGCAAAAGGCAGCAGTCTGGATTGCTTATCTGCTGTGGTGGCAATAACAGCTGGGACCGCCATGGGTGGCTTAACTAAGAATTTGTGGTCCTCTGGTACTTCATAGAAGCGATTAGAACACTTAGGGGCCGGAGGCTGGGAGTCAGGGGCCTTAGAGGCCACATTGAAGGCATCCACGTAAGCAGGCAGAACAGGGGGAACTGCTGAAGGGGAGGGTGATTCCACTTGCAGCAGTTCAAAGTACCTTTTTTGAGTGTCAGTCATTTGGGAAGTGTCCCATTTAAAGTAATCCTTCATCTTAAAAAGCCAAATGCAGTGCTGCTATCAGTTGAGGCAGGAGACTCACGTAAACATAAAAGAGAGCAATCCAAATCCAAGTGTGTGACCCTCCAGTGGCAATGAAAGCAGAGATTCAAAGGAACTTCAAATAAGATGCATTCATAAAAATAATAAAGTTTATTCCAATGAGTGGCAAAGGCTTCTTCAGACTCTTAAAACAATGAATAAAACTGTTTGAATCATTTTTAAACCATCCTTAAGCTTCCTATTGGACATTACAAATTGATATGTCACATGTTATCTTGTCTTAAAGGAACAGATACTCAAAAAGTTAACATAGTTAAATGCAACAATATTTAGAAGGAATACTTCCAAATATACAATTAATGATCAGAATGTCCATGCAAATAAGTAAAAATATGCATATACCCTGATACATTCTAAAAATAAAAGGAGCATTGTGCTTGGTCCTATATCATTCTACAATCATTAAAAACTGTTGCTACATTCATTAAAACCCTGAACATTCTCTCTCCTCATGGTGTTAAAAACATTAAAATCCTTAGATAAACAGCAAGTTTTATCGCGTTTCAATATCTAGCATCTCTACTAAGATAGTGGTGTGTCGAATGCTACTTTGCATATATCAGGTTAAAACTAATATAGCGAGAACTCTGTACTAAAAAAAACAACATAGCGAATGTAATGTATTTCGCGATGTGCCTCATCAAGGAGTCAGACCTCATCATATCGGTGAAAGGCTGTTGTCCAAGATTAAAAATTCCACAAATAGGAACCTCTTAGATTCCACGTAAAACAAACTGTTTACAAGTTGTAAAGTGCCGTGTGCTATAGGAACTCTGAATGCAATTGAGTACAACATAACTTCATGCGCTATGGTAACTCATCGTGCGGTGAGCACGTTCTAAGCATCTAAGTACTGAACAACAGAAACAATGTTTAAATTTCTAAGAAAAAAGGTGAGCCTATATTAGTGCTGTCCTGTGCCTAAAAAAGACAGTATTTGTAAGCACGATTATGCCCTAGAAGCATATATTGATCACAAAGTGTCACTATTTAAAACAATGAAAGCGTGTACATATTAATGAGTACACTTATTAAAGTGTTAAGCTGAACATGGCAGAGATGGCATTAACTAATACAAAATAAAAAGATAAAACAGATAAATAGTGGAATGCTAGGCGTAACACATAAAAATTGACACAATAAAGCTTGAAATTAGCACAAAGCACACATATAATAATACCTAAGTATAAAGCTCCATAGATGATAGGGTCCTAACTAGTAAAAAGCAACTACTTCCATGTACATCGTTGGTGCTAAATATAACAACATTCTAAGTTAAAAGGTCAAATGAAAAATAAGAAGAGATAAACAATCAACAATACTAAGCCTGTACCTAATGATAAAACAAAACTATCTATTGATGTATGGGGTACCTAGCTCAGTCGTAAAATAAATTCCAGCTACAGTGAACAAATATATAGACGTATATGCATGCTTGTATATACATGTGTATATATTTACACACATGCATGTGTAAACTATGCCCAATAACCACTAATATATTTAGGTGGTGAAAGGAGGGATGAAAAACATACTAGTATGTGAGGTATGGGCTCAGAAGTAAGGCTAAAACAAAAGGTCCATCAGTTCCTGGGATTTGATACTAAGAACACATCTACTTGTGGCTATAAAGCTCAGAACATTAATACTATGAAAATAATTATATTCAGTCTACAAGGACTGATTCTTACACTGATTTACTATAAAGTGACATCAATACGTAGTTTTAAAATTACCTTACTACTCTATTTAGGTAATAGTAGGTTAAGTCATCTTCGTAGTCTTCTACTTCTTAAAAATGGTTTGAGTTGCACTTTATCATTAAGCCCTGGTGACCTATCAGACCTTAGTCTGATAATCCAACGTGTCTCCTGTTCTAAGGTTTTGTTGATTAGATCACCACCTCTAAAACCCACGCTGACTTGTTCAATAACACAAAATTTAAAATTATGATTGGTGCCTGCTGTTGTATTGTGTCTAGCTAGGGCATTGGTCTCAGTACCTATCCTAATGTGGTAAATATGTTCCCTAACTCTTTCCTTAAGTGATCTATTGGTTTTGCCAATGTAATAGCTTTGCAGGTTATACAGGTGGCCATGTATACCACATTCTTACTTTCACAGTTAGTGTTAGTTCTGAAGTTATATGCGTGGCGTAACAGGATGCTCAAAAGTGGTATATTTATTAATGTAGATGCATTGATTACAATGACCACAGGGTACTGTGTTTCTATCATTTATTGGTCTACTTTTCCCGGATGTTTGGGTCTACATAAAATGCTTCTTAAATTCTGATGATTCTTGTAGGTTATACGTGGTGTTGGTCCTACTACCTCATTGACATCCCTATCGGTTCAGTATTCCCCAGTGTCTATCCAGGGTTTTCACCTCCAAGTTCATTTTACTGAAAGTGAGGTTGGTTCTAATTTCAGTTTTAAAGGCTTGGACTCTTCATACTACCTTCATGTGCCATAAAGTAAGGTTTAGCAGTACTCGTTCTTAGGCGCTCCACAGTTCTGACCATTTCTAATATTTCATTTTCTTTATAGCCCCTTTCTAGAAATCTATCCTTCATGTCCTCTATTCCTTTCTCATAGAACTCTTGTTGTGGGTTCAACCTTGATACTCTCATGAATTGTCCTTTAAGGACATTTTGGAATACATGTACAGGATGCATACTGTTTCTGTGTAGTATGTTGTTTCTTTGGCAGGCTTTCCTATGAATGGTTGTATTAATAAGGCCATTGGACATCCTGAATACTTCCACATCCAAAAATGGTATAGTTTCATCTGAAAAATTCATGGTGAATTTTAAAAAATCCGTAGTGTTATCCAAATAAGAAACGAAATTCTTTAAAGAGGGTTCATCACCCAACCAAATAAGGAAGAGGTCATCTACAAAGCGGCAATACATACCAACAAATTCATTGAAAAGTGGATGGTCATATAAGTGAACATCTTCCCACCTAGCCATCACTAGGTTGGCGTAACTATTAGCACAAGATGTGCCCATAGCTCGCCATCCTTCTGTAAGAATATGGATTCTTGAAAAGCAAAAGCGTTGTTAGTCAAGACAGTCTCAAGTAACAGAGTTATAAGATCAACTTTTTTATCCGAAAAGTCGGAATGTATCTTCAAATATTCTGTTAACATTCTTATTCCTGTGTCATTAGGAATTACAGTGAATAAACTGACTACGTCTAGTGTCACAAAAAGTAATGTTGCTGTTCACCTAAAGGTCGAGTTTGAGAGTATAAATCTAAGAGAAACTGTTTGCTATCTTTCAAAATATTCCTATTGTCATTGACTAAAGGTCTTAATACACTTTCCAAGTAAATAGATAAGGGTTCAGTGACCCAACCTTGCCCTGCAACAATGGGTCTGAGTGGTGGATCTACGCTGTTTTTATGGACTTTGGGGAGTCCCTGTATAATCGGGATGATGGGGTTGTTCACCTTAAAGTACTCATAGAGTTGTTGAGTTATGTCCAGAGACATAACTAAGTCATCAAGGTATTATAAACACTGAACACCATATCTATTAAATTGTCCTTAGTTAGTATGGAGTAAGTATTGCTGTCATTTAACATTTGAAACATTTTGTTAGTGTAGTATATATCATCCATGATGACCACGGGCCACCTTTATCAGCTGGTCTTATTATTATAGAGCTATCATCTTTGAGTGAATACAATGCTTGTCTCTGCTTATAGTTTAAATCGTCCATGTCTTGAAGGTGTTTTCTCCTGATAGCATTTGTATATGTCATTTTCCACTACATTGCCAAACACTTCAATTGTTGGGTGAAGTTGAGACACCTCACTGCTATTAGGTCGGTGCTTATTCTTAACTGCATTGTCATCAAACTGTCCAAACTCTACCCTCACTTGCAAATTACGAATGAACATTTTGGTTTCTATAATAGTGTCCACTAAGTCACTGTTCTTAGTGGGAATAAAACTTAGTCCTTTATTTAGGACTTGTTTCTCATACTCATTTAAAACCCTGCGGAAAGGTTCATGATCAATGATTCTGCCTCCCCACATTTTCTTTATCGTGGGGCCTACTTGTTCCTGCTGATCCTTTCCTCTTCTGTCTCCCCTGCTGGTTGACCTTCTTTTGTCCAAAAATGATTTTGTGCTATGGGAGGGGCAGGTAATATATTTGTATTCACAATAACACTATTTGTTTTGGTCTTACCACTGCTGCACCTGACCTCTGTACATCCGTAATGCAGCCTATCAGACCTTCACCTACAACAGTACTGTTAACTCTCCCATTTCCTTGTGTCCTGTTAGGGCTTACATTGTCCGTTTCTAGATTATTGTTTGCTGTGACTGGTTGATCAGATTCTGTGGTTACACTGGTACCTAAAATGTCAGTGATATCACTCTGCTTATTGTTTAAATCAATTCTATTAAATGATCTACTTTCTGAAGTATCACTGCGTGGATGTCTATCAGGATTGATTATAGGTGTGCTCAGTGTGGCATTCACAAAATTGTTACCTGTTCTACCTGGAGGCCTCGTGAGGCATTTGAGCCCTGACTATAGTGTAAATTTGGATTCATTTCCCTAGGCCAGGTGAATACATTATTGTTCTTAAAATCTCTTACATCCCTGGTAATCTTAGCTTTCTTTTGGTCTAGCAACCGTTTCTCTAAAAACAAAACATCTTCAATTACTTTCCTAATTTTCCCATGCACATCTCATTGTTAGCATATTTACTTTCAAAGTCTTTAAACAAGTTATTTACAGTCAATCTCAGTCTCTCCTCTTCAGGCAGATGAAACTCAATTAAGAGTTTCATATAACTAAAACTCAACTCCATGTTGAGTTGCTGCCAGCGATATAGTAAGTCTGGTAATGAGGTACCAGATGTAGGCATCTTCAGTGTGAGGTCAGCGAGGTATAATCCGTTTGTTCAAACAACTTTCAAAATAATGTCTTTGAACTTGTAGTTTAACCAATTTACGAAAACATACTCTAAATCTTGTAAGTCTTTAACAGAATCCATAGTACTCACATCAGTTCGGTGACTGTCCCTACATCAACAACTGGATTAAAATCCAATAATGAATTGATACTTCCAGATACACAAGTCTTAAATCTGTCAAGGACATTAGAAGTATGTTCCGCGTGGTACATATGGTAGTTCAATGTTTATGCTGCTAGTTAAGCCATCCTTACTTCCTGCAGCACTGACCAAATAAATAATACAACTCAAAAAGCCAAATGCAGTGCTGCTATCAGTTGAGGCAGGAGACTCACGTAAACATAAAAGAGCAATCCAAATCCAAGTGTGTGACCCTCCAGTGGCAATGAAGCGAAAAGCAGAGATTCAAAGGAACTTCAAATAAGATGCATTCATAAAAATAATAAAGTTTATTCCAATGGCCAGCTTTAGCCAAAGGCTTCTTCAGACTCTTAAAACAATGAATAAAACTGTTTGAATCATTTTAAACCATCCTTAAGCTTCCTATTGGACATTACAAATTGATATGTCACATGTTATCTTGTCTTAAAGGAACAGATACTCAAAAAAGTTAACATAGTTAAATGCAACAATATTTAGAAGGAATACTTCCAAATATACAATTAATGATCAGAATGTCCATGCAAATAAGTAAAAATATGCATATACCCTGATACATTCTAAAAAAAAAGGAGCATTGTGCTTGGTCCTATATCATTCTACAATCATTAAAAAACTGTTGCTACATTCATTAAAAACCCTGAACATTCTCTCTCCTCATGGTGTTAAAAACATTAAAATCCTTAGATAAACAGCAAGTTTTATCGCGTTTCAATATCTAGCATCTCTACTAAGATAGTGGTGTGTCGAATGCTAAAAACTGAAATTAGAACCAACCTCACTTTCAGTAAAATGAACTTGGAGGTGAAAAAAACCCTGGATAGACACTGGGGAATACTGAAATCCGATAGGGATGTCAATGAGGTAGTAGGACCAACACCACGTATAACCTACAAGAATCATCAGAATTTAAGAAGCATTTTATGTAGACCCAAACATCCGGGGAAAAGTAGACCAATAAATGATAGAAACACAGTACCCTGTGGTCATTGTAATCAATGCATCTACATTAATAAAGATACCACTTTTGAGCATCCTGTTACGCTCAGCACATATAACTTCAGAACTAACACGAACTGTGAAAGTAAGAATGTGGTATACATGGCCACCTGTATAACCTGCAAAAGCTATTACATTGGCAAAACCAATAGATCACTTAAGGAAAGAGTTAGGAACATATTTACCACATTAGGATAGGTACTGAGAGCAATGTCCAAGCTAGACACAATACAACAGCAGGCACCAATCATAATTTTAAATTTTGTGTTATTGAACAAGTCAGCGTGGGTTTTAGAGGTGGTGATCTAATCAACAAAACCTTAGAACAGGAGACACGTTGGATTATCAGACTAAGGTCTGATAGGTCACCAGGGCTTAATGATAAAGTGCAACTCAAACCATTTTTAAGAAGTAGAAGACTACGAAGATGACTCAACCTACTATTACCTAAATAGAGTAGTAAGGTAATTTTAAAACTACGTATTGATGTCACTTTTATAGTAAATCAGTGTAAGAATCAGTCCTTGTAGACTGAATATAATTATTTTCATAGTATTAATGTTCTGAGCTTTATAGCCACAAGTAGATGTGTTCTTAGTATCAAATCCCAGGAACTGATGGACCTTTGGATACGTCGGCTTTCTTGTTTTAGCCTTACTTCTGAGCCCATACCTCACATACTAGTATGTTTCATCCCCTCCTTTCACCACCTAAATATATTAGTGGTTATTGGGCATAGTTTACACATGCATGTGTGTAAATATATACACATGTATATACAAGCATGCATATCGTCTATATATTTGTTCACTGTAGCTGGAATTTATTTGACTGAGCTAGGTACCCCATACATCAATAGATAGTTTTGTTTTATCATTAGGTACAGGCTTAGTATTGTTGCGGATTGTTTATCTCTTCTTATTTTTCATTTGACCTTTTTAACTTAGAATGTTGTTATATTTAGCACCAACGATGTACATGGAAGTAGTTGCCTTTTTTACTAGTTAGGGACCCTATCATCTATGGAGCTTTATACTTAGGTATTATTATATGTGTGCTTTGTGCTAATTTCAAGCTTTATTGTGTCAATTTTTATGTGTTACGCCTAGCATTCCACTATTTATCTGTTTTATCTTTTTATTTTGTATTAGTTAATGCCATCTCTGCCATGTTCAGCGAACACTTTAATAAGTGTACTCATTAATATGTACACGTTTCATTGTTTTAAATAGTGACACTTTGTGATCAATATATGCTTCTAGGGCATAATCGTGCTTACAAATACTGTCTATTTTAGGCACAGGACGAATATAGGCTCACCTTTTTTCTTAGAAATTTAAACATTGTTTCTGTTGTTCAGTACTTAGATGCTTAGAGCGTGCTCACATACGTTGAGTTACCATAGCGCATGAAGTTATGTTGTACTCAATTGCATTCAGAGTTCCTATAGCACACGGCACTTTACAACTTGTAAACAGTTTGTTTTACGTGGAATCTAAGAGGTTCCTATTTGTGGAATTTTTAATCTTGGACAACAGCCTTTCACCGATATGATGAGGGCTGACTCCTTGATGAGGCACATCGCGAAATACATTACATGCCATGTTGTTTTTGGTAAAGGTGCGCTTACATTTTTAGTACAGAGTTCTCGCTATATTAGTTTTTAACCTGATATATGCAAAGTAGCATTCGACACACCACTATCTTAGTAGAGATGCTAGATATTGAAGCGATAAAACTTGCTGTTTATCTAAGGATTTTAATGTTTTAACACCATGAGGAGAGAGAATGTTCAGGGTTTTAATGAATGTAGCAACAGTTTTTAATGATTGTAGAATGATATAGGACCAAGCACAATGCTCCTTTTATTTTTAGAATGTATCAGGGTATATGCATATTTTTACTTATTTGCATGGACATTCTGATCATTAATTGTATATTTGGAAGTATTCCTTCTAAATATTGTTGCATTTAACTATGTTAACTTTTTGAGTATCTGTTCCTTTAAGACAAGATAACATGTGACATATCAATTTGTAATGTCCAATAGGAAGCTTAAGGATGGTTTAAAAATGATTCAAACAGTTTTATTCATTGTTTTAAGAGTCTGAAGAAGCCTTTGGCAGCTCACTCATTGGAATAAACTTTATTATTTTTATGAATGCATCTTATTTGAAGTTCCTTTGAATCTCTGCTTTTCGTTTCATTGCCACTGGAGGGTCACACACTTGGATTTGGATTGCTCTCTTTTATGTTTACGTGAGTCTCCTGCCTCAACTGATAGCAGCACTGCATTTGGCTTTTGAGTTGTATTATTTATTTGGTCAGTGCTGCAGGAAGTAAGGATGGCGAAAGCAGCATAAACATTGAACTACCATATGTACCGTTCTGGAACATACTTCTAATGTCCTTGACAGATTTAAGACTTGTGTATCTCGAAGTATCAATTCATCATTGCACTTTAATCCAGTTGTTGATGGAGGAACTGATGTGAGTACTATGGATTCTGTCAAAGACTTACAAGATTTAGAGTATGTTTTTAAATTGGTTAAACTACAAGTTCAAAGACATTATTTTGAAAGTTGTTTGAACAAGCGGATTATACCGACCCCCCTCTCAGTACTGAAGATGCCTACATCTGGTACCTCATTACCAGACTTACTATATGCTGGCAGCAACTCAAGATGGAGTTGAGTTTTAGTTATATGAAACTCTTAATTGAGTTTCATCTGCCTGAGGAGGAGAGACTGAGATTGACTGTAAATAACTTGTTTAAAGACTTTGAAAGTAAATATGCTAACAATGAGATGTGCATGGGAAAATTAGGAAAGTAATTGAAGATGTTTTGTTTTAAAGCAGTTAGAAAGCAGTTGCTAGACCAAAAGCTAAGATTACCAGGGATGTAAGAGATTTTAAGAACAATAATGTATTCACCTGGCCTAGGAAATGAATCCAAATTTACACTATAGTCAGGGCTCAAATGCCTCAGGCCTCCAGGTAGAACAGGTAACAATTTTGTGAATGCCACACTGAGCACACCTATAATCAATCCTGATAGACATCCACGCAGTGATACTTCAGAAAGTAGATCATTTAATAGAATTGATTTAAACAATAAGCAGAGTGATATCACTGACATTTTAGGTACCAGTGTAACCACAGAATCTGATCAACCAGTCACAGCAAACAATAATCTAGAAGCGGACAATGTAAGCCCTAACAGGACACAAGGAAATGGGAGAGTTAACAGTACTGTTGTAGGTGAAGGTCTGATAGGCTGCATTACGGATGTACAGAGGTCAGGTGCAGCAGTGGTAAGACCAAAACAAATAGTGTTATTGTGAATACAAATATATTACCTGCCCCTCCCCATAGCACAAAATCATTTTTGGACAAAAGAAGGTCAACCAGCAGGGGAGACAGAAGAGGAAAGGATCGTTAGGCGAGCAGGAACAAGTAGGCCCCACGATAAAGAAAATGTGGGGAGGCTGAATCATTGATCATGAACCTTTCGGCAGGGTTTTAAATGAGTATGAGAAACAAGTCCTAAATAAAGGACTAAGTTTTATTCCCACTAAGAACAGTGACTTAGTGGACACTATTATAGAAACCAAAATGTTCATTCGTAATTTACAACTAAGGCTAGAGTTTGGACAGTTTGATGACAATTCAGTTAAGAATAAGCACCGTCCTAACAGCACTTACGTGCCTCAACTTCACCCAACAATTGAAGTGTTTGGCAATGTAGTGGAAGATGACATATACAAATGCTATCAGGAGAAAACACCTTCAAGACATGGATTTAAACTATAAGCAGAGACAAGCATTGTATTCACTCAAAGATGATAGCTCTATAATAATAAGACCAGCTGATAAAGGTGGCCCGTGGTCATCATGGATGATATATACTACACTAACAAAATGTTTCAAATGTTAAATGACAGCAATACTTACTCCATACTAACTAAGGACAATTTAATAGATATGGTGTTCAGTGTTTATAATACCTTGGATGACTTAGTTATGTCTCTGGACATAACTCAACAACTCTATGAGTACTTTAAGGTGAACAACCCCATCATCCCGATTATACAGGGACTCCCCAAAGTCCATAAAACAGCGTAGATCCACCACTCAGACCCATTGTTTCAGGGCAAGGTTGGGTCACTGAACCATCTATTTACTTGGAAAGTGTATTAAGACCTTTAGTCAATGACAATAGGAATATTTTGAAAGATAGCAAACAGTTTCTCTTAGATTTATACTCTCAAACTCGACCTTTAGGTGAACAGCAACATTACTTTTTGTGACACTAGGCGTAGTCAGTTTATTCACTGTAATTCCTAATGACACAGGAATAAGAATGTTAACAGAATATTTGAAGATACATTCCGACTTTTCGGATAAAAGTTGATCTTATAACTCTGTTACTTGAGACTGTCTTGACTAACAACGCTTTTGCTTTTCAAGAATCCATATTCTTACAGAAGGATGGCGTAGCTATGGGCACATCTTGTGCTAATAGTTCGCCAACCTAGTGATAGCTAGGTGGGAAGATGTTCACTTATATGACCATCCACTTTTCAATGAATTTGTTGGTATGTATTGCCGCTTTGTAGATGACCTCTTCCTTATTTGGTTGGGTGATGAACCCTCTTTAAAGAATTTCGTTTCTTATTTGGATAACACTCACAGTTTTTAAAATTCACCATGAATTTTTCAGATGAAACTATACCATTTTTGGATGTGGAAGTATTCAGGATGTCCAATGGCCTTATTAATACAACCATTCATAGGAAAGCCTGCCAAAGAAACAACATACTACACAGAAACAGTATGCATCCTGTACATGTATTCCAAAATGTCCTTAAAGGACAATTCATGAGAGTATCAAGGTTGAACCCACAACAAGAGTTCTATGAGAAAGGAATAGAGGACATGAAGGATAGATTTCTAGAAAGGGGCTATAAAGAAAATGAAATATTAGAAATGGTCAGAACTGTGGGCGTCTAAGAGCAGTACTGCTAAACCTTACTTTATGGCACATGAAGGTAGTATGAAGAGTCGAAGCCTTTAAAACTGAAATTAGAACCAACCTCACTTTCAGTAAAATGAACTTGGAGGTGAAAAAACCCTGGATAGACACTGGGAATACTGAAATCCGATAGGGATGTCAATGAGGTAGTAGGACCAACACCACGTATAACCTACAAGAATCATCAGAATTTAAGAAGCATTTTATGTAGACCCAAACATCCGGGAAAAGTAGACCAATAAATGATAGAAACACAGTACCCTGTGGTCATTGTAATCAATGCATCTACATTAATAAAGATACCACTTTTGAGCATCCTGTTTATAACTTCAGAACTAACACGAACTGTGAAAGTAAGAATGTGGTATACATGGCCACCTGTATAACCTGCAAAAGCTATTACATTGGCAAAACCAATAGATCACTTAAGGAAAGAGTTAGGGAACATATTTACCACATTAGGATAGGTACTGAGACCAATGCCCTAGCTAGACACAATACAACAGCAGGCACCAATCATAATTTTAAATTTTGTGTTATTGAACAAGTCAGCGTGGGTTTTAGAGGTGGTGATCTAATCAACAAAACCTTAGAACAGGAGACACGTTGGATTATCAGACTAAGGTCTGATAGGTCACCAGGGCTTAATGATAAAGTGCAACTCAAACCATTTTTAAGAAGTAGAAGACTACGAAGATGACTTAACCTACTATTACCTAAATAGAGTAGTAAGGTAATTTTAAAACTACGTATTGATGTCACTTTTATAGTAAATCAGTGTAAGAATCAGTCCTTGTAGACTGATTATAATTATTTTCATAGTATTAATGTTCTGAGCTTTATAGCCACAAGTAGATGTGTTCTTAGTATCAAATCCCAGGAACTGATGGACCTTTGGATACGTTCGGCTTTCTTGTTTAGCCTTACTTCTGAGCCCATACCTCACATACTAGTATGTTTCATCCCCTCCTTTCACCACCTAAATATATTAGTGGTTATTGGGCATAGTTTACACATGCATGTGTGTAAATATATACACATGTATATACAAGCATGCATATCGTCTATATATTTGTTCACTGTAGCTGGAATTTATTTTCTGACTGAGCTAGGTACCCCATACATCAATAGATAGTTTTGTTTTATCATTAGGTACAGGCTTAGTATTGTTGCGGATTGTTTATCTCTTCTTATTTTTCATTTGACCTTTTAACTTAGAATGTTGTTATATTTAGCACCAACGATGTACATGGAAGTAGTTGCTTTTTACTAGTTAGGGACCCTATCATCTATGGAGCTTTATACTTAGGTATTATTATATGTGTGCTTTGTGCTAATTTCAAGCTTTATTGTGTCAATTTTTATGTGTTCGCCTAGCATTCCACTATTTATCTGTTTTATCTTTTTATTTTGTATTAGTTAATGCCATCTCTGCCATGTTCAGCGAACACTTTAATAAGTGTACTCATTAATATGTACACGTTTCATTGTTTTAAATAGTGACACTTTGTGATCAATATATGCTTCTAGGGCATAATCGTGCTTACAAATACTGTCTATTTTAGGCACAGAATATAGGCTCACCTTTTTTCTTAGAAATTTAAACATTGTTTCTGTTGTTCAGTACTTAGATGCTTAGAGCGTGCTCACCGCGTTGAGTTACCATAGCGCATGAAGTTATGTTGTACTCAATTGCATTCAGAGTTCCTATAGCACACGCCACTTTACAACTTGTAAACAGTTTGTTTCACGTGGCATCTACGAGGTTCCTATTTGTGGAATTTTTCAATCTTGGACAACAGCCTTTCACCGATATGATGAGGTCTGACTCCTTGATGAGGCACATCGCGAAATACATTACATTAGCTATGTTGTTTGTAAAACATTTTTAGTACAGAGTTCTCGCTATATTAGTTTTAACCTGATATATGCAAAGTAGCATTCGACACACCACTATCTTAGTAGAGATGCTAGATATTGAAGCGATAAAACTTGCTGTTTATCTAAGGATTTTAATGTTTTTAACACCATGAGGAGAGAGAATGTTCAGGGTTTTTAATGAATGTAGCAACAGTTTTTAATGATTGTAGAATGATATAGGACCAAGCACAATGCTCCTTTTATTTTTTAGAATGTATCAGGGTATATGCATATTTTTACTTATTTGCATGGACATTCTGATCATTAATTGTATATTTGGAAGTATTCCTTCTAAATATTGTTGCATTTAACTATGTTAACTTTTTTGAGTATCTGTTCCTTTAAGACAAGATAACATGTGACATATCAATTTGTAATGTCCAATAGGAAGCTTAAGGATGGTTTAAAAATGATTCAAACAGTTTTATTCATTGTTTTAAGAGTCTGAAGAAGCCTTTGGCGAAAGCGCTCACTCATTGGAATAAACTTTATTATTTTTTATGAATGCATCTTATTTGAAGTTCCTTTGAATCTCTGCTTTTCGTTTCATTGCCACTGGAGGGTCACACACTTGGATTTGGATTAATCCTTCATCTTGGTGATGGTCTCACCAAAAGCAATGTCCTTGGGGGAAGAGTCCCCCTCCATAGATTCCTCATCCGGAGAGCAATATTCCTGTGGGGAGGGAATCTGGGAAACATAAGAAATGGACTCCTCCGATGAAGAGAAAGAAGAGTCATGTTCTTCTTCCCCCCTGATCAGAGGGGTTATGGAAGGGAGGAAAGAAGTAAAGACAGGCCTAGGGCTCAGAAGAGACAGGGTGGAAGTGGCTGAGGCTGAAGGCCTAAGGGCCATGAAGGCCTGCATGAGAGAGGAAGTGAAGGCCTGCCAATCCAGTGTGACTTCTGAAGAAGAGATGGTATGTTTAGTTTTCTGCTTCTTTTTGGCTGGAGAGGAAGTAGAGAGTGGCCTGGCGTCAGGTCTGGAGATTAGCACATCCAAAGTCTGGATCCCTGCTGGAAGTACCACCAAAACTGGTTCCTCCTCGACCTCAATGGGTGTCTATGTCTGAGTCAGCCCCGAGGATGTGCTGGTCATCGGCTGCAAAATGGCTTCCTTGAGGGACGTCGCTGCAGTCGACAGATCCTCTAAGCATGCCTCAACCCCTAGATTAGCAGTTGGTACGTCGGTAAGCGGAGTGGCAGGTGAAGAAGGCCTAGGAAACTTGACCTTCTTGTGCGAAGGTTCAGGTACGGCCTCCGAAGATCCATCCTAAGCATTTACCGTTTGAGGCATTAATTTTCGAGGTAGAGATTTAACATGGCTGCGCAAGGTCTTAGGCACAAACGATTGACAAATAGTGCAGGCGGAGTGATCGTGTTCCTGGCCTAGGCAAAAAACACACCTGTCATGGGCGTCCTTGTGGAGTATCTGGCGCCCGCATTGGCACTTTTCCTTTTTTTCCTGACATCAGCTAAAGGTTACAACAATCAAGCATTAGCTATAACAATCGGCAAAAATAAGAAAGTTTGAAACCCAACAGGCTACTTATCTTTGATGTCTGTGAAGAAGCGATTGTACGATGAGAATGTTGTTTGGGGCTGAAACGTTCGGAGGATTGTGCATGCAGACATCACATTTAAGGCCCTGTGTGTGATGTTCCACGCACACTACAGCAGCCTAGCTGAAGCTTTTGTATAGCAGCAGACATACGAGTTACCTGAGGGCAGGAAATCCCACACCTAGAATAATGCAACACAGAAATAGAAGGACATCTATCTGTTGCCAAAGAAGGATGTACATAGCCAGTTTCTCAGACAAATGTTAAGAGCTAGGAACAGCATTGGTGGGGAAAAATGCTGGTACTGTTACATTGAAGTATTAAGACTGTCCTATTTTTGGAAATGTTCCTCGTTTCCTGCTGCTCTCCTCCTGCTATCTCTCTTTTTGGTTCCCTACCTAGCTTAAGAAAGCAAGGACCGTTTGTTTTGTTTCTTAGATGGAAAAAAGGATTTGGGAGATTTGTAAGACAGGACTTGAAAACTCCCTGTATTAAATTCCCTCTCTTGTCAAATTGTTTGAGGACCCAAATAACAGATGGGTCGAACAAAACCTCCTTATTTAAAGGTGAATTTACATTTTCACACTTTACCTCATCAGAAAACTTTTCATTAAATACCCAGGCATATCTCCTCAACACTGCAGTAGTAACAGTGGCCCCAGACATGATACCTGCACAATCACAAACTCCTTAAGGCATGTTTTGATACTTGAGAAATGTTAGAAACAAAGGCTTTCAGATAAGCACTACCTTCAGGAGGAAATGTAGTATATTCTTTTTTTTTTTTAACAGGTGGCTTGAGAGAATTAAATTCTACATGTGAGTGCGATACATAAGGATTCTACATGCTCTACTGGAAATATAAAATATACTCTTATCGAATCTATCCAATACCTTTACTTTCTCGTCCACAGGAGGAAGACTGGAAGATGCCAAATGTCTGTTCCCAGCTGGAGAAGATGTGGATATGGTTAGAGGGTCAGACCTGAGGTGAGCATTTTATTTATTTACTTATTTTTTTTTTAAGTTTCAGAAACTTTATAAAGACAACCTGCCTTTTTGAGACAGAAGGTTCTGAATCAGAATTGTTAAAGGCAGCATTTAATACAGCCTCCAAGGCTGGTGCTATAGGAGGTATGGGAAAGGAATGAGGCATACCTGCTTGCAATACATCTTCTCAATTCAGTGAAATATCCATTTGTTCAAATAATAAGACCACATTCATCCAGACTACTGTCAGTGAAAAGGACAATTCCTACAAAAGAGTTTGGGAGAAACAGGTTTCATCTGAATCAGAGATGTGGGCGGGGAAATCCAAGGAGAAGCAGCTCTGCCCCAGGCTACGTCAAAATCCTCTTTACATGTCTCCCTTAGGAATATCTCTACTCGTATCATTTCCAGGTAAGGTAAATTTCTAATCCATTAAGGAGAGTCACCTCACATATCAACTACCAACTGATATGACAAGCAACTACAACTGTGGTGATAATTTACTTGAATAGTAGATGCTCAAGTAGGGGAGGGACTACCACATCACTACAATTTATTTGCCAAAGGTCGATATCTACACTTTTAGTTTGACTTCCAGAGCTTACCATTGCCAGACATCCCCTTACTGCTACGGTTCTCTTACGACTCAGACAACTGTCTAATGTATGGGTTTAAATGAGGAGTTGCTTGTACCATTATTCAATTTCATTTTAGTGAAACACCATAAACATGCCTCTGGCACTGCGTCAAAGTCATCATCATCATAATCTACCCCTTTTTTCCATTTATTTTTCTATACAGAGGTCAAGGTTTTCATGTCTACTGTCACCTCAGTCTCCAAATTCAGTGCCAATCTCCTACCTTCTTTGACAGTCATGCCTGATAGCTGCAAGTCTTCTTTCATGCAATCTATCCATCTCTTGGCTGCACATCTCATCTTCTCTTACCTTCTTCTGTCTCTTCCAAACTTATCTTTTGCTTTCCTGCACAACTGCTCAAACCAATACAATCTCCATTCTTTGATTTTTTTTCTGCAAATGGAGCTACCTTGGCTTCTACTCTAATGTCATCATTCCTTTGTCCTACAGTAAGCAACCTACCACCAATCTCAAGCACCATCTCCACTGCATCTAGCTTTCAAATGCTCTGCCTTCACTGCCCAGTGAAGCTGAAACACTGTTTTGCATACCTTACTTTTCCTCTTTTTTGGCATTCTTCTGTCACTCAAACTAGTTAGTGTCATTTAGCTGCAGTACCTTTAATTCTAGCTTTAATTTTAACCTCAGCATTAAAATGTGCCAGACGGCTGCAGCACTTCAGATTGTAGCTCTGACCTCCTCATTTAGGTGTATTTACTTCTCAAATACCCCTTCCAGACAGATGAAGCCATTAATAACCTGCTTCCCAATTTTCTCTTCTACCTCAATTTTCAGCTTATTCTGACTGCCTTAAATTCTTGCCATAACTGTTTTGCCTATACTCAGTTTCATCCATTGCTCCTTTTTACATTCCATTCCCCTAAAAATTGCTGATGTTCCTGTTCAGAATCTGCTTGTAATGCCACACAGTCTGCATACAGCAGCTTTGTTAATCTATTCCCTGTGAATGGTTTGCTGAAGTAGTCCACTACAAGTATGAACAGCAGCTGAACCCTGATGCAAAGTGAAAAGGGCAATGTCCACCACTCCCAAATAACAAAGGTAACACACAAAAAGTTCAGCAAGAGTTGAAAGCAGAGCCGGACCACAAATTCTTTTAGCACTTTCGTTCATTTAATTTAAAAAAAAAATACGAACTTCTTCAGAATAATTACAACAAATTCTGGGTGGACCAACAAGTGTGTTTTTTTCTGATGCAAAGTGACTATTATTAGAGTCCAAACACTGTTCATACTTGTGTGACTGGATCCTTGCAGACAGTCTACATTAATTCTACCAATGTTTCTGGGACTTGAGACCATCAGAGAACTGCTCAAATAATTTTTTGGACCTTGCATATGCCCTCTCTTGTACAGAAATGTTACTCATCTCCATCTTTTTCTGCAATATCTGTCTCACTGCAAACATTGGGTTGGTGTTCCTGGGTCCTCGGTCTATAAAGTTCCCAAGGATCTTAGTTCTATATTAGTGGTTTCTCACTTATAGTATTTATGCATTGTGAAAATGCTGATACAAAACTAAGTTAAACACATGGAAAGGAAATAAGGACAGCCACAGAAATTCATCTACACATTATGAATGACTTAAGGCTCCCAGTCATCAGGACCTCCAAGGAGGGTGGGCAGCCTAACTTGGGGGGGGGTCATCAGAAGGAGAGGAAGCAAAATCAGGGGTGACCCTCTATTCAGGCATTTGTAATGCTCAACACAGATCACTGGTGCAGTATAACACTATACTCTGGAAGCAGAATGGCTGAGGTACAGATTCCCTGATTTTTGAATAAATATCCAGTTTGTAGTACATAGCAAGATGTACTTATTTTCATATGCTGCAATATTCACCACATTAGAGAGTTTGCCTCCGGCTTACTCGTACGTCCGCTAGTATACAAAAGTCTACATGCTACTGCAAGGCAAGTGTGACGTTGCACATCATCTCATGTACGTCGGTCAAAGAAATGTTGGGTATAAGTTAGATGTCAGCAAAGACCAACCTCGCCACCTGTTTGATTGCCTGGTCCAGACGTTTGCTTGCCAGATCTGTTGTGCATCTCAGTTCAGATAAGTGCCCTGTTTTTTTTTTGAAAAAAGGTTAAGAAAACTCGTCCTGATCCTCCAGCTCTGCCCTCTTTCCAGACGTCTCTCCCAAGGCCAATGTAGGCCTGGAGGCCATACCAGAGTTGGTGGATGTCCCTTCAGCGGGTATCACAGGGGAAGCCCTGAAGCAGTCTACCAGCACTCAGACTCAAGCGAAAATGGGGAAACATTGGTCGTTATTTCCTAAGGTCAATGCAGGATCACCCAAATCATCGTGCATGAGGATGTGTTTACTGACATAGTGGAATGTAGGCCAACCTCAGGCCCTTCCACCTTCCATCACATGGGAAGTCCCCAAAAAGAAAAAAATTAAAGACACAGTACATTGCTGCTGCTCCACAAGAGCAAGCCCCTGATTGGCAGGCTTTCTCACAAAGCCTTTTCAATGCCTTCATTGCCCTGTGTCAGTCATCTTCCTCTGTTCGTCTGTAGGCTTTTTCTCCTTCCACTATCTTCAAGAAGAAAGCTGCAGATAACTCTTAGGATGAAGAGGAATCTTCAGGAGATAAGCCATGACCACTCCACCCAAATACCTTCCCCGCTGGGGTATGCCTCCCCAGAAGAGGAATCTAATAGTACAGACTCCCCTGAGGAGGATATGTCTTTTGGAGAAACTATCCAGAAAAATTATTTATTTATTTTTTTGTTTGTTTTTTTTAACTGGGACTGTTGCCAAGTCTCAGACATACAGAAGAGGCATTATGACCTCTTGCAGATGGATTCTCCATCACCCTCTGCCATCCCCTCTGTTCTGCCAGCTTTCCTGGATGCATTTACTACTGCATCCAAGTGCCCGGTCTCTCAGCCCACTGCTCCCAAGTGCCCTGACAGGTTCTACAAGGTGCTGGAGGACTTTAAGTTCCTGTTCAAAGCTCTGTCTGCAGATTCAGCTACAATTTCAGCATCAGCTGATAAAGCTTTCGAGTTACTGCCTTTCACCCCCTTACTGCCTTTTGATAAAGACAGCAAGGTTATGGAGAGACTGGGGAAAAAAGTTTACACCTCTACCACGGTGACCTTTATGGCAATTAATACTACACCCACATGGCCAAATACTCTCTGGCTCTCATTTCAGATGTAGGAAAACTCCTTTCACAACTCCGGGAGTCTCCTACCAAGGCTAAACTGACAGCCATCCTCAACTCCTCTGCCTAGGTTACTAGGCACTTCAAATGCAGTTATGATGCTGCAAATGCCTCAGCTAGAACAGCGGCCTCTGGGTCAGTCCTAAGGAGATATTCCTGGCTCAGGTTATAACCAATACCTGATGCCTTCAAGGCCAAATTGATGGATACCCCCTGGATAATAAAGCTTTACTTGGTAGCTCAGCTGCAGATGTATTCAAATCATTACAGGAAAAAGGTAAGGAGCTACAGGATCTTAAACATATTCTTGTTTCTCCTGTCCCCAGGTTACAAAGAAACTATCCAGCAAAGACTGCCTTTGTTAGAAAACCTGTCATGCCTTCTTCCTTTAGAAGTAAGAGAGGCCCTAGGAAATTAGCTTCTTCTAAATGTACCCCATCCACTATTGCTCAAAAACGTCACATCCTAAGCCTGGTAGCCTGTGACTATCTGCCTCCAAGGCCATACACTCACTTGCCCCTTCCTCTCACTCTTGCTGCTTGGAATTGGATCACCCAGGACTCTTAGGTCCTCTCCATCATCCAGAGAGGATATTTCAAGGTTTGGGAAACTTATCCCTCCTTCAGAGGCATCCCACAACCACCAAAAGAATAACTGCTATTCTTCATTCAGATCATTTTGTATCTTCTTTTTCGGGGGATGATTCAAGAGGTCCCTTCCTCCCAACAAGGGAAAGGTTTCTACTCCAGGATGTTTTTGGTTCCCAAGAAGGATGGCCCCTGGAAACTCATCCTGGAGCTTTCCACTTAAACACCTTTCAGAAAGTCCCCTCCTTTCACATACCAGGTATTGGGAGGGTGGCCTAATGGTTAAGGTGTCTGCCTTACAAACACAAGGTGCAGGGTTTGAGTCTCACAAGGGATAACTGGCTAGGCTTACAATGGCTCACAAGGGCAGTTAGCCTAGTACTAACCTATGAACCTATGCGGACTTTGCCCTCTCTTCTTCCTCTCATTCTTCCTCAAGCATTCATGGTGTCATTAGACAAAGATGCTTATCTTCACATCCCCATTTACCCTCCGCTCAGGAAATTGTTATGTTTTTCTGTTGCTTCCTCACATTTTCAGTACTGTGCTTTGCTCTTTGGTCTCTCTACGGCATCAAGGGTCTTCACAAAAATGCTTGGCTCCTGTCATGGTGTTCTGAAGACTGCAGGGAATTCAGATCTTCTCTTACCTAGACGATCTCCTAATCCAAGCCCAGTCCTTAGACCTACTTCAGAAGAATCTTTCCTTCATTATTTCCCTTCTGCAGAGTCTATGCTTCACTATAAACTATCAGAAGTCCTCTCTGATCCATTCACAAGACCACTTTTGTCTGGGCTGCAGGATCCAAACATACAAGGTGTTAGCGTCTCTACCCACAGAAAAGGTACTGTTCCTCCCTTCCTACTTCCAGAGCATCCTATCCCTTCAATCTCTGACAGACAGTGACTTCCTACATACCCTGTGGTTCATAGCATCTACAATCCCCATGCTCCCCTTGGCCAAGCTGCACGAGGAAAATTTAATGATTTCTAACAGTTTGGATGTAGCACTCCAACTCTCTGGATTTCATGATTCCACTCCTACCTTGCATAAAAAAAGGAGTTGGATTGGTGGATCCTTCAGGTGACCAAAAAATCCTGGTCTCCCCCTACAGCCACCCCCCCCCCTCTCTACAGTTATACACATATGCTTCAGACACAGGATGGGGTGCAACCCTAGAATCCTGGAGGGTCAGGGATGTGTGGTACTCAACACAAAGGAACATATCAACTTACAAGAAATAAGGGCCCTGATTTTGGCCCTATAAACCTTCAAACCCAGGCTTACTCCAGGGGGGTCAAGGTGGTTCACAGATAACTCCAATGTCCTTTGGTATGCCAATAAGCAGGGGGGAATGAAGTCTTACCTCCTATGCAGACTAGCCCTACACACCTGGGAGTTAGCCCTTCAATGCCAAGTTTACCTTCCCTCCGCTCAGAATGAGGTGGCAGACACATTAAGAAGGCCCATGACCCAATCCCATGAATGGATGTTACACAGGGATGTGTTTCTGGACCTAATCCATCATTGGGGTACACCTCAGGTAGATCTCTTTCCCTCCCCAATGAGCAGACAACTTCCAAAGTTTTGTGCTAGAGTTCCAATCCCGTTGCCTGAAAGATGGATGCTCTGTCATTCTCTTGGAAGGGAATGTTTCTGTATTCATTCCCCCCTTAACTCTCCTCCAAAAGGTCCTACTGAAGATTCAGCAGGATCACCCAAAAATCTTGCTGGTGACTCCCTTTTGGCCAAGGCAGCACTGGTTCCCCCTTCTCCTGCACTTATCTCAAGTTACCCCACAGGATGGAGCTACTCACACAGGACAAGGGAACCCCAATACATCCACAGCTGTCAAGTCTAAATCTAGCTCTGTGGGTAACAGAGTTTTAATTCCCTTTTAGACATCTATTTTCAGAGGATGTGCTTCAAGTTCTGCAGGAGGCCAGAAAACCCACTACTAGGAAATCCTGTACTTCCAAATAGAAAAGGTTTTCCATCTAGTGTCGCAAAAAGGATCTACAGCCACGGTCAGTGGACATCCCAGTGGTTTTGTCCTATCTTTGTTAACTGATGAAGGGTGGGCTGTCCTATTCTTTGGTGAAGGCTCACCTTTCAGTCATCTTGGCTTGTCTGCCTATGTCACCTCCTTTAGCCTCGAGGTTACAGGTTAAACCTTTCCTTAAGGGCATCCGTCTTATTACACTACAAAGGAAACCAGTTCCTCCTTGGGATCTCAATTTTGTGTTAGAGAAGGTTAAGCCAGCACCTTTTGAATGAGCAAGCTCTTCTTCCCTGCAACACTGCACATGGAAAATAGTTCTGCTAGTGTCCGTTACCTCTGCCAGAAGGGTTTCAGAGTTGCAAGCTCTGATGTAGAACCCCACTTTCACAGAGACAGAGTATCCTTGCATACCAACCCTTCCTTTATGCCCAAGGTGGTCAATGAATTATCTCTTAATGGAATCCCAGGGGTGTATTTTCTGTTCCCCAGCTAGTTATCCACATTGTGCTTAAAAAGGTTTAATGAGGTACTCTGCTTTATGTGGAGAGGGAGTCTATTCCACAAAAAGGGGAGTCTCTGGGGCACACATCTGTCCCGCCAACATGTCCTATTGATGTCACAGACAAGGTTGAGGTCTTGTATGTGGGTTACCCGAGTGGAGCTTGACTTGTGGATATGCACCAGTCCCATCAGGGCAGGGTCTGAGATTGCTTTGTATGCCAGACAGAGGTCACCTTCTGAGAAGTCTGTAGTAGAGGGAAAGGGTTTTTAGCCTATCTGTGTAGGGTAGATGTTTGAGGCCCTGGATTCTTCAGGTGAGGAATCTCTGTGGTTTCTCCAGCTGCTGCATCTGCTTTGTGAGGTACATGCCGAAAGGGGCAATGTATTCAATAGTCGGTTTTATAAGGGAAGAATACAGGGATGTTATGACCACCTTTTCCCTGGATGAAATACCCTTACTAATGAGGTTACTAATGAGGTTGGCCAAGTAGAAAGCTTTCCATACAACGGAGGCAATATGGTGGTCAAAAGTCAGTTTGCTATCTACCTGGGTTCCCAAGTTCCTCATAACTGACTACGTGTTTAGTGCCTTATTATTAATGTGATAATTTGTGGGGATGTCATTCTCCCCAAAAGGGATGATGATGCATTTTTGGCATTCAGTTTGAGGCCATGTTTCTGGCACCAGTCATTTGTTTGGGTGAGACCCTCCTGAGGGGTTGCCCACATCACTAGGGGAATTGATGACAGCACCCAGCTTCCAGTCATCTGCAAACCTGGTCAGCCATAGCCCACTTGATTTGGCCTGCACCTCTGAGAAGTATATCCCAAATAGCAAAGGCCACAAGACCAATCCCTGGGGTACACCACTTGTTATGAGTCTACTACTTAAGGTGGCTTCCCCTATTTTGACTAGGTGGGTTCCATCAATGAGCCAGTTTGCTACCCATTTGGGAACATATGGATTGATGCCTTAGTTGAGAGAATTTATCTATTATACCTGAATGGGGAATAGTATCGAAGGCCTTTTTAAAGGTCAAGGTAGACGGTGTGCACAGTCTTCCATTTGTCTATGGCCTTGGTGACTAACTCAAAGAAGTCAACCAAATTTAACAGGCATGACCACCCCTTGACTAAAGCAAACTGTGTGGGATCAAGTGTCTGGAGGCTGCCAATGTCCTTGTTAATGAAGTCCATGATAATCCGCTCCATGGCCTTGCAGATCAGGCTAGTTAGGCTGATGGGTCTATAATTTCCTGGATTGGTGGACGCTCCACCTTTGTGCAAAGGGATGACAGTAGCTGTCCTCCACTTGGCTGGGACAAAGCCGGTACTCAGGCTTTGGCTGAATAGGGTCCTGCCTGAGTTCATGTAGGATGCAGCATGGGATGTTATTGGATCCCATGGAGGCTGTATTTTTTGCCTTTGAAAGGGCAGTGATGACTTGCTCCCTAGAGATAAGGGGGAGGGGGGGCAGGTACTGGGGTTGTCCTGTTTTACTGATGGGGGGAGACAGAGGAGTGAAGTTTTCAGTGAAACTGTCTGCCAGCAGGTTGGCTATGCCTACAGGGTTTGTGTATGTGGTGTCCTTGACCACCAGTTCTGAGCAGATCTGGGTGCTTCCCTTGGGAATGTGGACATATGTAAAGAAAGCCTTATGACTGTCTTTAGTAGATCTGGCCAGTTTGGACTCGAAGTTTGCTTTGGAGGATTTCACTAGTGCTCTTATTTGCTTGTTCAGGCTAAGGAGAGATTCCTTCCAATTAAACACCTGCTCCATAACCATAGATGTCTTTCTCTTCTATATGCTGCAGTATTGCTTACTCCCCCCGCCTTCCCCCATTGGTGGTTGTGTTTTCCTGGTGATTTGTTTCTCACCTAGGCTTAAGCTGGTGCTTGGTGGCACTCAGTTCTAAGGTTGGCGAGTCCTGATGTCTGCTTTATACCCGATGTCTCTTTATGACAGATATATGCAGGATGATGTGCAGTGTCGCACATACCTCTCAGTAGCATGCATACTTTTGTATACTGTTAGGACATACGAGTCAGCCAGAAGCGGACTCCCTAATATCATGAATACTACAGCATATAGAAGAAAAGGACAAAAAGGACATCTAATGTTATGATAAGACTTTACACAACTATTCTGTCTGCAAAGATGTTAAGAGTTGCAGTCTCACAAATGCCCTAGGCAGATAAACTCTTGAGAGGGGCTGCCCTGATTGCTGCTCTAGTTTGGGCTCGGACAACCACACCAATGGCATTTTTGCTGAAACTGTAAAAGAAAGCAATTAAATAAACCTGCTACTTCAAAGGGGTTTGATTGAAGACTGCCTCATAACCCTTACTTGTGACAAATGACTCAAAAAGCTGGTCACTTGCCTTATGCTTTTGCTTCTGGCAAAGTAATTAATGGACCTATACAGACAGCCGAGCAAATTCAGTACTTTTCCAATTTATTCCATAGATTTATGAAAAGAAAGTGACAGCTGGACTGTTTGGTTGAAGGTCAGGTCACACACAGACAACTTCTGACATAACAGAATGGACGCTTCTGGGACTTTCAGATGGTTGCAATCCAAGCAGAAGGTTCTTTTATAGTACTCCCAGTGTGAAACCTGAAAGTGGCAAAAAAAAAAACACAAGAGTTAACAATTTGGATAAAGTTAATTGCTAGCAATTACACTGCCAGGATGACAGCAAAGAAGGACTTTGGAGAAAGAAAAGGAAAAAAAAAATCAGCTAGAAAAAAATGAAGAAAAACATGACTGGCAAGAACCTTGCAGGTGTTCAGAAAAAATGCAGTTAATTTTTTTCAGCTTTTGTACAGGAGATGGCTTCCAGTAATTCAGAGTGAAAGAAAATAAATGCACTCAAAGGCATTTAAAATAAGACTTTCCAAGGTGGTTGCACACTGATCAATAGTTTAACTTCCACTTGCCTAGTATAAGGAAAATGAATGCAAAAGGCCAGGAACTTTGTCACTATTGGTAAATTCAGTTACTGACTAGTCAATACACAGTTTGGATGCCAACAAAGAAGAACCTAAGTGAACCTAAATGAAAATCAACTATAAAAAGTGAAGAGAAAATACTGACTGGGAAAAATCCTGCAGCTGTTCAGCAAAAAGCAGTTCAAGCTCCAGCTTTGGAGCAACACATGACTTTCTGTAATCTAGAAGAAAAGTCAAATGCACTCAAGAGCTGATTAAAATAAACAGAACACTGAAAGAGTATATCAACTCAAAAAATAAAAGACTGGGAGAAGCTTTAAACAGATATTCAGATGAGCTGATAAAAGTGCAAGAATCAGAGGTTGAAATGAAAAAAAAGGTGACTGAGTACGAGACTGATCAAGAAGAAAGGTTTCAAAAAATGGTAGAGTTAGAGGACAGAGCACACAGGGAAAAACAAGATTTTCTGCTGTACCAGAAAAAAAAACTATTAGGAGCAGGCTGTATTAATTTTATGAAATCACAAATACGCAACAGGACTGGTATTCTACAGCAGGAACACTGTGTGTATGTTCCAAACCAGGTCATGAGAAATTAGCCAAGACTTGTATTAGTAAAAATGCAAACCTACCAGCAGAAAGAGTTGATCCTGACAAAACTGTGGTAAAAGGGTAACATATTTTAAGTTGGAGACAGTAGAGTTTTTGTGGAAGATGAGTATTCACTGTATAGGAGGCAGAAGAAAAACAAATTTATTTCAGCAATCAGGAAACGTCAAGAGAGGTGTGAGATTCAAGCTGCTGTATCCAGCTGTCTTCTGAATATTTTTCCTGGTGAATAAGAATAATTTTTTGATGCAAGAACGCACTAAGGAAGAAAAACGTTTCTACAACAAAAACTGAGCCATCAAGCAGAAAGGGGCTTTGTTTCTCATCCTTCTGATAATAAAGCACACAGTGAGACTGCCAGTGGAACATTTTCCACTGTTTCAAAGGAAATGTTTGAGAAACAGAGAAAAGCATAAGGAGTTGACCAGAAGAATCAGGAGTACAGTGGAATTGAACTGAGGTCTGAAGTTGGGAGATGGAGATGGACAGGAACACCAACAACATGGAAATTAGTAGATTTGTGAAATACATCTATGTAAGAACAAGTGGAAAGAGAAGACTTTCACTGACTTTGTTAAACTTGTGGGGAAGTGAAAATAATTTGGCTCACTTCATGTCATTAATGTTTGAAATGACACTGAGGGGGAGGTGGAGGACAAAGAAAAAGGGTAATTAAGTAAAAATGTTCTTAACAGCATTTCTATGAAACTTTTCATGATATAAATTGCATGTTTTATACCAAAGCATTTTCAGTTCTTGTATGTTATAAAGATACTAAAATAAGCAGATGCATTTTTCCTTATTTTTCATCTTTTTAGTAGTAAGAACTGTAGACAGTGCAATGCAAAAAGTGAAAAAATTCTAGACAAATCATGTTTAAGTTACTAGACCAATATTGCATTGTTGAGAGGGGGAAGGGATGCATAAGTATACATCATAAAAATGTAAATCTGATGTTTTCTCTTACTTCTACATAGGTGAATGTCTGGATTAAATCCTTTGGCTTAGTCTAATAAAGTGTCAAGTGGAAACAATGAAATAAGAGAACACTGAATATAAAGTAAAGTTTTCCTTTAGCAGTAAATAGAAGCCTGCAGCAAAAGACTACATTAATGTCTTTTACATTTTCATGGAGGCAAGCAGATTACAGAGCAATAAAAAAGGCCAGGCACTGTTTCTTCAAGGCTAAAAGTTAATGTTTCCTGAAAGCAAGCAAGTTGTTTTTCCACATCTGGGATGGGAATATAGATAAAAAGAACAGACACAAATTAGTGTAAGTAGAAATACAGGCAATACTATACATCTATGTATGGATAATGTTAGAAAAATCTACATGCTGTCTAGAAAAATATATTTACAATGTGTGCTGCTTAGAAAATATATTTACATACATGCTGCCTAGAAAAATATATTTACAATGTGTGCTGCTTAGGAAGATGTGTATTTAATCATTCAAACATATATAAGTTGTGTGATCAAATATATAGAGAAATGTGTGCTTTAGTTAGGAATAAATGTACTTAATGCATTTAATCCTGTCTTACTAGAATAATAGTAGAAATAAACCTGCATATTATTGCTTGAAGCACAAGCTGCAGTGTAATCAGAAATTTGACCTTGGCAGCTTGCAGATGCAGTCTGGCTCATGTCTTTCAAGTAAAGATTATTTTGCAAAGTTAGAAAATAATAAATCTGTTCGCATGTATGTCCTCTTTCCTGCCTCCCCCAGAAGTAGTTTTGTGCGCACTATCTCTGATAGACAAGAGAAACAAAGGGAGGCTTTAAGGAAGACATACATCTATTGTATTTGAACTAATCAGAGAACCTTGAATTGGCTACATCCTCAGGAGGTCATCGTGACTGACCAGCTGCTTGCAAGGCTGCAACATTCTCATGGGAAAAGGACTTTTTGAAAAACACAAATTCAGCACTTTTTATGAATTACTATGATGTAAAGACCCTGTCACTGACCACACCAGTAAGGTGGGCAAAACTGATAATGAAATGTATATAACCAATGTGTTTTGGTCAATAAAGCAGTCAAAATTCTATACAAACTTTGTGTATGGTTTTTTGCCTCCTAATGTACATTAGAGCTTTAAGATATCCAAGCTTTCCTGCATTATTGTTTGTTATTAATTGACATTGTGTTTGAATAACTCAATGATTTTTACAGTCTGACTCTAACAAATTTATTTAACATCTTGGTCCTAATCGCCGGAATTCCCTTGGTAAGCTACAGGTCAGAATATATAGGTGGTATTGGAAGAAGGAAAGACCTCCGACTGAATTGTCGCGCCCAAAGAGGCTGTCCACTTGTCTGATCTGTGCCGAAAAGCGGAAAACTGGGTCCTAAAAGCCTATCAAACATAAGCAGCAAAGTAAACAGTCATTCTAGACACTACTGTGAATACGGGAATAGAGATACCACAAGAGAAAGGGTTACAAGAAGTGTTGTATGTTTTTTTTTCTCTTCTTCTCTCTCTCTCTCTCTTTTTCTTTCAGAGAGAGGGAAATGAAATGCACTACTAAAGGTCGTGACCCGCCCCTAACAGAAGATGCAAAATATATGCAATTACAGAGAGCAGATAATGTGAGATATTTTGCAACATGGGTTAACAAGTATGACTTTGATGGTAAATCATTAGTAAAACTTTTAAGACAGTTAAAAATCTGACGAGAAGGTCAGGCAAAAGAAAATAAAAATGCAAAGGCATTATTTTATGCCTTACTCAAGAAATATGAAAGGAGGGGGGCTGACACCCCCACGCTTACCCAGAGACAACAGGGATATTAAGACAACCATTTGTAAGAGAACCTATCGACTAGATCCCAACACACGCCAAACACTTGTAGATGTTCAACCAAGCGGAATTTATTAGATGAGGGTGAGGAAATCTCAACTCTCTTAGTATACAGACCATGGACACCGGAAGACATCCGAAAACAGGATTTACAGGGTATGAGACTGAGTTACCACTTAAATGGGGAAGAGGTAGAAAGAGTAGTTAGACAAATTTTAGGTCCAGACTGGCACATGATTTGTGGCACCTGGAATGCCCTTGACGCACAACACAGGCCACTCCCACATAGTGACGCAGAACTAGATACTAGATTGAAGGAAACTTAGGGCAGACTGACTTGCATTAACCAGTGTGTACAAAGAAGATAATGAAACGTGGATGCATACTATGGTAGATTGTTAGAATGTTTTAATAACCATAGTGGCATGCCTGTTCCTGAAAATCAAAACATTTTAACAGTAAAAAAAAAAAAAACGCAGGTCTTCACAGCTGAAGACGGTGAAGATGAGGATTGACTATATATGTATGCTGCTCAAGCAAGTTATCAGAAGAGACTAATGAGCAGGGGGATGGGAGACTAACTGACCAGAGAGTTATCGGACTTAGGAGTACAGAAACAGAACTGAATTGTTATCTAGCATAAACAGCCCCAGCACACAACAAATGAGTGAAGACACAGCTGAATGGCTCTTTGAGAGAGAAGAAGAAAAAACTGAGTGAAATATAAAATGTTCTTTGGTCAGACAATATCCTTGAGCAAGGATGCAGAAGGGAATCAAACCTATTATAATGATCCCCTGACAGCACAGCATTGGTTTGCATTTACATTTCAGGGCGATGTCTTTAATTTTGTCTAATTATAAATTTTAACGGGTCTGATAATATATTTCCATTTAAAATATTATTTGGCAAAATATTTAATCACAACAACACCCACAGCACAAGAAACACAAGCACACAGACTAAAAACTGATAGTTTTTGCATTAGTTTCACTGATAGTTTTTCATTAGTTAGATTTTTCCAAACTGTAGATTGATTTTTGCAGGGATATATGATGTATGGATATATGACGGCCAGTACTGACGTAAGCAACAACAACATATTCCAAGCTTTACGCCGAGCTTACTATAGATCACGTGCCACCATCCGTGGCACGTGCATTAGCAGTAGTCCAAGCAGCAGTGGCAGTGCTTCAGCCTCAGTGGTGTGTTGTTTCAGCCTCAGTGGTGTTGTTTACCTCACTCAGTCAGATGCATTTCGTTGCAAAAAATAGCATTTTAGGAAAAATCCCCTGCCCATCCTCATTCTGCAACACCATACTATTGACCATACTATTGAGTCAACCCCAAAATTGAAAAACACCACAACATTGTTAATTCCAATTCTGGTTCCTGTGGCATTGCACCGCATTAGCTACAGGAAATGGGAAAACAAACAACACACCCAGACAAGATCTTACTGATACCCCTTTAGCTGACGAGAGGTTTTTTTTTTTTGTGGATGGGTGTAGACGGAGGTCCTACAGGGAAGAACCTAGTGGGCTATGCAGTAGTACTGGCAAGCCGAAACAATCACTAAATTGAATTGAACCTGTTAGATTCTATTTGCTACTTGAATAGAATGTTCATCCTGTAAATGTACCCCATACACAACACACAACAATTCCCTAAAAGGAATGGCTGGCTGATGCAGCACCAAGCAAAGCCCCTCCAGACACAGAAAAATGTGCTTTTAAATGAAGAACTACAACCTTCTGAGACTCTAGATTTTTCTCTGTTATAGATAGATAACCTCAACTTTAGACTAATTAAGGACTGTATTTCCAGTTCTCTGCGACACCCATTACTATTAAAGAGACGGTTAAAATTAATTTCAGGATGTACATAGTTGTGTCGGTCTGTATTATGGAGGTATTCTGGGATGTTTTTTTTGAGGGTTTTCATTAAATCAAAAAGTTTTGTAAAATGTGACATAGATTTCAATATTAAGAAGAACAACTGTATAAAGGACCAACATGCCAAGCAACAGTGGGTGGATATAACACAAAAGCTGGAAATATACATTTAAAAACCTGTCGTGTACAACTGGAGAAATAATGCTTTCTTATTATAATGAATACAGTTTCCATATTTTGAAATGTGAATGGCCTCACAGGTATTGACAAAAAGGATATTAAGAAATGCATAGTGCAAACAGCAATGCTACAGGAGACGCATCTGAAAAGAAATGAGCATGTAAATTTGATAAGGAAAGGACTTCAGGAGAGATACTGAGCAGAGTATCAGGGGGCAAAGAAAAAGAGGAGTACTTACATTAATTGCTAGAAAAGCACCAATAGTAATTCAAGAGGAAAAAAAGATATTTAACACCAGATTTGTGGTAGTAAGGGGCTTCTGGCAAGGAATGAGGATTACTCTGACATGTACTTATATTCCAGCTAAAATTGCTATCACAGAGCTTAAAATTTGAAAGAAATAATCAGCTTTCAGCAAGGAATATTACTTACAGGTAGAGACTGAAATATGATGTGCAGCAAAGAGGAAAACATAACAAAAGTGGGAAAATTTCTGAAGAAATTTTATTAAAATATTTGGTACAGAAGACATGAAAATACAGTAAAAGGAACCTGGAGAATGTACATATTTTTCTCCAGGGTACAATAACTGGACTAGACAAATTATATTTCACAGGAACATGCGTACTTAGTTAATTGGATGAGTGTTAAAGTTATCAATTATTTCAGATCATGTAACAATAATAATCTAAATAAAAATGCAGGGTGTAATGAAGTAAACATGACAGACTGGTGCCTCCCCATCTACCAGTTAAAATAAGAATTTAAGGAATGTTTAGGGGAAACTATTTGGGAGATATTAGGGAAGATAGAAAGTACTCCAAAGTCATAGCTAGTGAGTGGAACAAAACGAAAGTGGAGTTTAAAAGTAGGGTAAAAAGAGAAATAGACATAGTTAAGAAGTAAGAAGAATTATTTAGAGAGTCTGATAAAAGTTTAAGTATTATAGAATAAGGAAAATTTCACAGAACAAGAAGAGGTGGATCTGCAAAGTGCTAAAGAAAAAATAAGGGAGTGCCTAGATAATATGCATGAGTTTTAGAAAAACTGCTGTTAAGCAACTGTTTTTTGACAATATCTTCAGAGAACAAAAACTTTCAGCACAATGACTTGGGCAACATAAAGTATAAAGGGTTGTTGTCAAACTTGGGGAATCTATAACAAGAAAAATAACCACAGATCTGGTAGAAGTATTACAGATACTTCAGAAATTTTATGAAAATTTGTATAAGTTAGAGAAATACAGAAGTCAAGAAAAAGCACCAACAGAATTATTTATGGAAAATTTAAATATAATACAGTAAGACACAGATAAGAGGAAGAGATGAGATAAAAATGGTGATGGTAATGTATAACCAATCTGCAAGAAAATTTCCAGGAATAGATGGTATTTCAGTGTAAATTTGGAAGCTAGGATGGAAGAAAGTGATAAAGATCTGGAAGGTTTTGTTTAACGGTATTTTAAACGGAGGGGGAAGTACTAACATCTTGGAAAAAAACTGTGGTGGCTATAAAACCTAAAGATGGCATAAAGAATCCATCAGATCTAGCTTCATATGGGCCAATTTCAATTGTAAACCATGACTATAAATTGTTTATGCCTATAATGGCTAAAAGAATGGTGAAGATGTTGCCAAAATTGACAGATATGGATCAATGTGGTTTTGTGCAGGAGAGGCAAACATTCGACAACATGAACAGAACAATGATGATTCAGATGGAAGCAGAACATAAGATAATACTACTCTTGTTTGTGGGTCTTGATGCAAAGAAAGCATTCAAAAGTGTAAGCTGGGATTCTGAGTAGGGCAATGGAAGCATTTGCGTTTCCTGATATAATAAGTTTAATTGGAGGATAAATGAGGATCAGAGGTACAAACCTGGGAGGGATCTTCTGTGATAACCTATACCTGAAAAAGAGGAACCAGGCAGAGGTGTTCTTCTTTCTCTTTGTTAATTCTGTTATATGTAGACCCACTGGCAAAGAAAATATGGGACTCAAAAATTCAAAGATATAACTGATACATTACTCAAGAAAATTTATTTCCAGACAATACTGTTTAACACTTGATGGAACTAGAAAAGGACATCTCAGTGTTGCGGAACATTCTGAAACAGCTCCTGTTTTTATTTCAGGATATAAAGTTAAAGAAGAAAAAAACAGTAGGGGGAGCCTAAACAAATATAAAAACTGAGAAACTGGAAGCTCTTGCCTATGGATATGGACAGCAAAATACAAGCAGTAAAAATGTTTTAGCCCCTTAAAGGTATGCCTGACCTGTGTATAAAACTTATCAGAAGAGAAAATGTCGAAACTAAGTAAGAGTTTAAAGACTTAATCTGAGAGGGAAGAGGGCGAGAGTCAAGAGGGATAAATTGATCCTTCCAAGGAGGAGGTTTAGGATTACCTAATCTGAAAGAATATTTTACAGCTACAAATTTAAGGGTTATATATACAACACTAGCAGAAAACTACAGTTAAAAGTGGAAAGGGATGATGATGAAGCAAAAGGGATTCAAGAAATAAGGAAACAGTGGGATTCTGGATGCAGATCCTTGAGGAGAATAACTGTCATACAGAATTTTATATTCATAAAGTATCTGAAAGTATATTAAGAATTAAGCCAACATGGGAACAGAGAAAGGAGATTCTGCCAATATGGATGACTGCAATTAGGGGGTACAAAAAATGGGCAGGACAGGAGGAAGCTAGCAAAGGAACCAACATATTGGGAACAAATAATTAGCGAGAGAAAGGCAATAGAATGGGAAGCTACCAAGAAGACATTTGGACTGCAAGCTAAAGACTGCCTATACTCCATCAATCCTAATAAGAAAGACAAAAAAGGGATAGGAGAATCCTAAACAAGAGACCTGCACTGGCTGAGTTTTTAGCTGAATCTATAACAGAAGTTGTTGTTAAAAAAGGAATAATTTGCAGGGAATACAAAATAATGCACGATAACTATAAAAGACTGGGAGAGATTTGATAAGCAATTCATCCAAACAGGCAACAAAAGTCTAGAATGTTTAGGATTTTTGCCTGGAAGTATTTGCATAGGTACTTTTACAACTAAAGCAGACTCCAAAGAATTTTTTCTCAGGTAGAGGGCACATTTTGGAGGGGTAATGTGGAAGAGATACCTTGGAGCATATGTTTTCAAAGTGCAGTGAAATGGCAGACTTTAAAAATTCCCTATAAAATACTCTGCCAGGAACACTGAGTAAGTAAATGAGTGTAAATAAGGACATTTTTTTTAACTGGGATACAGGATTTGAACTGTGTAGACATAGCAAAGTCTTGTTAATTTTAATTCAGGTGCCTGCCAAAAAAAAAAAAAAAAAAAACAATCTACTAGAAAATGGAAATTAAAGTCTAAACCAACCATATTTGAAGTAGTGAATACTGTAACAAGAGATAAAAGGACAGGAAGTGGGATCTTTAGAAAAGGGTAGGAGTAAATTACACAGAAAAAAAATAGAAACTGTGGGAAGAAAATGTACAGAAAATGTTTTGGAGGAAGAATGAGTTTTAAGAAAAGGGAGAAATTGAACAATTTATGCAATGATGGATTAATTATATCAGATAGAACAATATATGTGATGTATTTTCGTAAACGTGAACTTGTTAATATGGTTTGTTTACTTTTATATAAATGTAAGTTTGTATGTGTCAGAAGTGTTAATTTAATAAGATTTATTTTTAAAAAAAAGGTGTTTATAACAAGTGAGACACTGTAGCAATATATAAATTTCCATGGCAAAAGCATTGAAAGAATAGAAGCAATAAGTTAGCTACTCAGATCATCTGATCAAACTGCAGAAATCAGAGGCTGAAATGAAAGAAAGAATGGCTGAACATGAGGGTTCTTATGAAAGTACAGCTGTGTAAAATTCTACCCTAAAAGTACATGTTCTTCTTATCACTGTTGCAGTACTATTTACGTAAGGTATCCCCTGCCAAGGATAGCCCAGCACCCAGCCAGTACACCAAAGCCTTCAGGTCTTAGAGGTTCTGAACATCACATGTAGGGCAATAAGGAGATTCAAGGATGCACACTTTCAGAACTGAAATGTCCCAGGAGGAACAGAATACCCTCAGGGAGAAAAGGGAACATATACATCCAGAAGGAAAAAAGGGCAGAATGAAAAGGAAGAAGGGCCCCCTAACTAGAAGGGAAACAAAAAACACAGGGCAAGAGCTAGAGCAGAGGGGAAAGGAGGGAGGGAACTGAATACTACAGAAATGAAGAGAAGGACATGTACTGTTATGTTAAGATTTTACAAAAAAAAGTTATGTACTTACCATAACGTTCCATCTGTGTCATCCATTTTCATTTATCCTTGACATATGGGTTCAGGTCGGATATCGGAACTGACTTGGCTGTTACTACTCAAAATTCTACTCTCCTGGTTACCTCAGACTGAGTTTACAGATTACAGATATAAAATCGCAGATAAGAAAACCTTCATGGAAACCATATCTGCTATGCCATAATAATCACAATAAAGTTATATGTCCATTATCCATTCCACCAAAGGGTCTTCAAAGGCCGGGGGATGGAGTGAGGGGAGTAAAGGATAAATGAAAATGGAGAACACAGATGGAACGTCATTCTAAGTAGATAACTTCTTTATCCGATGTTGTCAATTTTCATTTTATGCTTGACATATGGGGCAGAGTCCCCAGTTACCTTAGATCTTGGGAGGACTCACGGAAGAATATTGCTGAGCACCACTGAACCAAAAGATGTTTTCCCCTGGAGACCAAATCCAATTTGTAATCAGTAATAAAGGTATGGGGAGAAGCCTAAGTTCCTGCTGCACATACATCATCCATTAAAGCTCTAGACTGGAAAACTGCTGAAGGGCTACAGATCTTGTAGAATGTGCCTTAACAGGCATAGGCAAATCAATTTTCTTCTTGTTATAGATGAAAGATGTACAACCCTTGAACCATCTGGCTAAGGTCACTTGCTGACTGGTTTACCAGACCTTGCACGTGTAAAGGAGACAAACAGTTGGTGAGATTTTCTTATTTTTTTCATTCGTCTTCTTTTGGCTGCTCCCGTTAGGGGTCGCCACAGCAGATCAACTGTTTTCATTTCTTCCTGTCCTCTGCATCTTGCTCTGTCACACCAATCATCTACATGTCCTCTCTCACCACATCCATAAACCTTATCTTAGGCCTCCCTCTTTTCCTGTTACCTGGCAGCTTCATCCTTAGCATCTTTTTCCCAATATACTCTGCATCCCTCCTCAGCACATGTCCAAACCAATGTAATCTTGCCTCTCTGGCTTTGTCTCCAAACCTTCCAACCTGGGCTGAGCTTATTCCTAATCCTGTCCATCCTCGTCACACCCAGTGCAAATCTTAACATCTTCAACTCTGTCACGTCAAGCTCTGACTCCTGCCTTTTTGTCAATGCCACCGTCTCCAACCCATATAACATAGCTGGTCTCACTACCCTCTCGTAAACTTCCCCTTCACTCCTACTGGTACTCTTGTCTGTCATAAATCACTCCTGACACACTTTCTCCACCCACTCCATCCTGCCTGTACTCTCTTCTTTACCTCTTTTCCACACTCACCATTACTCTGAACTGTTGATCCCAAGTACTTAAACTCATCCACCTTCGCCACCTCTACTCCCTGCATCCTCACCATTCCTCTATCCTCCCTCTCATTCACACACATACATTCTGTCTTAGTCCTACTGACCTTCATTCCTCTTCTCTCTAGAGCATATCTCCACCTCTCCGGGGTCTCCTCCACCTATTCCCTACTCTCACTACAGATCACAATGTCATCTGCAAACATCATAGTCCACGGGGACTCCTGTCTGATCTTGTTTGTCAACCCGTGTAGATAAAAACTTGTATGTGAACATCTAACAAATGCAAACAGTATTCACCTTTGTTCATAGAACTGGGAAAGAATACTGGCAAGTTAACAGTCTGATTGATATTAGTCTCTGACACTACCTTAAGTAGAAAAGTGGGATTTGTCCTTAAGGAACTCTGTCTTTGTGAAAAATTAAGTAAGGTGGTCGACATAAGGTTTGTATTTCTGAAATCCTTCTGGCAGACGTTACCACCACCAAAAATAAAGTTTTCTATGATTAATACTTTAGATCACAGTCTACAGATGGTTCGACGAGGGACTGTACAATGGCTTGTAACACTAGATTTAGATCCCAAGGTGGAGTAGGCTTCCTTAAAAGGAGGTTTCAACTATAGTGTCCATTTTAAAAAGGACTTACAAAGTTTATCAGAAGTCAAGGAACATTGTTCCAAACAATTATGGAAATATGGAATGTCTGCTAGTTGAATTTTAATAGTAAACAGAGAAGCTCCTGCATTAAAAAGAGAAGCTAAGAAATCTAAAACTTTATCAACAGATGCAGAAAAGGAGTCAATATTGCTTTCACGAGCCCAAAAAATAAACTTCTTCCATTTAATAGTACAGAGCTTACAGGCAGAAGGCTTATGAGAAAGCTAGAAGAGTTTGACTTATCGGGGAAGAAAGGTTAACTCGCCTGGCAATTAATGGAACTACAGGAACCATGCTGTCAGCTTGAGGTTCAGAATGTTTGGATGAAGTAATCCTTTTGGATGGGACAGAATGTCTGGAGTCGGGTCCCGAGTCCAAGGTCGCTGAATCAGATAAGGCCAAAGAAAGGGGGGCTATATCTTTTGAGGGCAATAATGTGCAATTTGGATTACTTTGCTCTTCAGCCTCAGTGCTTTCTGTAAGAATTTTGGGATTAGAGGTATCGGGGGAAAGGCATATAGAAACCCGGAGGGCCAAGTGTGGAGAAGAGAATCTCTTGGTGACTTACTCAGAGTGGGGGGTAAAGACAAAGTAGTTGCTGCACTTGTTCAGAGGCAAGGCAAAAAGGTCGCAGCAAGGCTGGCCCCACTGACAGAAAATCTTTTCTGTCACCTTTGAATTGAGAGACCACTTGTGAGGCAGGAGAATACATCTGCTCAGTTTGTCTGCTATCACACTGGAACTCCCCGGATTATGAGTTGCTATCAGAAAGAGTTTGGAAGAGATTGCCTACTGCCACACTCTGAGTGCTTCTCGACAAAGGGGTAAGATTTGGTTCCTTCCTATTTGTTGACATACCAAACTACTGACATACTGTCTGTCTGAATCGCAAAGCACCACTCTTGGCTCCAGAACACCGATATGCAATTTGGCCTCTAAAGGGGACCAAATGCCTTGGAGAGTCTTGCCCAGAAAATGCCCCCCCCAACCTATCTGGGAGGCATCTGTAATCAGTATGACCTTGGGTTCTGGAAGGAAGAAGGGGCAACCCAGGAGAATTTCTCTGGAATTTATCCACCAAGCTAGATCTTTTCTGAAAATATTGATCAAAATCTGGTCTGACATGGGTTGGTACAGCACTGATCATTGAGATGCAATCAGCCACTGTAGAATTCTTATGTGATATCTTGCTAGGGGAACTAGAGTTATTGCATCTGCCACGGAACCTAGAGCCTGTAAAATTAGATGAGTGGGTACTTTCTTGCTGTGGATTATTTTCAGAACACATGTTCTGATTTTCTGAAATCTCACGGGAGGAAGGGATGCTACGGATGTTGTCATATTTAGTACTGCCCCTATAAATGCTAAACTCAAAAGTTGGGAGTCATTTGAGACTTTTCATAACTTATAGTTATTCCTAAGTATGCACAGGTCTGGAGAACATAATCCTTTGCTTCTATCAATCAATGCCTGGTCCGAGCAGTAATGAGCCAGTTACCTAAGTATGGAAACACCCAGAATCCTTGTAGTATCAAGTGAGCTGCTACTACTGCCATACATTTGGTGAACACTCTGGGGGCTGTGATGAGACCAAAGGGCAATGCCCTGAATTGATAATGGCTGGCTTCCAGACGGAAGTGGATGAACGTTCTGCAGTGCTCGTCTATTTTTATGCGATAATACACATCCTGAAGATCTATCAACCATATCCAGTCATCCTTTTCTGAATGGAAGAATGGACTTTACCGTAACCATCTGGAATTTTGTTTGCCATACAAATTAATGCAATACACCGAGATCCAAAACTGGTCTCCAGTCCCCTGTCATTTTGGCAGTAAAAAGAATCTTGAGTAAGTTCCGGATTCTTTCTGGTCTGGTGGGACTTCTTGGATGACTGTTTTCTCTAGCAGTTTTTGAATTTCTATAACTGATGCCTCACTCTAACTGGGTGGAACATCGGGGATTTTCTTTGTATATGGGGGGATGAAAAGAAAAGGGAACGGTACAACCTCTGGAAACAATCCTCTGCATCCAAGAATCTGTTATTTTTAGCCAGGCATTTTGCTGCAGGGATAAGCGTTCCCCAACTGCCTCCAGGGGAAGACAATCGGGCCTCCTTTCAGGAACTCTGAAAGGGCTTACCCAGGAAGGAGTCCCTAAAGCCCTGGTTCTGCAGACCATCTCTGCTGCGTGGGACAGCATCATCCATTGTACTTCCCTCTGAACTAGTAGGTTCAAAAGGAGCCAGAGTCAAATTTTCAAGAACAAAACTAAGGTTCCAAGAAGGTGGAACAGACTTTCTGGGAGGCACTTCCACAGAGAGGGGATCCTGATGACAAGATATGCACCAGACAAAAAAGTATTTTCTATTGGGGCATCTAGGATTTCCTGGTAGTGAGTTTCCTGGCCTTCTGTAGAAACTGGAGCACATCCTTAGAAAAGAGGTGCCTAAAAGGAACCAAAACTATTTCACCCACAGTCTCAGTCGAAGAGTGGACAGGAAAGGATGGATAAGAGATCCCTTGTCTTGTGTGAGATCATCTTACCCAGTGAGGTAACTTGTGGTGATTGCCCGCTGACAAGTAAGAAACAAGGGGAACCAATACTGTCTGGGCCAAAACGGTGTCATCAGCAAGATTTTGGAACAGCCCTGCCTGATCTTGTGCAGAACTCGTGGCAATGGGGATGGGATGGGGTGGGGTGGGGTGGCATAAAGAAACATTCCTTTCCAAGGAAAAGACCTGGTGTCTACTTTGCAAGTCAGAGAACTTCGGACTCTGGAATACAATAAAAGAAGTTGTCTCTTCAGAGAAAAGGAAACACTTTCTACTTGAGGAATACAGCACTAACGGACTATGTCCAGGAACACATCTCTGAGAAGCATACATTTGTTAGCCTATGCTCTGGATCTGCTCAAGAAGTCTACCACCAGACTGTGCTCTGAAGGAATGTAAACCACCTGAAATGTCACGTGTCAGCTAGATTCCAGACCTGAAGAGCTAATCTACAAAGGAGACAGGACCTCATACATCCCTGCGTGTTGGTATTGTCTGTGAAAATCTTGAGGGGGCCGAGAGAGAAAAGGGAATGAAAATTCTGCAAGAGCTCTCATCTCTTATGTTGATATTGTCTGACCGCTGATGAGAAGGCCAGAGACCCTGGACCTTTAGGGGCTCAGAGGAAGTTCCACAACTCAAGACTGAGGCATTCCATTAACAGTCCTGAGAATAAACTGGAGCCTGGAAAGGAAGCCCTGGACTGAGAGTGGGTTGATGAATTCACCACTGAAGCTCAAGTTTGAGACAAAGAAGAAAAGAACAAGGAACTCCAGGTGGTGGCAGTTTTGAAGCCACATTGATCTGAGGTACCACTGAAATTTTCTCATATGGAGCCTGGTGAGAGGGAGTATGGACAGAGTCAAGGCCATAAATCCCAGAACCCCGAGAAATTCCCTGGCCAAGAGAGAGGACAGAAGGAGAGACTGGAAAAAAGGTGGTCAAAGGCAGAAAGGAAGGGGTGACTATTATAACTTTAGACAGCAAATAAAAGTATGGCAAATTCATGTATATGTTGGCCAGGGATGATACTATGAAATCTTCCAGAGCAGTGCTATTCCTAGTGCCTGCATCTTCTATACTTAACTCATGCCAAAATAACACTTCCTGAAGATCTTTCAAGGTTAACCAAACTAGACTATTTATTTCTCTTGAAAATGCAACTGGAAAACAACATTACAGCAAAGCCACTTCCGTTCAAGTGTCTTAAAAATGTGCATCGATTTCGCACTAACAGATTCAGCCCTAATTTGCACCCACAGTTGTAGATAAAGTTTACACAAAACATACACGTGCTAACATGTGTCAGTCTATTCGTAGTGGTGGTGAATGTAGCAATAAATAATTTCCACAAATGCTTAGAAAAATTAAAAATGCTGCATCTTACCTTGCCCAGACAATTATTTATAAGACCTTTTGCTCGCACTCCTTTAATGATAAAACTTGTTTCTTTAAATACGGTGCCTTCATAATGCAACTCCAGGCCACTGCAATGAGTTACAACAAAACATATAACATAGTTAAAATACGAAGTCCACAGTCCTCCATCACTTCACTACTTGAAATAAAAGACTGCCCTTAATATCAGTGACCACCAATTCAAGGTAACCACATGCAAGTCCATTTCAAACACACACATACACATACATATATTTGCCCCATCTGTTTCAGTTAGTGGTAGATCAGACAGACAAACAATCTTACAGCACCTACTTACATACCTCTCAACCTCTCAGTGCAAGAAATCTGAACAAAGACTGACAAAATGGGGGGACAAAGGCCCACAAATAGGGACATATTTTAAATATTGCTCTTATAAGCTTAGAAAGTTGCTAGATTAACAGGATTTGTTTTAACATCTGAAACTCAAATGTATATCATTATTTAGTGACTTCAATCTTCAGATCATCCCAGTAATTTGTCAGAAAAACACAGATTTTATGAGGAACAGACCAAAAATATGAGCCAAAAATCTGGACATTCTGCGAAAATCTGTACAGTTGAGAGGTACCTACCAAAAAGAGTAGGATCCTTTATATTAACACAACATAAAAAACATTTACATACTTGCAGGTACATATAATATAATTTCTATATTTTTACTATTTATCATTTTTATTTTAGCATTCTCATTTTTCCATAACTGATCCCCAACTCCTTCTACAGACGTAATCTAATTTTTCGCAATACGTCTAACAAAATACATTTCCCACTCAACAAAATTTCATCCAGTCTTTCATTCCAAATAGGCCAAATTACATAAAAATAAATTATCTACCCTTCTTACATATTCTTTCTTATTCTTATAACAGCCATACATAATCATACTCCCATCTATATTGTTTATGTCAATAATATTCTCAAATTTTTTCCACAGAACTTTTTATTGCGTTTCTCCACTCATTTACATTTCAAAAAAACATGTTCTGTCGTCTCTTCCTCCTCACAAAATAAACAAACTCTTTCAACTTTGCTTTTATATGGCATATTCCCCTTTACTGGTACTATCATCAATTTGCATTTCTGTGTTAGTATTTTTTCTTGATAACTTTTCATTTCTTCATTATATACTCTTTTTTTCTCTTTTTTCTTATCTTATTCGCACCATCGCCCAGAATTTTTTCTAGTTATATTTTACATGCTATTAATTTTTCATTTTCTTCTTTTACCCACTTTAACACTCTACACAAGTTTAAAGCAGAAGAATAAACTGGATTTAGTAACCCCAGTCCTCCATCTTCACTCACATACAACATACTGGTTTTCAGTGGGTTTAATCTTGAACCCCATATGAAAGAAAAAGTACAGTTGTGTACACTTACCATAAAGGTAGATGTTGGAGTGTATTCACTGCTGCAGTCGTCACCTGTGGGTTATCCCTGCTGTGGTAGCTCTTGGCCAGCCCGAATACCAGAGTCAATGTTTTTCTGCGTCGGCTGCAATAACTTGTTGACTGACGTCAGGTCGTCAGTGCTATAAAGCAATGCAGCCGACATCATTACATCAGTTTTTCTTGCCCTAACCAGTCAGGAACACCAGGAAATAAGTTAAGGGTGACCTGGTGGCAAGAAGCTTATATGAGGATATAAGGGGGAAGGACTGCAACAGTGAATACATGCGAACATCTACATTTATGGTAAGTGTACATAACTGTACTATGTTCTTCGTGTTTCACTGTTGCAGTCATCACCTGTGGGAAGATTCCCAAAGCTGAGGAGAAGGGTGGTAGGATTAGTAGTAGACCTAGGCCTGGGTCAGCATGCCCTGCAGGACTGCATTGGCAAACCCTGCTCTAGCCTTAGAGAAAAGAGGTAGATGGTAATGCTTAGTAAAGGTATGGACAGAAATCCAGGTGGCAGCTTCCAAGATGTCCCTGGTGGGGACTCCTCTCAGGAATGCTGTGGAAGTGGAGGCTGCCGTAGTGGAACGGGGACAAATAGACTTAGGGGTGGTTTTCCATGAAATCTGTAGCAGAAATGGATGCAGTGTGACATTCATTTGGAGATTTTTTTTGGAAATGGGCTTCCCCTCTGACCCTGGGGCAAAGCTGACCAGCAGTTGGGTCTGTTTTCCTGAAGGCTTTAGTATGGTCTAGGTAGTATCTGAGTTGTCTGTGCACATCTAGTGAGTGCAGAATTCTTTCTCCCTTGTTTTCAGGGTTAGGAAGAAGGTGGGTAGATGTATGGCCTGGTTGAGAGTTACATTAGATACCACCTTGGGCATAAAGGAGGGGTTATAGTCTTCAGGGAGACCTTGTCTGCATGGAAAATGATGAAGGGCTCAATGGCCATCAATGCCTGAAGTTCTGAAAACCTTCTGGCTGAGATGATAGCTAGCAGGAAAGCAGTCTTCCAGGAGTGGTATTTTAGTTCTGCTGAAGCAGCAGGTTCAAAGGGTGGTAAGGTTAGTTTTTCCAAAACCATCTGTTTAATCAAAGGATGTGCGAACAGGAGAGGATCTGTATTGAAATGAGCTGAAATGGCTGAGGCATGGATTTTAATAGAAGAGGAGAGGCCACTATTTAGTAACTCCTCTAGATAGTCCAGGATAAGAGAGATGGAAGGGTGCGAGGAACTGCCCCCTCTGGAATGGTTCCAGGAGAAGAATAGTTTCCATTTTCTTGCATGAGATTTTCTGGTACTGGGCTTTCTGGCCTCTGTGATAATGTCTAGGACCTGTTTACTTAACAGGGGCCCCTTGTTTGCTTTTAGGGTATAAGCCATGCTGTCATTTTGAGAGTTTGCAAGTCCGGGTGCAGCATCCCCCCCCCCACCTGAGTCAAGAGGTCTGAGATGAGGGGAAGCTGCCTGGGAGGCTGTGATGTGTGATGTCAGGCTGAGCAGTAAGGATTACCAATCCTGCCCGGGCCAATCTGGAGCAATGAGGATGGTCTATGGCCTCTTCTCCCTTATCTGGATCAGTACCTTGGGAATAAGATGCAGAGGAGGGAATGCGTACACAAAGAGGGCTTTCCAGGGGAAGGTCAAGGCATCCACCTTCCATGCTAGGTGGTGGTACTCCCTGGTACAGAATTTTTCCAACTGGTGGTTGAGGTGTGAAGCAAAGAGAACCACCTCCGGAGTTCCCCAGTCCTGAGTGACTTGCAAAAGGATTTTTCTGTACAGCTGCCAATCGTGGGAGCCCAGCAAGTTTCTGCTTAAATGGTCTGCCAGAGAGTTGTTGATCCCTGGTAGGGATTGGGCTATTAGGTACAATCCCATGGAGGAGGCGATCAGTCAGAGGTTCATGGCTAGCCTGCACAGAGGGTAAAATTGGCTCCCTCCCTGTTTGTTGATGTACCACATTACAGTGGTGTTCTCTCTTTTGATAAGGAGGACCCCTGGTCTGCGATGGGATTTGAAGGATATCAGAGCCTTTTGTACTGCTATCATTTCCTTCTGGTTGATGTGTAAGACAAAGTGCTGGGCATCCCAAAGGCCTTGGGTGCCCCTTCCTGCTAGGTGACCGCCCCAAGCAATGTCTAAGGTATTGGTGGTGATGGTCTGGCCGGTAGGATGGAGGACAAAGGGGAGACCCGTGTTCTTGGCACAGGCCCTTGCTCACCAGAGAAATCTGGCCCTTATACAGGGGATCAGAGGGAGAGGGGTCTCTAGAGGCTGACGGTGCTGACACCAAAGGTTCTTTAGATACCACTGAAGTTTCCTCATGTGAAGCCTGGTTGAAGGAATAACAAGGATGCAAGATGCCATGTACCCCAAAGCTTGCAGGAACTTCCTCGCTGTGAGGTGACTTCTGGAGGCCAGATGGGTAAAGTAGGGCGGCAGGAAGCTTGGTTTTTCTGGTGATAGGAAGGCCATTTGGGATGCCGTGTCCAGCAGTGCTCCCAGGAAAATGATCCTCCTGGAGGGAGTCTGCTTTGATTTCTTTTCATTGATGGTGAACCCTAAGGAGGTTATGACAAAGAGGAGATCCTGGAGCAACTTTTCTTTACACTCTGCCTGAATGAGGCCGTCATCCAGATAAGGGTAAATCTGAATATTTCTCTGTCTGCAAAATGCTATGGCTGGGGCTAAGCATTTGGTGAATACTATGGGAGCAGTAGATAAGCCAAAGGGTAGTGCAGAGAACTGAAAGTGCTGTGAGCCTGCCCTGAAGCGCAGGAATTTCCTGCAGGATTCCCTTATGGGGATGTGGAGGTAGGCATCCTTTAGGTCTAGGGTCACTAACCAGGCCCTTTTTGTCAGCATAGGCAGCAACTGCTGCAAAGTTAGCATTTTGAATTTGGGGACCACCAGGGAGGTGTTCAGAAGAGATAGATCCAGGATAGCGTACCAAGTGCCCTCTTTTCTGGGAACAACGAATAGTCTGGAATAAAAGCCTTTGCCTGTTTGGTCTGTGAGAACAGGTTCTACTGCCTCCTGGGATATGAGAGTTTGGGCTTGTTTCAATGCCTCTGCCCATTGATTTGGAGGTAAGTCTGGGTACCCTCTTGGAAGTGGGAGTGCATTGAAAGAGAATTTGTATCCCTGAAAAATTTTCTTTAAGACCCATTGGTCTTTGGTTACAAAAAGCCAATTTTCTTTGCAGAGGGAGAGCCTTCCTCCTAGCTTTTGGTGACTGAAAGGAGGGCAGAGGGGAACAGAGAGTCATTGAGAGGTTTTCCCATAGAAGGATGGTTTAGAACTCCCTGCCTTTGGGGCAGAGGAGGTCCACTGTTTGGTTCTTTGCTATCCTTGGGATAAAGGCCTGGGTGGTCTGTCCCTGCGGGGCTTACCTTGCCCCTGTCTACTAGGAGCAGGAAAGGACCAGTGCTTAGAGTGGAAATTCCTGCTGAACCTGGGAGGTTGGACCTGAAAAAAATCTTTTACTGTTTGCATAGAGTTTGCTTTGTCTTCCACTTTTTAAGCACTTCTTATGATTTTATTACAAACAAGCTGTCCTTATCTAAGGGTGCAGCAATTAATTCAGACTTGACATGATCAGGGAGAGATTGTTCCTTCAACCATGCATGTCTCCTAAGAACGGATCCTGACACTGCTGCCCTGCTTGAGGCTTCTAGTGCGGTATATCCACAGTGCAAAGAGTGTTTGACCACTTGACAAGTAGAGTGCAGTAAATCTGCTAACTCTTTTGAATTGGGACAGTCAGGAAAGGATGAAATAATTTATTTTAATAGTTCCAAAGTGTGTTGCTGATATTTTAACATATGGAACTGACAGTTAAGTGCTCTGATAGCTAAGGTTGCAGAGGTGTACACTTTTTTACGCCATCTGTCCAGAGCTCTGGATTCCTTGTTAGAAGTATAGGATTCTTTGTAGAACTAACTTTAGCTCCTTCTGGTCCCTGTGTAATGACCTCCGGGTCTGCAGCAGGATTACTGTACAAGTATTTGTAAGAATCCAGTACTCTACCACCTGTCACGTTTAGTGGGAACATGTGGGAAGAGTGTCAGGGGGTAAGTGGGAGCAGGTGGGAGGGCCATCAGGGGCTAAGCTGGATTCATGGAAAACATCATCCACCACTTCTAAAATAGGGCGGATAGCAAGGGGTCTCTGCTGGGGCAGGTCTAGAAACTCTCAGTCTTTTCTTCGACTGAGGGAAGTCTTGAGATTCCCAGTGGAAATGTTCCCTGAGTGTGTGAAGGGTTTCCCCAAAGGAAAGGTCTTCTGGTGGAGAGGCAGAAGGAATGGATTCCACTGCATCTGAGTCTTTATAAGCAGTAACAGGCTGTTGGTTCCTTTTCAAAAACTGAATAATCAGATTCATCAGAATCCTGCTCTGACATTATTTCAGGAGAAGGGTGTCTTTTCCTTTTAGAAGATGTAGCTTGACTACCCCTGATTAGGGAGATAAGATCCTACCCCATCTTAAGCATTTGGGCTTGGGGTGGTAGAGCAAGAATAAGATGGAAACTAGAGGTAGATTTTCCAGGAGTGGCCTGGCTTCTAGGCCTAAGAGTTTCCATCAGTCTGAGAGAAATGGTAGTCGGATGACAGGACGTTATTTATTGCCTAGAATCAGTAGCGTGAAAGGCTTCCTTGGAAGCCTGTGTCATGGCTCCGGACCCAACCGAGGCAGAGATGACCAAAGGCTCAGAAGATGAAGATTTCTACCGCATACCGGACTCTGAAAGGGTCTCGGTAGAGGCCTGTATAGATATCATATCAGGCATCAGGGGCTGCAAAAGCAGCTCACTAAATTCCAAAGAACTGACGACCTGCTTACTGGTAGCATTGTCGGAAGGCTTAGCCTTGTGTGGTCTGTCTCTATCATTATTTCTACGTTTTTTCGGAATGCCCACAGATTGCTGGCTAACGGACGCCATTTCAGAATGCGAAGATGGAAAATGAAAATACCTATCTACAATAAATGCTCTATGACAAATGTTTCTCATGTTAAAGAGGGCACAGAACCAACAATGGGGACGTTGTGGTCTGGGCCTAAACAAGTGATGCAGAATGAATGGAAGTCTCGGTGTGGGATCTGCTTTCCACAGGCGAGACAATTGTTGACTTTTTCAGACATCGGTTAGTGCAAGAAAAAAGGACCCCTCTAACAGGGTACTTGGCTTAAGACATTTTCAGCTGAAAATTCAAGCTCTGGTAGCGACCGACCGGCGCACTTGTGAACGGCTTCTGCTACGGGCTCCACGGCAAGAAAGACTGGGGTAATGATGTCGGTTGCCTTGCTTTATAGCACTATCGTCAGTCAACAAGCGACTGCAGCAGACACAGAAAAACACTGACTTTGGTATTCGGGCCGGCCGAGGACTACTACAGCAGGGATAACCCACAGGTGATGACTGCAACAATGAAATACAGAGAACATCACCAATTCCACAATTTTCTTCCCATATTTTGAGATCATATAAACATTTGACATACAGTGCAATGAAAAAGTATTTGCCCCTTCCTGATTTCTTATTTTTTTGCATGTTTGTCGCACTTAAATGCTTCAGATCATCAAACAAATGCAAATATTAGACAAAGATAACCCAAGTAAACACAAAATGCATTTTTTTAAGTGATGACTTTATTAATGGAAAAAAAATATCCAAACCTACATGGCCCTATGTGAAAAATGAATTGCCCTCTAAACCTAATAACTGGTTATGTCATCTTAACAGCAACAACTGCAATCAAGCGTTTGTGATAACTGGCAATGAGTCTTTCACATCACTGTTAAGGAATTTTGGCTCGCTCTTCTTTGCAGAATTGTTTTAATTCAGCCATACTGGAGGGTTTCTGAGCATGAACCACCTTTTTAAGTCATGCCACAGCATCTCAACTGGATTCAAGTCTGGACTTTGACTAGGCCACTCTTTTTTTTTAAGCCATTCAGAGGTAGACTTGCTGGTGTGTTTTGGATCATTGTCCTACTGCAGAATCCAAGTGTGCTTCAGCTTGAGGTCATGAACTGATGGGCCAGACATTCTCCTTCAGGATTTTTTGGTAGAGAGCAGAATTCATGGTTCCATCAATCACAGCAAGTCGTCCAGGTCCAGAAGCAGCAAAGCAGCCCCATACCATCACACTGCCACCACCATGTTTGACTGTTGGCATGATGTTCTTTTCCTGAAATGCTGTGTTACTTTTACACCATATGTAACGGGACGCACACCTCCCAAAAAGTTCAACTTTTGTTTCATCGGTCCAAAGAATATGTTACCAAAAGTCTTGGGGATCATCAAGATGTTTTTTGGCAAAAGCGAGACGAGGCTTTGTTCTTTTTGGTCAGCAGTGGTTTTCACCTTGGAACTCTGCCATGCATGCCATTTTTGACCAGTCTCTTTCTTATGGTTGAGTCATGAACACTGACCTTATCTGAGGCAAGTGAGGCCTGCAGTTCTTTAGATGTTGTTCTGGGTTCTTTTGTGACCTCCTGAATGTCGTTGCTGCGCTCTTGGGGTAATTTTTGTAGGCTGGCCACTCCTGGCAAGGTTCACCACTGTTCCATGTTTTCTCCATTTGTGGATAATGGCTCTCACCATGGCTAGCTGGAGTCCCAAAGCTTTATAAATGGCTTTGTAACCTTTTCCAAACTGATAAATGTCAATTACTTTGTTTCTCATCTGTTGCAGAATTTCTTTAGACTGCGGCATGATGTCTTCCTTTTTGGGATCTTTTGGCATACTTCACTTTGTCTGACAGGTTCTATTTAAGTGATCTCTTGATTCAACAGGTCTGGCAGTAATCAGGCCTGGGTGTGCCTAGTGAAACTGAATGCAACTTTCCCAAAAATGTGATCAACCACAGTTACTTCATGATTTAACAAGAGGGGCAATTACTTTTTCACATAGGGCCATGTAAGTTTGGATAGTTTTTTTCCTTAATAAATAAAATCATCACTTAAAAACTGCATTTTGTGTTTACTTGGGTTATCTTTTGTCTAATATTTAAATTTGTTTGACTATCTGAAAAATTTAAGTCTGACAAACATGCAAAAGAATAAGAAATCAGGAAGGGGGCAAATACTTTTTCAATGTACTGTAAATGCTATAGTTCTCATTAATGCAGAATTCACCAGATAAACCTTTTTCTTGAATGCTAATCTATATGGTCTCTACAGACATTTTTTTTTCATTTCTTTTATCAAACTCTCCCACTGCACATGATTTTCCCAAATGTTATCCCTAGCAAAGATACTTCATTCACTGAAAAATTAGACACCTCCAATTTTCACATCGTCCAAATCCTACTTTTACCTTTATTCAAGGTCATTCCCATTTCCTTTAAATATCCATTCAGACAAACAAACACTTCGCACATCCATGTTTTGTTCTTAGTAGCCACAACTATATTGTCTCTATGTCAAAACTGCTGGAATCACCACCTCCTTTTGCATTACATATTAGCATCTTTCATTGTATAAGCTACTTCATTCAATATAGCATTCACTACCAATGAAAACAATATTCTGGTTGTGGGACATCTCTGTTTTATACCACACTTCATGCATACTTCTTTACTCAGCCACCCATTCATTAATACTCTCATTCTATTATTTTGATAAACTGATGTACACACTTCTCCTAATTCTATTACCTATTCCACACTTCACCATAACAACCCAGAAAGCAGTGCTAATATCACCTAATATATGTTTCACATCTTCTCTTTTACTCATGTCATCCACAGTTTTCCTCAACAATTTTTAACACACCTTCCCTTTATATATATTTTCTTCCATTCTCTTTGGCATTATTCTCATAAAAAATAATAGATGTGTTTAGTGTGATGGGTCTCCACTTTTTTTTTATTTAATTTTTCTAATCTTTCTTCCACAAATATTTTAATACCCTAGTACATAACTCTTCATAAAAAAAAATTCAACCACTCATTTCTTTGCCAATCCAATCCATTAATTTATTGTACATTCCACGCACTATACTGAAACAACATTTACTTTCCTAAGTACTTCTTCCAATTCACTAATAGTAATTTTTTTTTCAAATTCTTCCTTCTCACTCATACATATTTTCCACATGCTGTACTACAATACTCATAATTTGTCCATGTTCTTTTTAGCCCTCCTTTTACATTTTTTAATTTCCCACATTATACCAATATCCTCCTCCACTATTTTAACCAAATATGCAGATATATCTTCCCTCCTCTCTTCTAAATGTCTCTGCCTGAACAGAAATGCATTATTTTTTTCTCAAATTTTTTATGCATTTTTTTCCATATAATACTCTCTTGTATTATTCTCTAAATTCTCTAATACATTTCTATACATTTTCCCACACTTTACTTTCTCTTCATTTCTTACATTATCCTGTCATTGAAAAATACTTTTTATACTTCTTTTTAAATTCAATTCACCATTCAGACCAGCTTTTATAAAAGTCTGTCAAATAGGATCCATCCATAACTCCAACATTTCTTACTCTCCAAGTTCATAGGTAGGTACTAGGCTATCGGCCCGAGGGCATAAGTAAGCCTAGACAAAGGTGTCCTGGCTTTCGCCACCCATGTAGATTAAATTCCTGCCCCTCTATCAAGTAGAGCCACAGACGTGATTCCCAGGGGTGAATTTCCTATTACCCATCCACTTATCAAGGTTTTTCTTGAAGATTGCTAATGATGAGCTCCGTTTGATGTACATGGGAATTTTTTTCCAGACCATGGGAAGTCCCTGGGACAAGGATCTATCCCTCCAGCATGTCTTATTTATTGTTGTGGTGAGGTTTAGGTCCCTAGAGCACACAGCTCTGGGAGATTGGGATTTCTTTAAGTGAAGCATGTCCATCAAATCTGGGTTTGACATAGCTTTGAATGTCAGACAGAGATCTTCCCGGAGTAAGCGGTATGCATCCGAGTAGAGTTGGAGTTTTTTTGAGCCGGTCGGCATAGGGAACTGTTTGAGGCCAGCTATCCTCTTGGTGAGGTATTTAATGGGCATTTCTAGTTGTTGTAGGTGTCTTGTGAGTTTCATCCCAAAAGGGGCACTGTACTCAATGAGGTGTCTGTTAAGTGATGAGTAGAAAGGGACAATGAAGTCCTTTTTTCTAGATGCGAACCCTTTTGCGATTAGGTGGGGCCATGTAGAAAGATTTTCTGACCACTGTGGCAATGTGATTATCAAAGGAGAGGTGACTATCCACTTGGGTCCCAAGGTCTCTTATCACACTTTCTGTGTTAAGTGAACTTCCCCCTACTTGGTAATTCTTGGGTACCGTGTTTTACCAAAGGGGATGACAATGCACTTTTTGGCATTTAGCTTCAGGCCATGGTTTTGGCACCAGGTATCTGTCTCGGTGAGGCCCTTTTGCAGGATGTCTACGTCAGCAGGGGAATTGATTATGGCACCCAGTTTGCAGTCATCTGCGAACTTGGTTAGCCATAGACCCTCAGTGTTTGCTTGCACTTTGGAGAAGTATATACCGAACAGGAGAGGTCTCAAGACTGAACCCTGGGGCACTCCACTTGTCATTGGTTTGGAGTCAGATCTGGAGTCTGCAACTCTCACTGTGTGGGTTCTGTCCATGAGTCAGTTGGCCACCCATCTTGTGATGTAAGGGTTTATGTTTAGGTTGGTGAGTTTATCTATGATTCATGAATGGGGGATGGTATTGAAGGCTTTAGCAAGGTCCAGGTAAGGCTGTGTGGACCACCATGCCCTCACCTATGGCCTTGGTAACGGTTTCAAAGAAGTCTACCAAGTTTAGGAGACATGATCTACCCTTTACAAATCTGAATTGGGTAGCACCCAAAGTTTGGAGGTTACTTATGTCTGTTTATGAGTTCCACGATGATGCGCTCCATGGCCTTGCAGACCAGGCTTGTCAGACTAAAAGGTGGATAGTTCCCGGAGTCTGCGGTGGTTCCTCCTTTGTGGAGTGGGATAATCCCAGGCTCTGTGGTGGTTCCTCCTTTGTGAAGTGGGATAACAGTTGCTGTGCACCATTCAGTGGGCACATAACCTGTGGTGAGGCTGTGATTGAACAAGGAGTTTAGGTGGGTGGCTAGTTCATTCTAGTGTTTGTTTAAGATGCAGCCTGGGATGCTGTCCGGTCCTATGGAGGCTGTGTTTTTGGCTTTAGAGAGTGCCATTTTTACCTGCATGTTTGTGATTAACAGGTCTCTACAATCATATGGTATAGTTATGGGCCCTTTGGGGAGTGAGAGGTGAGTAAAGTTAGCAAAGAACCTATCTGCTAAGATGTTGGCAATATCAATTGGCTCTGTATATTTTGTGCCATTCTGCTGTAGCTCAGTGCAGATCTGGGTGTTGCCATGGAGATTCTTGACATAGCCAAAGAATGCCTTGTGGTTGTCTCTGGAATCTGTGGCAATTTTTATTTCAAAGTTCACTTTGGAGGATTTTATGAGGGATCTTAGCTTCTTACTGAGGTCCGTCAGGGAGTTCCTCCATTCTTGGGTTTTTACTCTCTTTCACAACAGTTTCTTCCTTCTGTTGTAAAGTTCGTTAATGGCAGGGGACCACCAGATTGGCTTCCTTTTTTTGGAGGATAGCGTCTTGGTTTTGTTAGGGATAGCATGATCCATGCACTCATACAGGTGCTTGTAGAGTGCTTCTGTGTAGGATTCAGCAGTCATGACTGTATTGTCCATCTGCAGGGGCGTTGCAAAGTTAGCCACCTCAGTTTTCAGTAGTGTGAAGTTCGCTTTGGAGAAGTTTTTTAAAATTGTTTCCTTCTGTGGGGGGTGGTGTCAGGATGTGGATATCTAGGGTGATTAGTTTATGGTCTGACCTAACCAGCGAGGAGTTGATCTCGGGCGTTGAGCACCGGTCACCCATGTTGGTAATGACCAGGTCCTGGATATTGTTGCCCCTGGTAGGGGTGTTGATAAGTTGATCCAGGGCATTAGAATTTATAAAGTCCAGTAATCTTTGAGCAAGGGGATTAGTACAAGAGTAGTTTTCCCAGTTTATGTTAGGGTAATTTAAATCGCCCATTATTAGGGTATTTGGCTGGTCCCTCATTTTTTCCAATGTCTCCAGGAACAAGGAGTGTGGGTCCTGGGTCATGGTGGGGGATCTATAACAAGCTACAATTTGGATTGCATTTTTGCCCAGGGTTAGTTGCAATTGGATTATCTCAGGGGCATTGTGTTGTGCAACTAGCCTGCAGGTATGGATATCTTTGATGAATATACACACCTCCGCCCTTAGTGTTTTGGTCTGGGTTTTGTGGCCGAAACGTGTGATATGAATTAAAGCCGGGTAGTGCTAGGGTGCTCTTGGGAGCCTTGAACCAGGTCTCAAGTCACTGCACAGATATCTGTTGTCCATTTTGAGGAGTGCCACAAGTGAGTGCATTTTGAGGTTTAGACTCCTAGCATTGAGCAGCATTACCCTCAGTTTTTTGTCACTTGTAGTTTTTACAGTGGTGGGTTTGTCTTTTAAGCTTTGCCTAAAAAAGGCACTACGGGGGTGGCAAGAGCCTTTGCCAATATCCAGAATCCCAGGAGTGACATGTGCAGGCCATCTTTGGTGAAGCATCGTGGCCTGTCAAGCATGTCATCCCAAGCAGACAGATACTGGATCCCATTTGAATGACACCAGAAGCTTAGCCAATTGTTGAAGTTGATCATTTATCCTTGTACTGTGGTATCATTGTTGGTGACAGCTGGATGCTAACTCAGGGCTAGGGTCATACCTGCCTGGACTACAAGATTGGAGAACTCTTCCATGTCTCTTTTCATGTAGTCCAGGGAGGTACGTCTCAGGTCATTCACACCAACATGGACAATGACAGAGTCATACTTGTACTTGCTTTGTAGTGACCTGAGTGCATGTGTTATGTGCCGGATTCTGGCAACAGACAAACAGCTGACAGTAAAGTACAGTTGTGTACCTACCATAAATGTAGATGTTCGAGTGTATTCACTGTTACAGTCATTACACTTGGGTTATCCTGCTGGAAGGCAACCCGCAGTCAGCCCGAGTTCCAAAGTCTTGGTCCGGCATCGGTTGCTTTTGCCTCTTCTCTGACGTCAGTGCACCAGGGGTATAAAAGTAGCAACCGATGCCATTTTCTTCAGTTTTTCTTGCCCCAGATGTCAGGTGCCCCCAGATAGGAAGGCTGGAAAGATAAAATTATGCCCACAAAACATGCATATATTACTATAAACATTTTCTTCATCTACAAGCAAATACACCACATAGGTAGTATAGAGATGAGAAGTACAGAAAAGTCCCAGCAAAGAAAAATAAAGGGGGATGGTGGGTGGGTAACCTGGACTGCAACGGTGAATACACTCGAACATCTACATTTATGGTAGGTACACAACTGTACTATGTTCATCGTGTTTCACTGTTGCAGTCATTACACTTGGGTATAATCCCAAAGCTGAGGTTGGGTTGCTGGGTCTAAATTGGATTTGGAGAGGCTACCAGGCCCTGCAGAACAGAAAGTGGCAAAGCCTGCTATGGATTTAGAGTAGAGAGGTAAGTGGTAGTGCTTGGTGGAAGTGTGCATTGAGCACCAGGTTGCAGCTTCTAAAATGTCTTTGGCTGGTACTCCTCTGAGAAAAGCTGCTGAAGTGGCTGCTGCTCTGGTAGAATGAGGCCTGATGCCCTTAGGCACTGATTGAAATGTTGTGCATAACAGAAGCGGATGCAGTGTCCTATCCATTTCGAGATTGTCTGCTTTGTAATAGGCTTTCCTTGTGATCCTGCAGCATATGCTACAAACAGTTGCTCAGTTTTTTCTGAAAGCTTTTGTTTTGTCCAAGTAGAATCATAGCTGTCTGTGTATATCCAAAGCGTGCAGAAGTCTCTCCCCTTTATTCTGGGGATTTGGGTAAAAAGTAGGCAAATGAATGGTTTGGTTTAAGGCCACATTGGAGACCACTTTTGGCATGAATGTTGGGTTTGTCCCAAGAGAAACCCTGTCCTGATGAAAAATGAGGAAAGGTTCCACAGTCATTAACGTCTGCAACTCTGAGACTCTTGTTGCTGAAGTTATTGCTAGGAGCAGAGCAGTTTCCCATGACAAGAATTTTAGATCAGCTGTGCTGGCTGGTTCAACAGGAGGCAGTGTGAGTTTTTCTAAAACAAAATTGAGGTCCCAAGTAGGTACTGGTGCTCTTCTTGGGGGTCTTATATTTTTTGCCCCTCTCAGGTACTGTTGTAGTAAAGGATGTGAAAAAATAGGAGGTTCCATATTGTAATGAGCTGAAATGGCAGAGGCATGGATTTTAATAGATGAGAAAGATAAGCCTTTGCCCAGTATCTCAGTTAGGTATTGTAAAATCTGAGTTATATTAGGGACAAGTGGTTCGAGGCTTGTGCCTGGTTCCAAGCACAGAATCTCTTCCATTTTTCTGCATAAGAATTCCTAGTACTGGGCCTCTTGGCTTCTAAAATGACATCCATAACAGCTTTAGAGAGAGGTGCAGTCTGAGTGGCTACATTATCTGCCATGCTGCCAGGTTTAAGGTTCTGAGTTGACCGTGCAGAATCTGATTGTTTTGTTGCGTCAGAAGATGAGGAATTTGAGGTAGAAGCCAAGCTGGGCCTTGAGACAAACTCTTTAGGATTGGGTACCAGTGCTGGCGTGGCCAGTCTGGGGCAATCAGGATAATTTTTGGCCTTTCTTGTCTGACTTTTAGTAGCACCTTGGTAAGAAGAGGCATCGGAGGGAAGGCATAGACTGTCAGGCCTTTCTTGCTGAATGATAGAGCATCCACTTTCCATGCTTGAGAGTGATAAGTTCTTGTGCAGAATTTCTGTATTTGGTAATTATGAGGGGAGGCAAAAAGATCTATGTCTGGGCGCCCCCATTTCCTCGTTATCATGCTGAACACTTGTGGATTTAGCTTCTATTCATGAGGATCCATGAGATTTCTGCTTAGTTCGTCTGCCAGTGTATTTTTGTTCCTGGCAGGAACTGTGCCTGCAGATGTACTTGAAAGGTCAGTGCTGTGTTCCACAAAGTCATGGCTTGTCTGCATAGGGGGTATGAATGTGTGCCCCCTTGCTTATGTACCATATAATTGTGGTATTGTCCATCTTTATTAATATTTGTCCTGGATGTATTAGGTCCTTGAAAGCTATCAGGGCATTCTGTATAGCTAGCATCTCTTTTTGACTTGATGTGAAGATGCATTTGTTCCTTGGCCCACGTGCCCTGAATACATTTTCCTGCCATATGTGCCCCCCAGGCATAATCCGATGCATCCGTTGTTACTGTCTGCCTGGCAGTGGGTAAGGTGAAAGGCTGTCCCTTGCTGTGGTGACAGGCTTGGGACCACCATCAAAACTCCTGTTGTAGGCAGGGAATTAAAGTTATGATTGTCTCCAGGCTGTGACAATGCTGAGTCCAAACACTTTTTAGATACCATTGTAGTTTCCTCATATGCAGTTTTGCATATGGAATTAGTAGAATGCAGGATGCCATGAAGCCCAGGGCCAGCAGAATTTTTCTTGCAGGGAGCTGGGTTTTTGTTGCCATCATTTGAAAGTAATGAGTCAGTTGCCTTTGTTTGTCTGGCGTGAGATAAGCCATCTGGGCAGTTGTATTTAAGCTTGCACCCAGGAATATTATCACTTGAGAGGGCACTAGTTTTGAATTCTTTTCGTTTACTGTGTACCCTACACAAATTAGCAATCTTTTTACAAACGCCAGATGCTTAGAAGAATGTCCTTGCTCTCTGCTTGAATAAGGCAGTCGTCCAAGTAGGGATATATTTGAATTCCTTTTTTGTCTGCAAAATGCAATTACCGGTGCAAAGCATTTTGTGAAGACCATGGGTGCAGTAGATAAGCCAAAGGGCAGTGCAGAGAATTGGTAATGCATTGAGCCTGCTATGAATCTGAGGTATCTTCTGCAAGATTGTCTGATTGGGACATGCAGGTATGCCTCCCTTGAGGTCCAAAGTAACTAGCCAAGCCTTCTTGCCCAGCATGGGCAGAAGTTGCTGTAGTGCTAACATTTTGAATTTTGGGACATCCAGGAAAGTATTTAGGATGGACAGGACCAGTACTGGTCTCCAGCTTTTGTCCTTTCTGGGTACTAAGAAAAGTCTTGAGTAAAATCCTTGTCCCTGTTCTTGCCATGGAACTTTTTGAAAATCTCCCATGTCCATAAGAGCAGCAATCTGTTTTTGTGCCTCTGCCCATTGGTGTTGTGGCAGGTCTGGCATACCTTTTTGGTTTTGGAAGCGTGTGGAAGTGGAACCTGTAACCTTGAAAAAAGTACAGTTTTGTACCTACCATAAATGTAGATGTTCGAAGATCCACATTGCTGCAGTCCTTACACTTGGGTAGTCCGCTGTCCTCGGTCGGCCCGAATATCAAAGTATAAGGCTGACGTCGGTCAAGGCGCATTAGACTGACATCAGGACGTCAGGGTACAAATGCACATGACCGACGTCATATCCTCAGTCTTTTCTTGCCCCAGATGTCAGAAGACCCTAACAAGAAAGATCAAAACCCAAAGACAACAAACAACCAACCAACCACCCTAGCACTAATAATATGTACAATATATACAATATACACAATATTTACAATCCAACCCACACAACCGCCTCTAACTACAGAGGGGAAGGAGGGAGGGTAAATTGGACTGCAGCAATGTGGATCTTCGAACATCTACATTTATGGTAGGTACAAAACTGTACTATGTTCTTCATCTCACATTGCTGCAGTCCTTACACTTGGGTAGAATCCCAAAGCAGAGGTAAGGGAGGATGGCACAACTATAAAGAAGCAGGAGCTGCCAAAATGCCCTGTAAAATAGCAGTGGCAAAACCAGCCCTAGATTTAGAGTAAAGTGGAAGGTGATAATGCTTAGAGAAAGTATGCACTGAACTCCAAGTAGCTGCCTCCAAGATATCTTTAGTTGCCACCCCTTAAAAAGCTGTTGAAGTGGCAGTAGCCCTAGTGGAATGAGGCCTAATCCCAGCTGGAACCTCCTTGCCATGATGGGAATAACAGAAAGCAATGCAAAACCCAATCCACTTAGAAATAGTTTGTTTTGACACAGGCTTGCCCTGAGAACTCAAAGCAAAAGAAACAAATAACTGCTGAGACTGCCTGAACCCTTTAGTTCTGCTCAAATAATATCGCAACTGCCTGTGTATATCCAAAGTGTGCAAAATCTTTTCCCTTTATTTTGGGGTTTGCATAAAAGTAGGCAAATGAATAGTTTGGTTTAAAGCCACACTAGAAACCACTTTAGGCATAAAGGAAGGATTAAAAGATACCCTATCCTTATGGAAAATTAAGAAAGGCTCAACTGCCATAAGGGCCTGTAATTCAGAAACCCTTCAGAGGTAATGGCTAAAAAAAAGCAGTCTTCCATGATAAATATTTCAACTCAGCAGTAGCTGCAGGCTCAAAAGGTTGTAGAGTGAGTTTCTCCAACACAAAATTGAGATCCCAAGCAGGAGTAGGAGCTCTCCGTGGGGGTCTTATATTCTTTGCCCCTCTAAGGAATTGCTTAAACAAAGGATGAGAAAACAATGGTGGGTCACAATCATAGTGAGCAGAAAGTGCTGCAGCATGAATCTTAATAGAAGAGAAGGACAAACCTTTGTCCAGTAACTCAGTAAGATATTGAAGAGCCACACTTAAATTAGGCTTAGAAACATCAAATGCTTTTGCTGCACTCCAAAATAAAAATCTCTTCCATTTATCTGCGTACACTTTCCTTGTACTAGGCCCTCTGGCCTCCAAAATAACATTCAAAACTTGCTGTGGAAGCTGAAACCCTCCAGGGTTTACAATAGAATATGCCAGGCTGTCAGGTGAAGAGAGTGAAGTTTGACATTGAGTAAATGACTGTTCTCCTGAGACAGCAGGTGTGGAATCGGTAAAGGCCATGGAGGCTCCCGTACCAGACTTCTCAGTAGTGGGTACCAATGCTGTCGAGGCCAATCTGGAGCTATTAAAATCATCTTTGGCTTGTCCTGTCTGACCTTCAGAAGTACCTTTGGGAGGAGAGGCAGAGGTGGAAAGGCATACACATGAAGATTGCTCCAATTGAATGAAAGAGCATCCACTTTCCAAGCTGTGGGATGAAAACTTTTTGTGCAAAACTTTGGCAGCTGGTAGTTTAGTGGAGAAGCGAACAGATCTATGTCTGGAGTTCCCATGACACTGTCAATTTCTGAAATACATGAGGATCCAATTTCCACTCGTGGGGATCCATAATTTGTCTGCTCAACACATCTGCTAAGGAGTTCTGTGCTCCCGGCAGAAACCTTGCCTGAAGATCTAGCTGTAAACTGAGAGCAGTCTCCCACAAAATCATTGCTTGTCTGCACAGAGGATAAGAATGTGTTCCCCCTTGCTTGTTGATGTACCACATGACAGTTGTGTTGTCTGTTAAAATCAACACCTGCCCTGGAAGAAGTAAATCCTTGAAAGCTATTAATGCAAACTGGACTGCTAACATCTCTTCAGGTTGATATGTAGATGTAGAAGTCTGGCAGGCCACGTGTCTTGTATCCACTTTCCATTTAGATGAGCTCCCCAAGCTTTGTCTGAGGCATCTGTCGTTAGAATCTGACTCGCCTCTGGCCGGGTCACAGAGAGTCCCTTGTTTAGGTGACAATCCTGAGCCCACCACAAAAATTCCTTTTGAATGCAAGGTATTATCTGAATGACAGTGTCCATATCTTGGCAGTGCTGTGTCCATACATTTTTGAGATACCATTGTAGCTTCCTCATATGCAGTTTGGCATTGGGAAGCACCAGAATACAAGATGCCATGAACCCCAAGGCTTGAAGGACTGTCCTTGCAGTCAGCCTGGACTGATGAGACAATTGATGGAAGTAAAGAAAAAGATTCTTTTGTTTGTCCGGGGTCAAAAGGCCATCTGGGATGCTGTATTCAGTCTCACACCCAGAAAGCACATGTCCTGAGAGGGTACTAGACTGGACTTTATTTCGTTCACAGAATACCCCAGGCATCTTAGCACTGCTATCACATAGTGTAGATGATGAAGAAGTTCGTCCTTTCCTTGAGCCAGAATCAGGCAATCGTCCAAATAAGGATAGATCTGTATTCCTCTTAGCCTGAAGAAAGCTATCACTGGAGCCAGAACCTTCGTGAACACTCTGGGCGCAGTAGATAAGCCAAAGGGCAATGCAGAGAACTGATAATGAGAAGTCCCAGCCAGCGTAGATACTTCCTGCAAGTTAGCCTGATAGGAACATGAAGGTAAGCCTCCTTGAGATCCAGAGTCACCATCCAGTGATCTTTGCCCAGCAGAGGTAAAAGCTGTTGTAATGTCAACATTTTGAACTTGGGAATGTCCAGATAAGTGTTGAGGATAGTGACAGAGGGACCGGTTGTATGGCTCCTATTTGGAGCAGCAGAGAAATCTGTTTGTGAGCCTCTATTCTTTGCTGAGGAGGAACGTCTGGCATGCCTTTGAAAGGAGGCAAGGTATGGAAATAAAACCTGTAACCTTGGTGTATGATATCCAAAACCCATCTGTCTTGGGTAATTAAACTCCAATTTTCCTTGAAAAGTGCCAACCTTCCTCCCAAAGGTGCTGCCAGACGAGAAGGCTCTGGCAGCTGAAAAGGTAGGTCATTGGGTCTGTTTACGAAAGGACTGACCCCTGCCCTCACCAAGACTGTGCAGGTGAACTCCCTGTTCTAGGCCTGAAAGAGCCCTGAGCTCTGCCCCTACCACGTCTAGACCTACCCCTAGACTGGGAATCATAAGAAGGATCGTCCACCTTGGTAGGCCAATTTCTGCTAAACGGAGGCTGAACCTGCAAAAAATCTTTAACAGTCTGCATAGACTTAGCCTTGTCTTCCATTTTCTTTAAGACTGCCTCAACAGGTGAACCAAACAACACATCAGATTGTAAAGGAGCATCTAAAATCCTTGTCTTAACATGGTCAGATAAATTCTGATCCCTTAGCCAGGCGTGACTGCGAAGAACTGACCCAGTGGCCGCCACCCTAGACGAGGCCTGTACAGCATCAAAACCACATTGCAAAGAATGCTTACCCACTTGTTCAGAGACATGTACCAAATCTTGTAACTCTTTACACTCAATACCTTCCAGAGCATCTACCTTAGACTTCAATTGAGAAAGTAGATAGTTTTGGTATTTCAACATGTGAAACTGGCAATTCAGAGCCCTCATAGCTAGGGTGGAAGAAGTATAGACTTTCTTTCCCCATCTATCCAAAGCCCTGGCCTCTTTATCTGGAGGAACCGGATTTTTAACAACAGAAGCCTTAACACCCTTAGGCCCCTGACTAACAGTTTCTGGGTCCGCCCTAGGACTCTTAAAAGATACTTATGAGCTTCAGGCACCCTATAATACCTATCCGCTTAACAGGAGCAGGAGGCAAAGAATCAGGATTAAGAGAAGCCTCTGCAAACACATCCTCCACAACATCCAGAACAGGAGGTATAGCCAAAGGCCTATGCTGGGGTAAAACAAAAATTCCTAAGCCTTTTCCTGGAATCAGAGAAGTCCTGACCTTCCCACTTAAAATGCTCCCTCATGGAATGAAGAGTCTCTGAAAAGAAAAATCCTCAGGAGGAGAAGCAGAAGGAGTAGAATCATCCACATCAGAATCAGAATAAGGAGAATACTCCTGCAAGTCTTCAGCCGAAGACTCTGAAACATCTGAAGCCTGCTCAAAACTCCCCAACTCAGGTTCCACCCTAGGCCTCTTATCAGGAGGGGGCAAAGAACCTCTAATCAAAGTAATCAAATCTTCTGCCATTTTAAGCATATGCTTATTGGGCACAGATCCTGAAGAACTAGGAGTGACACCAACTGAAGCTAAACCTGGCCTGCCTCTGGGAGAAGCCTTGGAAACAGAAGGAGAAGGCCTAACCACCCTAGGAAGGGAGGGGAGTACAGTAACCTGAGAAGCCCCTTCAGCCTGACCTGCCTCCTGAGAGGCCACATCCTGCAACAACAAGGTCTCGCCCTGGGACTCCAGAGAAACCTCCGGTGGAACCACCGGCTCCACCGACACCTCTAAAGAACCCTGGGCTTAGCTGCTTTATTCTTGCGCTTCTTCGAAGAAGCAGACGTCGGAGCATCCGACGGCATATTCTAATTGCACCGCTTCCCGAAGACTAACCTGGCACAATCTAACCTTCTCTTAATAGTGCACTTATTGAATCTAGCACAAAAGCGACACCCAACAACCTCGTGCTCAGGCCCTAAACAAGGAATACACAAAGTATGATAATCTCTATGCGGTATCTGTTTCCCACAAGAAATACAGTTATTCACTTTTTCTGACATCCGGTAAACCACTGAGGCAAGAAAAAACTGAAATATTCCCCAACGGGGTACTTAGCCAACTTTGACTGGGTCTGAAACTCCGAAAAATTTCAGGCTGCTTCTGCATCGGACCATGCGGCAAAAAGACTGAGGATATGACGTCGGTCATGCGCATTTGTACCCTGACGTCCTGATGTCAGTCTAATGCACCTTGACCGACGTCAGCCTTATACTTTGATATTCGGGCCGACCGAGGACAGCGGACTACCCAAGTGTAAGGACTGCAGCAATGTGAGATGAAGAACATCAACCAACCACCCTTGCACTAATCATATGTACAATATATACAATATCCACAATATTTACAACCCAAACCACACAACCGCTCTAACTACAGAGGGAAGGAGGGAGGTAAATTGGACTGCAGCAATGTGGATCTTGAACATCTACATTTATGGTAGGTACAAAACTGTACTATGTTCTTCATCTCACATTGCTGCAGTCCTTACACTTGGGTAGAATCCCAAAGCAGAGGTAAGGGAGGATGGCAAAACTATAAAGCAGTAGGAGCTGCCAAAATGCCCTGTAAAATTGCAGTGGCAAAACCAGCCCTAGATTTAGAGTAAAGTGGAAGGTGGTAATGCTTAGAGAAAGTATGCACTGAACTCCAAGTAGCTGCCTCCAAAATATCTTTAGTTGCCACCCCTTAAAAAGCTGTAGAAGTGGCAGTAGCCCTAGTGGAATGAGGCCTAATCCCAGCTGGAATCTCCTTACCATGATGGGAATAACAGAAAGCAATACAAAACCCAATCCACTTAGAAATAGTTTGTTTTGACACAGGGTTGCCCTGAGAACCCAAAGCAAATGAAACAAATAACTGCTGAGACTGCCTGAACCCTTTAGTTCTGCTCAAATAATATCGCAATTGCCTGTGTATATCCAAAGTGTGCAAAATCTTTTCCCCTTTATTTTGGGGGTTTGCATAAAAAGTAGGCAAATGAATAGTTTGGTTTAAAGCCACACTAGAAACCACTTTAGGCATAAAGGAAGGATTAGTACGCCAAAGATACCCTATCCTTATGGAAAATTAAGAAAGGCTCAACCGCCATAAGGGCCTGTAATTCAGAAACCCTTCTCAGAGGTAATGGCCAACAAAAAAGCAGTCTTCCATGATAAATATTTCAACTCGACAGTAGCTGCAGGCTCAAAAGGTTGTAGAGTGAGTTTCTCCAACACAAAATTGAGATCCCAAGCAGGAGTAGGAGCTCTCGTGGGGTCTTATATTCTTTGCCCCTCTAAGGAATTGCTTAAACAAAGGATGAGAAAACAATGGTGGGTCACAGTCATAGTGAGCAGAAATTGCTGCAGCATGAACCTTAATAGAAGAGAAGGACAAACCTTTGTCCAGTAACTCAGTAAGATATTGAAGAGCCACACTTAAATTAGGCTTAGAAACATCAAATTCCTTTGCTGTACTCCAAAAGAAAAATCTCTTCCATTTATCTCGTACACTTTCCTTGTACTAGGCCTTCTGGCCTCCAAAATAACATTCAAAACTTGCTGTGGAAGCTGAGACCCTCAGGGTTTAAAACAGAATATGCCAGGCTGTTAGGTGAAGAGAGTGAAGTTTGACATTGAGTAAATGACTGTTCTCCTGAGACAGCAGGTGTGGAATCAAGGCAAAGGCCATGGAGGCTCCTACCAGACTTCTCAGTAATGGGTACCAGTGCTGTCGAGGCCAATCTGGAGCTATTAAAATCATCTTTGGCTTGTCCTGTCTGACCTTCAGGAGTACCTTTGGGAGGAGAGGCAGAGGTGGAAAGGCATACACAAGAAGATTGCTCCAATTGAATGAAAGAGCATCCACTTTCCAAGCTGTGGGATGAAACCTTTTTGTGCAAAACTTTGGCAGCTGGTAGTTTAGTGGAGAAGCGAACAGATCTATGTCTGGAGTTCCCCATAACACTGTCAATTTCTGAAATACATGAGGATCCAATTTCCACTCGTGGGGATCCATAATTTGTCTGCTCAACACATCTGCTAAGGAGTTCTGTGCTCCCGGCAGAAACCTTGCCTGAAGATTTAGCTGTAAACTGAGAGCAGTCTCCCAAAAAATCATTGCTTGTCTGCATAGAGGATAAGAATGTGTTCCCCCTTGCTTGTTGATGTACCACATGACAGTTGTGTTGTCTGTTAGAACCAACACCTGCCCTGGAAGAAGTAAATCCTTGAAAGCTATTAATGCAAATTGGACTGCTAACATCTCCTTCAAGTTGATATGTAGATGTTGAAGTCTGGCAGGCCACGTGTCTTGTACCCACTTTCCATTTAGATGAGCTCCCCAAGCTTTGTCTGAGGCATCTGTCGTTAGAATCTGACTCGCCTCTGGCCGGGTCACACATTCCTGAGCCCACCACAAAAATTCCTTTTGAATGCAAGGTATTATCTGAATGACAGTGTCCATATCTTGGCAGTGCTGTGTCCATACATTTTTGAGATACCATTGTAGCTTCCTCATATGCAGTTTGGCATTGGGAAGCACCAGAATACAAGATGCCATGAACCCCAAGGCTTGAAGGACTGTCCTTGCAGTCAGCCTGGACTGATGAGACAATTGATGGAAGTAAAGAAAAGATTCCTTTGTTTGTCCGGGTCAAAAGGCCATCTGGGATGCTGTATTCAGTCTCACACCCAGAAAGCACATGTCCTGAGAGGGTACTAGACTGGACTTTATTTCGTTCACAGAATACCCCAGGCATCTTAGCACTGCTATCACATATTGTAAATGATGAAGAAGTTCGTCCTTTCCTTGGGCCAGAATCAGGCAATCGTCCAAATAAGGATAGATCTGTATTCCTCTTAGCCTGAAGAAAGCTATCACTGGAGCCAGAACCTTCGTGAATACTCTGGGCAGTAGATAAGCCAAAGGGCAATGCAGAGAACTGATAATGAGAAGTCCCAGCCCGACGCAGATACTTCCTGCAACTTAGCCTGATAGGAACATGAAGGTAAGCCTCCTTGAGATCCAGAGTCACCATCCAGTGATCTTTGCCCAGCAGAGGTAAAAGCTGTTGTAACGTCAACATTTTGAACTTGGGAATGTCCAGATAAGTGTTGAGGATAGATAAATCCAAAATTGGTCTCCACGTGTTCCCTTCTTTGGTACTAGGAACAGGCGAGAATAAAATCCTAGGCCCACTTCTGGCAGAGGGACCGGTTGTATGGCCCCTATTTGAAGCAGCAGAGAAATTTGTTTGTGAGCCTCTGGTCTTTGCTGAGGAGGAGCGTCGGCATGCCTTTGAAAGGAGGCAAGGTATGGAAATAAAACTTGTAACCTTGGTGTATGATATCCAATACCCATCTGTCTTGGGTAATCAAACTCCAATTTTCCTTGAAGAGTGCCAACCTTCCTCCCAAAGGTGCTGCCAGGCAAGAAGGATCTGGCAGCTGAAAAGGTAGGTCATTGGGCCTGTTTACGAAAGGACTGGCCCCTGCCCTCACCAAGATTGTGCAGGTGAACTCCCTGTTCTAGGTCTGAAGGAGCTCTGAGCTCTGCCCTACCACGTCTAGATCTACCCCTAGACTGTGAATCATAAGAAGTGCGTCCACCCCTTAGCAGGCCAATTCCTACTAAACTTGGAGGCTGAACTTGCAAAAATCTTTAACAGCCTGCATAGACTTAGCCTTGTCTTCCATTTTCTTCAAGACTGACTCCACAGGTGAACCAAACAACACATCAGACTGCAAAGGAGCATCCAAAATCCTTGTCTTAACATGGTCAGATAAATTTTGATCCCTCAGCCAGGCGTGCCTGCGAAGAACTGACCCAGTGGCAGCCACCCTAGACGAGGCCTGTACAGCATCAAAACCACATTGTAAAGAATGCTTACCCACTTGTTCAGAGACATGTACCAAATCTTGTAATTCTTTACACTCAATGCCTTCGAGCATCTACCTTAGACTTCAATTGAGAAAGAAGATAGTTTTGATATTTCAACATGTGAAACTGGCAATTCAAAGCCCTCATAGCTAAGGTGGAAGAAGTATAGACTTTCTTTCCCCATCTATCCAAAGCTCTGGCCTCTTTATCTGGAGGAACAGTTTTTTTACAACAGAGGCCTTGACACCCTTAGGTCCCTGACTAACAGTTTCTGGGTCCGCCTAGGACTCTTATAAAGATATTTATGAGCCTCAGGCACCCTGTAATACCTATCCGGTTTAACAGGAGCAGGAGGCAAAGAATCAGGATTAAGTGAAGCCTCTGCAAACACATCTTCCACAACATCCAGAACAGGTGGTATAGCCAAAGGCCTATGCTGGGGTAAAAGCAAAAATTCCTAAGCCTTTTCCTGGAATCAGAGAAGTCCTGACCTTCCCACTTAAAATGTTCCCTCATGGAATGAAGAGTCTCTGAAAAGAAAAATCCTCTGGAGGAGAAGCAGAAGGAGTGAATCATCTGCATCAGAATCAGAATAAGGAGAGTACTCCTGCATGTCTTCAGCTGATGACTCTGAGACATCCGCTGCCTGCTCAAAACTTCCCTACTCTGGCTCCACCCTAGGCCTCTTATCAGGAGGAGGCAAAGAACCTCTAATCAAAGTAATTAAATCTTCTGCCATTTTAAGCATGTGCTTCTTGGGCACAGATCCTGTTGAACTAGGAGTGACACCAACAGAAGCTAAACCTGGCCTGCCTCTGGGAGAAGCCTTGGAAACAGAAGGAGAGGGCCTAACCACCCTAGGAAGGGAGGGAGTACAGTAACCTGAGAAGCCCTTCAGCCTGACCTGCCTCCTGAGAGGCCACATCCTGCAAAATCAAAGTCTCCCCTGGGGCTCCAGAGAAGCCTCGGGGAACCACGGTTCCACTGGCGCCTCTAAAGAACCCGGGCGACTCTTCTGCCTGGGTTTAGCTGCTTTGTCTTTGCGCCTTGAAGAAGCGGCGGAGCATCCGACGGCATATTATAATTGCACCGCTTCGCGAAGACCATCCTGGCACAATCTAACCTTGGCTTAATAGTGCGCTTATTGAACCTTGCACAAAGCGACACCCAACAACGTCGTGCTCAGGCCCCAAACAAGGAATACACAAAGTATGATAATCCCTATGCGGTATCTGCTTCCCACAAGAAATACAGTTATTCACTTTTTCTGACATCCGGTAAACCACTGAGGCAAGAAAAACTAAAATATTCCCCAGCGGTGTACTTAGCCAACTTTGACTCGGTCTGAAACTCGAAAAATTTCAGAGCCGAACGGCACTTGCAACGCTGCTTCTGCATCGGACCATGCGGCAAAAAAGACTGAGGATATGACGTCGGTCATGCGCATTTGTACCCTGACGTCCTGATGTCAGTCTTAAGCGCCGTGACCGACGTCAGCCTAATACTTTGATATTCGGGCCGACCGAGGACAGTGGATTACCCAAGTGTAAGAACTGCAGCAATGTGAGATGAAGATCATCAATATTTAGCACCCATTGGCCCTGGGTGATCATGTGCCAATTTTTTGAGAAAAGTGCTAGCTTTCCCCCTAGGGGTGCTGTCAAAAGGTAAGTGCTTGGCATTTGCAGAGGGAAGTCATTGGGACTGTTTCCTACAAGGTTGTGATTTGTCTTCCCCTCCTTTGGGGGTTGAAGCACCCCATTGTTTAGGTCTGTAGGAGCCTTAGGGCTGAGATCTGCCTCTTGGGCATCTGTATCTGCCTCTTTGTGGCCTGACACTGGAAAGGACCAATTTTTTGAAGGCCAGTTTCTGCTAAATCTAGGTGGTTGAACCTGCAAGAAATCTTTCACTGTCTGCATTGACTTTGCTTTATCCTCCATTTTCTTTAAGACCTCTTCTGCCTTAACACCAAACAAAGTATCATGCTGTAATGGAGCATCCAATAATTTTACTTTAACACGGTTAGGTAAACTTTGTTCTTTCAACCAAGCATGCCTTCGAATAACAGAGCCTGTAACTGCGGCTCTAAAAGAAGCCTCTAATGAATCAAAACCACATTGCAGAGTATGCTTTCCCACTTGTTCAACTGTATAAATAATAAATCCTGCATTTCCTTACTGTCAGGACTTTCTGTATTTGAAATAATTTTCTGTTTCAACAATGACATGAGGTACTGTTTATATTTAAGCATGTGAAACTGACAGTTTAAAGCTCTTACGGCTAAAGTAGCAGAAGTGTAAACTTTTTCCCCCATCTGTCCAGAGCTCTGGAATCCCTATCCGAGGGAACAGGATTTTTAGCAGTGGAAGCCTTAACCCCTTTAGGAACCTGAGAAATTGTTTCTGGGTCTGCAGCGGGGTTTTAGTAAAGAAATTTATGAGAGTCAGTGACCCTCTAGTACCTGTCTGGCTTGACTGGTGCAGGGGGTAAAGAATCAGGAGACAGACTGGATTCAGAAAAAACATCATCAACAATATCAAGTACAGGGGGGATAGCCAAGGGCCTGTGCTGAGGCAATAAAAGTAAGTCTGAGCTTTTTCTTGGATTTTGAATAATCCTGGCTCTCCCAATGGAAATGCTCCCTCATGGTGTGCAGGGTTTCCCCAAAAGAATAATCCTCAGGCAGAGAGGCTGAAGGTATGAACTCTTCTGCATCACAGTCCTCATAGGGAGGGAGAGAATATCCCTGATCAGAAGAGGAATCAGAGGAAATATAAACCTGGTCAGAGGAATCATAGTCAGTGTCTTGCCTAGGCCTTTTGTCAGGAAGGGGATGGGAACCCTCGATTAAAGTAATTAGGTCTTCGGCCATTTTAAGCATCTGTTTCTTTGGCATGGATGACTGTTCTGAAGAATGCTGTACTTGTTTCTTTGTCTTTAATGGTGTTTTTGACTTTGCCTTTGCTGCTGTAGTGGGCTTAATTGTAAGCTGTGAAGGTCTGAAAACACCCTCAGAAGCTGATGCCTGCTCAGCGGCTCCGGACCCATCTGAGGGAATAGTTTCCGTAGCCCCAATACCTTGAGTTTCCACAGGCCTCGGTGTCTCCACTTGACTGTCTGTTACGGCCTGTGGCTCTGAGGTAGCGGGTGTCAGGGGCTGCGAAAGCGCCTCACTGAGAACTGGCGACTGGCCTAGAAGAGGCTTCATCGTCGGTTTTGGACCTCGGATGCCTGTCCTTTTCTTTGTCTGAGTTTTTTATAAATTCCGGTCGTCGGTTGTTCTGACGGCATTGTGTAATTAAACCTTCGGCCAAAATAATGTAAAGCAAAATCAAACCGATGTTTAATAGTGCGTTTATTGAATCTAGCACAAAACCGACAACTAGTAATGTCGTGGTCAGGGCCTAGGCAAAGAATACAGTAAGAGTGAAAGTCCTTATGAGGTATTTGCTTCCCACAAGAAATACAATTATTAACTTTTACTGACATCGGTCTGGAGCAAGAAAAAGTTTCCCCAACGGGGTACCTAGCTTTATTGAAGACTTCGGTTCTGAAACTAAATTTTGAAAATCTCAGGAGTCGGCCGACCGGCACTTGCGAACTGCTTTTGCTTCGGGCACCGTGCGGCAAGAAAGACTGAAGAAAATGGCGTTGGTCGCTACTTTTACACCCCTGGCGCACTGACGTCAGGGAATAGGCGACAGCAACCGAAGCCGGACCAAGACTTTGGAACTCTGGCCGACTGCGAGTCGCCTGCCAGCAGGATAACCCAAGTGTAATGACTGCAACAGTGAAACACGATGAACATCCTTCTCTTTGTCCAGCCTGGTGAGTGGGACGTCAGTGTGCCTGACTATACAGTCACCTATGAGTAATGTGTTGGGTATGTTGTTTTGCTTATGGGCTGTGGTTGTGTGGCACACCGAGTTTGTGGGCTATGAGTTGTTTAGGATGTGTTGGTGGGAGGAGGTTGCTTGTGTGTCTGCTTCTGAGGTCTCTGTTGCCTAGGCAGATTTAGATTTTTATTCAGAGCCTCCATATATGTCTTGGTGTTTCTATGTGTGAGTTTTGGAGGTGTTGGTTTAGTAGGTCTATGTGAAGTGAGTGGAGTGCTGTGTGTTATTACCTACTCCTCTTGACTGTTCCAGTCTTGGTTGGAGAGAGCTTTGCTTCTAGATTGGCTGTATAAGTGCATCTCTCGCATGTATTAGTGTTTGGTGGTAGGAGGAGAGGGTTGTTCGGGTACACGAGGCAGTTGTAGCATTGCCTCAAGATGCCCAGGTTCATCAGGTAGGCTGGAGAGTACATCAGGAGCTGTCCTTTGGACATGCCTGAATAAGTACTAAAGACTGTTTTCTTTTATTAAGTGGAGAAGTAGTAAAGACGGTTTTGGGGTTGAGTGCTGGGGGTTATTTAGTGCTACAGCAGATTTAGAACAAGGGCTGAACTAGAAGATGCAGGCATGAGTGCTTTGGCTGAAAGACTGACTAGTTATAAGTGAAAAACTGAAGAGCAGACTTTGTGGAGTCGGGGATAGTTAACCCTAGCTTACCAGTGCTGCGCAAAACTGCACAAATGCGTTTTTTTATAAAAGAAAGATGAAAGGGATAGAAATTAGCCCAAAATGGCCAATAAACTACAAATTCTGAGCTGAAAACCACTCCTCCAGGGACAGACAGGCTGCTCAAAGCTCTCCACTCTCAATGGTGAAGAGAAACTTCCTTCTATCCTAGTAAGGTGTGGGGCAACATTCTCATTTATACTTTTTACTCTCCTTTCTATTTTAATATACTCCCTTTCTTCTATTCATATTGCTAAATGGACTGAAAAACCTGTCACAATGGTATCACCATTTGCTACTCCCAAGCCTTCCAATAATACAAAATAATTAATTTTCGATCCAAGCACAAGTCCACTGACTTTTGTTACACACAGCTAATTTACCACATTTATCACATCCTGTATTTTTAACATCCTTCCCTTTCTTTTTACATTTTCCCCTTAAATAAAGCACTTTGTCTATTCAGTATCTTCACAAATCCTTATCTGTTTAAAAACTTTCATTTGTCTCTCTAGTTCTTGCTGTCTGTAGGCTATTGTGTAAACAGAAACATCTCCTCTGTGTAATTATCTCTTGGCTAGTGGGGGCTGGTTCTTTTGTGTTCTTGTAAAAAAAAGTTTCTGTCTTTTGCACACAGTGCAGACTAGAGAGGTTGTTGACTGCAACTGAGCTACAAAATATAAGTATCTTGATTTTTTTGAATATTTTTACAGATTACTGTTTTTACAATTTAATATATAAAGCACTTTGTCTATTCAGTATCTTCACAAATCCTTATCTGTTTAAAAACTTTCATTTGTCTCTGTAGTTCTTGCTGTCTGTAGGCTATTTTGTCCCACCGTCCCTCCCTGTTGGTGTCTTGCTCTTATACTTGGTGGCTTTGCAGTTGCCCGCCCCTACTGTGACACACCTCCCAGTCTAGTGTCATTAGCTCATTCTGCTTAATACAGAGAGAACATTTGATAAGGCCTTCTGTTCTATCCTTCTCAAACATTTTGGAAATATACAGTATATTTCAGAGCATTTGTTATAACTGTATTTGCTATAACTGATTTAAGTATTTTTTTCTGGCTTTTTGATTATTTACTGCTTAGCGACTGCATTTTAGCCTGTTTATACAGCTCTGCATTCTATTTAAACTGTTTTTGTGTTGATTAACCGTTTTGCACTTTTAAAAAGTTAGTTGTTGCTTAATTTTACCTGTAGGCTAACACACTCAAGTGCGCTAGCCGCTTAAAAGCATTTATAGCATTTACTGTCTGTTTTCTGCAAAAAAGAAAAAAAAAATCTTGTTTTCCCGCCTTACTGAACTAGAATAGTCCAGTCTTCAGAGTTTGCTGACCTCTGGGCTTTGTCTTGGTTCCTGTGCTATTCCATATCCTTATTTGGATAAAAGGAAGCGTCTTTGTTCACCAGTGGGAGTGGGGAGCACTGAGCGGCCTGTTTGTCCCTAGAGGAGTGGTTCCAGCCAGAAACTTGTAGTCTATTGGCCATTTTGGGTCAATTCCTAGCTCTTTTCAGCCCCCTGTAATAAAGCCCGCTTTAGCGAGCTTTTTCGCTTGTATTCAACTCAGCACAGCTCCTCGTAGTGTCCTGCAGATTTCTACAAGCAGCAGAGAGCAAAAGAGTGACTTTTTCCTGATTTAAGTATTTTTTTCTGGCTTTTTGATTATTTACTACTTAGCGACTGCATTTTCGCCTGTTTATACAGCTCTGCATTCTATTTAAACTGTTTTTTGTGTTGCACTTTTAAAAAAGTTATTTGTTGTTTAATCTTACCTGTAGGCTAACACACTCAAGTGCGCTAGCCGTTTAAAAGCATTTATAGCATTTACTGTCTGTTTTTCCTCTGTTTTCTGCAAAAAAGAAAAAAAAAAAAAAAAAATCTTGTTTTCCCACCTTACTGAACTAGAATAGTCCAGTCTTCAGAGTTTGCTGATCTCTGGGCTTTGGCTTGGTTCCTGTGCTATTCCATATCCTTATTTGGATAAAGGGAAGCTTCTTTGTTCACCAGTGGGAGTGGGGAGCACTGAGCAGCCTATTTGTCCCTAGAGCAGTGGTTCCAGCCAGAAACTTGTAGTCTATTGGCCATTTTGGGTAAATTCCTAGCTCTTTTCAACCCCCTGCTATAAAGCCCGCTTTAGCGCTATGATTTAGCGGAGTTGCCCATAGAGCACCACGGCAGCCCGGTTAAACAAGGTTAAACTATTTCTGGCTCCGTAAAGTCTGCTTTTCAATTTTTCCCTTAGAACTTCTCTACTTGCAATCTAAACAGTCTATTCTCTATCTCAAAAGCTCAGCACTTGCTCCTAAAGCATCTTTATATAGGTAAAGCTCAGCACTTGCTCCTAAAGCATTTTTATATAGGTAAAAGTACTTGTATACTAAACAAAGTACTACATTAGCCTAGAATCCCCTTGAGTACCCATTTCCCTATAGGTCCCTTCTGACTCAGTTACACAGCAAACTTTTTCACTTTTTCTAGCATGTCGAAGGGTCAGTTGCTGGCCTCCTCTCCTGTTCAGCTGGTAAATCTGGGCATCTTGAGGCAATGTTACAATTGCCTCATGTACATAGACAACCCACTCCTTCTCCCACAAAACACAAATACATGTGAGAGATGCAACTATATAGCAAAACTGGAGGCTGAGCTCTCTCAACTCTGGACTGGCAAGACCAGACAGGAGGAGAAGGCAACCACACACACCACAAGCCCAGTTTCACATAGAACTATCACAACTGCAAAACAAACACATAAACACACAAAGACATACTCGGAGGCACTGATCAAAAATCTACCAAAACTACAGAGGCCTCCAAAGCAGACACCCAAGCAACTGCCACCTCAAGACATAAGACATGCAACACATAGTTCTCAAAGTCAGTGTGCTAAACAGTCACAGCCCTTAAGGCCAAACACAATGCCAGACACACTTGTTATAGGTGACTCCATAGTCAGACACACTGACGTCCCACTCACCAGACTGAACAAGGAAAAGATCACAGTAAGCTGCCTGTCAGGCGCTAGAATCCGCCACATAACACAAGCACTCAGGTCACTCCACAGCAAGTACAAGTATGACTCAGTCATTGTCCATGCCGGTGTGAGCGACCGAGACGCACCTCCCTGGACTACATGAAAAGAGACATAGAGGAGCTCTCAGATTATGTAGCCCAGGCGGTATGACCCTGACCCTGAGCAGTATCCTACCCTCACCAAGAATGATGCCACAATACAGAGACAAAATGATCAGCTTTAATAATTGGCTTAATTACTGGTGTCATTCTAAGGGGATCAATGTCTGTCTGCCTGGGATGACATGCTTGACAAGCCACGCTGCTTCGCAAGGATGGCTTGCACCTGTCACCCTGGGCTTCGGATATTGGCAAAGGCTCTTGCCACCCCATAGTGCCTTTTTAGGCAAGGTTCAAATGATAAACCTACCGCCCTAGAAAACAAAAATGGAGAAAAACTAAGGGTAATACTGCTCAATGCCAGAAGTCTAAACCTCAAGATGCACGCCCTTTAAGCCCTCCTCAGTATGGAGAACATCGATGTCTGTGCTGTGACTGAAACCTGGTTCAAGGCTCCTGAGAGCACCCCAGCACTATCAGGTTATACCTCATATCATGCGTTCCGCCCCAAAATCCGGACCGAACCACAAAAGGAGGGGAGTATCCATATTCATAAAGGATACCCACACCTCCAGGTTAGTGGCATCGCACGAAGCATCGGAGACCATCCAGGTGCAATTAACCATAGGTAAAACTGCTCTACAGTTTGTAACATGCTACAGACCACCTTCTCAAACTCAGGAAACCCACACAGCCTTCCTGAAGACACTGGAGAGTATGAATGTCTCTCCAAACACCATCATATTGGGTGACTTCAACTACCCAAACATAGACTGGGAACATTACTCAAGCCCCAACACCCTAGCCCAAAGGTTCCTTGAGTTCATAAACTCAAATGCTATGGAACAACTAGTCACCATTCCCACAAGAGGAGAAAATATACTAGACCTGATCATCACAAACATGGGGACAAAATGCTCCACACCGAAGTATATCCCTCATTGGTGAGCTCAGACCATAAATTAATCTCACTGGAGATCCACATTCCTGCCCCACCCCCAGCAAAAAGACCACAGTGAAGAACTTCTCAAAAGCAAACTTCACACTTCTTAAGACTGGAGTGGTATCCTTCAAGGCCCCCGAGCCAGTGGAAACCACAACCCACGCTGCTGAAACCCTTACAAATGCCTTCTACGAGCACCTCCAGGAATGTATGGATCAAGCAATCCCTAATAAAATCAAGACGCTTTCCACCAAAGGCAGGCGCCCGGTCTGGTGGACTCCAGCCATAAACAAACTCTACAAGAGGAGAAAGCTACTACATGACAGAGCAAAATCCCTAAAAGGGAAGGTATCTCTGATCAATACTAGCAAAAAACTACGATCACTCATAAAATCATCCAAGGCCAACTTTGAGAGAAAAATCGCTAATGACACAAAAGACAATCATAAAGCCTTCTTTAGCTATGTTAGAAACCTGGGTGGAAACTCCCAGATATGCTCAGAATTAGTCCAAAATGATAAAAAAATCACTGAACCCACAGATATTGCCAACATACTGGCAGACAGGTTCAGTGCAAATTTCTCCCCTCCCTCCCCCAAAAGGAAAAATATCTATCCCACCAGAGTCTAGCCTCCCAAACATCTCAGCTGCCCAGGTGAGAGCTGCTCTCTCTAAAGCAAAAACACAGCATCAATGGCACCGGACGGTGTCCCCGGCTGTGTGCTACACAAACTCAATGAGGAACTAAGCCCACACATAAGGCTGCTGTTTAATCTTAGCCTTACTACAGGATACGTACCCAAAGAATGGCGTACGGCAACTGTGGTCCCACTCCACAAAGGCGGTGCTTCTACGGACCGTGGAAATTACCGCGCCATAAGCTTGACGAGCCTTGTCTGCAAAGCTATGGAGAGGATCATAATGGAACTCATAAATAAAGACATTGGGGACCTACAGACACTGGATCCTACCCAATTTGGCTTTGTCAAGGGCAGATCCTGCCTCTTGAACTTGGTCGACTTTTGAAACAGTCACTAAGGCCATTGATGAGGGTAAGGCAGTTCACACAGCCTACCTTGACCTAGCAAAAGCGTTCGACACAATACCCCACTCGGGCATCATAAAAAAGCTCACCAGCTTAGATGTAAACCCATATGTCACAAGATGGGTTGCAAACTGGCTCAAGGACAGAACACACAGGGTTAGAGTTGCTGGTGCCATGTCAGACTCTAAGCCGGTCACGAGCGGTGTCCCACAGGGCTCAGTCCTGGGCCCCCTCTTGTTCGGCATTTATTTTTCTGAAGTGCAGGCAAACATAGGGGGATTGTGGCTGACAAAATTTGCAGATGACTGCAAACTGGGCACCATAATTGACACTCCATCAGACACAGACATTCTCCAGAAAGGTCTCATAGAAATGGATAACTGGTGCCAGAGCCATAGCCTTAAGCTAAATGTCAAAAAAAAGTATAGTCATACCCTTTGGGAAAAACAAGGTAACCCCTAATTACCACATAGGTTGTAATCCATTAAACACAGAAGAAGTTATCAGGGACCTGGGGACCCAAGTTGACAGTAACCTCTCTTTTGACACTCACATTGCCAAAGTGGTTAGGAAGACCTTCTACATTGCCCACCTGATCATGAAGGGATTCACATCCAGATCAGGAGAGGTCATTGTACCCCTGTACTCTTCACTTATCAGACCAATGATTGAGTACAACGCCCCATTCGGAATGTACCTTACCCGACACCTGCAGCAGTTGGAAAGACCCCAAAAGTTCCTCACCAAAAGGATAAAGGGGCTCAAACATAGGTCATACAATGCCCGACTGAAGAAACTCCAGCTCTATTCAGTCGCATACCGTCTGCTCAGAGGTGATCTGTGCCTGACATACAAGGCCATGTCCAACCCGGAATTAATGGACATGCTCCACCTCAAAAAATCCAAATCCACCAGAGCCACGAGAGCAAGAGACTTAAACCTCAACACGGATATAAATAGGACGTGCTGGAGGGACAGATTCATCACCCAGAGACTCCCTACACTATGGAACAGAATCCCAGTCCATGTGAGGCAGAGCCCCTCACAGACTATGTTCAAGAGAAATCTTGACGAGTGGATGGGAGATCGTAGGTTTACCCCGGGAATCATCTCTGTATCACTGCTGGACAGAGGCACAGCAAACTAATGGGTATAGTATTCTCATCCTAAGGGGTGGTGAAAGCCACACACACTCTGGCTAGGCTTATAAATGCCCTAGGGCAGATAGCCTAGTATGAACCTATGAACCTAAATCACAATTTAAGTCCCATGCAATTGCAATCTTCATATTAACCATGACACAGTCTAATATTTGACGAAATATTCTTTCCTTTCTAGTTATATATGCATAAAAAAAGAAGTTATGTACTCACCATAACGTTCCATGTTTGTTGTCCATCTCGCCTTTCATTCTTACAATGATTGGTTCGGAGCCGATTCCCGGCTCCGACTTGGCCGAATACACAGCTGAAAGACTCAAACTTGGCTCGTGGCAAGTAGGTATCCCATAATGCAGTGGTGTAATTCCACAGATCTTGTTTGCTGCTACTACAGTAATTGTAAAAAAACTATATATACTTATATATATATATATATATATAAATATATATATATATATATATATATATATAAATATATACTAACCCCAATGGAAGGAGAAACAAACTGAAACAAACAACTCCTGAACATAGTAAAAACATCCACCAGGTCCACAAGGAGTCTTTGGAAGGGGGAAGGAGGGAGGGTTCATAAGAATGAAGGTCGAGATGGACAACAAACATGGAACGTTATGGTGAGTACAAAACTTCTTTATGTTATGTTGTCCTATCTCGCCTTCATTCTTATAATGATGGGACAGCGCCCCTAGCACCTTTTCCCTAGGTGGCTTACGACAGTACACCTTTAAGCACCATGAAACAAAAGGAGGCCCTATCCCTGGAGGTCAAATCCACTCTGTGTCTTTCGGCTTTTCCCAGTTAGGGGTCGCCACAGCGGAACTCCAGTCCGCTAATGGTTGGCAGTAGATTTTTACGTGCTGGCTTGCCAGGCCTAACGCACAACCTTCAACGAAGGAACGCCCATTCACGCATGTCGACACACAGAAGACGCTCTACCTGAGAATCGAACGGGCAATGTCTAACTGTGAGGCGACAACGCTACCGCAGCACCACCACCAAATCCACTTTGTAATTTGTGATAAATCTATGAGAAGTGGTCCAAGTAGCTGCTGCACAAATATTACCCATAAGAATTCTAGCTTGAAAGGTAGAAGACGTAGCCATTGCTCTAGCAGAATGAGCCTTCACCTTGAATGGTAAATCTCTGTTATTTGAGGTAATGATGAATATAATGCAGTTTGAGAGCCAGTTGGAAAGACCAGTTTTTGAAACTGAGCTACCCTTTTTTGCATCAGAGAAGGATACGAATAACTGGTCAGATTTTCTAAAATCTTTGGTCATATGTAAATAGAATCTGAGTTGACTGTGCACGTCTAGTTGATGTAATTTGTATTCTGCCTTGTTGCTGTGATTAGGAAAGAACACTGGAAGCTCAATAGATTGATTTATGTTAGTTGAAGAAGAGACTTTGGGTAAAAATGATGGATTAGTTTGCAAGGATACCCTATCCTTATGAAATATCAAATGTGGTGGTTTAATAGGTAGAGCCTGCAACTCTGATACTCTTCTAGCAGATGTTATAGCCACCAGAAAAATGGTCTTCCATGAAAGGAACTTGAGGTCTAAAGATGATGAGGATTCAAATGGTGGTAACGTCAGGTAGGATAGGACAAAATTTAAATCCCAAGGAGAAAGGGGTTCCTTAAAGGGAGGTCTTAATAAGGAGGCACCTTTCAAGAAGGCTCTACACAACCTGTGTGACATTAAGTTCGAAATATAATCACCAATGTGGAAATTTGAGATTGCAGCGAGTTGTATCCTGATGGTTGCTGCAGCTGAACCTTGTTGGAAGAGTTCCATGAAAAATTCCAAAACAGAGTGGATGGGTGCAGAAAAGGGATCAATGTTCCTGTTTTGAGCCCAGAGGGAAAACCTTTTCCATTTGCTAGAATACAGTTTTCTAGTGAAAGCTTTATGAGAGGACATTAAGATATGTTCAACTGTAGGAGTGAAATTCTGAAGCCTGACTAAATTGGGAAGTGGAGCAGCCAAGCTGTCAATTTTAGGGTGTGGAGAGAAGGATGAAGCGCACCTGACATATGTGTCAGAAGGTGTAGAACTGGGTACAAAGTCCAAGGCTTCTCTTGAAGATGAGGCTAAAGGAAGGGGAATCAAACTTGACATGGCCAGTAAGGAGCAATGAGAATTATCCTGCTTCCCATTGACTGAGCTTTCTGAATGACTCTGGGTATGAGAGGAAACTGAGGAAAGGCATACAGAAGTCCCGAGGGCCAATCATGAGCAAGTGCATCTCTCAGTGTCTCCCCCGGAGGGGGGAGTAGGGTAAAGTAGTTGCTGCACTTGGCATTCATGGGAGTGGCGAAAAGAATGCAGTAAGGCAGACCCCATGTTCAGAAAATCCTTTCCGCTACATTCTGATCGAGAGACCACTCATAAGGCATTAAAATTGCCCTGCTCAGCTTGTCTGCTATCACATTGGACTTCCCCAGAATGTGCGTTGCTATTAGAAAGCGCTGGGAAGAAACTGCCCATTGCCAAACTCTTAGGGCCTCGCAACAAAGGGGGTAAGATCTGGTTCCCCCTGCTTGTTTATGTACCAAAACACAGACATATTGTCTAAATGTATTGCAGTTGTCCCTAGAGGGAGAGAGTCGTGAAGTGCTTGCAATGCAAGAAGAACTACTCTCATCTCTAGGACATTTATATGCAAGTGAGCCTCGTGTTCTTGCCATGTACCTTGGACTGTTCTCCCCAGATAATGCCCCACCCTATCTGGGAAGCGTCTGTGGTCACTGTAGCTATGGGTTGTTGTGGAAAAAAGGGTCTCCCTATGGTCTCACGGCTGGAATGTATCCACCATCTTAAGTCATTTTTGCATGATTCTGTTATCCTGATTGGGTGAGACATAGGAAGCTCTTGAAGTGACCACTGGGAGAACAACAGCCATTGAAGGATCCTCATGTGCATTCTGGCAAGAGGAATCAGTGTTATAGTGGAAGCCATTGTCCCTAATAATCTTAGAATCATCTTTGCTTTCACCTGGGCTTGGGAAGAAGATAAAGTATCTGCTGTCTGAGTGCTGCAACTCTGTCTGTTGGAAGATGTGCTACCATAGAAGTGGTGTCTAAATCTGTGCCTATAAATGTAATATGTTGACAGGGCAACAAGGCAAATTTTTGAAAGTTGACTGTAATACCCAAGGTGAGTGCAAATGTCCAAAGTTAGATCCCTGTCTTGTTGGAGTAGATGCTTGGTGGTGGCAGATAGGAGCCAATTGTCTAGATAGGGAAACACTCGGAATCCTAGATGCCCTCAGGTGAGCCATGACTACTGCCATGCATTTGATGAACACACTAGGGGCTGTAGTAAGACCAAAGGGCACAGCTCGGAACTGATAATGACTGGCTCCCAGCCGGAAGAGTAAGTACTTCTTGATGTCCTGTCCATTTTTATGTGGTAGTAAGCATCTTGAAGGTCTATTGAGCACATCCAATAGTCTTTCCCTAAAAAGGAAAGTATAGACTGCAGTGTCACCATTCGGAACACTGACTTCTTGACAGATTTGTTTAATTTGCTTAGATCTAATATGGGTCTTAAGTCCCCTGTTCTTTTTGACACCAAAAAGAATCTTGAGTAAGTTCCAAATCTTATTTGGTCTGTGGGGACTTCTTGGATGACTCTTGTATTGCTACGTCTTTGCCTCACTGACTTTGTTTAAAAATTCTGAGTAATTTACCTTAGCACCAGATTTTACAGTTCTGACTTATTGGATCATTGGTTAAGGAAATGCTGGAGAAAAGTAAAAATGAGGGGAAACCCTTGACAGCTGGTGTCATTAAATGTGCCTTTCTATCACCCCATTACAAAGTAGTAAAAAAAGAGATCATCACATGTGTTTCAGGTGCAGCCAGCAACATTAACAGCGGGTGAAGAACCAACATGGTTATGGTAGAGTTTCCTTAAATTACCACAAAAGCAGGAGTTTTGAGCCCTCATTTTGGAATGCAGTAGCAAACTTCATGAGGCCTTGTCTGTCTGTCCACTCTGGAAGTAGTTGGGGACTGTTTGTCCCTCCATCTGCCAACATGGAAGGCCATCACACACGGCAGATGGATTTTTGACATTATATCTGAAGATTGCTTCATTTTCTTTATTTCTCTTCCCCGTATGCACTGTCTTCCCCTTCCTGATGTCAGGTCTGAGTACTGGTTCCATCAGCTCTGTACAGTTTGCTGGAGGGGACTCTCATGTGGTACCTTATTAATGGTGCCAGAAAAATTGTGGTTGACAGGAGTTGCAAAGTTCATAAGCACATGGTAGCCAACAGTGTTCTTGAAAGACACATTCTGGATACTATCCAAATAATTGAAGGAACTTTGTCTAGGTGAGACTAGCCATGCAAAGAAGGGTGTCTACTAACAAACTAAAAAAGTCTGCATGTGAGATTTTCTTAGGTTTACAGCGATCTCCAAGAGAAAGAAATTGCTGAAGTGATGCCCTACCAGGTATTAACAGCCAGTAGACAGTCTTCTAAGTAGGAAAATACCTAGAATTCTTGTAACTTATGGTTCACTGCAACTGTAGCCAACCACTTCATGAATATCCAGGACACAGCAAAGTTTAAACAAGAGACAAGAATCAGTAACAGCTGACTCATGTGGAAGAGCAGGAATCTCATCATTTTGTCGATCCTTACATGAAAATAGGTGCCTTGGTCCAAAAGTCACATCAAATTGCCTCAATAAGCAAGGAACATCTGTCTATACTGTACTATGAGGATTTTTTGCTTCACTATAAACTGATTCAGGCTGCTCAAGCTTAGAATGAACCTGAGGTCCTTAGTCTTTTTTGCCGTTAAAAGAATCTGTAGTAATATCAAGGCCCCCTCTGTTCTGGTTGGGACTTCCTAGTCAGCTTTCTTTTACTACAAGGGTTGACACCACCACTAAGTGCTATCCTGTTTTGACAAAGTGGTATGTCAGGAAGGGGAAGACGGTGCATACGGGGAAGAGAAATAAAGAAAATGAAGCAATCTTCAGATATAATGTCAAAAATCCATCCGCCATGTGTGATGGCCTTCCATGTTGGCAGATGGAGGGACACAGTCCTCAACTACTTCCAGAGTGGACAGACAGACAAGGCCTCATGAAGTTTGCTACTGCATTCCAAAATGAGGGCTCAAAACTCCTGATTTTGGGGTAATTTAAGGAAACTCTACCATAACCATGTTGGTTCTTCACCCGCTGTTAATGTTGCTGGCTGCACCTGAAACACGTGATGATCTCTTTATTTACTTCTTTGTAATGGGGTGATAGAAAGGCACATTTAATGACACCAGCTGTCAAGGGTTTCCCCTCATTTTTACTTTTCTCCAGCTTTTCCTTAACCAATGATCCAATAAGTCAGAACTGTAAAATATGGTGCTAAGGTAAATGACTCAGAATATTTAAACAAAGTCAGTGAGGGAAAGACAGGTACGATAGCATACAGTAATCTTGATGCCCGTTTATCCTTGTAGCACAATCAAATGTGCTGTAAATGAACAAGGTGAGGCTGTTAGTGGTGGAGGACAGTAGATGCCAGATTAGAAGGTGGCTTCTTAAGCTAACATTACGCTAACATTCTTTACAAAATCTGAGACATTTTATCATGAATAATAGGCTGGACTCTAAAAAAGGTTGCCTGGTGGCTATGCTCCCTCAGTGTAAAATGTAGGATGCAGAGACCCACTTCCAAAATGGTTCGCAGCCCTTTACCCCTTCTTGGCAGGGTGGGCTGCAGGACTCTTTGGGATAGAAACATTTTTTCAGGGACACTGCAATAACTACAGAATCTAACAAAGAATTCTATATTAAATCTTTTACGTCCTTAGGAGGCCAAAGGAACTTCTGTCTTTCTAAGCATGGATGCTACAACATTTGGTTTCTTCCATGCTTCTTGTGCAACAATGGCTGTCAACCATACATAAGAGGTACCATCAAGGAAGGCAAACTGAGTGAGGTTAACAGTTCATAGGTTCATACTAGGCTATCTGCCCAAGGGCATTTATAAGCCTAGCCCAGAGTTTTGTGGCTTTCGCCACCCCTTTAGTTTGGAGGATACTATGCCCATTATTTTGCTGTGCCTCTGTCAAGCAGTGACACTGAGATAATCCCTGGGGTATATCTGCGATCTCCCATCCATTGGTCAAGATTTCTCTTGAACAAAGCCAGCGAGGTGCTCTGCCTCACATGTACCGGGATTTTGTTCCACAGCATAGGGAGTCTCTGTGTGATGAATCTGTCCCTCCAGCACGTCCTATTAATAACTGTGTCAAGGTTTAAGTCTCCCGCCCTTGTAGTTCTGAGGGATCTAGATTTTTGAGGTGAAGCATGTTCATCAATTCTGGGTTGGACATGGCCTTGTATGTCAGGCACAGGTCACCTCTGAGCAGACGGTAAGCGACTGAATAGAGCTGAAGTTCCTTCAGTCGGGCAGCATAGGACATATTTTTGAGACCCTTTATCCTTTTGGTGAGGAACTTTTGGGGCCTTTCCAGTTGCTGCAGGTGTCGTGTCAGATACATTCCGAATGGGGCATTGTACTCAATCATTGGTCTGATGAGTGATGAGTACAGGGGGACGATGACTTCCCTTGATCCCGGAGTTCTTGCAGGACTAATCAAATGTTGAGGTGTGTGTGTGTGTGTGTGTGTGTGTGTGTGTGTGTGTGTGTGTGTGAGGGGGTGACCAGGCTCGTTTTGCCTGTACCACTTTTAAGGCTTCCCCGAAGATGGGATTGTCAGGGCACAAAACCGAAGACTTGACCTCCCATTCTTCACTGGTATCTGTCTCAATTTTTCTCTCTGCTTTCATGAACTCTTGCCCTGCCTTCTTGTTAAGGATTTATCAGAGGAGGAAGAGGCAAGAAATAATCTGGCTCAACTACCATTCTATTCATTTGCCAATGGTCTTTGGGGCCTCCACCCTGGTAAAATGGTGAGAAGCTCATATAAACGCCAGAACTGGTTCCATGGAAAAACAGACATTGAAACAGAGGCTGACACTGAGCCCACCACTGGTCTTGATACTTGGTTCAGAACATCCTGCTTTAAGAATCTAGCACTAATCTTCATTGACTATGGCATCACAGAAGCAAAGACATAGTGTCTCATTGATTCTCCACTATCCAGTGCCAACATGAACAATGATGCCAAAGACTTGAAAGGTGAAAACGTCTGGCATGACAATTAGGCCACTGACACTAAAGTCAGGGAAGCATCAACAGAAGCACAGACAAGTTAGACGTAAATCATGTTTGTATAATTGCGAGAAGGATGCTAGGTGGCATCAGGACACCAGGCTTTGGGACAGGGGCCAATGAGGAGGCTGGAATTGATGAAAGGAGAATGACAATCTATCGGGCCCTAAACAAGAAAGGACAGGATGAGGCCAAAATCCAATTTGCCTGAAGCATGGCTCACATCTTCTTCTTGTAATCTATATTAAAAGAAACAAGTCTGTGAGGGAAAATAGAATGTACAGGCATAACAGAAGTGAGTTTAGCCAATTATTTTGCAAGATCAAGTTCAGAGAGAGATACTTACTCTTCCTAAAACAGCCACAGTAGATGATTTATAAAGTAACGTGACTTGCAAAGCCAAATTGAAACACATTTCCATACTGAATATTCCCTTTCTTCCATGCAAGAAGTCTTGGAAGGAGGGAAAACATCTCTTAAAACAGACACACTTTTTGGAAACCTTACCCTTTGACTTGGTCTTCTAAGATTCACTAGGGGAACTCAATTCTGGAGATGAGCTGATCAGAGGCACCCTCTCTAGGTATCAACTCCTTAAGTATAAGCTTATTCTTTTGGTCTATTAAAATGTACTCATCAAACATCTTACAAGTCACATTCAGTGTGCACATAGGAAGGGGTCTATATATCACATCATCGAAAGTGCAAAACATTGAACTCGTCTTCATCAATCCCTGTTCGTCAAACTCTGAATCCACAGAATGATGGCTTCTGCAAAGTTTTTATCACAGTAAGTAACCAGTGGGCCAACCTACCCACTGCATCAAAAAGTGCAAAATGTAAAACCCACCCTGGAGGGGGGCTGCACCCCCCCCCAACTAAATATTCCAATTCAAAGATCGCACTACAGTAGGAAAAGGGCAAATCCCCGATGACGGCCCACTGGTTACTTACCATGGGAAACATTTGGCGGAAACGATCGTTTGACAGATTCAGAGTTTGACAAATACAGATCAATGAAAAAGCATTTGATGTTTTTCACTTCTGCTGATGTGATATAGACTCCACAGGAAGCACTCAGTCACACAGTTTAACTCTGGCAGAGTTTTACAGCAACAAACATCAATCACACTTTCTAAAACCTGAATCTTTTTCCACAGCTAACACAAGAATCTAACCACACTCCAGAAAAAACTGCAAACAACTACAGACTTGAGATGGCAATGCTGAATGAAGAACAAGTTAATTAAACTGCTTTCAGTGTAAAAACTTAAAAGATTTCAGCAAAAAAAGCTAATTGAAACTACTGATTTTGCATTAACTTGGCTATTGAACAGTGAGTACAATGCACAGATATCAGAAAAGACTACAAAAGGAAAACCTAAGGAAAAGTCAATGAACAAAGAAGAGGTAAAATATCTGGTTGATAAGTAGCAGGAAGCAGATCAGTTTTTACTCCTGGTGCAGTAGTAAGCTTCTACCAAAATAGAACTAAAAATAAACCAAATGCATTCAGAAATCTTCAAAATAAGTCAGCTATTAGAAGGAACCGTTTTCAAAAAACAATAGAAGTTGAAAACAGAGTACACAGAAAGAATTAGAGGTTCTCCACATTCGCAAAGAAATTGAGGGAAGCCGAATGAACCAGTTTTACAACGTCATAAATAAGTAAATAGACTGGTGCCTAGCATCAAGAGCTACTAAGTGAAAACACACAGTGTCTATGCCCCCAAGTCTTGCTTGCCACTGGGAAACAACTGAGACATATTCTAATAAATACACAAACATATTAGCAAAATGACATGCTCAAGAGTAAATTGTAGCAGAAGGGAAAGGCACTAAAGTTGGTGACATCTACCTTTTAAGAAAATTAAAAGTTATGTACTTACCATAACTTGGCGTCTGTGTTGTCCATTTTCATTCTTCCTCACTGATGGGTTACAAATCCAATCCTTGGATCTAATTTGGCTGCATTTTTCTGACTCGGATCCAAATCTCAAGCTCCTCCCTCTACCCATAATGCTACAAAACATCTCCTACTCCTCAGATTGAGTTTGCTGCCTTATTGCCTACTGGATAATAAAGACAGGATAGGCAGGAGGATGACTGAGGCTCAAACCTAGAACACATGTGTTCTAAAGTCTTCCAAACATTCTTCTAGGAGTGAAAAGGCTAGGGGATGGCTGGGAGGGAAGGTGAGGAAGAATAAAAATGGACAACACAGATGGTAAGTTATGGTAAGTATATAATTTTAAAATCTTGTTGTCCTTTTCATTCTTCCTCAGTGATGGGTCAGAGTACCCAGGTATGTGATTCTGGGGAGGCCCTCAAGGAAGGATATGCAGGAGCATTGTTGAGCCAAAGGAAGCCCTGTTTCTGGAGACAATGTCCAACTTATAATGGATAATAAAGGTATGACTCTTTGACCATGTGACTGCAGCGCAAATATCATCAGTTAACTTTCTACAGGAAAAGGTGGATGAAGTAGCCATAGATCTGATGAGCACAGGGAGGGTTAGGCAATTCCAAACCCTTTTGGGATTAAATCAATGAAATGCAGTCAGTAATCCATTTAGCCAGGGTAACATTGGAAACTGCTTGACCAACGTGAGGAGGACACAAATAGCTGGTCAGACTTGCTGTACTGCTTTGTTCTGTGAAGATAAAAATGCAATTGTCTGTGAATGTACAAAAGGTGTAGCATATATTCTCCTTTACTGGTAAAGTATGGAAAAAAGACTGGCAATTGAATAGCTTGATTAATGTTAGTTTACGTGGCCACTTTAGGCATAAAGGAAGGGTTTGTGAATACAGAAACCCTATCCTTCTAGAAAACAATGTAAGGAGGTCTAGCTGATAAGGCCTGGAGGTCAGAAATTCTTTTTGCTTAAGTGATAGCCATGAGAAAGACCTTATCACAATTGTTTGCCAGTTCAAAATGTTTCCGAGTTAACCTCTGAAGAACCACTGTGAGGTCCCATGGAGCAGAGGGGACTTTTATCAGAGGTCTAAGGAGGAGGATTCCCTTCATAAATGCTTTACATAATCGGGAAGTTGACAGAGAAATGTATTCATTTCCAGAGTGGAAATGGGATATTGCTGCTAACTGAAGTTTAATAATAGAAGCTAACCCCTTCTTGAAAAAGAGTACTGAGGAAAAGGAGGATGGCAGAAGTAGGTGTTGAAAAGGGATCAATGTTCGCTTCAGAGGCCCATGCAGTGAATCTTTTCCATTTGGTCTTGTAGACTTTCTTAGTGGAAGGCTTCTGAGAGGTCAAGATGATGTCACAAAAAGGGAGAGCAATCATGGACCGATGTACTTTCAATGGAACTGGAGAAACCATGCTGAAAACTTGAGGGTATGGATATTGGGATGATGAAACTTTGTCAAATGAGAGAGGAGGTCCTGACTGGGCTGCAGTATCCATGAAGGATATTTTATATAAGACCAAAGGAAGGGGAACCATACCTGTCAAGGCCAGAAGGGGACAATGAGGATGACTGAGGTCTTCAGCCTGCTTGCTTTCTGCAGAAACTTGGGGATGAAGAAGAGAGGGGGGTAGGTGTAACAGAGACCCAGGGGCCAATCGTGAATCAGAGCATCCCTTGATGACTCCCCAGAGGGGGAATGAGAGCAAAGTACCTGCTGCACTTGTTGAGGGGCGAGACAAATAGGTCACAGCAAGGCTGGCTCCAATGACTGAATATCATGTTCGCTACTGACTGAGTGAGTGACAACTCATGAGGAATCAGAATGGACCTGCTGAGTCTGTCTGCCAGCGTGTTGGTTTTCCCCACTATGTCTGTTGCAGTTAGAAAGCAGTCTGAAGAAATCGCCCATTGCCACACCCTTATGGTCACTTTGCACAATGGGTTGGAATGAGTTCACCTTTGTTTTCTGATGTACCAGACTACTGCCATGTTGTCCGTATTGACAGCAATAGTCCCCAGAGGTAGAAAGTCCTGAAAGGCCTGCAACATTGGAAGGACTGCTCTCATCTCGAGGACATTTATATGCAACTTGGGCAGGGTAGCATGCCTTGGACCATCCTTCCCTTGTAACACCCCCCCCCCACCCAAATTGGGAGGAGGCGGAGAGAACTACATGCCCAAAAACAGATGGTCTTACTGTAACCACCACTGAATATGACATTTGCAAATCAGAGTAAGTCTGAGAGGGACAGACAGAGGCTGGTAAAGAAAAGACTACTGGACCACCAAAGTTCATTGGAGAATTTGCATGATGAATCTTACTGGAGTACTGGTAGCTAACACTGATCCAACAGCATGCGACACTAGTTTTGCTTGCGGGGATGGATGAGATAGTTAAGTTCCACACCTGACTTCTAAGAGATGTGATGCGGTGAAAAGGTAGTAAAGCCACTTGATTCATCATATTCAGTTGAGTTCCGATGAATTCTAGATTTTGTATAGGAGTTAGCTTGGATTTTGCAAGATTTGTTGTGATGCCTAGGGAGTTGGATATCTGAAGCAAATAATCTCTGGCTTGTAAAAGTTGATGCCTTGTTGGGGCAGTGAGGAGCCAATTGCCAAGACAGAAAAACATCTGGAATCCTCAGAGTCTCAGGTGAGCTGCTACAACTGCCATACTATTATAAACTCCCCAAGTGATGTTGACATCCTACAGAAAGGCCTCACTGAGACAAACAACTGGTGTCAGAACCATGGCCTTAAGCTCAATGCCAAAAAATGTATAGTCATCCCCTTTGGGAAAAACCTAGTTCACATGAATTACCACACTGATGGTAGTCCGCTGTACACAGAAGACGTTATAAGAGATCTGGGAACACAGGTTGACAGCAACCTCTCTTTTGACCACCACATTGCCACTGTGGTCAGAAAGTCCTTCTATGTAGCACATCTCATTACTAAGGATTTTGCATCCAGGAAGAGAGAGGTCATTGTCTCCCTCTACTCTTCCTCGTTAGGACAATCATGGAGTACAATGCCCCATTTGGCATGTACCTCACTAAACACCTGCAACAACTGGAGAGGCCACAAAAGTACCTCACAAAGAGGATCCTAGGCCTTAAACATTTGTCCTATATGGACAGACTTGAAAAAACCCTTAACTATTCTGTTTCATATTGCCTACTTAGAGGTGATCTCTGCTTGATTTATTAAGTCATGTCTGACCCAGCTCTGTTAGAAATGCTACATCTAATGAAATCCCAATCCCTCCACACCACACGCTCCAGAGACTGCCCATGTTATGGAATACACTTCCCATACATGTCAAGCAAAGCACCTAACTGGCCTTCAAGAGAAATCTTGATGAGTGGATGGGAAATAGAAAATTCACCCCAGGGATCACTCCAGTGGCTCTGCTTGACAGAGTCACTGGGAACTAAGGTCAGGTAGCACGATGCCAGGGTAATTCTAAGGACTAGGCTTGTAAAAGCTCCAGGGCCATTAGCCTACTACATACCTATGAACCTATACATTTGGAGAACACCTGGGGGGCTGTGAAGAATTGGAAGTGGCTGGCTCCCAGCTGAAAGGGCAGGTTTCCTGGAGAGCCTGCCTATTGTGATGTGATAGTATGCATCCTAGAGATCTATAAAGCACATCCAATTGTCCTTGTGCAGAATAGGCAGGATGGACTTAACCGTAACCAATTCAGAACTTTGACTTCTTTATATAGAGATTCAGATTGCTGAGATCCAGAATTGGTCTTAGGTCACCTGTTTTCTTTGGCACCAAAAAAAACAAAAATAAGTTCCAAATCCTAATTGTGTGGTCAGGACCTCCTGGATGACTCTCTTTAGTAGCAGCCTTCACATTTCTTGACCTGTATACCCTCTCCTCTGGCTGAGTGGAACATCAGGGAGTTTCCCCATGGGTCCTGGAGATGGAAGGGAAAAGGGAATGTAATAGCCTCTTGATATGTTTAGCACCCAAGAGCTGCTTGTAATGTTTGTTCAGGAGTCTAGGTGCAGGGAAAAGTACAGTTTTGTACCTACCATAAATGTAGATGTTCGAAGATCCACATTGCTGCAGTCATAACCTGTGGGTAGTCCGCTGTCCTCGGTCGGCCCGAATACCAAAGTGTTAGGCTGGCGTCGGTCATGGTCGCTCAGATCTGACGTCAGTACGCAGTGGTACTAAAGCGCATGACCGACGTCATATCCTCAGTCTTTCTTGCCCCAGATGTCAGAAGGCCCCAAAAAGAAAGGCCATAACCAAAAACAGAAAACCTCCAAACATCGATGCATAAACAATATCTACAACCCAAACCACACAACCACTCCAAACTACAGAGGGGAAGGAGGGAGGGTAAATTAGACTGCAGCAATGTGGATCTTCGAACATCTACATTTATGGTAGGTACAAAACTGTACTATGTTCTTCATCTCACATTGCTGCAGTCATAACCTGTGGGTAGAATCCCAAAGCAAAGGAAAAGGGAGGTTGGCAAAATCATAAAGCATTGGGAGCTGCTAACATGCCCTGTAAAACTGCAGTGGCAAACCCAGCCCTAGATTTGGAATAAAGAGGGAGATGATAATGTTTAGAAAAAGTGTGCACTGAACTCCAAGTAGCTGCCTCCAAAATATCTTTAGTAGCTACACCCCTTAAAAAAGCAGTAGAGGTGGCAGTAGCCCTAGTGGAATGAGGTCTGATTCCAGCCGGAATTTCTTTACCATGATGAGAATAGCAAAAGTCCAATCCACTTAGAAATAGTTTGTTTCGAAACAGGTTTCCCCTGAGAACCCAAAGCAAAAGAAACAAACAACTGTTGAGACTGTCTGAACCCTTTAGTTCTGCTCAAATAATAACGCAACTGCCTGTGAATATCCAAAGAGTGCAAAATTTTCTCCCCTTTATTTTGGGGATCAGCATAAAATGTAGGCAAATGAATAGATTGGTTCAAGGCCACATTTGAAACCACTTTAGGCATAAAAGTAGGGTTAGTACGCAGGGATACCCTATCCTTATGAAAAATCAGGAAGGGTTCAACTGCCATTAGAGCCTGTAATTCAGATACCCTTCTAGCAGACGTAATGGCCAACAAAAAAGCAGTCTTCCAAGACAAAAACTTCAACTCAGATGTAGCTGCAGGTTCAAAAGGAGGTAAAGTGAGTTTCTCCAACACAAAATTGAGATCCCAGGAAGGAGTAGGAGCTCTACGTGGGGGTCTTATGTTCTTTGCCCCTCTAAGAAATTGCTTAAACAAAGGATGAGAGAATAATGGTGGGTCACAGTCATAATGAGCAGAAATGGCTGCAGCATGAACTTTTACAGAGGAGAAAGACAAACCCTTGTCTAATAATTCTGTAAGATACTGAAGTGAAACACTCAAATTAGGCCCTGAAACATCAAAGCTCTTTGCTTTGCTCCAAATAAAAAATCTCCTCCATTTATCAGCATAAACTTTCCTTGTACTAGGCCTTCTGGCCTCCAAAATGACATTCAAAACTTGTTGAGGAAGCTGCGACCCTCCAGGTTTTAGAACAGAATATGCCAGGCCGTCAGATGCAGGGACTGTATCCTGACATTGAGGAAATGATTGCCTGCCTGGGACAAAAGGTGTGGAGTTGCTGGCAAAGGCCAAGGAGGCTCCCATACTAAACTCCTCAGTAGAGGGTACCAGTGCTGCCGTGGCCAATCTTGAGCTATAAGGATCATGGAGGGCTTGTCCTGTCTGACCTTCAAGAGCACCTTGGGAAGGAGAGGCAGAGGAGGAAAGGCATAGACGTGAAGATTGTTCCAACTGAATGATAGAGCATCCACTTTCCAAGCTTTTGGATGAAACATCTTGGTGCAAAACTTTGGCAACTGGAAATTTAGTGGAGAAGCGAACAGATCTATGTCTGGAGTCCCCCAAATCACTGTCAACTGTCGAAATACATGAGGATCCAACTTCCACTCGTGGGGATCCACCATCTGTCTGCTCAAAACATCCGCTAAGGAGTTCTGTGCTCCTGGCAGAAACCTTGCCTGAAGAGTGAGGTGCAAACTGAGAGCAGTCTCCCACAAAATCATAGCTTGCCTGCAAAGAGGGTACGAATGGGTTCCCCTTGCTTGTTGATGTACCACATGACAGTTGTGTTGTCTGTTTGAATCAACACTTGTCCTGGGTGAAGTAGATCCTTGAAAGCCATCAATGCAAATTGGACCGCTAACATCTCCTTCAAGTTGATATGCAAATGTTGAAGTCTGGCAGGCCACATGTCTTGAACCCATTTTCCATTGAGGTGTGCTCCCCAAGCCTTGTCTGAGGCATCTGTCGTTAAGATCTGACTTGCCTCTGGTCGGGTCACAGAGAGTCCCTTGTTTAGGTGACATTCCTGAGCCCACCACAAAAATTCCTTTTGAATGCAAGGTATTATCTGAATGACAGTGTCCAAATCGTGGCAGTGCTGAGTCCATACACTTTTGAGATACCATTGTAGCTTCCTCATATGCAGTTTGGCATTGGGAAGCACCAGAATACAAGATGCCATGAACCCCAAGGCTTGAAGGACTGTCCTTGCAGTCAGCCTGGACCGTAGAGACAATTGTTGGAAGTAAAGCGTAAGATTTCTTTGCTTGTCCGGGGTCAAAATGCCATCTGAGAGGCTGTATTCAGTCTCACACCCAGAAAGCACATCTCCTGAGAGGGTACTAGACTGGACTTTGTTTCGTTCACAGAATACCCTAGGCACCTTAACACTGCCATAACATACCGTAGATGGTGAAGTAGCTTGTCTTTGTCTTGAGCAAGAATCAGGCAATCGTCCAAATAAGGATAAATTTGTATTCCTCTTAACCTTAAGAAGGCTATCACCGGAGCCAGAACCTTTGTGAACACCCTGGGCGCAGTAGATAAGCCAAAGGGCAATGCAGAGAATTGATAATGTAAAGTCCCAGCCCGAAAACGCAGGAATCTCCTGCAACTGGGCCTGATAGGAATATGAAGATAAGCCTCTTTGAGATCCAGAGTTACCATCCAGTGATCTTTGCCTAACAGAGGCAGAAGTTGTTGCAAGGTCAACATTTTGAATTTTGGAATGTCCAGGTATGTGTTGAGGATAGACAAATCCAAAATTGGCCTCCAAGTGTTTCCTTTCTTTGGTACAAGAAACAGGCGAGAATAAAATCCTAGGCCCACTTCTGACAGAGGGACCTGCTGTATAGCTCCCATTTGAAGAAGTAAAGAAATCTGTTTGTGAGCCTCCACCCTTTGCTGAGGAGGAACGTCTGGCATGCCTTTGAAAGGAGGCAATGTGTGGAAATAAAACTTGTAGCCTCGGTCTATAATGTCCAACACCCATTTGTCCTGGGTGACTAAAAACCAATTTTGTCTGAAAAGTGCCAACTTTCCTCCTAGAGGAGCTGCCAGACAGGAAGGATCTGGCAGCTGAAGATGCAGGTCATTGGGTCTGCTTACGAAAGGACTGGCCCCTGCCCTCACTTGGAGATTGTGCAGGGGAACTCCACGTCCTAGGCCTGAAAGTACCCTGAGCTCTGCCCCTACCATGTCTAGATCTGCCCCTAGACTGTAAATCAGAAGAAGGGTAAGCCCATCCCTTAGTAGGCCAATTTCTGCTAAACTTAGGGGGCTGCACCTGCAAAAAATCCTTAACAGTCTGCATAGACTTAGCTTTGTCTTCCATTTTCTTCAAGACTGATTCCACAGGAGTACCAAACAAAACTTCAGACTGAAGGGGAGCATCTAAAATTCGAGCTTTAACATGCTCTGACAAGTTCTGATCCTTAAGCCAGGCGTGCCTACGAATAACTGATCCAGTGGCAGCCACCCTGGAAGAAGCCTGTAAAGCATCAAAACCACACTGCAAAGAATGCTTACCCACCTGATCAGAGGCATGCACCAAATCCTGTAATTCCTTACACTCTATGCCGTCTGCCAAAGCATCTACCTTAGATTTTAACTGAGTAAGGAGGAAATTCTGGTACTTCAGCATATGAAACTGGCAATTCAAAGCCCTCATTGCTAGAGTGGAAGAGGTATACACTTTTTTACCCCACCTATCCAAAGCTCTAGAATCTTTATCCACAGGAACGGGATTCTTTACAACAGAAGCCCTGACACCCTTAGGTCCCTGGCTAATAGTTTCTGGGTCAGCCCTAGGGCTCTTATACAAATATTTATGAGCCTCTGGTACTCTGTAATAGCTATCTGGTTTAACCGGTGCAGGAGGCAAAGAGTCTGGATTAAGGGAAGCCTCAGAGAAAACATCCTGAACAACATCCAAAACAGGAGGTATAGCCAAGGGCCTATGTTGTGGTAAAAACAAAAATTCCCTAAGCCTCTTTTGGGAATCTGAAAAATCCTGACCTTCCCATTTAAAATGCTCCCTCATAGAATGCAGGGTTTCTGAAAAAGAAAAATCCTCTGGAGGAGAAGCAGAAGGACTAGAATCCTCTGCGTCTGAATCAGAATAAGGAGGAAAATCCTGAATGTCTTCAGTCAAGACTCTGAGTAATCTGAAGCATGTTCCAAACTTTCCACCTCTGGCTCAACCCTAGGCCTCTTATCTGGAGGGGGCATAGAACCCCTGATTAAGCTAATCAAATCTTCTGCCATTTTAAGCATGTGTTTTTTAGGTACAGAACCTGCAGAACTAGGACTGACACCAGAGGAAGACAAACCAGGCCTGACCTTGGAAGGTACCTTAGAGACAGAAGGGGAAGGCCTAACCAACTTATGCAAAGAAGGGAGTACAGTAACCTGAGAGGCCCCCTCAGCCTGACCCGACTCCTGAGAGGCCACATCTTGCAATATTAAAGGCTCCCCCTGAGACTCAGCCGAAACCTCGGCTGGATCCACAGATTCCACCGTAGTTTCTAAAGAACCGGCGTCCGGAATGGACGACTCATCCTGCTTGGACTTTAACGATTTTTCCTTGCGCTTCTTAGCGGTAGTCGGAGGATCCGACGGCATATTGTAATTACACCGCTTACCGAAGACAAGCCTAGCGCAATCTAACCTACGTTTAATGGTGCGCTTATTAAACCTAGCACAAAAGCGACACCCGACTACGTCGTGCTCAGGCCCCAAGCAAGGAATACAGAGAGAGTGGTAATCCCTACGAGGTATCTATTTCCCACAAGAAATACAATTATTCACTTTTTCTGACATCCGGAATTAACTGAGGCAAGAAAAGACAAAAATATTCCCCAACGGGGTACTTAACCCAACTCGGTTTTCGGTCTGAAACTCAGAATACGAAAATTTCAGGACGCCGAATGGCACTTGCAAACGCTGCTTCTGCTTCGGACCATGCGGCAAGAAAGACTGAGGATATGATGTCGGTCATGCGCTTTAGTACCACAGCGTACTGACGTCAGATCTGAGCGATCATGACCGATGCCAGCCTAACACTTTGGTATTCGGGCCGACCGAGGACAGCGGATTACCCACAGGTTATGACTGCAGCAATGTGAGATGAAGAACATCATGACCTCCAACCACCTCCAGGATGGACAGTCGGGCAGCGCTTCAGAAGCGCTGACAGGGTCTGTCAGACAGAGAATCTCTGAAGCCCTGGTTATGCAGACCCCCTCTGCCTCTGAGATGGCATCTACCATTGAAATCTCCTCTGCCCCTGGATGACAGTGTCCCTGCATGGGTGAGGAAAAATCCCAAGATTTCCAGAACCAAGTTTTCTTCCTTCCTCACAAGTTTCTAGAAAAGGTCCTCTGAGGGGGTAGAAAATTGAATTCCCATAGCAGACAGGGTCTTTCCTTCCTGTTTGCTCTGGGTAAGTGCATCTTTCACTGATGGTCCAAAACAGAGAGAAGCCATCGAAGGGCGCATTAACAAAGAATGCCTTAATGGGTTCTGCAAAGTCACATAGCCTAATCCAGGCATGTCCCCTTACAGTTATGCCTGAACCAGCAGCTGCTCGAGAGATACCTTCTGCTGTACAAGAGATCAACCTCAAAGAATTAGCAACAGATGATAGAGTGGTCAACTGGGGAGAAATCTTTTTAAGGTCCTCAATCAACATGGTCTTAGGAAGAGAGTTTGAAAGTTCCTTGATCAAATCTCTTTGCAGGAGGGCGAAGTGTGCCAAATAATTTAATTTCACCATGAAAGTAGCTAAGGCATAGATGCACTTTCCAAATCTGTCCATCACCCTAGACCCCTGTTCAGTGGATGGACAGAGGAGTTCTACTTGGCTAGCTCCTTCTTAGTGGCTGCCAACACAACAATGGCATCGATCAGGACACCTTTGCTCCAATGTACTCTGTCGGCTGGGAGGACAAGAAATGTAACTGGATGCTTGGGGATGGGGTCGATGGTGTCTGGTTACTTCCAGGCTCAGAGGGAAACTAGGTCAATTAGTTCATCCGGCGTGGGGGGGTGGGGGTTCACCCAACACAAGACATAGATGGGCCTGATCCAAAAGCATCCGAAAACACCAACATTGGAGGAGGAGGAGGTTGGCAAGAACAACCACCTTTTTGTTTCAGAATTTCCAGGATGTCTCCAATGCGATGTCATCAGATGGTGATTGAGGGGATTCCGCTCCATCATCGAAATCAGTGACTTCATTGAAGGACTCCATTGGGGAGTCTATGTGCCTCCTCTCTTGCATGTCTTCTTTCAAGGTACCTCCTCCTTGGGGTGTTCGAAAAAGGTATCTGAAGAATGGAAAACCCCTTGGGGAAGGAGTGTGGAGGCTTCCAAGGTTAGGCTGACCTGAAGCAGCAGGAATGATGGGGTCAGCGCTCAGATCCAATGCAAGGCAAGGGGTAGGATCTGAGATATGAGAGGACTGATCTTTATGCAACAAGAAGGCCCTTTCCACTACTTGAAAGGCTGATGGACCAAGGGAAACCCCTCCCAACCTCTCTGGAGCCAAGGCAGCAAAGGACGAATGGTCGAGGCCTACTGCAGATCTGAGCCCTCCAGAGAGAATCGGACCCAAGCTGTTGAGAGCTGAGGCACCAAGAGGCAGGGACAGATCCACCAGTGTCTATGCCAAATCCAACCCACAGCACCCAGTGCCAACCTCTCGGGTCTGAGACCCACTTTGACCTGACTGCATCAGAGCAGAGCTAGACAGAGACATCGCCAGAGTTGAGGAAAGGGGCTTCCTTGGATCGGATGCAGACTCTCTCAGGTAACTAGGATCCTGGGGCTCTGAAACCATGGATTGGATTGGAGAAGGAGACTGTATAGGCTGAGCAGGAGTACTTACAGATCCAAGAGGGGATGGAGCTGGCAAGACCCCATCTGGATCAGAACCCTGAGGAACTTTCGCACCATTATGCCCATACTGGCCTTTGTCAAGTTCCTAGAGGATCTAGAAGAAGCTGAAGAAGTAGGCCTGGAATGACTAGCCAGAGTTTGAAGCAATTTGGAGGGCAAGACAGGTAAGAAAGGCTTTAGAACGAAGCTAGGAGATCTACTCCTGACTGTTGGATCCAAGGGCCTGGGATCAGACCTTGGAGTCAATGGAGGAGGAGAACCACTCACTGAGATGACCTCCATCAGATCAGAAAGAGCCAATGGATCTGAGTGGAAGGTGACACTCTTTGGATCTAAAGGAGTCGGATCCGAAGTTTACTGATGTTTCTCTGAATTCTCCAAAGACACCCTTAGGAACATGGAGAGGGTTCGCTGTTTGGTTTCCTTGCAGCAGTGTGCTTTGGAGGGGCTTTGAACCTGAGATGAAGGAGATGAAGCTGGAAGTAACCCTTTTAAGACAAGATTACTGCACTGGTCAGGAAAGGTGCAAGGGCTGAAAGAGACACAAATGTTGCACTGGGACATTCCGGTCCCAGGCAGTAGATGCACTTCTTGTGGACATCCGGATTTGGGATTCTACGCCCATAAGAAGTGTGTCTTTTGAATCCAGTAGGTTTTTCTGACATTCTAGTGAGATAGAAGGAGTGTCTGCTCTAACTGGTGAGCTAATCGCACACACACTAAACCAAAAGGTCAAAAGATAACAAAGAAAAACTTAATTTTTTAATAATTATAAAGCAGTATAAAATGCTGTAACTAAACAGAATAGAAAGTGCCAAAGGTCACAAGAAAAGCACAGAACGGAGTTGGAGAGAGAATAAAATCAACCCTGATGCCTGAGAAAACTAGAAATACTTAGAGGAAGAGGTAAAGGATAAGTACCTAATTTTTAAATTATAGCAAGTAATAGAAAAAAACAGACAAAACACCCACAACTTTTGCTGTAGGTCGAGATTCTGGAGAACCAAGTCTTGTCGCAACGGCAGCAAATGAGATCTGAGGAGTAGGGTATGGTAGAGAGCATTACGGGTAAAGGAAGGAGCTCAAAATTCGGATCCAAGTCTGAAAAATACAGCCGAATCATATCCGAGGGTCAGATCTATAACTCATAAGTGAGTAGGAATGAAAAGGACATCATCAGATATGACTATTTACTGCACAAGAGGTAAAAACTTACAGCAACAATTAGAGGATATTGCCATGCTGGACTATGATTAATCTTATTATATCCAACAGATTTCAGCATATTTTTTCTTAGTGGATCGAAGACATACGTGGTAACACAGCAAGAGGTAGAGGAGATGATGTTTAGAAAACAAAAACTAACCAGTAAGCTGAAGAAGATTCAGCTTCCCAGCTTTCAATCAGGAAAAAAGTGATGTAGAAACTATGCAAGTAAAACCATTCACATTGTGTCACAAAAAAAAATGTATAAGGAGTAAACACCTGATCCAGACTGATTTGGTGGAACCGGTTCGATGGCTCGTTTGTGAAGCAGCTTGGAAATCTCTAGTGCTGCCGCCTCCCTTTGAGCGGGTGGGACATCTGGGAGGCACTTTGGTTTGACTGGAGGGGTAACAAATGGGATGGTGTAGCCTCTGGATATTATTTGAAGCACCCAACGATCTGCAGTTATGGACTCCCAAGCAGTTGGGTGCAATGATAATTGTCCCCCGACTGTCTCCAGAGTAAGACAGTCAGGCAACCCCTCAGGGCTGCTGTGTGGGCCTGTCCAAGAAGGTCTCCCTAGACCCAAAGTTCCTCGGCCCCCCTCTGCCTCTGGGGCGGTGGTCTGTCCTGTCCCTCTGCCTCTACGGGATAAGTTGTCCTGAGAATTCCAGGAAAACTGTGATTTTCAGAACCACACCTTCTTTTGCCCTGTCTTGAGTCCTAGAAAAGAATCTTTGAAGGCTAGAGAAGCAGATTCCGATGGCACACAAAGCCTTCCCATACTTTTCTCTCTGGACCAGAGTGTCACGTACTGTCTTCCCAAAAAGGGAAGAACCATCGAAGGGAACATTTGTGAAAGACACCTTGAAGGGGTCCGCGAATTGATACAGTCTGAGCCAAGCGTGTCGCCTCATAGCCACACCAGCCCTAGCTGCTCCTTCCAAAGCATGGGAAAGGAGATGCATAGACGTGTTCGATACTGACTTTAGAGTCGACATTTTCACAGAGAACAAATGCTTGTCCTCTGGCGACAAAGACTCTGGGGGCGACTCAGCAAACTCAGTGACTAGGTCACGCTGCAGTCGTATAATGTGTGCCAAATAGTTCAGCATTCTGATGTAAAATGTCGCTGAAGAAAACACACGCTTCCCAAATCGATCTACCGCCCTGGACTCCTTGTCCGGAGGGTGGACAGATTAACTCTCCTGTGCGAGTTCCCTCTTGGTGGCTGCTGCAACCACCATAGCATCCACCGGGGATCCTTTGTACCAGGCCTGCCTGTCTGAGGGTGGAGAGAGAATCCTGTCTGGGCATTTTGGTATCGGCTCTATGGTGTCAAGCTCCTTCCATGCCCGCGTGGTGATAAGATCCACTAAGGGATCTGCAGGAGAGGACACCCAGGACGTAAGATGGGCCTGTGCCAAAAGCATCCAGGAACACTGACTCATCCATAGAATGTTTTGGGGCTGACCAACCTCCACTCTGGTGGAGGATCTCCATGATGTCGCCAAAGGAGACATCCACAGGAGGTGACCTGGGGGAACCTTCTCCTTTATCTAAATCAGTGTCTGCTGTCAAGGACTCAGGGGAGTCCAGGTGTCTCTTTTTACATGTGTGCTTACGGGGGGACCCTCTTCAGTGGGACTCTGAACAGGGCTCGTGATCTATGGGGGGGTTCCTCCAGGGGAACCGCCTGGGGGTTCTTTAGCACGGGCTGTCCCTGGGACAAGCTGAAGGGAGTCTTAACCGAATCCAGGGGAGTCTGGGTGGAATCCAAGGAAATAGGCTGGGGTCTCGATCCTTGGGAGAGTACCCTCTCCACCACGTCAAACGCCAATGGACAGCATACCTCCTTAGCACCCAACAATGAGGAATCTCTCCCGGAGTCTGCCGGGAGGATCGGGGCCGAGGCAGGAGTAGCCGACGGAATGGCTCAAATCTGACAATGTCGGAGGCAAAGACATCTCCATTCCCTCAGATCTGACTCCCCGTCCTTGGCCCCGAGAGTTGCTAGGATCCGAACTGGTTTGATCCTAGGAACTCAAGATGATCGCCAGAGTGGAGGATGGAGGAACCATCGGCGCTGAACCCTCAGCTCCGAGGATCCTCAGATCCATAAACCCTGAAACTGCAGGCCAGATCAGGGAAGGAGAAATCGGATGAAAGAAGGGCATGGAGGTCCCCCCTCCAGAGGGAGAGGGGCCTGGCAAGACATGCATCTGGATTTGGGTCCGAATAAATCTCATCATCCTGTCTATATCCAATTCCGACAAACTCTGAGTCGAGCATGAGGAGGCAACTGACTTGAATCTGGCTGGTCATTGCGATGACCTAGATGAAGGCCTTGGATCCAAGAGCTCAGTCGGCTCCCGGGAGTGGAGCCGAGGAGATGTAGGTCTAAGACAGTTAAGAAGGTGGGCTAGGGAAGGGCTCCCCCTCTGGAGACCACTTACGGGGCCTATCCCCCTCTTGTCCTTGTTTTTCCTATCTTTTCCTTTGGCCTCCCCTTCACCAGGTCTAGTGGGAGGGTGAGTCCCAGCCTGAGGGGGAGGTTGAGCAACTGCTGGAGGAGCCGAGGCCGATAAGTCCAGAGAGGAAACAGGTAGAAGGCCTTTCGCAACCAGTTTGGCCTTCCTTTCTTTCGAGGCCCCATGGTTAAATCCAGTGCACAAGCTGCATGGAACAGATAGATGGGGAACACCCAGGCAAACAACACACAGAGTGTGACCATCGGCCGGTGAAAGCTTATGGCCACACACTGTGCATTTCTTGAAAGTGGGTTTTGGCTGATCAGCCATACTATGAACACACAGCCAACCTACTTAAGACTGACACTCTAGACACGCACACCTAAGGTTTTATATACACACACACATATATATATATATATATATATATATAAAACCGAAGATCAGTGATTGGGGGAGGAAAGGGAACTAACGACCACACATAATCACTATCTGGAGAAAAAGATGATCAAAAAGTCACTTACTAATAATCCAACACTTGAAGCTACAGAGATCACGAAGCTGATGCACAAAGCGGCAAACAAGATCTGAGGAAACGTAGGAGATGGTGATGGGTACGGGGGAGGAGCTTGGAGCTCGGAGCAGATGCTTGAAAAGTTGTCGGCTCGGATCTGATATGGATCCGAATACCAACAGGTTGTAGATAAAATGAAGTTAACTACTTCAGATCATTAAATTTTATCCTTAAAGCTATTTAGTTTACTGTCATCACGTGGTATTTACTTTTTGGTTCAGGGGAGGGAGGGGGAGGAGTGAAAATGGGAGAAGGATGTTAAAAAGTTACTCCTGCACTCCACTATTGGTTACTACCGGTGTTTTCCTGGTGATGCATGGTCGCCACTCATGGAGACAGGGCGCACCACCCTGAACAGAATGTGCTATGTCCTTCTTCTCAACCTTCTTCTAAGCTGCTGATCTGCCAGTGCCACAAGTGTTGCACACTGGATCTGGACTTCACTGGTTTCTAGTGCCCAGATTTTGCTCAAGGACATTCTCTCAACCTAATGTACATACACCCAGTAGATAGTAGCAACCTTTTTAGTTAGCTATATTGTAATGGCTCCCCGTACACCATCATTCAGTGCTGTAGCCCTCTCCCTTTTCTTCCTCAGCTAAGGACCCTTAACCCTTTGAGACATTTTTGCCCAGGCGACTGACTCTACTCATGGTCTGCCTAATAATTCTACATCCTCCTTTTGTTTTCCTCTACTCCCCTCTCCAATCATGGACTCTGATCCTTCTCCCTTGCACCTCCCCCCTACTCCTTAATTCGCACTCACCTAGTTTCTTTCCTAGACTCCAGCGGGTCTATGCTGAAACATCGAATGACGTTTCATAGACACATTTTCAGCGAAAGCTGAAAATGTCGAAACCACAGAACAGCGATTTCTTTCCTAGGGAAAGAAATCACTGTTCCAACCAAAAAAAAAACATAAAACACTTCCAAACACATACCCTAACCCTAACTATACCTTCTCCCCCAAAAAACAGTAAACAACTAAATACACATATGCACATAACCCAACCATACATCTAACGGAAAAAAAAAAACAGTAAACATTTTAAAACATATGCACTTACCTTAACCCATACCCTAACCCTAAGGTCAGTAACTGTTGCACATTCACGCTTGGGAGCTATACTGGACAAGGGATCACACTACACTGCAGAACACGGCAAAGCAACAAAGCGGTCAAGTGACTTCTTTCCCAGAGAAAGCATTCGCTGAACATCTATTTTTCCTGTTCGCTCTATATGTGTAGACGAAAATGCATTCGACAAAATGCATTTTCGCCGTTCTAATAGGAACCCGACTCCAGCCTGCAACAGTCTACAACAGACATTATTTCTTTATACACCTTTTACAGCCACTAACTGAAATATAAACATTCTGTAGTACTTTAGCTTCCAATATCCCTTGCTACTTTTACTGCCACCCTTGAGAACATATTTAAGATCTTTTTCCTCAGACTACAACAGATACTATTAGCTTGATCAGTCCTCACTACTACTTTCCACACACTTACCTGGATTCATTGTTCTTCTTTTCTGCATATTACCAGACAGGGGCCATCCTGCTACACTCGGGCTCACTTCACTCCACAACCCTAATCCCATTCCCACCCACTCCTGCATCAATTCCCTCTATTGCTAACCACCTGCAGCCCACCCCTCCAAACTCTACCTTCCTGTACAAATCGCCCAATCAGACCCTAGCTCTAATTTCCTAACCCCTCCCTCAGCACATACTACACCTCCACCCTCCCACACAAATTTCTCCCATCCCTCCTAAACTCACTCAAATTCTCTCATTCACCCACCCTGTCACCCCCTCCCCACTTTTTACTCATCTCCCTCCAACATGCTCCTTCCTCTCTCTTCTCATCCCTCCTTCTCCTTTCTAACCTCACCTTATATCACACTCAACTATACCTGGATCCCAACTTCCCTAGCTCCTCTCACCAAACTATGAACACCGACAGACACTACTCTCCGATAACCCCTACGCTCTCCTCCAATTCTGAATAGTCACCCCAAAATTAAACTGCACTGAACTAACTCCCCACAACTTAAAAATAAACAGAAATATCTCATACCCTACTGCCTATTAACTTCTCTCCTCCATCCTCGTAACATTCTGCTATGCTCTGGGGACATTCACACCATCCCTGGCCCACACAAGGACTTAACCACTTTCAATAATACTACACAAACACTCCTCCAGACACCAAATCACAGTCTTAAACACATTTTTTTTTTTTTTTTTACTCTATCAACATCCACTGCATCCTCAAGAAGACAACTGAATTTCACTCTTGGATAGCTCAACACTCAGCAGACATAATTACTTTCTCAGAAACATGGCTTAAACCACAAAACTCTGAAAAGAAATTTCTCCCCCAGGCTACAACATACTACGCCATGACAGAACACATGAAAAAGTTGGAGGAGTTACCATTATGTACTCCAACACCCTAACCAATACTTCCCCCCTCATTTCTTCCTCCTGAACTCACTATTGCTAACTGCAAACTTAATGACCATAAAACCATAACTTTAGTAGCCATCTACATACCCCCTCAGAGATAACATACCCTTACTACAGCAGATCCTTCACTGGATGTCTGACAACATACCTAATGAAACCATAAGTCTAGGTGATATTAACATCAACTGGTTCCCCTTCATCTTCAACTCCTCTACTACCAGCCTCCACCTATATGGCTACACCCAACTCATCTCCACTTCCACTTTCATCATAAACCCACAAACACCAACTCAATCCTCGACTAGATTCTGGTCTCCAATCCAGACCGCTATCACCACCCTGAATCCCTACCAGACTCAATCAGTGACCGCTCCTCTATACACGTTCTAAGATTCCCCCCCACCTCACAAAACCACATAAACTTAGAGAGTGCCAAAAGCTAACCAATTTCAACCCAACACAATCAACAATTGTCTCCCAGCAACAGACTGGCCCTTCCTTCCTAGCTTGTCCCCTCTTAATCATGCTGTTCTTCAATTTAACTCAATATTCCTAAATACAGTGAACTCCTTTGCACTCCCAGAACAGTGAGAGTCAAATCATGCTACTCTCCCTGGCTCACAAATTTTACCCAATCTCTTATCTACAACAGAGATTCTGCCTGGAAACCTCTGGACCAGGTCAAAGTCCATCACACACTTCCAAAAATACTGGGAACTCTGTTATCTAACCAAAAAAACACAAAATCAGCGAGGAAAAGAAATTCTACCACACACCCCTTACAAATGAACCTAGAAACCGCCAAAAATTCTAAAATACCATTAACCAAATTCTCCATCCAGTTAATCCCTCAACTCCCAACCCCTGCCCAAACAATACACCCCCAAAAACTGCATCTATTTTCAAATTCATACTTTGATACCATCAGCATCAACACATCCAACCCCTTTCCCCATCTCTCCACCTCCCACCACCCCCTACTGCAAAAACTGCCCATTCTCACAAAAACTCATTCCACCCAGATGCATTAAAAAGCTTCTTCTCAAACTCAAAGCATGTTTTCCATCTGCTGATAACTTACCAACTCTCTTTCTAAAGGCTGCCGCCACCTCCACAGCATACCCTGTTCTCCAGCCTACCAAACTGCTCTATCAGTGAATCCACCTATCACTACTCTGTGGAAACATTCCATACTATACCCATCTACAAAGGTGGAAATTCTGTAAAGCTCTCTAATTAATGACCTATTGCCATACACTCTCTGGGCTCTAAATTTCTTGAGCACTGTGTCCAAAACAAACCATGGCTTATATCACTCAAGAAAACCTAATCACCCCTACTCAGCATGGTTTTCACCCCCACCACAGCACCACTACTGCACTTATTTCCTTTACTAACGCTATCTCCCTTGTCAGAGACAACAATAAACTAGTGTCCTGCTTCTTCTTAGATCTCTCCAAGGCCTTTGACATGGTCTCTCACTCCATCCTCCTCTCCAAACTTTCTCAACTCAACTTCTCCCCAGCAACTGTCTCCTGGTTTAACAACTACCTCACAGACAGGCAGCAATCTGTCAAATGGCTCTTTGCCCTAGCCCCCTTTCTCCCCATCAAAATGGGCGTTCCACAAGGCTCAATTCTCTTTAACATCTTTTAAACTAACTCTACACCTCCTTTCCTCACTCATCTTTCATGCAATATGCAGATGACTCTATCATCTCCATTGCTGATAACCTCTCCGACCTGTAGAACCTGACAAACGTCTAACTTCACTGAAACATGACATACTGACAACCAACTCGTACTGAATCACAACAAGACTAAACTACTTATTTTCCTCCCTAAATCCCTCTACCATCTCAAATCCTCTTTCACCATCTCTTCCCTTAATACTACTATTACAGCAGATACTCACAATAAGCTCCTTGGAGCAATCATAGACCAACTTCACTTCAACTTTCATGTACATCACTGCATCAAGAAAACATACAAAAGATAAGCCTACTGTACAGAAATAAAAGATTCCTCACACCCAACTCCCGAATCACACTTGCCCAAGCCTACCTTATTCCAAACATATTCTACAGCTCACAAACATTAACTAACTTACAGTCCTCACTTTCCAAACTTGAATCCACCTACATAAACAAAGTAGCAAGATTTGCAGTTAATCAGCCTCTAAGATCACATCACTGTCATGCACTCCATACAGTCAGATGGCTAGAGTTCCCGAACCAACTTTTGTTTAATCAACTACTCTTCATCCTCTCTACCTTAAACAAGTCCTCCTCCTGCCCTAACATATCCTCTCTTGTCTCCCTATATAACCCCCCCAGACCTCTTAGACGCTCTGACCAATGTCGCTTAAAAATTCACAAACCTAAAACATCTATTGGAAAAAATCTTTCCAGATACTTTCCAGCCCTATCTTTGAACACGTTCATCTGGTCACTCAGAATTATAACCCAAATCACCGAATTCAAGAAAACTCTAAAAAAACTGCCTGAATAGCACCTGGATTTGTCACTGCAATCACCCCACCTGAAACCTTCCCTCTCTCCCCCACTACATCCTACTTTTTCCTCATTCACCTTCCTATATTTCCCCTCCCTCTTTTCTTTCCAATGCTAACCTCGGCATAATAACAATGACAATGACAGCCAATTGCTACTATCCAACCTCCTTACATTTGTTAACATGCTGTATACTATCTACAGCTGCTTTACAGCTAGTGTCTTCACAATATAATGCATATAAAAGAAAATGCCCTCATATGCTCAGCTGTCCACTGTGGATAGTTACTAACTTCATTTTCTATAACTAGTATTTTCATACAAATGTCTCTTTTATAGATTTGTCATTTTTGTACTCCAATGGACATCTACTGAACTACATTATTGTATATATTTTTATTGTATTTTACTACAATCTTTTCTAATTTCTCATTGCTTATTTTTTATATTTTTACCTCGGTCTTTCTTATGTTTTATAGCTTATTGTACTGTGGAGCTTTTCTCTCCAGGCCTCTGCTGAAAAAGGGCACTAGCTCAGTTGGACTATCCCGGTAAACAAATAAATAAAATACATATTTTCTTCATTATTATTATTATAATACAATAACTTATACAGCTCTTTATTTTGACGCTCATATTATTGGATATTACGTATTTCTTTTTGTATTTTTTTTCATCTATATGTTTATTAAAATCTAACACTGTCTCTGTCAGATAAAATATTTACTGCAAATTTCTAACAGATTTTTCTTATCACATTAGGTCATAGCCTGGTTAGCTAATGTTGAATAGTCTGATAGGCTTTTTGTTTATCTATTGAGCTAGGAATTTTGACAATTCCATGTCTGCAATTAATATGCATTACTTACAACACGACCATTATATTTTTTTTATTTTTTTCTTTCTGCATGAATCATTAATCTCTATGCTCCATAATTATAAGATGCATTCGGTAACTTACTGTTTCATTGTTTTTTTTTTCCTGTTAAAGGGAAGGGAAAAGATGGGGAAAATCAATAATTTTATCATACAGATGGATGTATCACTGTTATCTTTAAATATTAATTAATATTAATCCAGGAAAAGATTAAATCTGACACAATATCTAAATATCAATAAGCTACAAGTGGTCTTCCTACAAGAAACACATATTAAACAGATGGAAAAAGAAATTTAGAACCCTGGTAACATTACAGTTCTTGCTAAATATTCTTTTAAAACTAAGAGAAAGGGAGTCATGATACTTTGGAAGAAAATACAGATACCCCACAAATAAATAAATATGAAGATCACAATGGTTTTCTTACTCTCATACTTATAAAGATTAGCAAGAAAATATGAAATTTAGTAAACCTCTACTGGTTTCCTGGTATGAAACAAAGTCTTGCCAAGAAATGCTTACACTTTATACTTAATTATAAAGGCATCCTAATTATTGAAGGGGATTTTAATTGTACATTGGAGGATTCTGACATACACCAATAACAGAGAGAAAACTAAGGTTGACCTCCACTGTGAAAACACTTAATCCGGACATTAACACGAATGATGCATTTAATATGAAAGATCCCAGCTCACTACTCTTTTCTCAACAGTACTATAAATATGGTACACACACCAGAATAGAGAGAATTCTAGTTTTTCGAGACATAATTTCTAAGATATCAAATGTGGGCATTATTCCTTGTCCTATATCTGATCATGATGCCCTTACTCTAAAAATTCAAATCAATTTTAAAAGATTATCTTTTTTGACCAGAATGCCTGTATATATATATATATATATATATATATATATATATATATATATATAAATAAAACTGAACTTAGAGAGTTCACACCCTGGTTAATGTCTGAACTAAATTTCTTTCTGAAATTTAATACAACACTTCTGATATATAGTCATGATTTGGGATTCACTGAAGGCTTACATATATGGCAATATTTTAACCTGGCATAAAAACAAAATTAAGGAATGGGATTCATAACTAAAAAAACATTCAATCACAACTCTTACAGACTAAATCTAAATTTACTAAAAAATATATAATTTAAAAGAAATGCAAACATTAAATATAAATCAAATTTGGCTCTAGAAATATTAAAAATAACTTCCTGCTCATTATCACCCACATATATGCATAATTTATCAAAAAGAGTTGAAACGCAATCAAAAATGAATAATATTCTGGAAGTTAGACATGAAGGAAATAAGAAAAAACACTACTAATATTGGAGACATACTTGATGCTTTTAGATTCTATTACACTTCTCAAAACCAAGATCCTAATTCTGATCTTAGGAACTCAATAATAAATGCTGACTCTCTTAATATTTAAAAAATCCCGCCAGAATTAAAAGATCATTTACAGAAAGAAATATCTCATAGAGAGTTATAGATACAATTAAAAAAAATAAAACTGAATACAGCTCTGGGTATTGGTGGAATAATAGAATTTTATAAACTATTCCCCTCATTACTTCCTTTTTTTCCCATAAAAGTAACTGAAGCCCAGTCTCAAGAAAAGATCCTGCTTTTCTGGAAATATTCATTAATTGCTCCTATATTAAAAAAAGTCAACTTTGCTGCTCTAATACACCTATTTTGCTTCTAAATAATAACAAGATCTTGTCTATTATTACTGAAAGAATAAAATAACCCACAGCCCATATAGCGATTTTGATTGAAACAGGTTTTATTCATCAATGGCAAATTGCTGATATTAGTTGTATATTAATCTTTACAGACTTTGCAAATAAGAGAGATAAAGAAGCTCTCTTAATTATTCTGGACTTTGAAAAATCCTTTGACCCTTTGAATTGGAACTATTTATTTAGAATTCCAAAATTATATGATTTTTTTACATGTTTTATTTCACTTTCAATTAATATTTATAAAAAAATTGCTTATATTAAAATTGGCCCTTTTCCTTCTGAATGCATTCATTTCAGTAAAGGTACTAAACAAGGTTGTCCATTATCTCCAATTCTATTTGCTTTATTCATTGAAATTTTGAATTAATTCAAATATTACTGGCATAGATATTTTTAACCATTACTCTTCTAAAATTATGCTCTTTGCAAATTATGTATTATTAACTCTTTCTAATTCAAGAGCAACTCTTTTAGAAGTAGAATTAACAATGAAGTTATTCCAATCTATTTCTGGTCTTCACTTCAATTAATCTAAGTCTAAATTCATAAAACTAAATAAAAAGAAAAAAAAATCAAATACATAAGACTCATATTGTTGGCAAACAAGTCTTTTCGTCTGAATACTTGGGCATCACTTTATTAAAGTCCATAAATAATGCATTAAATATTCTTTTGTCTAAATGGAACACATTTATTTAATTTGAAGATAGACTCCAGTTAATAAAGATGCTTATTTTCCTTAAGGTTTTGTATATGATACAAGTCCTGTCTTTTTTTCTGGATGAACATCTTGTTAAGATAAACAATTATTAAAATGACTTTGGTTTCCTAATAAAGCTAGAATAGCATTACCTCATCATATCAGGAGTAGTTAATTTTCCAGATACTGATACTTACATTAAAGCTATTAAAGCATCAATTTTTAAAATTATTTTAAACTGGGCGGATGCAAATTATAATTGGAAAACATTTCACTTAACTCTTCTTAAAAATAATCATGATAAATTGGGTAACTTCAATTCAACTAATCAAGAAAATTTATTTTAGCATTATCTTTGCAATTTCATACGGTATAACATTTCCCTTCCTACAAGCTCTACTTACTTAAGCTTTATACTAAAGACATTTAAAATACAATTATCTCTAGATTTAAAAATCTGATTTGATTCTTTAATTCCCTTCAGCATTAGCAGAAACATTTTAACAAAATTCATAGTCTCACATTCATTATCTGGTAAACCAAGAATTTTGTTTGTTGGCAACACTGTTTTAAAAAATAAAAGTCAAATATATCAGAAACTTATTAAAGAATATGGTTTAAACCCCTATGATTGGTTATTATTAAGTGTGAAAATGCAAACACGAGTATGTTTGTATCCTACTCAATTTAAAAAAATATCCAAATTGATACATTTTTTATGTAATTACATATAAAATAAAATTTTAAAATTTAATTTTAAAACTTTATAAAATATTTATAGAATACAAGACAAATGTAAATGTTAAATTTTGGAACTGTATCACACTGGGTCACACTTTTTTTTTTTTTAATCTCTGAGACTAAATCTCAGTTATCATTCATTAAATATTTCTCTTGATCTCATTATCGACATATATTTTCATAGAAATTTCTACACAGAGCATACCTAACTATAAATAAAATGGCTACAATTAATAAAAACAGTGATATACACTACTGGAAATGTTTGCAAGAATGTAATGCTGATTGGATACATTTTTTAATTGTCCTTCTCTAAGTTAATTTTGAAGGAATACTGATGAATTTTTGAAAGCATTATTCTCTAATATATTTTCATTATCGAAATCTGTAATCTTATTTAATGTAAATGATGGACATGAGTTAAAAAAAGATAATCTCTTTCTGCTATGAACTATTTTTGCTCTGACAAGGAAAAGAATTACCAGAAATTGGAAATTACCTCTTTTTAAAGACTTCTTATCCTTCTTAAAACAAACTGCCTTAACAGAGACCAAAGCAAAACAACTTGGGATTCAACCTAAACAATTTAACAATATAATCCTTGGACAAAACTAATATCTCTTATTGACTTTAACAAAATCTTGCATCTGACAATTAAAACAGAGAAAAGAAAAATATTTTTTGGAACTTTAATATCATCACCTATTGAGGTCAAGCTTGTACATATTGTACATAGTTTTAGTATGTTCATCCTTTGTGTATTCATTCTTTTATCATTATTATTATACCTGAACATTTACTATCACTTCATGAAAATGAACAATATAAAGTTTTTGAGTAAAAAAAGTATCCTTAAGAAAAAAGTACAGTGGTTAAGCTTAAGTAAACTAAGCTGTGCATAGCTATATCAAAAGCATTATTGCTTGTGTTTCTGCACTGCTTTATACATTTAAGTACTGTTGAACATGACTGTATTAACTGATGGAGTCAGCTATTCTCTGATATAAATTCTAAGATTGCCAATTCCTTTTTCACTGTGGTGATTGCTTTGTTTCTGCACTTTGGGTTCTGTCCTACAGCATTTTTACATTAGTAAGATTTTAGGCCACACTCTAGTGGTAATAGAGGGTAACCTGGTCTCTTCTAAGTTGGGAATTACTGTAGAAATCTCAGTTTTATATTGGTTTTGATTGGCTAGCTGGTTGTTTATTCATTTTTGGTGGGTGTATAAAGTGGTCACATTTGTGCAACACTTGGTTCATTTATAAAGAGCTTACCAAAGCTCGGCAACCACACCATTGTGATCTGAATGCATTTGCTTCAATCCAAGGCTAGAGAAGTACTTTACACTAAGATGTTAATCTCTGTAATTTTTGAGTGGTGGTGTTATATTCCTACATTATTTTTGTACTTCTGCACTCCTATACAAATTGAAGAAATGGTGAATATCACTGTGACTGCTGTGTTCTGTACTTTGGGCTCTGTCTTAGTGCTTTTACATTAGGAAGATTTTCGGTCTGCACTCTAGTGGTAGTAGAAGGTAGCCTGGTCTCTTCTTAGCTGTACATCACTGTAGAAACCTCAGTGCGTACTGTTTTAGACAGTCTCACTGGCTAGTTTGATTAATTTTCTGCGCCTATATAAAGTCACTGCACTTGCGCAATGCTTAGTATCATGCAGTGATTAGCCATTCCTGACAGATGTAGGTTCTTAGAATCCGACTCTATAAAAATACAACCTCAGATATTTCCTGAGTATTTGGTAGTGGGGTGAACACTGATTTGCACACAGATTAGCAGTGCTCTGAGAGACCATACTAACAGTGTAATTCTTAACTCAACAGCATACAAGCAAAACTGCAGTAAACCCCTAGACTTCCCCACAACTGTGGTTTTCACATAGAGAAAAAAATGCACCAATGGTCTTGCCCCATATAATCTACATGAAAAGGCACTTTCCTTCTATCTCGACAGTCAGCTTGGTGAAAAACGGTATCTTGAGACAATGTAGCAATTGTCTCACGTTTACGTGCAACCACCTAATTCTTAGACAACCTAATTCCATGTGTAAAGATGTAACAATGTGGTCACGGGAAGCAAGGCTCTCTCAGACAGCCCCTACAACTACCAAGCAGGTCAACAACATACAACCACCATTCCCCACCCACCAATCCTATTAGAGACCAAGCGCAAAGATTCACATATCCTGATGCCCAAAAAGTAATCTAATCAAACCACAAAGGTATCCAAGATGTAGAAACATCAGGGATCCCTCATCAACCTCACAAAACTGTACCAAAGCAACACTCAAGACATATACAACTTCAATGCATGTTGTCTCAACTCATATGTCCATAAGGTAAACCTCTGCACAAGCTATGGTTCTAGTCACAGGTGATTCCATTATAAGACAGACAGATGTTCCATTCACCATGTTAAGCAAGGAGAGTCTAGCAGTCAGCCATCTATCAAGGACCAGGATTCACCAGATCACACACATACTGAACAAGTACCAGTATGACTCTGTCATTGTACATGTGGGTGCAACTGACCTGAACCATACCTCTCCTGACTACAATGAAGACATACATAATGCAGCACTTGGACTGTGTGTACCAGGTTATGAGACTAGCATTAAACATTAAACCATCTGTAAGGATAATGCCACAATATCAGTAGAAGATTACTGACTAACAACTGGCTCAGTTTTTGGTGTGAATCGAAGGAATACAGTATTTGTCAGCTTGGGAGAATATTGTGAACAGCCCATACTGCCTCACCAAGGATAGTTTGCTCATGATCATTTTAAGCTTTTGAATACAGGCTAAAATATTTCCCACCCCAATGGCATTTTTTTAGGCACTATCAACCTGATAAAGCTCCAAACATAACACAACAAAACCCAAGACAACCTTAAAGTACTACTGCACAATGCTGGGGGTTTTAAACACAAAACTCCACTCCCTCCAAGCTCTCCTTACAATACAGAATGCAGACATCAGTGCAGTTAAGGAGATAATGGTTTAAAGCCAAGGAGAGTACACCAGGAGTGCAAGGCTGCAATTCCTTCCACACAGTTAGACCAGCTACTGCACAGGAAGGAACAAAATCAGTCACATCTCAAGACTGGTCAATCAATATAACCCATATAAACTACACAGTGGCGAAACCCACCATAAACAAAGTCTCATACCATATCATTACAAGTTACAGATACTCTTCAATGATCCAGGACACTCAGACTGCCTACCTAAATGTACTGGAGTCACTCTGCATCAAACCCAACACAACAGTCCTGAGTGATTTCAACTACAGTCCAAACAAGAGGCAGATGCCCGTGGAACCCTCGCACGGCCAAACGAAAAATTGAAACAACAAAAAACGCCAGCAAGTGTAGGCAACAGTCACATCCAAAAATCATTTATTAATGTAGGGAAGAAAAATCCCCCTACAACTCCATAGTAGTAAAAACCATCATTCAAACCGGTTTCGGCTCCAAGAAGCCTTCTTCAGTGAAATACAAAAGTAGAGATAAAGAATCAGAGTATCAGAATACATACATATATATGGTTGAAATATACATGAAAACCAATCACAACACAGCATTGACAATTATTACAATTGGTCATTAAGGCCAGGTGAAAACAAAGCTCCAAGTTTTATAATCCATTTTCTTTCCTTGGAGCTAAGTAGTTCCTGCCAATACTGTTTATCTTTGCATCTCCCCTTAATACAATCAATAGTGACAAATTTTGAAAGAAGCAGAAGCATGTTTTAAACAATGTTTATATAGTGCATTGCTTGTACGTTTATTTTTAATGTCACTCAAGTGCTCACAAATTCTAAGGCGGAAAGCTCTGGAGGTCTTTCCGACATAGAAAGCAGAACAATTGCAGGTCACCAAATAGATGACCCACTCGGTGTTACAATTGGCCCAAAAGTTAATATCAAAAACATCGGAAGTGTTTTTACTGCTAAATTCACTGGTACGTGAAACACGTGTGCAAAAAGAGCAATGCCCGCAGGGCATGCATCCAACAATGGGTTTGCCTGAAATAGACAACTGGGTAAAGGTAGAAAGATCAGAACCAACTCTTTTGTAATGGCTAAATTTAGAACCAATAGTCTGTCCCCTTCTAAATGAAAAGGAACATGTCTCTGGAAGTAAAGAATTGAGTTTGTGATCAGCTTTCAGAACATTCCAATGTCTGTATATAATGTTTTTAAAACCCTGTGTGTTGCGTCCATATGTGGTTACCAAACGTAATGGTTGTGGCTTGAAAGTGTCGTTCTTATCTTTGTATGATAATAAATCTTCCCTATTTATATTGGACACAGATCTTTTGGCTAGATGCACAGTGCCTGGATGATAACCCCTCCTAATAAATCTATGTGTCAAATCCTCCTGGGCCTCAAGAAAGGATTGTTGGTTAGAACAGATTCTTCTAGCTCTTAAAAATTGTGATTTGGGTATATTCTGGATGACATGTTGTGGGTGGAAGCTGGTAGCATGTAATAATGAGTTGAATTCTGGAAATTTCCTGAACATTCCAGTTGACAATGTATTGTCCTGATTTCTCATGATTTCAACATCAAGAAATACTATCCTCGACACATGATAGGTCAGCTTGAATTCTATCCCCCATATATTATCATTGAGATATTCAAGAAACTCCATAAGATAACATTCATCAGCTTTCCACACCAACCAACAGTCATCCAGATAGCGACGCCAAATGTCCATCTCACACATGTAAATATTATGGTTATAATCATAGATTATAATTTCTTCTATGTATGCCATGAAAAGATCTGCATATATGGGTGCAAAAGATGCACCCATAGCAGTACCTTTTATTTGCCAGTAACAAAGATTTTGAAAATAAAAAACGTTACTGGACAAAACATGTTCTGTAAGGCAAACAAGAAATGTGTTGAATCCAGGTTGGTATAGACCTGATCTAACCAACCAATAATCCAACGCTTGTAAGCCTGCCCAGTGAGGAATGTTGGTGTAAAGGGAGGTGATGTCCAAAGTGCATAATAGCCAATGTGGTTCAAGTTGAGAATTATTGATAATGTCCAAAAATTGGGTGGTGTCTTGGATTCTTGCTCTGATGAAACCCAATAAAGGTTTTAAATAATGGGTTAAATATTCAGACAGTGGTTCGGTAAAAATATTCAGACAGTGGTTCGGTAATGTTTTGTTAGAAGAAGCTACCAGCTTCCACCCACAACATGTCATCCAGAATATACCCAAATCACAATTTTTAAGAGCTAGAAGAATCTGTTCTAACCAACAATCCTTTCTTGAGGCCCAGGAGGATTTGACACATAGATTTATTAGGAGGGGTTATCGTCCAGGCACTGTGCATCTAGCCAAAAGATCTGTGTCCAATATAAATAGGGAAGATTTATTATCATACAAAGATAAGAACGACACTTTCAAGCCACAACCATTACGTTTGGTAACCACATATGGACGCAACACACAGGGTTTTAAAAACATTATATACAGACATTGGAATGTTCTGAAAGCTGATCACAAACTCAATTCTTTACTTCCAGAGACATGTTCCTTTTCATTTAGAAGGGGACAGACTATTGGTTCTAAATTTAGCCATTACAAAAGAGTTGGTTCTGATCTTTCTACCTTTACCCAGTTGTCTATTTCAGGCAAACCCATTGTTGGATGCATGCCCTGCGGGCATTGCTCTTTTTGCACACGTGTTTCACGTACCAGTGAATTTAGCAGTAAAAACACTTCCGATGTTTTTGATATTAACTTTTGGGCCAATTGTAACACTGAGTGGGTCATCTATTTGGTGACCTGCAAAATAAAATCCTGGTTGTCTATGCACATCCAAGGTATTCAAGATCTTCTCACTAGAGGATTATGGAGAAAAAGTAAAGGTGGGCAGATGAATAGATTAGTTAAGAGACAACCTTTTCCACAACCTTGGGCATAAAGGAAGAGTTAGTACACAAGAAAACCCTGTACTTATGGAAAATCAGAAAAGGTAGGGAAGCCAGCTTGAAGCTCAGATACTCTTCTGACGAGTTCAAAGCTAGTAACAGAACAGTTTTCCAAGTACAGTGTTGCAAAGAAGCTACAGCATCAAATTGAGCCACAGTCAACTTTTCCAGAGTAAAGTTTAAATCCCGAGCAGGAAGAATAGGTTTCCTGAGAGGTCTAATGTAAAGGATGCCTTTCAGAAAAAGTTTAGCCTCTAACCTAGAAGTCAAAGGAAGAGACAAAGGCAGGCAGACAGAAATGGCTGACAGATGGACTTTCACTGAAGAGTAAGCCAAACCATCATTGAGCAACTCACACATTTAGGAAAGAAGCAATGGAACAGACAGTAGATCCAGGCTGTGTGAACAAAGCCAGATAGAAAACGTCATCCATTTAAACAAATAGGATTTCCTAGTATTGATTTTTTGACCTCCTGCAGTACCCTAAGCACGTCCTTAGAAAAAAGGTGTCTGAAAGGAATCAGAAGCCTATCGCCCACAAGAGTCAGATGCAGAGTTGACAGAGGTGGATGGATAAGAAAATTTTTTGTCCTGTGTGAGAAGGTCCATTTGGTGAGTTAACCTGTGATGACTGCTCTTGGTTACATGCACAAAAAGGCGTCCCAATGCTATCTTGACTAAAAGGGAGTCACCAGCAGGATTTTTGGTTTGTGACTTTCTGAATGAGAGAAAAGGCAGGGGAGGGATGCATAAAGAAACATCCCCTTCCACGAAACTGATAGGACGTCCACCTTCCAAACCAGAGGACCTGGGACTCTAGCACAAAAAAGAGGAAGTTGTCTGCTCAGAGGGGAGGCAAATATATTTACTTGAGAAGTAACCCACCAGTGGACAATGTCCAGAAATACATTCTTGTGAATCATCCATTCGTAGGATTAAGTCAAGGACTTGCTCAGATTGTCTGCCACAGAATTCTGACTGAGAGATGTAAACTGCCTGAACAGTCAACTGGTACTGAACTGCCAGTTCAAATGCCATGAGAGCTAACCTGCAGAAAAGTTTCGACTTTGCCCCCCCTTCCTCCCAAATTTGTTTTCATACCAGAGTTTTAGAGGTCCTGGATGGGAAACAGGATGAAAAGCCTGAAAAGCTAATATGAGGGCTCTCATCTCTTTGATGTTAATATGCTCCTCCTCCTTTTTGGGAAGGAGACCAGAGGCCCTATACGTTTGTGGAAGCAAAGGTTGCTCCCATCCTAGCTCTGAGTCTGTAAATAACTCTTGAATGGGAAGAGGAGGATGAGGATGAGGATGAAGAGGAAGGCCTGGGTTCATGGAAATCTGCTGAATCCACCAAAGAAGTTCCTTTTTGAGAGAAGGGAGAAGAGGATCCATAAACTCCTGAATGTGCTTACTGCATCCAAACTAATTTCAAGTACCACTGAAACATCCTCATGTGAAGTTTGGCCAGAGGTAGCATGGGAATAGTGGATGCCATGAACGCAAGAAACCTGAAAAACTCCCTGGCTGTAAGAGAATGAAGAGGGAGAAGACTTTGGAAGAAAGAAATGAGAGACTGAACTTTTGGTGGAGGCAGAAATGCCAGCATGAGATCTGTCTGCAACCTGCACCCCAGGAAGATGTGGTCCTGTGAGGGGGAAAGAAAGGTCTTTTTGAATTTGATCGTACATCCCAATCTTTCCAGAAGAGAAGTAGTGAACTGTAGATTTTGCTCCAGGGTCTCTGAACAGGGAGTTAGAAAGAGAAGATTGTCCAAGTTAAGGGTAAATCTGGATGCACTGAAATGAGAAACAGCATCAGCTGAAGAAGGCTTAAGAGTCATGACTGCATTAAGCAAGCCTTAAAAAAAGGTTTGCTAATCAGTGTGTGGAGTCTTAGGTGCAGAAATGTGCTTGGTTTTCTATTTCTTTTTAACTGTACATCTGGCTGATGAAAAGGGGAGGGACCTGACATAGGTCTTCACTCAATTATAGTAGTTGGAATATCCTTCCTACAGAGAATCTGAGGGATACCCCTACGGCCTTTGAAAATAAACAGCCTTGGTTCCCCCTGACCATCCGATGCGGATGTCTGCATTGCCTCCGATGTGTGTAAGGCAGATTCCTTGATGGTGTCCAATACAGTACCCATCAAGGAACCCAAGCCAACCTCTGGATGAATCTTTGAATCTTCTTCAACCTTGAGAGAGACATCAAAGGTAGCAGGCACAGCTGAAGATTCAGGCCCCAGCTTCTTGGCCTTCCTCTGCAACACAGGCTCGTCAATAGGGCCAGACGTTCCCTCCATAACGTCCGTAGCTAAATGCTTCAGTCGCTGATTCTCTAAGTAAACAGAGATAAAAGACCGCCACGTAGGGTCTTAGGAATGAAGGCCTGGCTAATAGAACAGGATTTGTGGTTCTGCGTAGGCTCAAACAAGAGAGAGACAGGTCATGACTATCCTTAAATGGAATCTATCTCCCACACTGGCACTTGCCTTTACTGGATGACATGAAACCCTTACAACAGAAAGCAGTAGCAAGTGAAAAAGAAAAAGCCTCAACATGGCACTTATCTGAAAGATGGAACAGCAGCAAATGACTCGGGCAAACAGACTTACATTCAAAGATGGCACTCAGACTGGCGGCAGAGTCGTTCTGAAGATTGTGCATGTGCACATTGCTTTTATGGCTGATGTACTCCTAAGCCACATATGTGACATCCCACGTACTAGCAGTGCTTAAAAGCTCTTGTATACTGGTCAGATGTCAGGTCATCCATGGTGGAGGATCATGTAAAGAATACTGCAACATTAGACTAGAAGGACATCCAGAGATTCTTAGACTTTGCCAGCACAAATGTTCTGGACCTGCTAGTCCATATACCCACTTGGACACCAATAGCCTTTACCTGGCCCTCGCAAACATGACAAAACTTTGCATTCAACTGAATGTTAAGTCCTCACTTGTAAGGTGAGATCATTAAGCTGTCTCCTTTGAAATCAAACTAAAACCTGTCACTGTCACCATATCCATCCATAGTACATTTAGAAATTATTCCAAAGCAAACCACCTACTGACAACGTGGCAAAAGTTCAAGCCCCCCCAAACCACAAGAACATCGCTGCTTAAGCGGAATTGTTCAAAGAAAGCCTATATCATCATGCAAGTACCTGCATCGAGACAGCTGTACCTACTCAAAATAAACAGATGAGTTACTGAAAGAAGAAATCACCTTGGAGGAATTCCAATATCAGCCAGTTACGTAAGAAAGAGGGAAAAACCAAGGCCAAAACTTGAAAGGCAAAAAAAAAAAAAAGGCCTTATCAAACAAATTTAAGCTACACAGGCAACTTCTCAAACTCACCAAAGCCAATTTCAGGTAAAGACAGCCTCACAGGCAAAGGATAACCATAAAGCCTTTTTCAAGAAGGTACATAACCTCAAAGGTAACAACCAACCATGTGCTGAACTAACTGTAAATGGACTTAATTACACGGAGCTGAAGGATACAGTAACCTACTACCTGAAAAATGTTTCATCCCGCTGTTCCCCTCAACACCTCTTGAAGAGATATCCCCAAACATAACTCCACCCCCCCCATCACTAGCAAACAGGTCTGCAATGCGCTGTCCAGAGCAGAAAAAAAGACTGTATCTATGGGCCCTGATAATATTCTAGGTTGCCTCCTGAATAGCATGAAAAGAGTTGTGTAAAATCTTGCCATAACCATAGCTGTCCTTCTCTTCTGTACACTGCAGTATTAGCAATAGGAGGGTGTGTGCCACCGGCTGACGCCTACATCCGGCCAGTATACAAAAGTATAACACGACTGTACGGTACATGTGACATCGCACACAGCTCTGGTCCTACGTTAGTCATACAATGACATTGGGAATAAAGCGGATGTCAGCACATACCAATCCTCAGAACTGAATGCCACAGGAAGAGCACCAGCCTGAAAAAGGGTGAGGAAACACACATCCAGCATACAGGCAAGCATAAGGGGGAAGGCGGGGGGGGGGGATACTGCAATATATATAGAAGAGAAGAACATCTATGGTTATGGTAAGAGATTACACAACTATTCTATGCCCTTCCATTCATATGTTGCAGTATTCATAACAGGGGAAAGAATTCCAAAGCTCATGCAGAAGAAGAACTGGGCAGAGAGGCAGTATCACACTCTACAAACTCCTGCAGAATAGCCCTTGCAAAACCAGCTCTAGACCTGGAAATGACATCCAACTTGTAGCGTTTTGTGAAAGTGTGTACAGAGGACCAGGTAGCTGCTTCTAATATAGAGCAAGTGTCTATACCTTTGAAAAAAGCACCAGAAGAGGGCACAGCTGTGGTGGAATGTGCCCTAATTGGGGAAGCAAGAGTTTTCCCATGGGATACATCATCATCTTCTTTCGGATGTTCCCGTTAGGGGTCACCTCAGCAGATCACCTGTTACCATTTCTTCCTGTCCTCTGCATCTTGCTCTGTCACACCAACCACCTGCATGTCCTCTTGCACCACATCCATAAACCTTATCTTAGGCCTTCCTATTTTCCCGATACCTGGTAGCTTCATCCTTAGCATCTTTTTCCCAATATACTCAATATCCCTCCTCAGCACATGTCCAAAACAAGTAATCGTGCCTCTCTGGCTTTGTCTCCAAACCTTCCAACCTGGGCTAACCCTCTAATATACTTATTCCTAATCCTGTCCACCATTGTCACACCCAGTGCAAATCTTAACATCTTTAATTCTGCCACATCCAGCTCAAACTCCTGCCTTTTTGTCAATGCCACTGTCTCCAACCCATATAACATAGCTGGTCTCACTACCCTCTTGTAGACCTTCCCTTTCACTCTTACAGGTACCCGTCTGTCACAAATCACTCCTGACACTCTTTTCCACCCACTCCATCCTGCCTGTACTCCCTTCTTCACCTCTCTTCCACACTATATGGCTAGCTTAACCTAACTTACAACAATTCGGAGATGGAAGGGGAAGGGTTTAGGAGCCCCAGGAGAAATGGTTCTAGCAAAGCCTGATGGAGACCTAGGGAAACAGTCAAGCTTAGATAGCTTTGTAAATTATGTACACAGGACCAAGATGCAGCTTCCAGAACACTTCTAGAATCAAAGCCTTTATAAAAAAAGCTACAGATGAATCCAAGGCTCTAATAGAGGGGGTCTATATTATAACATCTAAGTTCAAAAACTTTGAATGTTATAATATCGAACCCGTAGAGCGAACGCTTGAAATAGCGAAGCTGCATATCACCAAATACTTTCCTAGGGAAGGTATTCAGTGGGCAGTTTCTGCAGCTTTGCTATTTCCTCAACTGTGGACCGAAGGTTACAGACCAGGTTAAGGTAAGTGGGCATGGGTTAGGTGAGTTAGGGTTAGGGCGCTGGTCAGGTAAATGTGCGATTGTGTGGAAGTGAGGGTTAGGGTGGGGTAGGTGAGTTAGGGTTAGGGAGCAGGTAAGGTGAGTGTGCGATAGTTAGGGACCTTAGGGTAAGGGTTGGGTTAAGGTAAGTGGGTAGCTAATGGTGGATGTCTGGTTTAATGTAGGTTTCGTGAAGTGCATGTGTGTGGATTGTTTATTTTGGTGTGCTTGAGTTGCGTGTATGTTTGTCGGAACAGCAAATTTTTTTCCCTGGGAAAAAAATTTGCTATGCTGACTGTTTGGTTTTCTGGTGTTTTGATTGAATGGGGTCGATATTACAACATTCGATGTTTTTAGACTTCGATGTTATAATATAGAGCCCTAACAGAGTGGGCATAACCCTGCCTGGAATAGTTTTGCTGTATTTAGTATAACAAAAGCAAACAGTCTGAGACAACAATTTGGAAACAGTCTGCTTTGACACATCTAGTCACACGTTCTACCCTTCACAGGAAATGAGCAACTCATCCAAAGATCTGAAAGATTTAGTTCTGTCCATTAAGGTAAGCAGTATCCTTTCTCCCTCAGTTTTATGTTAAGGAAGGAAAACAGGGGTTGGTTTACTTTAAGCTAAACATGGATAGTTTGGCTTAAAGTAAACCCAGACACCACTGTAGGCATAAGTATTAGTTCTCAAAGAACTCCTGTCTCTGTAGAACATGAGATAGGGTTGATTCACCATAAGAGCTTGCAACTCAGATACTCATCATGCAGATGTCAGACCAGTTAGTAAAACAGCTTTCCAAGCTAAGAACCTCAAATCAGCCAGATTAGCTGTTTCAAATGGAGCAAGAGTTAGCTTCTTTAACACAAAATTAAGATCTCAAAGAGGGAGGCTTTGATTTTCTTTAAGGCTTCTTCTGCAAAACCTCTTTTAAAAACATTTTGACATGAGAATGCATGGAAAGAGGACAATCCATGGGCAGGCATGTTGAAATGGCTGATAAACGAACCTTGATGGATGAGTAAGAAAAGCCATAGGCTAGTAACTCACAAATACTGTAAAACCAGAGAACAACTGGTCCTGAGTAAGAGCTGGTTACGTTATTGGAACCAACTAGAAAATCTTTTCTATTTGCTAATATATGGTTTTCTGGTAGCAGGCTCTCTTGCCTCCATTAGTACCTACTGCACTTACTCAGTAAACCGGTGCCTCTAAAGGGAATTAAGACCTTACCACCCATGCAGTCAGTTGAGGATGACTGATGTTAGGGTGCATCAACCACTGATCTTGTGTGAATATTACCATTCCACAAGGAAGCTTGTGGTAATTGCCCCTGACCATTTCCAAAAGAAGGGAGAATTCACTGCTGCCTGAGCCAAAAAGGAGTCTCAACAATGATTTTGGAGGGGTTCCTTTTTAATCTTCAGAAGTAGACCGGATATCAGTGGAAAGGGTGAAAAAGCATACAGGCATATTTATATTCAAGGAAAGGAAACGGCATCTGTCTTCCAGGCCTTCTTGCATGGAGTCCTGGAGCAAAATCTTGACAGCTGACTGTTCAGACAGGAGGCAAGAGGTCTATACTTGTGGAACTCACTATAGATGTATCAAATCTTGGAAGACCTCCTGAGCTCGTCTGCCACACAATTTTGCTCTGACAAATTTAGGGTGCCTGAAGAGTCAGGTTGTGCTGTAAAGCTATATCTCAAGCTAACATGGCTAGTCTACAAAGGGGGATATGACCTGGTTTCCACTTGTTTGCTGATGTACCATACTACTGTCTACTGTCTGTAACAACTTGAACAGGTGCTAGGGACCAAAGATTATTCAGAGATTTGAGTACCTTTATCAATGTGAGCATCTCTTTCATATTCCCATGCTTCTGTCTGTCCTCAGTGTCCAACACACCTTGCACTTTTATCCCTCTTGAAACTGCTCGCCAAGCAATGTACAAGGTATCTGTGGCAACAGATTACTTTGAAGAAGGGAGGGAGAAGGGGAGATTTGCTTTCTCCACCAAGGGATTTTAGTTCTGACAAACACTTGCACTAGGATTTGAAAAGACAAATGATGTTGGTGCTGGAATTGACCTGACTTCAGACACCATTGTACCTTTTTCATGTGGAGTCTTGCCAGAGGCATTATTAGAATCAACAGATGCAAGGAGACCCCAAATCCTGTGGTATTCCTTTGCAGTGACTGAAGTTTGAGTGGAAAATATTAGCAACAGAGCTAAACATACCTCTATTTTTCCTGTGGAAGAAAAGCTCTTTGAACTAAAGTATATATGTAACACCCCAGGAACACAATCCTGTGTGAAGGAGTCAAAGAAGACTTTCAAATGTTCTCTTGGAATTCCAGCTTGTGTAATAGATATCTCATTCAAGTGAGAGACTCCTGACACTTGAAAAAGACTCAAGGATCAGCAAGTCATCTAAATACAGAAAATGTTGATTTCCTGTCGCCTGCAATAGGTTACAACTGGAGCTACACACATTGTGAACACTCTTGGTGCAGTGGATAGTCTAAAGGGTAAGGCAGGGAGCTGATAATGTGATCCAGAGAGACACACACACACAACCTTAAACATCATTTTCTTTTGGCTGCTCCTGTTAGGGGTCGCCACAGTGGATCTTCTGTTTCCATTTCTTCCTGTCCTCTGCATCATGCTCTTTCACACCAACCACCTGCATGTCCTCTCTCACCATATCCATAAACCTTATCTTAGACCTTCCTCTTTTCCTCTTACCTGGCAGCTCCATTCTTAGCATCCTTTTCCCAATATACCCAGCATCCCTCCTCAGCACATGTCCAAACCAACACAATCTTGCCTCTCTTGCTTTGTCTCCAAACTGTCCAACCTGAGCTGACCCTCTAATATACTGATTCCTAATCCTGTCCATCCTAGTCACACCCAGTGCAAATCTTAACATCTTTAACTCTGCCACATCCAGCTCTGACTCCTGCCTTTTCGTCAATGCCACCATCTCCAACCCATATAACATAGCTGGTCTCACTACCCTCTTGTAGACCTTCCCTTTCACTCTTACTGGTACCAGTCTGTCACAAATCACTCCTGACACTCTTCTCCACCCATTCCACCCTGCCTGTACTCTCTTCTTCACGTCTCTTCCACACTCACCATTACTCTGAACTGTTAATCCCAAGAACTTAAACTCATCCACCTTTACCAACTCTACTCCCTGCATCCTCACCATTCCTCTACCCTCCCTCACATTTACACACATACATTCTGTTTTAGTCCTGCTGAACTTCATTCCTCTCCTCTCTAAAGCATATCTCCACCTCTCCAGGGTCTCCTCAACCTGGTCCCTACTCTCACTACATATCACAATGTCATCTGCAAACATCATAGTCCACGGGGCCTCCTGTATGATCTCATCTGTCAACCTATCCATCACTACTGCAAATAAGAAAGGGCTCAGAGCTGATCCTTGATGTAATCCCACTTCCACCTTAAACATATCTGTCACTCCCACCTCAGTCCTCACCAGTGTCACACTACCCTCGTACATATCCTGTACCACTCTTACATACTTCTCTGCCACTCCCGACTTCCTCATACAATACCACAACTCCTCTCTAGGCACCCTGTCATATGCTTTCTCTAAGTCCACAAAGACACAATGCAACTCCTTCTGACCTTCTCTGTATTTCTCCAACAACACCCTCATAGTAAATATTGCATCTGTAGTGCTCTTTCCTGGCATGAAACCATACTGCTGATCACTAATTATCACCTCCCTTCTTAACCTAGCTTCCACTACTCTTTCCCATAACTTCAAGCTGTGACTGATCAATTTTATCCCTCTGTAGTTACTGCAGCTCTGCACATCACCCTTATTCTTAAAGATAGGTACCAAAACACTTTTTCTCCACACACAACCTTAATAAATGGCTAAAGATCTGGATGGCTAGGGATGTGACAAGTATCTTAAATCCTGTGTCACCACGAAACATAATGAGGAAGAAGAAATAACCAGTTGTGAAGTGACAGCATTTTAAACTTGGCCACTATCACAAACAGGTTTTGGAACTAAAGATCCAGAATTTGTCTCTAAGCATTTTCTTTCTTTGTTACTAAACATCCTGGAATAAAAACCTTTTCCAACCTGGCAAGGAGGAAATGGTTCTACCACTCCCTGGGAAAGCATGTGTTGAAGGACAAGGGGGAATAAAGGAGTCTGGTCTAGTGGATGAGAAATTATCCCCTGGAAAGGAAGGATTTTCTCTCTCTGCCATCTGTAACCCTGATTAATAATCTTCAGACCCCATTTGTCAGAGATTATCTGCTGTCAAAGAGAAAAGTGGAGATTCAGACTTTCTGGAAGGGAAGAGAGATTGCAGTGTGGGACAGGGGGCCAAGGTCCCTTAAAAATTAATTCTAACTTATTGGACTGCAATTGGTTAGGAGGGGGTCGTGATTTTTTTTTTGGACTCTCCCTTACCATTCCTTCGCAAATGACTGTTTAACAGTATTTTATTGAAACCATTTTGTTTTTTTTTACCAAAAGTGGATGAGGGGTTAGAGAATCCCACAGAAAAGTTGAAAAAGGATGAAAAAAATCACTGAGGTTCCTTTTGTCAACTCACTCCTTTCATCACACTTTTTGATCAGCTCTGCAGCAAAGGAACCAAAATCTAAACCTCTAAAGGAGAATTTCAAGTCTAATTTTTCACCTGTGTGGTTCTGGGAATGCAACCAGGCAAACCTCCTCAAAACAGTACCAGCGGGCACAGCCCTAAAAGTAGTATCAAGAGAGTCATAAACACACTACAGACAGTAAGCTGTAACTTGTAAAATGGGAGAAAGTAAATTTAAAGCAGATTTTTCCTCACAAAAAGAAACTGAACACAAAACAGTCACAATACTTTCATAATTAACCAGAATAAACGTTAACACACAAGTCTGACAACTGAAAATTAAGAAAATCAGAGTTGCAGAAACATGCAATTTTCCCCATACTTATAAATCATCTACCCATTCTTGTCAGAAAAAGAAGGATTAGAATTAACTAAATGTTTACTAGCAGTAGGATTCACTAAAGCTATAGCTGCTAGATCAGGTTTGGAGAGACTGTATAAAAACTTTAAAGACCAAGGTACTTTATACATTCTATATGTCATTTTATTGGCAACATGCAGACTATCAGGAAAATTGCAGGCAGTGACCCAGACACACACACACTCCAAAATTGACAGAACTGGAGGAATAGGTGAAAGTTCTGGATATTCATTCTGTAACAGCTCACCGTATTTTCTGAGGAACTAAAAAAACTCGGTGTTTGCCCGTGGAAAATACTGGCACAGCAACCTCTCTTTTGACCACCACACTGCCACTGTGGTCAGAAAGTCCTTCTATGTGACACATCTCATTACTAAGGGTTTTGCATCCAGGTCATTGTCTCCCTCTACTCTTCCCTCATTAGGCCAATCATAGAGTACAATGCCCCATTTGGCATGTACCTCACTAGACACTTGCAACAACTGGAGCGGCTGCAAAAGTACCTCACAAAGAGGATCCTAGGCCTTAAACAATTGTCCTATATGGACAAACTCAAAAAACTCCAAATATTCTCCGTCTCATATCACTTACTTAGAGGCGATCTCTGCTTGACTTACAAAACCATGTCTGACCCAGCTCTGTTAGAAATGCTACATCTAAAGAAATTCCAATCCCTCCGCACCACATGCTCCAGAGACATGAACCTCATTACCACAATCAACAGAATGTGCTGGAGGGACAGGTTCATAACCCAGAGACTGCCCATGCTATAGAATAGACTACACATGCATGTCAAACAGAGCACCTCACTGGCCCCCTTCAAGAGGAATCTTGATGAGTGGATGGGAAATAGAAAATTCACCCTGGGGATCACTCCAGTGGCTCTACTTGACAAAGGCACTGGAAACTAAGGTCAGGTGGCACGATGCCAGAGTAATCCTAAGGGCTAGGCTTGTAAAGGCTCTAGGGCCATTAGCCTAGTACATACCTATGAACCTATTTTGGCAAAAGCCAAAGAGAGAGAGAGAGAAACTCCCACGGGAAGAATCCAAAACCGAGCTCTAATTGAAGTCTGAATCAGAAAACTGAGAAGAAAATTCTTTATCTGTCCCTTCATCTTCTTGTCCAGATTCAGAATATTTTACCACAAACCACCTTATAAAGAAGGATCAACAGCCTGAATTAAACCCTGAGCCAGGCCCAGTAAACTACTGGCTATGGCAATTTGAGGAGTAGATACGGGTTCAGTTTTCGGTTTCTTTTTGACAGGAAAAATGGAGTCAACAGTATCAATGGCAGCAGCAGCAGCTTCCCTATGGATGAGTGCAACACTATGACCAAACCGGGGTATCTTCCCTGTTCCTTATTCTAGAAGTAAAAAGATTTGCTCTCCCTTGTCCACTGAGGGGACTGCAACAGTTGCAGAAGACATGGCTAATCTCATGTCCAAAGTGGCTGTAGGTGCTACACCAGAGAGATCTGGGGTAAAAGATAAGTAATCTCAGAAACACGTTATGGCCACATCAGTCGCATACCTACAACTGAGAGAAATTGCTAGCCTGCTGTAGAGGCAAAATTTGTTTGCTTAACTTTTTCTTTACCTTGTTGGAAAAAGGACTGACCATGGGACCGACAGTTTATTCCATGGCCAAGTTGAAAATAGTGCCTTGGTCCCAGGGAAAACCAGCAGTAAAAGCTGGTAAGAATTTAAATTCTTTAAAAGTCTATTTTTTTCACATAAAAAAAAATGTTAAAACACCCTTCAAGCCTCAAATATTAAAATAAACAATTTCTCCACAGAAAAAATGCTTTTCAATCGCTTTAAACAACTTTTAAACTGACAGGAAAAAAGTGCATTCCTGATTAATAGTACAGTTAAGTGTGCGACAGGCCATTAAAACACAAACTCCTAGTTTAAAAATAACTCTCCTAATCAGGAAAGTATTATAAAACAAATTGTTAATGTGGAAAGTTTTTTTTCCCCCCAAAGGGAACGTATCTACCCAGCGAAGGAAGAGCACAAGCCAACTTGTCAATCACTGAAAGCCCACAGAGGAATGCTCTCTTCAATATCAGGAAACCTCTGACAGCTTTGAAAGCAGTCTGCTGTTATATCCTTCACAGGATATAACCAATATAGCTAAGGTTATTGCAGCAGTGATCACTATGATGAACATCAAGAATCCCATCCACGTGAAGCAGAGTTTGTCTTTCACTCTATTCAAATACAAACTTGACCAATGGATGGGAAATTGAAAACTTACCACTAGTCTCACACCTATCCCTCTATTTGACAGAAGCAACTTGTAAATGTCCTGCAACATAAACAAATATATGCCCCTGGGTAATTTAGCCTATTAACTTTACATGGGAATACATAGCTAGGCTTAAAAAGGCCTCTTGTTGCAGTTGGCCTAATAATCTATGAACCACATCAAGTACTAAGGCAATTCTTTGTTTAACTATTCACATCTCAAGGTTTAAAATTTAATTTATTACTTTTTTTTCTGGTTACACTGAACCACATTCTCAATAAACCCTTAAATATTAACTGCCTCCCCCATAGTGCCTTTTTTAGGAAAAGTCATGAGGTCGATACTACCAACATAAAAATTTCAACAAAACACAAATTAGGTCATGCCGCTAAACGCCAGGAGTCTAAACATGAAACTGCACTCATTGTAAACATTCTTAACCCTGGAAGATGCTGACATTTGTGCAGTCACAGAAACCTGGTTCAAGGCTGCTGAGAGCACCCCAGCCTTACCTGGTTACTCATCCTACCATACATTCAGACCCCAAAAGGTGGGCAGCAAAGCTACAGGTGGTGGAGTTTCAATAAATATTAAAGACACACACACCTCCAGGCTGGTGAAACAGTATGATGCACAGGAGACACTCCAGTTGCAGTTAACCAGACCCCTATTCAAATTATAGCTAGCTAAAGGCCTCCACATTTGACTCAAGACGCCCACTCCACCTATCTGGACCTCTTCAAATCTATCAAAATTCAACCCTTTACCCTGATCCTGAGTGACTTCACTTAACCATAGATTGGAAAAACTACTCATGCCAAAACACAAATGCACAGTGATTCCTCGATTTTATCAATGCAAATGCCTTGAAACAGCTAGTCGATAACCCCAGAAGAGGTGCTAATATCTTGGACTTGGTATTAACCAACATGAGTAACTACTATAGCACCCCCACAGTATCATCCTCCCAGGTAAGATCCGGCCATAAGGCAGTCACTTTCAAAGTCACCATCTCCCCTGACCCCCCCTCTAGCTAGGGTCAAACAAAAAACTTCTCCAAAGCGAATTACAACCTCCTGGGGGATGGTATAAACAGCTTCACAGCCCCTCCCCCACTGTAAAAATAGCAGCAATGTCCAAATCTGCATCAAAGTACTATACGAGCATTTATATAGATGCATGGTATCAGGAATACCTGACAGGACAAAATTATCCTCCGCAAGGAAGAATAAACCTGTCTGGTGGACATCTGCAATAAATAAACTATATAACAAAAGGAAAAAAATGATGTCCAGGACCAAGAAGGAGTAAGGTGCCCAATTGGAAGCAAACTCTCCTTAGCCTGAACAAGCAAATAAGAGCACTAGTGAAATCCTCTAAAGCCAACCTTGAGTCGAAACTGGCCATATCTACTAGAGACAATCATAAGGCCTTCTTCACATATGTCCACAATCTCAAAGGAAGCAGCCAGATCTGCTCAGAACTGGTGGTCAAGGACACCACATACACAAATGCTGTAGATATAACCAATCTACTGCCTGACAGATTCAGCAACGTCTTCTCCAATCTTTCCCCCATCAGTAAATCAGGACATCCTCCAGTCCTTCCCCCCACCCCTTAACTCTAGGGAACAGGTCATCATTGCCCTCTTAAAAGGCAAAAAAATACAGCCTCCATGGGACACGATTACATCCCAGGCTGCAACCTACATGAACTCGAGCATGAACTTGCAGCACCATTAGGCACCCTATTCAACCAAAGCCTGAGTACTGGCTTTGTCCCAGCTGAGTGGAGAACAGCCATTGTCAGCCCTTTACACAAAGGTGGAGCGTCCATTGATCCAGGAAATTAAAGACCCATCAGCCTAACTAGCCTTATCTGCAAGGTCATGGGATGGATTACCATGGACCTCATTAACAGGGACATTGGCAGCCTCCAAACACTCAACAACACACAGTTTGGCTTTGAAAAAGGAAAGGCCATGTCTGTTAAATCTAGTTGACTTATTTGAGACAGTCACCAAAGCCATGGACAAGGGGAAGACAGTGCACACTGTCTACCTTGACCTGGCCAAAGCTTTCGACACTATTCCCCACTCCGGCATAGTAGATAAACTCTCTCAACTAGGCATCGATCCATATGTTACCAGATGGGTAGCAAACTGACTCACTGATAGAACCCACTTAATCAAAACAGGGAAAGCCACCTCAAGCAGTAGACCCATAAAAAGCGGCGTACCCCAGGCATCGGTCTTGGTGCCTCTGTTATTCAGGATATGCTTCTCTGTGGTGCAATCCAAAACCAGTGGGCTATGGCTGACCAAGTTTTCAGATGACTGCAAGCTGGGAGCAGTCAATTCCCCAAGTGATGTGGATGTCCTCCAAGAGGGTCTCAACCAAACAAATGACTGGTGCCAGAAACATGGCCTCAAGATGAATGCCAAAAAATGCATCATCATCCCCTTTGGGGAGAGTGACGTCCCCACATATCACATTAATAATGTCCTAAGTACACAATCAGTAGTGAGGGATTTGGGCACCCAGGTTGATAGCAACCTGACTTTAGACCACAATGTTGCTTCTGTTCTACGGAAAGCTGTCTACATGGCCCACCTCATAAGTAAGGGTACCTCATCCACGGACAGAGAGGTCATAACATCCCTGTATTCTTCCCTTATAAGGCCAATTACTGAGTACAATGCCCTATTTGGCATGTATCTTGCAAAGCACATGCAGCAGCTGGAGAGACCACAGAGGTTCCTCACCAGGAGAATTGAGGCCCTCAAACATCTACCCTATACATATAGGCTAAAAGCTCTGTCCCTCTGCTCAGTTTCATACAGACTCTCAGAGGTGACCTCTGTCTAGCATACAAAGCAATCTCAGACCTCGTCTTGATGGGACTTGCTGCATATCCACAAGTCAAGCTCCACTCGAGCGACCTCAGCCTGGTCTGTGATATCAATAGGACTTGCTGGTGGAAAAGATTTGTGTCCCAGAGACTCCCCCCATCTGTGGAATAGACCCCCTCTCAACATCAAGCAGAGTACCTCATTATCTCTTTTTAAGCGCAAGCTGAATAACTGGATGGGGAAACAGAAAATACACCCCTGGGATTCCACCTGTGTCCCTGCTGGACAGGGGGGCTCTGGGTGCTGACTTGTCTAAACATGGGCTAAACTCTTGGCTAGGCTTATAAGGGCCTCAGGGCCAATAGCCTAGTAATCCCCTATGATCCTTTGAACTGCACTTTAGCTCACACATCTACAAAAACATCACTCAGTGCACACAGTTCAGACCTCTCATAACTACTAATACCTGCAGGATCATTATCTTCAGCCAATTGCAGGTGTTACTGGAAAACCCAGCTAGTTACTCTACAGATGTAAGAACGAAATGAAATTTATGTACTTACCATAATGACAGATCCTATCAACCCACTACATCTAATACAACACAACGGTCTCAGACAGCCCCACTCAGATCCAGTCTGACAAACTTGTGCACCAACCTTGAACCCTTCCAAGATTTTGCAGCCCCATTATGCCTTGCTCCTCCCTGACTAACTCAGATCAAGTGTGGTTTCTAATGGACGTACACTTGCACTGCCTTAGGTACAAGAAAAAAAGTCTTTCAGATCCTACATATATTGGTAGGGGAAATGAGGCAGGTTGTATTAGACTAACTGGGATGAAAAGGATCTATCATTAGGTTATGTACATAATTTTCATATCCTATTCGTTCAGTCCATCCAATCCGATACATGGGTCAGAATCTCAGGCTACACAATATAAGGGGGCCTCAAGACATGTACCTTTTAGGATGGAAGTCTCCAATGAAGCTCTGGCTCTGGATATACAATTCATCTTGCAATTCTTGATGAATATGCAAGTTGATGACTACGTAACAGCTTGAAGAATGCTACAGAGGTTGCCACTGTTCTAGTGGAATGAGCTCTGGATTTGCAGAGTTAAGGTTTTACTCTGAGATTTGTAGATGAGTGCAATGCAGTCTGATAACCATCTAGACAAGGAGATTTTCGATACCTTCTTACCCAATTTGTTTTTGAGCAAAGGATGCAAAGAATTGGTCACCTTTTCTAAAAGGTGCACTTCTGTAAAGATAAAAATGATGCACAAAAAAAGATGTACATCAAGTGCATGCAAATTTTATTCTCCTTTGTTTTGTTAGTTTGGAAAGAACAAAGGAAGATGTATGGATTTTGAGATGCTGGCCTCAGAAACTACTTTAGGACAAAGGAAGCGTTGATCCTCAAGGTGATCCTATCCTTATGGAAAACAATGTAAGGAGACAAGGAAGACAAAGTATGCAGTTCTGAAATCCTTTTGGCTGAAGTGATTGCCGCTAGCAGAACAGTTTTCCAAGAAAGGAATTTTAGCTCTGCAGAATAGACCAGTTCCAACAGAGGTTTAGACAATGTTTCTAACACAAGGTTCAAATCCTACAGAGGAGATGGATCCTTTATGGGAGGTCTCAGATGAAAGGTACATTTAAGAAAGGCTTTGCAAAGCCTATGAGAAAGCCAGAGAGGAGTCCTGAAAACAAACATAAAAGGAGAAAATGGCTGCCAACTGAACCTTAACCAAAACTGGACCCTAAAGAAAACAAAAATGATAAAAACTGTTAACACATCTGAAACTGAACCTGGGAAGGGTTCTATATTTTGAGATTCAATATGATAAACCTTTTCCATTTACTACAACACACACCACACTTGGAGAATTTCTGAGAAGCTTTAAAGATAACCACATCAGTAGGAAAAGATGTGTTCCATCCAATCATCGGAACTGGAGAAGCCAAGTGATCAGCTTCAGGTTGGGGAAGTCCAGGTCAAGTTCCCCAGATGGGTGAGAGATGAGATCAGTTAGTTGATCAAAGAACCAGGGGGACTCCTGTAAGCAATATCACACTAGAGGAAACCTCGTCTGTCTGGGTCAATATGTGGCAATGAGGATGACTTTGACCATGCACCAAATGGATTTCTGTATGAATTTGGTAATCAGAACAAAAAAAAAGAAAAGTGTAATGTAATTCCAGAGGTGAGTGACTGGTTAGAGCATCCCTGGGGTTCTGCCCCGATGAGGGAGAGGGTTATTTCCCCAATGAGGGAGAATGGCAAAGTAACTGCTGCACTTGATGCTCTGTGATGTAGCAAACAGATCACAGCAGGGATTGCCCCAGTGCCTGAAAATTTGCTTTTCAATTACTGGATTCAGGAACCACAGAGCAGGCAGGAGGAGATTCCTGCTGAGCCTGTCCAATAGATTGTTGCACCTTCCGGGAATGTGTGCTGCAGTCAGAAATCAGTGACATGTCATTTCCCAGTGATGCACTCTCATGGTCTCATGACTAAACAGGTAAGATCTGGTTTCCCCTTGCTTGTTTACACACCCGACTTCTGACATATTGACTGTCTGTATGTTTATCACTACTAGAGGACGACAGTCCTACAATTTCCACAAAAAGAACAACCTTCATCTCTATGATGTTTAAGTGAAGACAAGCTTCTGAGTCTGACCAAAACTCTTGGATCATTCTCCCTTTGTAATGTCCCTCCACCCACCCAAGACAGGATGCATCCATAGTTACCATTTCTACCGGGAAGGGAATCTGAAAAGGTCTGCCAGTGAATATCAGAGGAGAGAGAAGCCACCAGTTTAAATGAGTTCTGCATTACTGGGTTAGCCTGATAGATCGAGACAAGGAATCATACTTCTGAGACCATTGAGACTGGAGTAATGGTATAATAATGTGATATGTACTGAGGAAGGGATTGGAGGTGAATTGCCAAAAGCTGATGTCGCCAATTGTAGCAACAGAGTTGTCCACCACAACACTCAGCTCTGAGACTCTGACATCAGGTCTGAAAAGACCAGAGTCTGGATAGTTGGATCCAACACCCCTAGAGCTGATAAAACATGGGTCAAAGGTTCCCATGCCACAGGATCCAGCCGCCAACGCAGATGCAAGGGAAGCAGAGCTGAATGACTTTTACTGGTGAGGAAGCCTAGATAAAGGTAAAATGTATGGATCCCACCAGCTTCAGAGCTGAAGGTGTAGCAATGACCACCATCTTGATTTGGAGAAAAAAACAAGCACACTGCACCACCACGGTCGTATGAAATGTATCACTGACACGCTGAATGAGCAAGTCCGGTCAGTTAAAAACAAATATTTAATAAACAGCTAAAATTAAAGACAAGATTCCTTGGTCTTTGCAATATGGTTAAATCAAGCGTATCTGCTGGTTAAGCAGGTCCGGTCAAATGAAAGCAAATGTCAATAAGGCTCCAATGAGCAACAAGAATTTAAAACAAGGTCCCTTTATCTCTACGATAAGCGTTTTCGATGTATTCTTCCTCAGATCCTATAAATGTATGACGGGACTGGGTTTAGTTTAAAAAAGGGAATATTTCCGGATATTAGATCATGACTTCCTCCTTTCAAGGAAACAACTCGTCCAATCAATGACTTTAAAAAGCTACACACCTCTTTCAGGACCAATGGTATTGAGCCTAATTTCTCTTTGGATGTTCCATGGCTCAAACAAACACGCATTTACCTTAACCTATAATAGGTCTCCTCATCTTTCAGGGAAACAACTCGTCCAATCAATGAACTTAAAAAGCTACACACCTCTTTCAGGACCAACAGATTTGGGCCTAATTTCTCTATCGATATTCCATGGCTCAAACAAACAAGCATTTACCTTAACCTATAGTAGGTCTCCTTGTCTTTAACAAAAGATAGGTTTCAAAGGAATAACGTTGTTTAAACCAGGCCATTGATCTGAACGCAAATTTATTATCCATTTAACTTCACATAATTCTGTATAATTTACAATGTCTCATTGCCTCATCATCGTTTTTACTTAATCAACCACTTTAAAACTAAAATAATGGTCCAAGTGGGAACCTACATGTTCTGCTACAGCATTATGCATGTCCTTATTACGAATGTCTCTCAGGTGTCTTAAGACACAATTCTTAAAAAGCTGGTTGGTCTTGCTTATATAATAGGCAGGGCATAAGGCACACGTCTAAATAAGCCACATTTTTCGTTAGACAGATAGCTTTTACATGGAAATTATACTGTTTCTGAGTTCTTGGATGTAAAAAGGTATTTCGTTCATCTATATGTGGACAAGCCAGACAATTTCCACATCTAAAAGTGCCACTACGTCCTATAAGTTGTGGTGCTTCTAATCCATTTTCTTGACATAATAATCTCTTAATATTCTTTTTGTTCTTATATGAGAATGATGGAGTATCTCCTACTATAGTTTTCAGTAGCGGATCCTGTGTTAAAATCGGCCAGAATTGCTCAATCGCCTTTTTAACTTGTGCATTGTCAGTGCTGTATGTCAATGTCATTCTTAAGTTGTCCTTTTTTATATTTTGAATTTCTCCTGTAGTATTACCTGTAGATATTCTAGAAGTAGGTATGGATAGATCTCTATCTTTGTACCCTCTCTGCTTTAAATTCTGTTTGAGAAAAAGAATTTCTTTATTCCTTGTGGATTCGTTGGTGCATCGCTTGGTTATTCTAGTGACCTCATTACACATAATGTTTCTCGTTGTGTGTCTTGGGTGCATACTACTTTTTAACAAATAGTGATTTCTCCATGTATTTTTCCTGAATAGCTTTATATCGACACCTTTGTCTTCCTTCAAGCTGATAATCACATCTAAGAAATCAATGGATGTTGTTGAATAATTGGCTGTAAATTTCAGGAAACTAGTTTTGTTCAAATAATCATGGAATAATTCAAAATCATCTCTGGTTCCATCCCACAGAATAAATAAACTGACAAAACGGCCATAGTAAATGACATTTTTGTGTCATGGATTTACTGGGTGAAGTAGATGTTTCCGTTCCCATTCTACGATGACTAGATTGGAATAGCTGTTAGTGCAGGGAGTGCCCATGGCTACTTCCCACCTCTGCCAGTATATGGAATCTCCATACACAAAAAAATTATTTTCCAGGACTAATTCTAGTAGTGCACAAATTCTTCCCACTTTTAAGGTTGCTTCAATGAAATTAAAATATTCCTTATAGCTTCTATTCCAATATTATTTGGAATGACAGTGAAAAGGCTGTTTATATCTAAGGTCGCTAGCTGAAGATTCAGATTAGGCGGAACACTGTCAAAACGGACAGTAAGTTTCTGAATAAAATCATCTGTGTCTCGAAGGACAGAACTTTGCAAATTTTAATATTCCATTTAATTTCTTTTCAATAAAAAGGGAGATGGCCTCCGTAATCCATCCAGGTACCTAGTGGAACTTTGCCCTTTGATTCTTTAGTTAAAAAATGATTATTCTCATTTGGAAACGTTGCTACCTTTCTACTTGGCAAGTTGTTTGGATACATTCTAAATGGTGCACAACATTCTATGACTGGCTTGACAAAGGAAGAACAGATGTAGGATTATGAAATATTTGGACACGGAAGAGATAACTGGTAAATTACAAGGGCAAGGTAGAAGGTATTCTAAATGACAACTAATACATGATGATCAAAGGACAACTCAGTGTCAAAGATACCTACATCTTTAATGACTGAATTAGTCTTAACCAGGATCCCACTTATGCAGTAATCAGTAGGATAGACTTGTTTTCAAACGACAAATACTCTACATTATTTGGCATTATGCTTAAGGCCATGGTCAGTACACCAAGTATTTGGTTGGGAAGACCTTCAGGGAGGATACAAGTGTCTCTGGAAGTATCAATAATAGCACATAGTTTACAGTTATCAACAACTTGGCTTGCCATAGACTTTTGACAACTCTTTCTGCATCATAAAAGTAAACGCTGAAGAGGAGAATACCCAGCACAGAGACATGAAGGAGAGCACTAATCACACACCATTTGGATAAGGAGATATCACACACATTTACAATATGTGCTTAAATGGCAAGTCAGTCTGCAAAACAAAGGGTGTCAAATAATTTCAAGTTTAAACTAGTGAGTTTATCGATAATGCTAGCATGGAAAACCACATCAAACGCTTTAGCAAGGTCCACATAACTAGCATGAACAAAACGGCCTTTGTTGTTACATTTTCAAAGAAATTAACCATACTAAGAAGACAGGATCTACTTTTCACAAAGCCAAATGATTATGGTCAAAGGCCTGCAAGTTACCATTTTTAGTGTTTTTAAAGTTGGCCACTTTACAGATAATGCTGGTTAGTCTAACAAGTCAACAGCGTCTGGTATTTGTGGTGGTGCTACCCTTTTCAAATGGTACCACAACTGACATTCTCCAGAGGTTAGGGTACACATCTTGTACAAAGACCAAAGGGCATAGCAAAATTAATTTAAAATGGGTGGCGAAAGCCAAACACACTATGGCTAGGCTTATAAATGCCCTAGGGCAGATAGCCTAGTATGAACCTATGAACTTATGAACCAATTCTAAAGATGTTTAAGAGGGGTTCAGCAAGCTGTACTTTGTACTAACCTAGGTTACAACCTGACAAACTGTCTGGGCCAAAGGAATGCAAATTTGGGCAAATTGCACTCAACCACAACAGTAAATGAATGCATCACTGCTACAGTAGCCTTTAGGCATTATGGGTTGTGTCTGGCCCAAGGCACAACAACTAGTCAGTATCTAAAAGCTTTGGTTCCCTCCCACACCTGATTGGACAGACCTGTGGAGGGAAAATCAGCAGTCAGAGTGGAGAATCTTCAGGACTTTCTTGTCCAAAGGTTAGGGAGGAGCCATCTACACAAACAAGAAATAAACAATTGTATATCCCAACAAGTAACTATATACAAAAATAGGAAATGGAGGATGGGTGCAGCAGTGAAGAATCTGGACATCTGCTGTTATGGGTAAGTGCATCCAACATAACTGTACTATATTCATCATTTCCATTCCTGCAGCAGCATTAGGCTACATGTGATGTTTACCAAAGTCTATCCATCCTGAAATGAGGAATTATATGGATTCAGGACTCCCTAGAGAACAGTCGAAGCAAAGCCTGTCCTGGATGTAGAAAAGGAGCCCAATGTATAATGTCTGAAAAGGTATATACAGGGGACCACATAGCCTTTGTAATACTGCCACAGTCCACCCCTTTCCAATATGCCATCAAAGGCGGCAAGGCTGTAGTACAGTGAGCCTTGATACTGCCTGGTACTGGCTTACCATGGTGGGAATAACAAAAGGCAATATCAGAGGGCAACCATTTGGAAATCTGTTTTGACACATGGTGTCTTTCTTTCTCTCAACATAAGAAACAAACAGCTGATCAGGTTTCTGAAGGACTTTTGTTTTGTCAAGATAATACCCAATCTGTCTCTGCATGTCCATAATATGTAGAAACCTTTCTCCCTAATTCTGAGGATGTGGACAGAATACAGGCTTACTTGTGGCTTGACTCAAACTGAACTTTGAAACCACCATAGGCACGAATGGGTCATTTGTTCTTAATGATATTCCTGTCTTTGTGGAAGACAAGATAGGGTCCCCCCCAACCATGAGAGCTTGCAACTCAGATACGCTTCTTGCAGATGTCAAAGTGATGACAGTTTTCCACGTAATAAACCTGAAGTATGCTAGACATGTAGGTCCAAATGAAAATATGGTTAACTCTTCCAGCCCAAAGTTAAGTTCCCAGGACGGAGCAACCTGCTGACAAGAAGGATTTGGGTGTAAAACTCTTTTAAACTCATTTAAACTGTTTTGCCAGAAAAATATGAGCAGATGTGCTGAAATAGTCACAAGATACAACTTGACAGAGGAGTAAGACTGACCAGATGCTAATAACTCACATATATTTCAACACCAGTGGTACATAATCCCTGATAGGCCCTTATTATTGGATAGGTACCAGCAAGTAACCTTTTCCACTTGCCCAAGTAATGCATTTCGAGCATAAAATGTTGTATTCTGAGACTCTCTTACAGGGAAATACTTTAGTCTCCCCTCACTGGAGCAGCAAAACACAATATGGTGAATATTTACAGGTAGTATTAAAAGATAAATACAAAACAGAAACAAACTGAGGTTTGCTGACTGTAGACAATCTTGCATGGAGAATCTACTCAGCAATGAACAGTTTATGATTCAAGCATCAGAGGCAGCACTTCTTGGTGTTAAATGGATACTTCTTTCACTAAAAGTTATTTTGATGTTCTCGAATTTAGCTTTGGAAAAATGTTTGCTTATGTAAGCAGCTTAACTTACAGCTTGAACGTTCTATGGAATTCTTCTAGGTATTCTACATAATACTATTAAAACATTACATGAAAAAGAAAACAAAATCAATGGAGACACTTTTCAAGCCAAAGAGAAAGGAATGCAAGTCAGAGCTGTGGAGCAGAGAGATAAAGCCCTAACAATGGTCCAGGCTACCCAGGTTTAATTAGCATCTGAGGCACCGGCAGGGAGGGATAGGTGTGTCTATTCTGGGGGGAAGGAAGTTAATCTCTGTTCTACCTGAGTAGAGGTGTAATCCACACAGGAAAGTGGCCCTTGGATAGCATTACAAGATAAATGTAGGGCAGAAGGGCAGACAAAAATGAGGGTGAAACATAATAATAAAAAAAAATCCCTCCCCCTTGTAGTTGTGAATAAAATTCCTCAGGACACCTTTAAATTCCACGTCGGCTCCAGTTTGGAAATGAAGTTAGTCCAGGGAAGAACAGGGACAGATAGGTAAGAACTTAAAGGAGTGAAGCAATGGGCAAATAAATAAATACACACACACAAAGGTAGAAAATAACCAAGAAAAATGTCCAAAAATCTTCAAACTGAAATGAACATCAGTCATTTCAGTGAACTCATTCCAAACCCAATGAGAGAAATAATGAGAATGACCACCTTCTGAGAAAGCTCCTCTTACCAGATGGCTGCTGACAGTTAAAACCAAGAGTTCACTGTAAGAACATTCTTGACTAAGCATTTCCTTGAAATCACATTACCTCTGTTGGTATGCTTCAGCATTGACATTACTATTACCCAACGGATTTATCTATCTTTGTTGACCAAGAAGGTCCAACTGGGATTGATACCCTTTTTCAGCAGAGACCCTGAGAGAAATGCTCTATGTTCATATACAGAGACAATATATTTTCATTTTTCACATTGTATACAATATTTGGTCTTGGTTATATACACATTTCTGCACACGTAATTGGCTGTAACTGATAATTAATGCTTAAACTAGCGTCATACAACTTGCAACTATAGAAAGGATGAAAATAATAGAAAGTCTGCACATTTGCATAAAGCTGTAGCAGACAGAAGTACAAAAGAAACAAAGGGAAGACAATGGCTTGGATTAGGACCGAATTAGCAAGTAGTGGTATAATGAGGAAGAAAGATTAAGTATGAGTAGGTAGTTAAGAAACAATCCGCGGTGGTGGTGCTGCGGTAGCGTTGTCGCCTCACAGTAAGACGCTGTCCGGTTCGACTCTCAGCTAGAGAGTCTTCTGCGTGGAGACATGCATGAAAGGGCGTACCTTCGTTGAAGGTTGTGCGTCAGGGCTGGCAACTCGGCACGTAAAAATCAACTACCAATCATTAGCAGACCGGAGTTCCACTGTGGCGACCCCTAACTGGGAAAAGCCAAAAGACACAACAAAATGGTAGTTAAGACACAAAATCAATCAAATGTTTATAGTAGGACATAAAGGGAAGCATAGCAATCACCATATGGGAAGTTAGTACAGAGAAGCAATAGTTTTGACAGAGGTATTACAGTTTGAATTTTCTTTCTGCATTGGCAAATAACCAGGTGTAAAGCAAAAACAGAGCCACGTGCATTGCAGATGATGTTTTGGCAGATTTCTAAAGCATTTGTTCTTTTCAGTAAGTTTTACCTGTAGTAGGATGCAGTTATACAGTTTTGAAACATAATTAGAATAAGTTGTTATGTACCTACCATAACGTTCCATGTTAGTTGTCTTCTTCTCGCCTTCTTTCTTGCTGGATGGGTTCGGAGCCAATCCTCGGCTCCGACTTGGCCTTCTACTAAAGCTCGAGAGCTATTTACCGGCTCGAGGCTTCCCCATATCCCGCAATGCTAGGCGACAGATACCCAGATCTCATTTGGCAAAGCTAACACCATGGAGACACCTGTCTCCACTACAAGGTTTACCTACAGTGCTAAAAACAGAAGAGGACGTACCCTAGAAGAGAGTCAACCAGAGGAAGAAGGCCTCAAAGGGATTCTTCTCGGTCTGTCCAGGCTAGGGGAATGGAGGGTGGGACGCAAGCAAGAAGGCGAGAAGAAGACAACTAACATGGAACGTTATGGTAGGTACATAACTTCTTAATGTTAAGTTGTCTATCTCGCCTTCATTCTTGCTGGATGGGACAGCGTCCCTAGCACCTTAGCCCTGGGTGGCTCATCGGAACAGACTCTTGAGCACAGTGGAACCAAAGTCAGCTCGACTCCTGGAGGCCATATCCAACTTGTAATGTGAAATGAAAGTATGAGGAGTGGCCCATGTGGCTGCAGCACAAATAGATTCCACTGGAAGTCTTGCCTGAAAAGCTACCGACGTGGCTAATGCTCTGGTGGAATGAGCTTTTGGCTTTGTAGGGAGTTCTTTATGTCTCAGTTGGTAAATCAAAGTAATAATAGAAGCCAACCACCTGGATAAGGTTACTTTAGAAACTGGCAGGCCATGCTTGCCCTCAGCATAGGACAGGAATAGTTGGTCTGATTTTCTTGTTTGCTTAGTCCTATCCAAATAAAAAAGTAATTGCCTGTGAACGTCCAAATAGTGCAACTTTTGTTCAGCTCTGTTCGAATAGTCAGGAAAAAAGACAAGAAGATCAATAGTCTGATTCAGATTTGCCTCGGAAGGTATTTTGGGTAAAAAGGAAGGATTAGTCCTGAGTGAAACTCTTATCTTTGTGAAAAACAAGATAAGGAGGACGAATACAGAGGGCTTGAAGTTCCGACACTCTTCTAGCTGAGGTGATGGCTACTAAGAAGAGAGTCTTCCAGGAGAGTAATTTTAAGAAGCAGGAGGCCGCACGTTCAAAGGGAGGGAGAATCAATTAAGTTAATATCAGGTTCAAATCCCACGGAGGCGGGGGATCTTTAACCGGGGGCCTAAGTAAAAATAGTCCCTTTAAGAAAGGCTTTAAAAAGTTTGTGGGACATGATGCTGGTCTCTGACAGGCCAGTGTGGAAATTAGTGATAGCAGCCAACTGGACTCTAATGGTGGCAGATGAGGAACCTGCTTGAAAAAGTCCTGCCAAAAAATCTAGAACGTTATGGACAGGGGCTGTAAAGGGGTCTATATTTCTAGCTTCTACCCAAAAAGAGAAATGTTTCCACTTACTAGCATAAGTCTTTCTGGTAGTTGATTTGTGCGAAGAAAGAATGATTTCACGCACTGGCTGAGAAATCTGTGGAAGCCTGGCTAAGGTTGGAAGTGGAGCAACCAAGCTGTGAGGTTGAGAGACTGAAGGGATTGGTGCAGCCCGCCCGACTGATGGACGAATAGATCTGGCACTGGGTCCAGATTCCAAGGCTGCTCCAGTAGGTGACTATAAACGAATGGGAACTAAATTTGTCGAGGCCAGTAAGGATCTGCATGTGAAAACGAGCCAGGGGAAGTAATGCGATTGCTGCTGCCATGAGACCCAAGGTTTTCAGTACAAATCTGGCCTGAAATCTCTTGCACTGTAGTAAGGTCTGGACATGTCGGTGAATGTCTGATGCTCTTTCTAAAGGAAGTTTTGCCAACAGCTCTTTTGTATTTAATCTTGCGCCTATAAAGGTTATAGATTGACAAGGCGACAATGCAGACTTTTCGAAGTTTAGAGAGATACCTAGCTCGGAGCAAGTTTGGATGGTATAAATCCCTGGCTCGCAGTAGTTGATGCCTGGTGGAAGCAGTTAGGAGCCAGTCTAGATATGGAAACACCTGGAATCCTCGCCGTCTCAGGTGAGCCGTAACCACTGCCATGCATTTGGTGAACACTCTGGGGGCTGTGGTGAGACCAAAGGGCAGTGCTCTGAATTGATAGTGACTGGCTCCCAGCCGGAAGCGGAGAAGCCTTCTGGAGCGCCTGTCCATTTTGATATGGTAGTACGCATCCTGAAGGTCTATGGAGCACATCCAATTGTCCTGACCCAAAAAGGGTAGAATGGACTGAAGCGTGACCATCCGGAACTTCGTTCTTTGAACAGATTTGTTTAACCTGCTGAGATCCAAAATGGGTCTCCAGTCCCCTGTCTTTTTTGGTACAAAAAAGATCTTGGGAGTAAATCCCGGATCCTTGCTGGTCTGCTGGGACTGGCTGGATGGCCCTTTTTTTTAGCAGTTTTGAAATTTCTAGTACTGCTTGTTCCCTTAGACCGGGTGGAACATCTGGAAAGGACCTGTTTGTTTGTACAGGGGTGTGGACAAAGGAGATTTTGTAACCCACGGATATGATGGACCGTACCCATTTGTCTTGTGTGAGGAGTTGCCAGGCTTCTGGGTACAGTGACAATCTTCCCCCAACTGCCTCCGAAGGTGGACAGTCGGGCAGCCCCTCAGGGGTGCTGAAAGGGTTTGTCAGAGAAAGATTCTCTGCTACCCTGATTTTGCGGACCCCCTCTGCCCCTCGGGCAGCATCTATTATTGTTCCCTCCTCTGCCCCTAGAGGGAAACTCGCCATGTGTGTCAGGCACGACTCCCTGGGGTTTCCGAAACTACATTTTTTTCACTCTTCTGACCTTTAGGGTATGGTCTAGAGGGAGGAGAAAAACGGACTCCCACGGCAGAGAGAGTCTTGCCTTCCTGCTCACACCTAAGGGTATCCTTCACCTGTGGTCCAAACAAAGCCAAACCATCGAAGGGGGTATTGGTGAAGGACGCCTTAAAGGGGTCAGCAAAGTTACATAACCACAACCAGGCATGTCTTCTCAAAGCCACGCCTGTACCTGCAGCCCTACTCGCTCCATCGGCTGCATAAGAAACGAGCCACATGGAGGAGTTGCCTATAGAGTTAAGGGTCGCCAGCTGGGATTGAATCTTTTCCTGAGACCCTGCAGCTGATGGATCCTGAAGGGCATCACCCAGTTCCTTGAGAAGATCCCTTTGAAGGCGGGTGAAATGGCACAGATAATTCAGCGACCACATGGAAAAGGTCGCTGAAGAAAACATCTGCTTTCTGTACCTGTCCATTGTCCTAGATTCTTTATTAGGTGGATGGACAGGCATGGAAGGGTCAGCCAACTCCTTCTTAGTGGCTGCTGCCACCACCATGGTATCAACAGGGACACCCTTTGTCAGAAACTGTTTGTCAGATGGGGCTGTAATGAATTTAGCGAGCCTGCGGGGAGTTGGTTCCACTGTGTCCGGGGCTGTCCACGCCTTCCGAGCCACCACTTCCATGAGCGGGTCGAATTGCGGAGACACCCAGGAGGTGGAAGGGCGAGAACCAAACACGTCCAGGTACGCAGACTCGTCCTCGGAAGGGTTAAGGGCAGTCCAGTTCCCCCTCTGCCTAAGGATCTCAAGGATGTCCAAAAGGAGACATCCTCAGAGGGGGACCTTGGGGACCCTTCCGAATCCGCCAAGTCGGTGTCAGACTTGACTGACTCGGGGGAGCCACATGTTTCCTCTTACATTTTCTCTTCCGAGGGGGCTCCTCTGAATGATCAGAGGAGGCCTCAGAAGAGGATGGGGCGACCTGGAGCATCTGCTCTCCACGCTTGGGGTCAGGAGGGTGGACAGAGACCGATGCAGCACCATGGGGGGAGGAGCCGAAGGGGCCGATCGGGGAACAGACACAGGAGTCAGCACTCTCCTCATGACCTCAAAGATGCTCCTGTCAGGCAGAGAAGAGGGTCCACGCTCTGAAGAGATGTGAACCCCTCCCGGCACCGTGAGGGACAGCTCCGAGGCCGATGTTGGGGCTGAGCTCACCTGTTTCGAGGCCCCGAGAGGGAGAACGGGGTCAGACAAGGGTCCGATGCCCCTCGCCCCCTCCGAGCAGACGAGGGAGTCTCGGCGCCCAGATCCCTCCAAGGACGGGACCAATGAAGAGATCAGAGCTGAGGGAGCCGAAAGGTGTGGTATCGGCTCCGACATTCTGACGATTCGAGCCCCAACGAGCTCCGGCTCCGAACACAGTGGAAGAGTTGGAGGAGGAACTGTTGAAGACAGAGGGATAGCCACAGTCTGTTGAGAAGGGCTGGTCAAAATTTTGGCCAGTGCCTGCGAGTTTAGAAGCCTACTGACCACCCTCTCCAAGTCATGATCGGATAGCCTGGAGGACCGAGAGGAGTGGGACCTATGGCTCTGCTCCGATTGAAGCAATGGAGATCCCGGAGCCGAACGAACGGACTCTAAAGAGGGGGACCGCAAATGTTTTCGGCTCAGAGAAGGCTCCGACACCAAGGTCGGAGCCGACTGAGGTCTCGAAGTGTCGGTTCCAGCCGGAACCGACGAGGAGGCAGGAGCTCCGCTTGTTCGGCGGGCTTTAAGGATTTACCCGACGGAGGCTTAGCCGGGGATCTTTCTGGCTTAAGTAAGCCCCTCAAAATAAGCTTGTTCCTACGCTCCTGCAGGACTCTCGGACTGAAGGCGTGGCAGACCGAACAAGAGTCCTGCAGGTGTAGGGGGCCCAAACAATAAACACAAGAAGTGTGACCGTCTGTCAGAGACATCTTCTGACAGCACGTCACACTTCTTGAAACCTGAGACTTTGGTATCTTTAGACATATTAAAAAAGGGATACCAAAGGAAACAGGTAACTAGTGCTTAAAACAAGGCACACACACACAAGCACTAGGGAAAACTAACAGTAATAATAATAATTATAACAACAATAACTATAACCACACAACTATTACTAATAAATATATATATATATATATATATATATATATATATATATATATATATATATATAATACTATAAGTAAAAGTAGCTAATAAGGCCTAACACTACCCTAAAGGGTGTGGGGGGGGGGGGGGAAGAAACTCTGAAACAACAACAAAAAAGGAGTTTCTAAGTGGGATCTCAAGTGGTACATGATCTAATTAAACTAAGAGGGAAGATTATCAAAATATAAAAGAATATTAACAGTAAAATCACAAGAAAAGATTTATACGACCTGGAGCCGGTAAAATCGCAACCTCGTAGCTGAAGCAGCAAATGAGATCTGGGTATCTGTCGCCTAGCATTGTGGGATATGGGGAAGCCTCGAGCCGGTAAATAGCTCTCAAGCTTTAGTAGAAGGCCGAGTTGGAGCCGAGGATCGGCTCCGAACCCATCCAGCAAGAATGAAGGCGAGATAGACAACTTAACATTAGACAGATTCCAGCAGAGTTTTCTCAGTTGGTTACAGCCAGGAGAGACTTTTTATTTCAGAGTGGTGTTCTGTTGTTGCTCTGTGGCAGTTGATATGTTTTTTTTTGTTTTTGTTTTTATTTATTTTTTTTTTTTTTTAGAGAATGGCAACTATCTGGCTTGTATACAAGTTTGTGGGTAGTAGTGAGTTAAGTTAGTTGATTTGTGAGTGTTAACCAATTTAGGTCCTTTAGGACTGCCCAGTGGTGGGTTTTAGATGATGAACATGCAGTGAATTTTGCAATTTTACTACAGTATGCATCAAGTTAGGACTTCAAGGTAATGTTAAGATTTGAGAAGCTAGGCGATGCATATAAATAGGGAGTAGGTAGGTTGCTACTATGGATTTTTTGTGCATGCTGTAAGAGATTGTATTTTCTCTGTATAGGAAGGTGTGTGTGTGTGTGTGTGTGTGTGTGTGTGTGTGTGTGTGTGTGTGTTATTGTTAGTTTGGAGAATATGTTAACCATATCTGAGTTTGTCATTTGCAAGTACTCCAAGCAATTTGGCTTCGGTCAAAGTTTTTATCACTGCACTGTCAGATGAAACAAGATAGAAATTATGTTTTTGAGCATTACATTGTCTTGGTGTAAAGAGCATTAATTTACTCTTTTTTTGCATTTAGAAGGAGGTCTGCAGTGCCTAGCCTAGATATGACAAATGAGAAAGACTCTTGGATACTTTCCTGGAGGATTTGTAGAATTGGGACCGAGAAGATGAGGGTTGCGTCATCTGCATAATGAACTACATTTGCTTGTATAAAGGAGGTATGGAGTTTAACAAATATATTAAATATAAGTGGGCCTAGTATTGGATCTTGAAGGACTCTAACCTTGACTGGAAGAAATGAGGAGAATTCTTGTTTCCATTTTACGAATTGTCTATTTGAGAAATAGCAATGAAACCAAGTGAGAGAAGGCTAAATTAGACCTAGGGAGGAGAGTTCAGTGGGAAGTTTTTGATGTGAAACTGTGTCAAAGGCCTCTGACAGATCCAGGAAGAGTACTGATATTGGACTGCCATTTTTTTTCTATTGTGGTTGATAGTATTGGTAAAGCTAATAAGAGAAGTAATTGTGCCATGAGGACAGAAGCCATACTGAGTCATGGAAACATGATTATTTTGGGCAAGATATTTGAGATCTGTGAGTGGATACATTGTTCTAATATTTTTGACAGTGGTGATAGCAAAGCTATGGGTCTTATACTTGAACAGATCAGTTGAATTTCCACCTTTGTGGATTGGTATTATGAAATCTTTCTTCAGATATCTGGACTGTGGTTTTCAGTGAAACATCAGCTAACTAGTACAGAGACAGGGAATGCCAGAGTTTCAGAAACGAGTTTTATGTACTCTGTTGGTAGGTTGCCAGCTGCTCAGACTGTTGGTTTGAGCTTTTGTAGGTATTTTTTATGGTGGTAGTTGGGACTAGGATGGAAAGAGAAGGATATAGAATTGTTATTAGAGGAGTTTGTTGTAATGGGGTAGTGGGAGTGCTTTAAGTAAGAGACAGTACACTTTATAAAGTGGGAGTTGAACTGGGTTGCTACACTGTCTGGGCTGTTACTGGTTGCTGATGAGGGAGTAGCTCTTTGGTTGGTGTGTAGTAGTTTATGGAGGACCACAATAGCTTTGTACTGTTTTGGTGTGTTGTCTAAAGGTTGGTGAAGTAGAAATTTTGTTGTCATTGTTTATTAATTTTCTTGCAAGACTTCTTAATTATCTGAAGTTCTCTGGAATGAATTTTGTTTTTGGACTATATTTTCCATGTTTTGTCTCTCTGAAGAAGTATTTGCCTGGTGTGTTTTGTTAACTGGGCTGCCGGGTTTGACCTGACTCTCTCAGTTCTGAGTGATATGTGGCTACTGGGGATCAAGGATGTTTGGGAATGTATTACCAAAATGGGTTACTGCATCATCTGGCATGTTTTAGGATACTCTGGTTGTAGAGTTTGATTGTGGAAGTATTTTACATTGCTTACCTGTTTATAGGCTACCTGTCTGCATATGCTGAGATGGTTTCTGACAGAATAAGTTGGTAGGTGGTTAGCTATACACTCAAAAAGGCGGCCAGAGGAATTTAAGTTATTTGGTTTGTTTGTAAGAATCCAGTCTAAAACCGATTCGACATCTTATCTAAAATACATATTCAGGGACTTTATTAACCATACCAATACATGTAATATTCAGCATCCTCTTGAAAAATAAAAAAAAAGAAAACATGAGAAAAACAAGACAAAACCACAGTTTTTACTTACTTAGCTTCCAAAGTAGGCTTCATCTCACATGTCGGGAAAGTGGGGTGACCAAATTCATCCTGAAAATCTAGAGGAATGTTAAATGGAACACCAACACGGAATGGTGGATCCAAAACACCCACAGAAAACTTATCAGGTTTTCCCTCTGAAAAACAAACATTAAAGCACATATTCAACAAAGAAGCCTTATTTACTTTTTCAAAGTAAAAATATAATAGCATCGCTTTTAAATGTGTAGAGCATTCTCTCTAGTAAATTAAGTAGTTTTCAACAAAACCAAAAGAACAAGCAACAGACAACATTATTTAAAAAAAAAGCAATTACTCAGCAGCTGGTTTAAATGGGGCCAGGGTCAACTTTTCTAAGACTGAATTAAGATCTTCCATTTCTCTCCATTGATGCAATCTGATAATAACTAATACCAAAGAGGAAATGCACCAATGGAGTAGCTTACCAATAACAAAAAAACTTAACAGGAATACAGCTTGTAACCTGTGCTTTGAAAGTAATGCACAGCAATGGAATAGCATACAGTTTCAGAATTTGTTTATAGGTTCATAGATTAGTACTAAGCTAACTGCCCTTGTGAGCCATTTTAAGCCTAGCCAATTATCTCTTGTGAGACTCAAACCCTGCACCTTGTGTTTGTAAGGCAAACACCTTAACCATTAGGGCACCCTCCCAACTTTACAATTCCCAAGTAGGTTACTGTATAAAATGCCTAAGCTATGTCTAGGTATGCAGTATGATCCATTACCTCATCCATTACCTGGGTGACCTTCTCAAAGAAGTCCACCAGGTACAATAGGCATGATGTGCCTTTGGTTAAAAAAATTGGGTTGGGTCCAGTGTGTGAAGGTTACCTACATCAGTGTTAATCAACAAAATCATTCAAGCAAGTATATGAAATCTCAAGTGTGCATAAACAAAGTTTACTAAAGAAGGCTGACTGGCACACAAGCAGGGCATATTTTCTCTTAAAAACAGGCAAGTCACAGAAATTCTTAACAGACAAACAAATTACAATAACAATGTGACTGATTAGAGGGGAGAGGGGTAGAGCAACAGTTCACCAACTATGGGCGGGCATCAGAAGCACAGCAGGAGGCATGGAAACTTATACAGAATCCACAAATGGGTGTTACTGTCATGAAATCGAAGGTCAGCTGAATGAAAACTATGCAATCATAAACCTGAAAATAAAACCACTATAAAAGACCTTCAACACACATCACAGAAACTTTTGTAAATCACTACCTTGAATAAATAATACACAATAAAAGAAGATAGACAAACACTAAAAATGGCATTTTGTATGGGTGTGTGGCTCTGCCCCCCCACCCCAGCCGGGCTGCTTATGTAAACTAATTCTATCACTATCCAACAGCTGCATTGTCAGCAACTCCATAAATTGTGTACATATGATGAAGCCTTTGTAACTCTGCTTCCGGTTAGTCCTGTCACACACTGGGTTCACAGGTGGGATACCAGACTTCACTTGAGCCCTCTGGATTACCTCTGTTTTCAACTCCATAAAATGTATTAACCAACAACATAATTTGTTCTAAAGTAAAAGACATCCTATTCCGTTCCAAAAACCTTAATAAAGTCACAAGCAAAACAAGAAAACACAAGTCCAGGCACTTTACCAGCATTCTTTTTCCTTTAATAGCACAAGATCTGGTACCTCGGCCTTTCGCCTTCACGGATCACAAAGTGTGTATGCTTCAAACATCTTTTTATACATATGCATACACATTAAAAAGCAATTAGCGCAAACAATTTATCCAATTAATTAATTATTCAATTTCATCAGTTTTTCAATATTGCATCAAATTCATCACATTTCACTGAAAAAAGTTTTATAAATCTATATCCAAAATATTATATCAATATATATATATATATATATATATATATATATATATATATATATATATATATATATATATAAATACAAAATATGAAATTTTCTTATCACAAACATATTTTATTTTTTTATATATTTTACAAAACCATAAATGATTATTTAACTATTAATTCATATAATTACTATCTAAATAGCCAGTTCTAGATTAAGTCCAAAGGGCTTTAAAGTTCCAAATTTTAAAATCATTTTAGTCTCTAATTCAAGTAACTTATAAAGATATTCATTCCATCCCATGGAAAAAGACTTACCCCAAACACAAAATTTCAAACAATTAGGGGAACAACCATGTATTTCAGCAAAATGTTGGGCCACAGGGCTACCCTCACTATGATTTCTGATGTCTCTTAAATGCTCGAGAATACGAATTCTTACCATTCTTTTTGTTTGCCCAATATACCAAGTGTCTACACATGAACAGCATAGTGCATACACTACCCCTATATATCTGCAGTTAAAATAAAATTTTGGGATTAAAGGAAACACCATTAATAGTATCCACATTTTTTACCCAATCACATAAACTACAATTTCCACATGGAAATGTTCCTGGAGTCATGCTATCAATTTCATTCCCTTTCAAGAAATTAAAGTTTAATAATTCCTTTAATTTTTTTTCCCCTTTTATAGGAGAAAGTGATATGCTCAGGGAACAGTTGACCAATATTGTCATCTTTAATTAAATACCAATATTTTCTCACTATTCTCCTTATTTCATCTGAAAAGAGAGAAAATGCAGTTACAAAAAACAATTTTCTTAGATCATTATCTTCAGTATGTTTTATCTCTACCCGTTTTTCCTTGGTATATTTTTGTTTTTTGTAACCACATAATTTTTCATGAGTCTCCCCAAGAATCTTCTTTTTACACTTGAATAATTCACCTTTATCATAACCCCTCTCACTTAATCTCATTTCCACATTATTTACTTCATTTTTTCTCTCCCTTAGATCACTAGTAAGAACTAATATTCTTTGAAATTCACCTAAAGGTAAGGACCGTAGTAAATGTTCCGGATACATGCTAGTAGCATGTAAAAACATATTCACTGCAGTAGTTTTTCTAAAAGGCCTATAGCCTATTTGGTCTAAATCATTATATAGCATTACATCCAGAAAATTATTGTTTTCCCTACTAAGGTCATATGAAAAAGCCAATCCATGTTCATTAGTATTCAAAATCTCAAAGAAATCCAAAAATTCAGTAATCTCACCCTTACAAATCATGATTACATCATCAATAAAGCGTTTATACAGTATAACTTTATTCCTATAAAAAGAGGTAGGGTAAATAAATTTCCTTTCAAAAAATCCCATATAAATGACAGCATATGAGGGCACAAATGCTGCCCCCATAGATGTCCCCTTTAACTGCAGAAAAAATTCATTGTTAAAACTGAAGTAGTTATGAGTTAGACAAAATTCCAAAAGGCTAATTATGTAAGTAGTCCTGGGTCCATCTCCTAACATTTCCAACATTGCTTCCAAACCCCACCTTATACTAATATTCGTATAAAGTGATTTCACATCAATTGTCATCCAATAATAGTCTTGACACCATTTCGTCTGGGAGATTATATCTAACAGTTCTTGAGTATTAGTAATATGTGCTGCAACTTTATTCAAATATTTCTTTAAGTGGAAATCCAAGAAAATGTTAACATTACTCAAAAGCGAGCCTATACCTGATACTATGGGTCTAGCCGGAGGTTTTTCAAGACATTTATGTATTTTTGGTAGAGCATAAAATATAGGTATTTGAGGTTTCTTAAACAATTTATTCACATCCTTCCTATCAAAGAAGCCAAGATGTTCCCCTCGCTCTAATAATGCTAACAGTTCATCATTAAAATCTAATGTTGGGTCCTTTCTTAGTCTTTTATATTCAGAAGCATTATTTAACAAATCGACCACCATTTCAAGATATTTTGATTTATGTAAAATGACCCAATTTCCACCCTTATCAGCACATTTAAAAATATAATCTCTCTTTACTTGTATCAAATTTTTCAAAGCCATCCATTCATTCTTATTTAAATTAAACGGCTTTCTATTCTTATTAGAATTATTAACAAATAGTGATATTTCCTTAAATATCACTTTAGAGAAAGCAGTAATTGCTGGCACCTTCATTACGGGTGAAAATTTACTATCAGATACTAGTTGGGGCAGTGCTAGTTTTCCATACTCCGTATGGTAAAGATCAAATTCGGTAGTAACCCCACCAACATCATTATCCATTTCCACAGTATCATAGTCATAAAGACACATTTAACAATTCATCAAATTCACAGTTTTCATCAGTTTCAGGAACAGTCACATCTAAAGAAGTATTTTTAATATCATTAATCGTGTTATCCTGAAAGAAAAACATTTAAATACAATTTCCTAATAAAAGCTCTCAGCTCTAAATATATATCTCCAAAGGAGGGAAAATACGTTGGCACAAATTTACAGCCTTTTAATAACACAGCTTTCATATCATCGTTAAGAGACAAATCAGACAAATTAACAACACACAAAGTTCGTATGTCATTTTGACTCACTGTAAAATTATTTGAAACGATTCCTGCCCTTACGACCGTTCCTTCCCCGATTACTTTTACTGTTCTGAAATGAATTATCAACCCCACCCTGAGCTGATAAATTTTTCACACTGTCATTCACCGTATCGGCAGGATTCAAAAAAGTAACATTCTTACTAAGAGAAACAGTTGTCTCTTGTTCAGCTGAAGACGCTGAAGTATTTCGGCGTTTCTGCGCACCACTTCTGACCCTTGACCTACTGCGTGTAGTCTCACGCTGCCATGGAAACAGAGTCCCAGTCTCATAATCTTTAATATCTCGTACTAACTTATTTCTTAAGCATAATAATTTCAGTTTCTAATTTAGAAATTTTGTCATTAATCTTTGAAAACTGCGTTTTAAAACAGGATTCCCCCACCACCTCATCCTGTAAATGCAGTATTTCAGTTTTGAGTTTCTCGTGTGTCCTGGAATTTCGTTTAATCAAAATGTGAAGCCATTTCGTAGTACACTCAAGGGAGGCTTTTTTCCATTCATCAGAGGTCTTGTTCCTCTTCCAAAAAAATCAGCCGCTGGCAGCCGATCTATTCGCAACCCCCTTGGTGTAATATTTAAACTAATGTATTTTTCAAGAAGTCGGGTGCCGAGAATCAAAGCAATTTCTTTAGACATTAGTCTCTCAAGTTGTTGAAAACGGTCATCCATCTGGCTATTGTTTCCAATATTCCACGGATCCCCAAGGGAAAACTTCTTTTCACGTTCATTTATTAGCTCAGTAAAAGAATACTGGTAAAGTGCCTGGACTTGTGTTTTCTTGTTTTAAAAGACATCCTATATTTGACACAAAGGTGCTCCATTACATTTTCCTACAAATACTGCTGTGATGGAGCCTGGAGGTCCACAAAATACAAATGTCTTCATAGATGTAAATTGTGTTCCATGAACCAAAAGATTCTGTTTTAATGGGGATCCAGTGTCTGTCAGCCTGGGTCGACATGCTCGACAAGCTGTTTTGCTTCCCAAGAGATGACTTGCACCCATCACCCCTAGGCTTTTGAATACTGGCCAAGGCTCTTGCTGCCCCCACAGTGCCTTTTTTAGGCAAGGCTCAAAAGTCAAACCCACCTCCGTACACAGCACAATTAACAAAAAACTGAGGGTTATGCTACTCAACACCAGGAGTTTAAAACTCAAAATGCACGTGCTCGAAGCACTCCTCAGTATGGAGAACATTGACACTTGTGCAGTAACTGATACCTGGTTCAAGGCTCCAGAGAGCACCCCAGCACTACCAGGCTACAACATATACCACACGTTTCGGCCACAGAACACGGACCAAAACACAAAAGGAGGGGGTGTATCCATATTCATCAAGGATACCTACACCTCCAGGTTAGTGGTGCAGCATGATACTTCTGAGATCATCTATGTGCAACTAACATCGGGCAAATCTGAACACAAATTGTGGCCTGCTATAGATCACCCTCCATGACCTAGGACCACCACTCCACTTTTCTGGAGACACTGGAAAACATGAAGGTCCTACCGAACACCCTGATATTGGGCGATTTCAATTAACCTACCATTACTCGAGTACAAACTCCCAGGCCCAGCGCTTCCTGGAATTCATCAACTCAAATGCCCTGGATCAGCTGGTAAACTCCCCTACCAGAGGTGAAAACATATTGGACCTGGTCATCACCAACATGGGCGACAGGTGTTCCACACCGGAGGCCAACCAGTCACTGGTTAGACCAGACCATAAATTAATCACTCTGGATGTCCACACCCAATCACCAACTAATTAAACCACAGCAAATAAACTTTTCTAAAGCAAACTTCTCCTTACTTAAGACAGAGGCGGTAAGTTTCACAGCCCCCATGCCTAAGGATAACGCTGCTCAAGATGCAGAAACCTTTACAAATGCACTCTATGAGCACCTACAAGGATGCATGGATTGTGCCATCCCTAGCAGAACCAAGACTCACTCCTCTAAGAGAAGGAAACCAGTCTGGTGGACCGACCCCTGCCATAAACAGGATATACAATAACAGGAGGAAACTAGTTCAGAAAAAAAGCAAATCCCAAGAAGGAAAGACATTCCTGATCAGTATCAGTAAAAAACTAAGGTCCCTCATAAAATCATCCAAGGCTAACTTCAAAAGTTATTTACATGCTATTTACACCATCTACACCTCCTAAAGAGACTGGAAAGTGTTTCAATTGAATTGTTTATGTTAACGTGAATGCGTTCACTGCCATTACTCTGGTGTGTGTGGTGATTTGCTGTAACACTAGGCTCTATATATTATTAGCTATACAGTTATTTATTTGAAATGTACTTTTCACCATTAATATGTACATCCTAAAGAGTTATATCAACTATGTGTAACGTTGCTTTGCTTACCAGTTGCATAACCTGTCTTTTATTGCATTCTGACTCTGAATTGCAACCCTGTATGTTAATATTGTACTCTAACATTATCTGTTTGTCCTCTCTCCCTCCTCTAACAGCTATCCCCTCCACGACCCTGTGTCTTTGCCTGGGTTGTATCCCTCTAATTTCACTATTAGGGTGTTCCCCACAGAATACCCTTGGACTCGGTCAGGACATTGTCTTCTTCTACCACCCTCTACCACCAGAAAAAAGAGAGTATGTCTACCTAGTCATGCTATATTACGTTTTAACTAAATGTTCCTGCTAAACTTTCAGACTGCCACTAGCTAAGCAGCCAGCAGCTGCCTCTCCTTACTCCTTCATTTCCCCTCACAGTCTCCTCGGATGGCCACATAGGCTATCCTCTCTCCCCCTTCTAGTACAGCTCCACGCTTGGTAGCTCCCTTGTTTGCTTACTGCACTACTACTTTGTCCACTAGATGTTATACTTTTCTCATCCCTATTTGGGATATTAGTACTGACTTCTGCCTTACACTTTTATTCTCCCCTCCTTATACTAATCCTTTTCCTCCTTTACCTCTCTGTCTCATCCTCTCCCCTGAGGATACTTTCTCTTGCCTTGATTCCCCCTTCCTTCCCTGATACTTTTTCCACTCTCCTCTGGTCTACTTTGTGTGCCCCGCTCCACTCCCCACCCTACCCCCATATCCCACCCACCCCCAGGGGTCCTACATTTATATTTCTACAAGCCACACCTCCTACTACTGCTATCCTATCCAATTCACAGTCTCACAGATTGTGTAACTTCCTTCACTTAGTCACACCTACATACCACTTTAACCAACCCACCACTATCTCACTAAAGTCCTATACCATTACAGCCCCTTCCACTCTACCCCCTACTCCCACCACACACCCCTCTACAACATATCAGGAAACCCTACTTCACATACAACTATCTTATCATGTCTACAACTATCCTCCACTCACAACTTAAACTACCTATCACCTTCTTACTATTATTCCTTCTCATTACTACCTACTTCCTAACCTCCTATGAACACTCCTTAACTATTTCTCTCTCACTTCCCTCAAAACATACTAGTACACCTACAACATACCTACCTTCATCCTATTTACCTACCTCATCACAAACCATATATCTACTTCCCAAATACCATAGACTATTTCAATGTAAACTACTAAAAACTAAATCAAAGAAAGTATTTGACACATCTCTAAAACACATATCCAAAAACTATGGTCTACTACTCCATCTACTTCAGGACGGTGACATACACCCCAATCCAGGCCCTCAACCTACAACTACTGAAACACACAGTCACCATATAAAAGCTCTCCTTCCTCCATCAACTATAACTACAAACATACTATCCTTGGCCCACCTAAATATCGCAGTATCTGTAATAAAGTTAGTCAAATACACGCCCTACTAGAAGTACACAACTTTGACATTCTATGCTTATCAGAAACCTGGCTAAAACCATCTATTAAAGATATTGAAATTACCCCACCTGGATATAACATTGTTAGACTTGATCGCACCTCCAAGAAAGGAGGTGGAGTAGCTATCCTATATAAATCTAACCTGAAGCTTACTCTTCTTGACCTTGCTCTTACCCAAAACAATAATGTCGAAATAATCTGCTCTAGAGTTCAAATTAATACTACTAAATCAATAAACATCATTTGTGCTTATCTGCCTCCAGGAAATAATATCCCCACATTAGAACAACTTCTTGAACAACTCTCAAATTACCTCCCCCAAGAAACACTACTTCTTGGAGACTTTAACATTGACTGGAAATCTTGTAACAATGCTAACCCTACTTCCCATTTAAACCTTTTTGGTTTCAAACAACTAATTGATAGTGCCACTAGAATAAATAAAACAAGCAAAAAAGAAACCACTTTAGACTGGGTTCTTACAAACTCCCTCTCACAAAGCTACAAAACTGGTATCCTTCCTGATGACCTTAGCGATCACTCCCTCACATATGTCATTAGAGCTAAAACTCATCAAAACTTACCTACCTCACATAGAACACTATATTCAAAGAAACAATTTAATCCCCAAAGATTTCAAACAGAACGCTCACAATACAATTGGACCCCTCTAAAGCACCTCTCTCTCAACAAATCCATAGAATATTTCAACTCAGCATTCCTTACAATCCTAAACCACCATGCCCCAAGTCGTACCATTAGAATAAAGACCAGAACAGCACCCTGGCTTACCTCTAATACTAAACAAAATATCAGGCTTAAAAATAAATCTTGGAAGAAATGGTGCTCCTCTAGAAACCCAACAGACTATCAAACCTTTAGAGAGCTGAGAAACAAAACCAAAAATGCTATTATTTCAGACAAAAAACTACTATGTAGAACTTCAGCAATCCACAAAAAAAGAACCAAAAAGGTTCTGGTCTACTATCAATCATCTACTTACCCCAGGTAAAATAGTAACACCTAACCCACAGAATCTAGACCCTGATAATCCCTCTTTAATAGCCAATAACTTCAATAGCTTCTTTACTACTTCCATACAAACACTAGCAAGCCATTTATCCCCTGATGCTTCCCAACTGATCTTAAGTAACACCAACAACATCATTCCTTCCCTTCAACTTCAACCCATACCCACCTCCTACATACAATCTCTCTTACAAAAACTTAAACCCACTACCCCCTCAGCAGATAAGCTTCCTGCTGAATTCCTTCAGGTAGCAGCAAAAGCTATAGCCTACCCTGTTTCGATCCTAATAAACAGATCCATAAAAGAAAGTGATTTTCCAGCAATCTGGAAGATATCACACATCATACCCTTACATAAAGGAGGCAAATCCACTGACCTCTCTAACTACCGCCCAATAGCACTATTATCTCCATTAGCTAAAATCATGGAAAAATGTATACACAAACAACTACTTAACCATCTCCTTCAAAATAACCTACTAGCAAACACTCAACATGGATTTAGACCCTCACATAGTACGACCACTGCACTACTTTCCTTTACTAACACAATAAACTGTAACCGTAATAATAACAAACTAACTGCTTCTCTTTTCCTAGACCTGTCAAAAGCCTTCGACATGGTCAACCATAAACTTCTACACATACTAAACTCACTTGCCTTGGATTTTTCCTCCTTAACGTGGTTCTCATCCTACCTTGAAAACCGACAACAAGCAGTACTCTGGAAAAATTCTCTATCTGCTCTACTACCTATCTCCTTAGGAGTACCTCAAGGATCAATATTAGGCCCACTCTTATTCTCTATCTTTATTAATGATCTTCAATCATCTATCCATAACACTCTACCTGCATACAATATGCAGAAGATTCTACCATCATCTGTACAGCTCCCACCCAATCTGAACTCCAGTCACTCACACAATCTACCTTTTCAACCGTTGAACAATGGTTCTCAAAAAGATGTCTCCTTCTCAACTCCAAGAAAACAAAACTATTACTATTCTCACCTACCCACAAATCTCCTCAACTAAATTTTACTATTACTGCAGCTGACAATTCTCTTATCTCCCCAGACTCTACTACCAAACTGCTTGGTGTTACTATTGATAATAATCTTAACTATGATTGTCATATCAATAACACTATAAAAGCAGTAAATAAAAAGATAGGTTCACTGTACAGAATAAAACCCTTCCTTACTCCAGAAGCACGGACCACCTTAGCTCAATCACATCTTATCTCCACCCTACTGTATGCTTCCTCTATTTACACCAATCTCTAAAGGTAACCTGAAAAACTAACTACATCCTATCATAATATAGCCCGTTTTGCCACAGCATCCCAGTACAGAACTCACCACTGTAATAACTTAAAACAATTACAATGGTTAGAACTACCTAACAAGCTTATCTATCAACAACTCTTAATTACACATAACATTCTTTATCAAGCAACAAAAACGAGGGCTCTCAGTGACCGCCTTAGTCGCTACAAAAACTTGAAACAGTTGCGATCTGGCGAAAAGATAGAAGTCACCACAACTAGAGTTACAAATTCAGCAGGTAACTGTCTATTTTCAAACTCCATAGGGAAAATATGGAATAACCTCCCCCCCACACATTACCTCACTAGACTCCTTTCAACTTTTCAAAAAACAACTTCTATTACATCTTAACTTCTGGCTCTGCTCCTGTACCAATCCAGACTAAATGACTTCTTCGCTCTTCAGCCATACCTCCCTACGTAAAAATCACTATCTTTCCCTGCTATTTCAAATGACTAAATTACTGTACTGTTCTAAAAAAAAAAAAAAAATATATGAATATATAGCTTAGGCTATTTGTTTTTTACCTGTTTTTTTTCGCTGTATTTTCTACTACACTAAAATGTATGCAGTGTTGCTTAAATGTTTAACCTTGTTTTAATTGTGGAGATTTTCTCCCCGGGCCTCCACTGAAAATGGAAATTATCCAGCTGGACTAGCCCAGTCAACAAATGTAAAATAAATAAAAGAAATAAAAGAAAAATAGCCAAGGATTCAAAAGATAACCACAAAGCCTTCTTTAGCTATGTTAAGAATCTAAGTGGCAACTCGCAGATATGCACTGAACTAGTGCAAAATAGCACAAAATATACTAAACCTACTGATATTGCCAACATCCTGGCAGATAGATTCAGTGCAAACTTCAACCCCCCCCCCCTCACCACCAAAAGGGCCCACAACAATACCAGAAAAGTGTAGTGTCCCGGAAATCACAGATGCACAGGTGAAAACAGCCCTTTCAAAAGCCAAAAACATAGCGTCAATGGGGCCAGATGGTGTCCCAAGCTGCATCTTGCACGAACTACAGAATGAACTAACCCCCCACCTAAACACACTGTTCAACCTCAGCCTCTCCACAGGCTACGTGCCCATAGAATGGCGCACAGCAACAGATATTCCACTCTACAAAGGAGGGGCCACAACTGACCCTGGTAACTATCGCCCCATAAGCCTGATTAGCCTGGTCAGCAAGGCTATGGATCACATCATCATGGAACTCATTAACAAAGACATTGGGAACCTCCAAACACTTGACCTGACCCAGTTTGGCTTTAAGGGCAGATCATGCCTACTAAACCTGGTTGACTTCTTCGAGATAATCACCAAGGCCAGAGATGAGGGAAAGGTATTTCGCACAGCCTACCTTGACCTCGCCAAGGCTTTCGACAATTCCCCACTCGAGTATTACAGAAAAACTCACCAGCCTGAACATAAACCCCTATGTCAAGAGATGGGTTGCCAACTGGTTTACAGACACAACTCGCACGGTAAGAATAGCAGGCTCCAAGTCGGACTCTAAACCAGTCACAAGTGGTGTCCCGCAAGGCTCAGTCCTGGGACCCTACTGTTCGGCATATACTTCTCAGAAGTACAGGCAAACATAGGAAAACTATGGCTAACCAAGTTCGCCGATGACTGCAAACTGGGAGCCATAATTGACTCTCCGGCTGACAGGGACATCCTCCAAAAGGGCCTTACTGAGACGGACACCTGTTGTCAAAGTCATGGCCTCAGGCTAAATGCCAAAAAAATGCATAGTCATCCCATTTGGGAAAAACAAAACACCCACGAATTTCCACATAGGTGGCAGCCCCCTTAATACAGAAGAGGTAATAAGAGATCTGGGGACCCAGGTAGACAGTAATCTCTCATTTGACAATCATGTTGCCAAAGTTGTTTTGAAATCCTTCTATGTGGCCCATCTAATTACTAAAGGGTTCACATCTAGAAATAAAGAGGTTATAGTGCCCCCCTCTACTCGTCACTCATCAGACCCATCATAGAGTACAATGCCCCATTTGGGATGCACCTCACAAGACACTTCCAACAGTTGGAAAGACCACAAAAGTACCTCACCAAGAGGATTACTGGCCTTAAACATATGTCCTATGCAGCCCGACTGAAAAAACTCTGGCTGTACTCAGTGGCATATTGCTTACTCAGAGGTGATCTCTGCCTGACTTACAAAGCCATGTCCAACTCAGAACTGATGGACATGCTCCACCTAAAGAAATCCAAGTCACTGCGAGCCACACGCGCTAGTGAGCTAAACCTCACTACAACAATAAATAGAACACACTGGAGGGATAGATTCCTGTCACAGAGATTCCCCATTCTTTGGAACAAAATTCCAAACTACATTAGGCAGAGCCCCCCACTAAAACTCTTCAAGAGAAACCATGACGAGTGGATGGGTAACAGAAAATACACCCCTGGGATCGCTTCATTGGCTCTGCTTGACAGAGGATCAGTTAATTAATCAATGGGGCGGCGAAAGCCAATTCACTCTGGCTAGGCTTATAAATGCCCTCGGGCAGATAGCCTAGTACCTACCTATGAACAAGAGTTATATGCATCATTCATTTAAAGCTAATGCTATTAGACATGGTAACATCTAAGTGGGACCTTTGGTAAAGCTCAAAAGTAATTACAAGTAGCTGTTGTTTTACAGTTTTTTTTCCAGTCAGCATTCTAGAGATTCATTCTACAACAGTAACTCAAGTTCAGTGCTGGTTATTTGTACATCTGGAATGCAGATAAATTAAAGTTCTGAAGTTGAATCAGAGACAAATGGCATAAGGATTCATATAGTTAGCAGCTAAGCATTCCAGCATTAGCACCTTCTTGCCATCTACTGAAAGCTACTAAGTTCTTATTTTGAAGAACAGAACCAGCAATGCAATACAGTTGCATTAGGAACTTACCATAAATGTAACATATGTTCAAGACAGTTCATTGATGCAGTCATTCCTTTTGGGATTCCAGCCTGCAGATAGCCTGATTGTCTGGTCTGACTTCTAGATCTTTACCTTCCCCACAGACCTCCAGCCTACGTACTCCCACCAAGGGGCAAGGAAATTGGGTGACACAGTCTCCAAATCTTTCTTGCCCTGGTTTCAGCCAGTTTAGAAGAACTTGGTGGCAAAGCCCCAGTGGACCAGATGGAAACAACCCTGTGTATTCCAGGTCTATCCCAAAAAATCCCATTCTCACACTCACTCTCCAGGTCAGGAAGAAACGCAGATAAATGATGTAAGGGAGGGACTGGTATGGAAGTGAGAGGAAAGGTACGTGTAATGGATCAGGATGCTACTCCAAACCATGAGGACAAGCAAAACAGGACAGAAAGGGTGTTGGTGGGAGGGTAGCCTGACTGTAATACTGAATCTACTCCAACAACTACATGTTTCTTACTTTCTTAACAGATGTGTACTATGCCCATCGTAGCGCTCACTCTGGGGTCCAAACATTCTGTACCCCTGTTACAGTTCATACTTTTCAGAGGATTCCCAGAACACAAAGGCACAGGGAGGTAGGAAGAACAGAATCAGGAGACAAGGCCCTGCAGAACAGCAGAGGTGAATTCTGCCATGGCTTTGCAGGTTACTTCTAAACTGTAATGTCTAGAAAAGGTGTGAAAATACGTCCAAGTTGCTACTTCAAGAATAGCCTCGAGATGTGGTAACTGCAGTGGCTCTAGTTGAATGTAATCCGATATGCCCTGGGACAACTTTGCAACAAGAAATGCAATGGGTAATGCCATTATCCTCTTTCCCTTTTTGCAAAGGAGATGGACAGGAGGCCATCCATTTCCTTGACATGCATAGACAACTGAACTTTTATTTGTGCAGGACCAAGGAACCTGTCTATCGCATCAAAGGAATGAAGGGTTCCTTCTTCCCTGGTGCTGTGGAATTGGAAAAGAAACTGACAAATACATGGCTTGGTTAAGGAACAGCTCAGAAGGAACCTTTGGCATGAAAGAAGGGTTAGTATGAAGGGATAATTTGTCCTTGTAGAATATTAAGAACGGTTCACTGCATACTAATGCTTGGAGTTTGAAAATTCTAGCAGATATAATAGACACCAATGACAGCATGTTTCAGGACTGGAACTAGAGAACAGTTGAAGCAGCCAGCTCAGATGGAGCCATGGTAAAGGTTTCTAAGAAAGCGATAAGATCCTACGGTGCAGCAATTTATTTTACTAGTGGTCTGAGATGGAGGATCCAGTTTAGAAACCATTTTACAGAAGGCTGGGAATACAAGAATGGTTCCACTTCAAGACAAGTTGCAATGGCAGAAACATGCATTATCATGTATATATAAGCAAAGCCAGTTCTGTAGAGTCTGCAAGACACTCCAAAACCATAGCCATTTTTGCTTTGTTTTGGTCTGCACCCCCCAGACTGGCAAAAGATGGAGAATCTCTTATTTTTAGCTAGGCAAGATAACCTTGCATTTAGTATCCTAACCTCCATCATAATCCTTAACAGATCATTGGAATACATGTGCCTACCTAAAATCAATGCAAACTCATCCAATCTGTCAGCTTTAAAGTGGCTAGTTTAACGTATAATATGGACCCTTTGTTTTGAATTCAAAGATATGCCTACTGAGGAATCTCTATTGACCTATTGTCAAGTAAGTCACCAGAAGGAACTGTTGCTGCCTTGGCCAACAGGTTGCTACTAGAATTATTCTGGCTTTTTACTTGTTTTTTTTTAGAAGTACCCTCAAACATTTTATTTAACAGCAGCCTACATCTGCTCTCGAGCTATAACCATCCCTTGTGCTATTTCCCAGGCTTGATATGCCACCATATCATAGTTGTTTTTGCATAGTATGTTTATGTTATTCCATTCTCACATTAATATAGTTGTAGATTATCCTTGTTTAAAATGCTGTTAAGGTTTAATGTTTATTCAAAGTTTTATTATGTCATGTCTTTTTATACGGTGGAAAAATGTCAGCAGTTTAAGATTTTCATGATCTAGCCTTTGCTTAAAGGTCATTTTTATTAATGTTTGCTAACTGATTAATTGCAAATTTGATGGGTATTTAAGAGCATCTTGCTGGGTGTGTTTTTCATGACTCTGATGAAACCAGTTTATCTGGTGAAAGCGCTCAGTCGGTGTGCTTTTTTGGAATAAAACAATTCTACTATTTATCTGCATCAAGTTCCTGGTCTGTGCCTTATTGTCTTTTCCACTTACACTGTGGTCAACGACATTTTCCTTTTTTGAAGTGGATTCCTGCATCGGAGTTGTTTTTCTAATTCATTTGTACTGTAGGTCGACTCGGTGTTTTGTGGCGTTGGCGTGGTGAGACCAGAATATGGAAGGTATTCTTAAGGAGCTTACAGCAGTATTGGGCAACTTGGTTCGTGCGTATAATGAGGAGAGGAGTAGTAATGAAGACACTCCGGTCAACAGTCCTACGGAGACACAAGTAGAACTATATACCATGCACTCACCAAACGACATCACACCAGGGCAAAGGGTGAATCAAACCACTACCTACAGTGGTGTCGTTGGGAGGAATCAACCTGGAATTGGTGCTTCTAATGCTGCTGTAGTTGTTCCATCAGGCTCGATGAACAACACTACCCAGCAACGTAACCTTGCTTCCTGGTTTGAGGCCCCAGAGTTGAGCGTGCAACTTGATTCGTCCATGAGTGATCAGAGAGGCGATGGTTACCAACCTGTACTCACGCTTAGAGAACAAATTTTCAAATACGAGAAACTGTGCACTAAATATAGAGGAATTCAACTTGACAGTTTGTTTTTGTCCAAATCCAAGGACTTGAAGCAAGTACCGAAGGGTCTACGTATTTGGAAATTACCTACGGGGGTCGACCCTGGGTCGGAGGCTTACAAGGAATTAATTGAACTATACCAGAAAACAGGTATGGAGCTACTAGATGTGATTTTACGTAACAACGACATTAAACTTAAACAGCTACGTGAGGAAATAGTTAGGCTTGATTCTAGTATCACAAATGACTTAATGTTTTTTCAACATAAAAACCATTTAGAGAAAGTCATCAAAAACGTTGAGATTTTTGTTAAAAAGAACACAACTACCAAAAATAAAAAGTTGGCTAGAGATTGTGTTGACTATAAAAATGGGGTTGCGTATCCACCAGGGCGTAACGCAACCAGCTTTCAAATTAGGACACACACAAGGGTTGACTCTAGTAGTTCTAACAGAGATTGTATTGATGACGGTCAGGACCATGATATTTTTTTAGAGGAACCGGTAATGCCTCGGAGGTCCAAAAGACTACAGAACAAGGGGCAGCAATATGGCAAATTTCAACAATCGAGTCCCAGGAGGAGGGGGATGAATTACCAGTAGAATTTTCTATCCCGGACTTTATTGTTGATTTTGAAGTATGTAAGGATATTGATGTGTTATTTGTTGCTGACAGTGATCACGATCATACTGTTCATGACGATTGTGTGATTGGGGGGGGGGTCAGCGACCATGACAAAACAACTACAGTACCTTTACCAACATGTATTTTTAAAGACAGGATTATTGACCATGGTCTGATTAATGAGAATTTGTATGATTTTTTGTACCTTGAGAGTGATAATGTTGTAGAGGATGGGTGTGTTTTTGCACCGGTGGGTTCTGATCGTATGGAATTCCTCGAGGTTAACATTTTAGAAAATTTGGTCCAAGAGATGTCCAGTCCGGATGGGTGTGATGCAAGTTTAAACACAGGAAAACTTACTAATGAGATTGCAGTCCCAGTTGGGGGGATGAAGCATAGTATAATCAAGGAAATGGGATTCATTATATACAACTATACTGACCTTGTACTTAATGAATCCCATTTTAAGTTGTTTAGTAGAGGCGACAAATTTGTGCCAAGTTACAACATTGACACAACACAGTTATTGAAAAGTTTAAAACTGTTTGTGAGAGAATTAAATCTGAAGTTGCACTTTTATTCATCTTGTCCAGGTGCAACTGTTCAAGATAAAGGGCAGAAGAACACAACACTCAAAAGGAAAAGTACTTTTATGCCACTCCCCAACAAGGAACTTAACATTTTTGAAAACATGGTTGAGTATGAATTGAGGAGAATTTGTGCACGAAAAACTAGATATATTGACAATTTGACTAAAAATGAAAGAACTACACTTAATGAATTTACTTCATCTAGGCAATATAGGTGCATGAGACCAGATAAGGGTGGGGGGATGGTAATCATGCACAACATAGACTACACTTGTCAAATCATGAAAATATTAAGTGATGACAACATCTATAGTAGGGTTTCCATGCACGAGGTCAATTTGGCATATCAGAAAATCGATATGTATCTGTTGGATGCTTTGTACCAAGGCGTGATTAATGAGGTTGAATTCAACTACCTTGCAGTGAAGTTCCCTAATATGCCTAAACTTTTTGGAATACCTAAGGTACATAAGGGAACTGAGCATTTGCAGTTTCGACCCATTGTTTCTGCCAAGGGTTCAAAGACTGAACCTTTGGCTGCTTATGTTGACCTGTATTGTAAGAAAGCCTTATTGGATGCGGGGCACATATTGAAGGACTCGTGGCATTGTCTTGAGAGACTGAGTTCAGTTGACTATTCAAATTTGGGCAATTTTGGTTTCTTGACAATTGACGTCATCAATTTATTTTCTGTAATCCCGCATCAAAAGGGTCTAGAACTATTTCATGACAGTCTATTTTCTAGCTCGAATTTTGATTTGGAAAAACTGGAGATCTGTTGTGGGTTGATGGAGTTAGTTCTAGACAATAATTTCCTATTATTTGAAGGAGAAATGTACAAAGAGCAAACTGGGGTAGCAATGGGGGCTCGATGTGCCCCAGTTTTTGCTAACTTGGTCCTTCTGGCTTGGGAAAAAGAAAATATTTTTGATTCTAGATTCACTGAAAACATTCTACTTTACAACAGATTTCTTGATGACTTGTTAATTCTTTGGAAAGGGGATGAACAGAGTGTTGGAGAGTTTATTGCTTATTTAAACAGTTCCAGGTTCCTCAAATTTACGTACAACTGGAGTTACGATTTTGCCAACTATTTGGACATTAAGATCTCCAAAAGTAATGTGGGGTTTATTAGCAATATTTATAGGAAACCCAGTTATGCTAACTCCATGTTACATTTTTCAAGTTGTCATCCGATGCATCAAAGGAAAGGTTTGGTGAAGGGCCAAATGGTCCGTTTATCAAGACTGATTAGTGATGACACAACATTTAAAAATGAGATACACACACTTATTGGTTTATTTCTTGAAAGGGGTTACCCACTGGCATTGTTAATCAAAACTAAAAGAGAGGTTTATAAAAAGAGAAAAAGTAAATACATACCAATTTTGAAAATTAGGGGTACATCACCCTCCACTATTAAGTTCAATAAGGATACACTAGATAACTGTACTGATGTTACTGGTCCAACTTTTATTCTGAAATACAATGATGTTTCACCTGAAATATGCGCAAGCTTGAGAGGTCTTTGGGATTATTTCTTGAGTAGGGATACGAGAGCAATTTTGGGGTATGCCCCTGCTATTGTTTACAGTAGGGGGCACAACTTGAAGGATATACTGGAAAGGAGCAATGATGGCTTTAGGCGATCCCTTATGGGTAAATGTGGATGTTGTAAATGGTGTAGGTACATAGCAGAAGGTGCCTACCTGATTGTGGCCGGTTTTGGGCGTACAATTGCTTGCCCTGGACGGTGTAATTGTAGTACGAGGAATTGTTTACATAGCTACTTGTATGTCATGCGAAGCATTTTATGTAGGCATGACTACGAGAAGTTTGAAAGAAAGGATTAGGGAGCACTGTAGCTCCATCAGAAGAGGGGATGAACACAATGCTCTCTTTTTGCATTCAAAGGATTGTTGTAATTTTAAAAAGTTTTTATTTTTTATAGTTGACAGAGCAAAATCAAGTTACCACTGTGATGTTAATAATTTTGTAGCCCTGCGTGAAATGGAGTGGCAGATTAGATTGAATGCCACAAAATTTCCAGGGATCAATGAAAGCATTTCTTTGAAACCTTTATTGAAACACAGGGCTAATTTCATTTAACTTTATTTATTTGATTTTGTTTCAATAGGTTTTTTGTAGATTTGAAAATTGTTTTAGGGCAAATGTTTACATTATAAAGTATCTACATATGCATTTTTAGGAACTTGATATGCCACCATATCATAGTTGTTTTTGCATAGTATGTTTATGTAATTCCATTCTCACATTAATATAGTTGTAGATTATCCTTGTTTATAATGCTGTTAAGGTTTAATGTTTATTCAAAGTTTTATTATGTTGTGTCTTTTTATACGGTGGAAAAATGTCAGCACTTTAAGATTTTCATGATCTAGCCTTTGCTTAAAGGTCATTTTTATTAATGTTTGCTAATTGATTAATTGCAAATTTGATGGGTATTTAAGAGCATCTTGCTGGGTGTGTTTTTCATGACTCTGATGAAACCAGTTTATCTGGTGAAAGCGCTCAGTCGGTGTGCTTTTTTGGAATAAAACAATTCTACTATTTATCTGCATCAAGTTCCTGGTCTGTGCCTTATTGTCTTTTCCACTTACACTGTGGTCGACGACATTTTCCTATTTCCCAGGCTTGCCTGCACAAATGGCATGAGCCAGTATTTCCTACTGTATGTGCCACATTGCTGTAGTGTTGTTTCAATGTAAGGATATTATCTCAGGAACCTCAAAGGAAATGACTACAAGCATGTTTCTCTGAAGATATAGTTCAACAAACCCTATCCATACACCACCTATCCCACTTTCTTTAAAAATATCCTAAGATCTCAGCATTGCTTATTTCGGATGGTAATCTATTCCATCTTCTTCCTGCTCTTACTAGAAAAAGAAATTCTTAGCTTTTGTTTTCTTCATCTTTTCAAGCCTTACTGAGTAAACTATTCCTTATACATTAGGATATATTCTGTAAATTTATCATTCAAACTCTTATAAATCCAAAAGTCTTACTAGTCAATAATGACAAAAAAATAGTCTGAGTTTCCTCAGCAATTCTTCATATTTTAACCTCCTTACATCCCTAATATATCTAATGCTGTACTTCTTATAGCCTTTCAACCTAATCATTTCTTTACTGGCATAACTACAGAAAAAGAAGTTATGTACTCACCATAACGTTCCATGTATGTAGTCCATCTCGCCGAACATTATTACGTGTGGGTTTGGAGCCCATCCTCGGCTCCGACTCGGCCGCTTTTAGAAAGCCTGAAAACTTCGGACTGGCTCATGGCTAGGAGGTATCCCGTGGTGCATGAGCACACTCCCCAGATCTTGTTTGCTGCTAGTCTATATAAGGAGAAAAAGTAGAAAGGAGAACAAAGGTTCAGAAGAATAAACCCTAATAAAAGTGTCCCTTATGATATAAACCACCATAGAAAACTGTTTCCAGATCCTCCTGGAAGGGGGCTGGTGGGTGGGTTCGTAATAATGTTCGGCGAGATGGACTACATACATGGAACGTTATGGTGAGTACATAACTTCTTTATGTTATGTAGTCCTATCTCACCTCCATTATTACGTGTGGGACAGCGTCCCTAGCATCTTGTATGGGTGGCTCACTGGAAAATACTCCTGAGCACCATGGAACCAAATGAGGCCCTACCCCTGGAAGTTAAGTCCAATTTATAATGGGTAATGAGGGTATGAGGGGTAGACAATGTTGCTGCTGCACATATATTATCAATAGGAGTCCTGGTGTGGAAGGCAGCAGAAGTAGAAAATGATCTGGTAGAATGCGCTTTGACTTTAAGGGGTAACTCTCTTCCCTCAGAAGTATAAATGAAAGAGATGCAGTTAGAGATCCAGTTTGATAGTGTGACCTTAGAAATTGGCAAACCCATTCTTGTTTCAGCAAAGGAAACGAATAGCTGGTCTGATTTTCTAAATCCTTTAGTTTTGTGGATGTAGAAACGCAACTGCCTATGCAGATCCAATTGGTAAAATCTATACTCTGCTTTATTGGTGTGATTGGGCAAGAATACTGGCAATTCAATAGTTTGATTCAAGTGAAAATGGGAGCAGACCTTGGGGATAAAGGAAGGATTAGTCCGGACAGAGACCGTATCTTTGTGAAAAATTAAGTATGGAGGTTTAACTGATAGGGCTTGCAGTTCAGAAACTTGTCTGGCTGAAGTTATCGCCACCAAGTAAAAGAGTCTTCCACTAAAGAAATTTTAATTGACAGCTATGGGCTGGTTCAAAAGGTGGCAAAGTAAGTTTAGAAAGGACTAGATTTAGATCCCAGGGAGGAATGGGATCTTGAACAGGAGGTCTTAACATCATAGAACCTTTGAGAAAGGTCTTGCAAAGTTTGTGGGACATAAGGTTAGAATCATTAATTCCCACATGAAAATTAGATATTGCTGCTAGCTGAACTCTGAGTGTAGCAGCTGCTGATCCCTGGTGTTCTGATAGGAACTCTAAGACAATAGGAATGGGAGCTGTAAATGGATTAACCTTTCTGTTATCTGCCCATATAGAAAATCTCTTCCATTTACTGTTATACAATTTTCTAGTCGAGGGCTTATGAAAAGAGGTGATGATATGGGTTACAGCTGGAGACAGACCGTGAAGCCTGACTAATGATGGAACTGGAGCAGCCATGCTGTCAATTTGAGAGTGTGGAGACAGGGATGAAGAGAACCAGACATGTGGGTCAAGAGGTCTGGTACTGGGTCCAGAGTCCATGGATTGTGTAACAGGTGAGGCCCGAGAAAAAGGGAACCAAATCTGATGAGGCTAGTAAGGAGTGATTAGGATCATCTTGCTTCCCAACAACATTGCTTTCTGTATAACCTTGGGAATGAGTGGAAAAGGAGGAAATGCATAAAGAAGTTCCGGGGGCCAATCGTGGACAAGTGCATCTTTCGGAGACTCTCCTGGAGGGGGAATGAGGGAGAAAAAGGTGCTGCATTTGGCATTGATGGGGCTGGCAAAGAGATCGCAGCAGGGTTGTCCCCATCTTTGGAAGATCTGACGGGCTACTTTCTGGTTCAAAGACCATTCGTGAGGTAACAAAATTGCCTTGCTTAGTCTGCCTGCTATCATGTTGAATGTCCCCGGGATATGCGTTGCAATGAGAAAGCATTAGGAAGAAATTGCCCAGTTCCAAACTCGCAGGGCCTCTCGACATAAGGGGCAAGGTCTGGTTCCTCCTTGCTTGTTTAGATACCATACCACCGACATGTCTGTCTGTATAGAAGTCATGAAGTGCTTGCAATGCTAGAAGCACCGCTCTCATCGCTAGGACACTGATATGCAGATGGGCCTCATGATCTTGCCATGTGCCTTGGGCAGTCCTGCCTAGATAATGCCACCCCCACCCTATCTGAGAGGCATCCGTGGTCACAGTGGCAACGGGTTGGTGTGGTACAAAGTGAGTCCCTGTGGTAAGGTGACCTGGCTGAATCCACCAACGGAGATCCTTTTTGCAACAATCTGTGATTCTGTGATTAGTATCTGGTGATGCAGGGGCAACTGCTGAAAAGACCACTGGGATGACAGGAGCTATTAGAGTATTCACATATGTAGTCTTGCTAATGGTACCTATGTTATATTCGACGCCATTTTTCCAAGAAGTTGTAACACCACCTTCACTTTGACTCTTCGAAGGGGAAGTATCCTGTAAATCTGCTGTGAAAGATTTTGTATTCTGTCTGTTGGTAGTCTGGCTATCATAGAGACCATGTCTATGTTTGCTCCTATAAAGGTTATAGATTGAGCAGGCAAAGTTAAGGATCTTTCCCAATTTATAGAGACTCCCAACTAGGAACAGAGCTTGATTGTGGAGTCTCTGGATTGAACTAGAAGATGCCTGGTGGTGGCGGTCAGGAGCCAAACGTCCAAGTATGGAAAAACTTGGATTCCTTGACGCCTCAGATGGGCTGTCACTACTGCCATGCATTTGGTGAACACGCGGGGGGGGTGTGGTGAGACCAAAAGGCAGCGCCCGAAACTGGTAATGATTGGCTCCCAGCCAGAAGCATAGAAAACTCCTTGATGCTTTGTCACTCTTGATGTGGTAGTAGGCATCTTGGAGATCTATTGAGCACATCCAATTTTCTTTCCCTAACAGAGGGAGTATGGATTGTAGAGTGACCATTCAGAACTTGGACTTCTTTACATACTCGTTTAACTTGCTGAGGTCTAAAATGGGTCTCCAGTCTTCTGTTCTTTTTGGAACTAAAAAGAATCTGGAGTATGTTCTAAATCCTGTCTGGTCTGCCGGGACCTTTTGGATGACTCTTTTTAACAAAAAGCTTTTCTATCTCTATAGCTTCTTTTTTCCCTGCGATTGGGTGGTACATCAGGGATCCTTTTGGGAGGTCATGGTGGAAGGGAAAAGGGTATAGAGTAACCTCTGGTGATAATGTCTTGTACCCACTTGTCTCGGATGATATTTAGCCAGGCTTCTGGGTACAAAGACAGGCGACCCCCAACCGGCTTCAGAGACGCACAGTCGGGTTCATCAGTAACGCTGATAGGGACGGTCACGAAAGGAATCGCGATCTCCCTGATTTTGTGAACCTCACCTGCCTCTAGGGTGATGTCTACCATCTGTTCCTCCTCCCCTGCCTCTGAAGGAGGAATCACCCTGTGTATCCTGGAAAGATCTCTGTGATTTCTTGAACCACATTTTACCACTCTTCTGATCTTTAGGGTAAGGTCTAGAAGGGACGGTAAAACAGATTCCCACAGCAGAGAGAGTATTTCCTTCCTGTTCACACCTGGTGAGGGTATCTTTCACCTTGGGTCCAAAAAGAGAGGATCCGTCAACGGGAGCATTGGTAGACTTGAAAGGTTCATCAAAATTGCATAGACGCATCCAGAAGTGTCTCCTTAAGGAGACTCCTGAACCCGCCACCCTATTCGCAACATCAGCAGTGTATGCGATCAGCCTCATGGAGGAGTTAACAATGGATGTTAAGGTAGCCAACTGAGTAGATACAGCAGATGGGACTCCTTCAGTACAGGTACCTTGAAGAGTATCTCCTAACTCCTTCAGGAGATCTCTCTGAAGTCTCGTAAAGTGTGACAGATAATTCAGCGATCGGAGTGTAAAAGCCGCTGAAGAGAAGATATGCTTCCCGTATCTATCCATCGTTTGGGATTCTTATTGGGCGGATGGATAGAAGTCATCTCTGCTAGCTCCTTCTTAGTGGTCGTCACCGCCACCACCATGGCATCTACAGGTAAGCCCTTGGATAAAGATTCTTTGTCTTTAGGGGCGGAAAAAAACTTGTTTGGCCTCCTGGGGACTGGTTCCACGGCATCAGGAGTCTGCCATGCATTCTGACTCAAGATCCAGGAACTCGTCAAATTGGGGTGACACCCATGAAGCTGAGGGTTGACACCCGAAAGCCTTCAGGTACACTGACTCCTCATTAGATGGGGTAACAGTGGGACAGCCGCCTCTCTGCCTGAGGATCTCCAAGATGTCTGCAAAGGAGACATCTTCAGAGGATGACTTAGGGGACCCCTCTGACTCATCGTGGTCAGTGTCAGATGTGAGAGACTCATCAGGGGAGTCTACATGCTTCCTCTTACATGATCTCTTCCGAGGGGGCTCCGCAGCAGGGTTCTCTGGGGAGGCCTTGGAAGATTGGGGGTCCTGAGGCTGTGGGTCTCTGCCATCCGGGGGAAGAGAAGATGCTGAGACTGTAGTCGGCACATGAGGGAGTATAGCATCGGTACTTCTATGTGGAGTGGATGAGCTATCCAGCATGCTCCTCATCTTCACGAAGATCAATTCTTCCGGCTCCGAAAGATGCCTCAGTTCCAAAGAAACCGGAGGAGCCGACGGCTCCAGAAGGATCAGCTCTAAGAACTATGTAGTGTCCAAGCTCACTCGGGCCAATGCACCAAGAGGGAGACTCGGCACTGAAGAATTTCGGTTCCAAGTGTCCCCACTGGGGCCGAGCGAGGAGCTTCGGACCCCAGACACTTCAGACAGCATCGAGAGTGTCGGAGTGGAACACGGCTCTGAGACAACCACACGAGGTGCTGGAACTGAAGACTCCACTGTAGTCGGTACCGGCAATATCAGCTCCGAAGGCCCAATCTGGGTTGGAGGAGTTTGAATGCAGGATTGGTACAAGGAGTCGGCTACGAGACCGAGTGGGTCAGAGACGATAAAAATTTTGGCAAGTCTGATGACTTGAGGAGTCTGAGCAGCACTCTCTCTCGATGTCTTCTTCAGATAGACTCCTGGAGGACAGCATGGGTCACCTTGTTCTCTGTAATATCGGCGATTTAAGGGTAGGGGAGATCGGTGGAATATCCGTTGACTGGCTCCAAAGAGGGCTGCTAGTGATCGGCACCGAAACACTTGCTACCGATACTGCAGGGTCTATGTCCAAAATCTCAATCGGCCCCGAAGACTGTGGAGCCGAAGAGAAAGATACCAACTCCACTTTTTGTAACTTCTGTGGTGGTTCAGAGGCAGAAGTTGGAGCTGGAGAAGGCCATTTTGAAGTTTTGCCCTTATCCTTCCTAGAAGACTGCGACTTAGGAGAGGAAGAACTGGCTAGGTCTTCTTCAAAGGAAGGTTTCAACAGACCTTTTAAAATAAGTTTATTCTTCCATTCCTGGAGCACTCCAGGGCTAAAAGAATGGCAGAAAAGGCAGGTTTCTTGCAGATGTATGGCCCCTAAGCAATATACACAAACGCTATGTCCATCAGTGATGGACATTTTTTGTGAACACTTAATGCACTTCTTAAAGCCTGACGGTTTGTGTTCCTTAGATTCCTTAGACATACTGACAGCAAAGGAAGGCCAACACACTCACACAACAAGAGGGGAACTAGATCCTCTAACAAACAGATCTAGCCTTATCACACTCTAAGAAAAGAAAAAAGGGGGAAGAGCTAGGTCCTCTAACTTAAACGGACCTAGTGTGAAGAACAAAATAGGGATGAAACTAAAGCCCCTAACTTAAAAAAACAGAAACACACACACTCACGGGGATACCACACGTGAACACGCAATAGGCCCAGAATGCAATATACGATAACCAAGTCAAATCCAGTTAAAGTCACAAAACGGAAGTCACAAAAAATGACGGTCAGTAATAAGCTATGACAAAAAACTCTCTATAAGCAAATTCCTGAAAAGGAAGTAATAGTAATAAAAAAGGTATCACTTAGCCATGGCCAACCAAGAAAGCTTCCGACTGAAGACGTGGCAAATGAGATCTGGGGAGTGTGCTCATGCACCATGGGATACCTCCTAGCCACGAGCCAATCAGACGTTTTCAGGATTTCTAAAAGCAGCCGAGTCTGAGCCGATGATTGGTTCCGAACCCACATGTAATAATGGAGGCGAGACAGGACTACATAACATAAAGAAGTTATGTACTCATCATAACGTTCCATCTGAGTAGTTATACTTCATTTTTCTTCAACATGTGGGTATTCGGATCCATATTGGATCAGAGCCGGCAACTTTACAAGCATCTGCTCCGAGCTCCAAGCTCCTCCCCCTTACCCATAATACACCACCATCTCCTGCCTTCTCTCAGATCGCGTTTGCTGCAAACCAAACTAACCAGCAACTCAAACTAGAAAGAAACCATATATGATCAGAACATGAGAAGGTTCGGGGGAAGGAGGGTGGGACAGTTGAAGAAAAATGAAGTAAAACTACTCAAATGGAATGTTATGGTGAGTACATAACTTCTTTATCTGAAGTAGTTAACTTCATTTTATCTTCAACCTGTGGGACAGAGTCCCCAGCTACTCAAACCCCTGGGAGGCCCTCATGGAAGGATATTCCATAGCACTGCAGAGCAGATGTATGCTCTCCCTTGAGAGATTAAATCCAGCTTATAATGAGAAATGAAGGTATGCGACTTAGCCCAAGTTGCTGCCGCACAAATGTCATCCAGTGACACCCTATACCAGAAAGCAGCAGACATCGCCATAGATCTGGTAGAGTGAGCTTTAATTGGACCAGGTGGAGACGATCCTTTGTCTTTGTAAATCTGCAAAATATATAGCGTAATCCATCTAGCTAAAGACACTTTGGAGATGGCCTTACCCAAAAAGGGCTTAGAAAAGGACACAAACAACTGGTCAGACTTACAGAAGGGCTTTGTTCTGTGCAAAGAAAAACAAAGTTGTCTATGAACATCTAGTAAATGCAGTTTACATTCACCTTTGTTCTGAAACTTTGGGAAGAAAACAGGCAGATTAATGTTCGATTCAGATGCACTTTTGGTAAGAAAGATAGGTGTGTGCAGACAGAAACCCTATCCATATGGAAGATCAAATAAGGGGGCACAGCGGACAAGGCCTGAGGCTCAGAGACCCTCCTAGCTGAAATAATAGCCACTAGGAAGGCAGTCTTCCAGGACAGAAACTTTAAATCCGCTGAAGCTGCAGGTTCAAAGGGGAAGCAACCAAGGCCTGAAGAATCAAAGTAAGGTCCCAAGGAGGAACAGGGTTCTTAACTAGGGGGCGTAAAAGAAAAGTGCCTTTAAGAAAGGCCTTACACTAATCTGGAAGAGGCCAGGGCATTCATGTACTCGCTGACATAAAAATTTGAAATAGCTGCCAGTTGCACTTTCACAGTGGAAGAACTGGCCCCTTGTTGAAAAATGCTGGCTAAAAAATCCAATACTGCGGATACAGGGGCCATAAAAGGATCCAGCTTTCTCTGAGATGCCCAAAATAGAAAATAGTTTCCATTTACTGCAGTAAATCTTCCTGGTGGAAGATTTATGAGCCGCCACCAAAATAGTTTTCACTGAAGACGAAAGACCAGGAGTCCTGGAAATTAAGGAAATTGCAGCAACCAAGCTGTCAGCTTGAGCGGACAGATGCCTGAAGGATGAGAAATGAGATCCGGGCAGGGATCTAGAATCCAAGGAGGAGCTAGAACATAAGACCAAAGGAAGGTGAACCAAACCTGACAAGGCCAGAACGGGGCAATGAGGATCACCTTGCACCCCAGTTGACAAGCCTTCTGAAGAAACTTCGGAATGAGTGGTAATGGGGGATAAGCATACAGAAGCCCGGGAGGCCAAGCATGGACTAGTGCATCTCTAGGGGGTTCCCCTGGTGAGGGAATCACGGCAAAGAACTTGCTGCACTTCGCATTGGAAGGAGATGCGAAGAGATCGCAGCAAGGCTGACCCCACAGAAGGTAGATCTACTCCACTACCGACTGCTTCAGAGACCACTTGTATGGCATCAGAATACCCGACTCAATTTGTCCACTAAAATGTTGGAGCGTCCCGGGATGTGTGTTGCAATCAGAAACAGACTGGATCACCCACTCTCAAACTCTCATGGCCTCGCGACACATCTTTCCCTGGAAATGTAAATTCCAACCCAAAAGAGAAGGATCAGTAGTCACCGTGACCAAAGGAGTGGGAAGAATTAAATTGTCTTCTGAGCTGGAGGTCATCCGTAAGGATCCACCAACACAGATGGCACCTGCAAATCATAGTCAGCCTGACTGAAGCTGACACAGGATCATACCAAATAGACCACTGTACCACTAGGGGCCACTGGAGAACTCGCATGAAGAACCTGGCCAGGGGTACCAAAAGAATGGCAGCTGACATGGATCCCAGGGTCATGAGGACCAGTCGAGCTGGTGGAGTCAGAGTGTCAACAAAAACTGATCCTGCTGTCTCAGGGATAAGATTCTTTGAGGGGGAAGGACTGCTATTTGCACTGCTGTGTTTCTCTGGATTCCTATGAATTCTATTATCCTGTGTATTGGAGTCATCTTGGATTTCACCATATTTGCTGTGGTCTCCAGGTGGTGAAACAGGTGTAACATAAACTGGTTAGCTTGTAGTAGTTGATGCCTTGTGGATGCCGTCAGCAGCCAATCATAGATAAGGAAACACCAGGAAACCTTGTAGATGGAGACGAGCTGCAACCACTGCCATGCATTTAGTGAACACCTGGGGGGCAGTGGTGAAGGCAACGAGCAGTGCTCTGAACTGGTAATGATTGTCCCCCAGCTGGAAGCAGGTTGAAGCTCCCCTGTCTTCTTTGGCACCAAAAATAACTAAGTTCCACACCCCTGTTGTTCAGTGGCAGCCTGCTGGATGACTCTTTTTTTTATAAGTTTTTTAACTTCTAGAAGGGTACTCTCCCTTTGACTGGGTGGCACATCGGGGAGATACCTGTCAGAAATGGGAGGAGGAAGGAAGAAGGGACTATAGTAACCTCTGGAAATTATATTTAACACCCAGGCATTGCTTGTTATGTTTGTCCAGGCTTCCTGGTGTAAAGAAAGTCTGCTCCTGACTGTCTCCGAAGTAGGACAGTTGGGCAGTGCTTCAGGAGAGCTGGAAGAGCCCTGATTTTGCAGACCCTCTCTCTCTCTGGAACGGCATCTGCCATTGAATCCCCTCTCTCTGCCTGTAAAAGAGGATTCATCCTGCGAATCAGGAAAGGGCACCTGGGATTTACAGAACCACATTTTCCTCCCACTTGGTTGGTTCCTGGAAAGGGTCCATTGGGGGGTAAGAAAACTTGTTCCCTACGGTAGAGAGGGTCTCACCTTCCTGTTCGCTGGAGGTAAAAGTTTCTTTAACTGAGGTTGCAAACAAGGAGGAACCATCAAAAGGGGAGTTAATGACACCTTAAAGGGTTTCGTAAACTCACACAGTCTCACCCAGGTATGTCCTCTAAGGGTAAAACAACCCTTGCAAGTACGGCAACTGCACAGCCTCAAAAAGGATAAGTCCAATTCAAAAAATCACAAAAGGTCAGCAGACTGTAGTATAGAAATGCTTTATTATAGCATATATAAATAGAGCAGTAACAAACTGGTTTCGACTAAACAAGTTAAATAGCCTAGATGAAGGCCAAACTAGCCACTTGTGAGGTACATTCCGCAGCATGGGAGATTAATTTCACTGACGAGAAAACATACCGGTCAGATGAAGAGAAACCTTTTTATAATCTTACTCCGACAGTGACTGCATCAGAGAGGTGGAGATTTCCTTAATCAAATCTCTCTGAAGACACGTGAAATGTGCCAAGTAATTCAATACTCTCAGCATGAAGGTGTCAGAGGCATGTATGCGATTCCTGTGCCTGTCCAAAGCCCAAGACTCCTTGTTCGAATTTGTAGGATATCTCCAAAGGAAATACCATCTGGTGGAGAATGGGGGGAACCCTTCCCCTTCGTCGAAATCAGTACCCTCTGTCAATGACTCCAAGGGGGAGTCTAGGTGCTTCCTCTTGCACCAATGCTTCCAAGGAACCTCCTTCACTGGGTATTCAGGTGGGACTTAAAAGACAGAGGGATCTCCCTTGCTGAGGGACAGACTGAAGGCTTTCTGGGAGAGGCTGACCATGCATCTGATGAACGAACTAGACTCTAGGAGTAGAGAATGCCCTCTCTGCCACCTGGAAGGCCGATGATGCCAAGAGAACCTGTCGCCCTGCCCCAGTGGCCAAGACCTCCAATGGAAAGGAGAACAAGGTCATCCAGGATCCAACACCTCCAGAAGGCACCAACCCCGAGCTGTTGAAGGCCAAGGTCCCCATGAGGAGGGACAGCTCTGAAAAGAATGGAGCCAACACTTGGTCAGTGACACTGTAGGGGTTGAAGAAAAAAGCTATTTTGTGCTCTGATCCAGTCACATGCAGACAGAGGAGAGGGGATTTACTCTATCCCAGAGTATGGCTCCAAGACCTCCAATCCTGGTGAAACCGATTACCAATCCTGGTGAACCCGATTAGGAGTCTGCTCTGGAGAAGAGGAGCTGTGGATCCAAATAGTCTCCACTGGCTTACTAGGTTGACCAGAGGAGGGGATGAGATCTGGGCAGAGAAGGGGACTTAGTCAATGGAGGATTCACTGGATCAGAGGGCCCACTCAGATCCAGAGAGAAACAGTAGGTAGCCAGCCTGGATTTAAATGGGTTTGGTCCCTGTCGCAGTTGCTGTTTCTTTTCCCGTGACGCCAGGTCGGTCAGGGTATAAAACATGCAGCCCGGCGATCATTACATCAGTTTTTCTTACCCCCCCATGTCAGGTTCCAATGGGGGAAGCAAAAAAATCTATATATATATAAAGGTTATACCTCAAATAAAAGCAAATACACCAAAAGCTTTTAAGCATTGAAAAGGAGAGAAGAGGTATAAGCTATAAGGCCCTGCAAACTGCAGGCAAAGCCAGCTCTGGATTTAAGAAAAGAAATTGGCAAATGGTGCTGGGTGAAAGTATGTACAGAGCTCTATGTAGCAGCTTCTAGGATGTCCCAGGTACGGGATCTGATCCTGTGGTTTAGGGTTTCCATGGGGCTTATAGCATAAGAGAATGCAATATGGCCTATCCATTAGTAGTAGTTTTGAAAATCGCCTTCCCCTCTGTCCCTGCAAATGCCACCCCAGCAGCAGCAGTTCAGATTTTTGAGCTGTCCAAGTAGAAATCTAGTTGTCTGTGCACATCTAAGGAGTGCAGTATCCTTTCATGAAAAGATGATGAAGGTTCCCACTGCATAAAGAGCCTGTAATTCAGATACCCTTCTTGCTGAGCTATTTTCCATGAAAGAATTTTAAATCTGCAGTAGCAGCTGACACAAAAGGGGGAAGGGGGTGAGTCTCCCAATACAAAAAGGTCCCCCAGGCTGGAGAGTGCTCTGAGTGGAAAGTCTTAAATTTTCCTCTTCTGAGGAACTGCTGCTTGAGCAGAGAGAAGAGAGAAGAGGGTTCTGTGTTATAAATGAGCTGAATTTGGCTGAGGTGTGAATTTTTGAGGAAGCATCTCAGTTAAGTATGTAAAAATCTGAGGGTAAACTGGCACTGCTGAGCATCCCCCTTGAGTGGTTCCAGGCACAGAATCTTTTCCATTTTTTCAGCAAGAGACTTGCTAGTACTAGGCCTCCTGCTCTTAAAATGACATCCATCACTGGTTTACTGAGGGTCAACATGTTGAAAAATCTTGGTCCAGTTTTCCACTGCTGGCCCCATAAGTGCTGCTTGCTTAGTCCCAGCAGCCAGTGTATTTTTTTTGGCAGGAATTGGAGCTTGCAGATGCAGACTTGGTAGCTTCGAGGCTGTGTTCCCACAATGCCATATTGCTTCTAGATCCTAAGAATGTTGATACAACAGGCTACCACTTGTTTGAGTAGGCTTGTTTCTTTGTTTCTCTTTGTTGAGAAGTTGAAAGCCAAGTTTCTTTATTCAAGCTGCACACAATATAATTGAACGACACAGTACCACAGGTGTGATTTCTTTCCTATGGTACCCCCCAGACACCCCAGCAAAGTTAGCAACACAGCCAGAACAGAAAGTATGTCCTGGTTTTCTGCTGGTTCTTCATTAGACAATCGTCCAGGTATTGGTATACTTGAATATTTCTTTGCCTGCAAATGCAATGACTGGAGCTAGGCACTTTGTGAGTACCCCTGCTTTGAAGCGTAGGTATCTTCTGCAAGATTCCCTGATTGGGATGTGCAGGTATGCTTCCTTTAAATTTAGTGTTGCCAACCAGGCATCTTTTCTTAGCACAGGAAGCAACTGGTGAAGAGTAAGCATCTTGAATTTTGGAATCACCAAAAAGGTGTTTAGAGTAGGCAGGTCCAGGATAGGACACCGTGAATTGTCTTTTCTGGGTACCAGGAAAAATCTCCAATAGAAACCTTGTCCCTTTTTCTCTTCTGGTACCAGCTGAATAGCCCCTATGCTTAAGAGAGAGAATATTTGCTTTTGGGCCTCTGCCCACTGCTTTGGAGGTAGATCCGGCCAACCGGTTGGAGTTGTGACATGCGGAAGTGAAATCTGTATCCTTGGGACTCTATAATTAAAACCCATTTGTTCTGGGTAATGAGTCCCCAGTTCTTTGCATGAAGTGCAATCTTTCCTCCCAAAGGGGCAGTCAGTTGAGAAGTGCTTGGAAGTTTTAAAAAGAAGTCATTGAGACAGTTTACCATGGGGTAGTTTTATTACTCCCAAATTTGGAAGTGGAGGCTCTCCACTGCTTAATCTTGTGCATCCCCTGGGACTAAACCCTGGGTGCTCTGCTGGAGCTGGGATTGGACTGAGAAGGTCTGGAAGAGGCAGGATAGGACCAATTCTTAGAAGGCCAATGCCTACTAAATCTTTGAGGTTGTACTTGTAAAAAGTCTTTAACAGTTTGCATAGATTTAGCTTTTTCCTCCATCTTTTTAAGAACTTCTTCTGCCTTCTAGGCATGGTTCAAGGTTTAGGCCTTGAAGAAGAAGATGGCGCCGGTTTAATATGCAAGTCAGTAGGCCTGAATACACCCTCAGAAGCCAGTGCCTGCACAGCGGCTCCGGACCCATCCAAGGTAGAGACATCCGCAGGTTCCACAGTTGAAGCATCTCGCTGCATACCGGACTCCGAATGGGTTTCAGTAGAGGCCTGCGAATCTGAAGTAGCTGGTATCAGGGGCTGCGAAAGCGCCTCACCGAGTACCGGCGAACTGGGCAGCCTGTCTCTGTCTTTATCTTTGCGTTTCCTGAGAATGTCGGTAGTCTGATGGCTTACCGAAGACATATCAGGAAAATTGAACTGAACACCAAAAAATTTAGAAATGCAAATATACCGATGATGGATAGTTTGTGGTTTAAATAAGGCACAAAACCGACAGCGAGGTACATCGTGGTTAGGGCCTAGGCAAGGAATACAGTATGAATGAAAATCTTTAGGAGGTATTTGCTTTCCACAAGAAATGCAATTATTTACTTTTACTGACATCGGTTTAGAGCAAGAAAAAGTTTCCCCAACGAGGTACTTAGCTTTTAGTTGAAGACTTCGGTACTGAAACTCGAAAAAGAAAATTTCAGGAATCGGCCGACCGGCACTTGCGAACTGCTTCTGCTTCGGGCACTGCACAGCAAGAAAGACTGATGTAATGATGTCGGCTGCATCTTTTATACCCCTGACGACCTGACATCACGGAAGAAGAGACAGCAACCGATGCAGGACCCACAACTTTGTTAATCAGGCCGACTGAGGGTTACCTGCAAGCAGATAACCCAAATGTAATGATTGCAACAGTGAAACACGAAGAACATCCAGATGGATCAGAGGAAGATGGACCCGACAGTTTCATTCTCTTTTCATGAGCAGAAGACATGGTCCCCAGACAAACAGAAGGGGCAAGCTTCTTGGCTACGAGAGTCTGGGCTCCAGAAGTCGGGAGAAGACCTCATAGAATAAGCTCATTACACAGGTCTGCAAGGGCCTGGGGGTTGAAGGCCGAACAGATGTCACACAGCATCTCCAACTTCCCCGAACCCAGGAAATATATGCACCACTTGTGGGCATAAGAATGAGGAATCTTATGCCCACGACAGGCACAGCTCTTAAACCCATAAGGCTTTTCCTGCTTGTCAGACATGCTGGACTAGCACTCACACAAGCCATTCACCTGTGCACACAGTCTACAGGCTAGAAAGTTGGACACTACAAAACTAAAAAATACCAGGAAAGTTTTTTTTTTCTAATTTTTTTTTTTTAAAGAGAGAGAGGAAAAATAAGAAAGAGGACAGAAAGGGATAGATGGAAGGCAGGAGAGACAACCTAATCAAGAAAAACTAATGACAGAAAGCCTAAAATGGGATGGGAGGCTAACCGTAAAGTAGTGAAAAGACTATGCTATGAAACAACTAGGTAGAAGAAATTTACAGGTAATAAGAAAATTCTATTTATCTGAGCGAGGCATGGAAAACGAGTCAGTGCTGGAAGGTGGCAACAAAATCTGAGAGTTTGAAGAGGAGTGAGGTATTGTGGGAGGAGTTTGAGGCTCAGATTGTATGTCTGGAAAAAATGGTCGAGTCGGATCCGGGGACAGATCAGAAGACCCATTCGTAACGCATACTGAAACGGACATCAGATCCCATTTTCTACCCCAGCAATAGTACAAACTATTACAAGTTGATAGGAGCAATGATTCTGTCCTCTTAAAACCTATTCTTAGATCATGCTCTTTGGTGCGCTGAATTTGAAACTTTGTGTTTAACTATTTAACTGACTGTTTAGTTGATGTATGTAGATCTGAAGAAGCCTGTGCGTGGGCGAGAAAGTGCTGATCTGTTTTTACACGTTTTATTAGTTTTTTTTTTTTTTGTTAAACTTTATCTGGTTTTTACACCTTGCCTTGTTGGCTGATCCATCTGTATTAATATGCTCATACATAAGTGACAACATATCCTTATTTTGACCAAACAGATCTTAAAACAGTCCTTATAGTACATAAGTGCTTCTTTACAACTCTGCCTGCTAGCAAGCTAAATGGCTAAATTTTAGTACAGTATCATCAAACTCATTACAATCAAATAAATTCATCATCTAACCATACTGGTACATTGGACTGGTCTTACTCTTCTACCTACTTATGCATTACTTTACATTTGCTACCATTAAAATATGACTCATTATTTTGAGCCCAGTTAAATAGTTTGCAAAGATAGTTCTGGACGAATAACTGGTCTTCTATTACATATTAAATATGCCAATAACCTTGACATCACCTGCTATCAAACATGTACTAAATTCAGGGAATGCAAACGTACATATATATAGAGAAGGAATAGGCTCAAAAACCCATCCCTGTAGGCCACTGCTAAGGACACAATATTCTGTGGATTTAACTCTCCTTAACTGTACCCTTGATCTACTTTCCAAACACTTAACTATCCACCTACTTATGCAACTAGCAGCATCATTGGAGCAACAGGTAGCACATTCATCTTTGGTGCAGAAGGTTGAGGGTTCAATTCTCACACAAGGTAAATTGAATGAAGACACAGTAGTGCAGCATAAGGGGGGGTGCTGCACCCCTTCAGATGAGAGGTTAAACTGTGGTTTCATCTGCTTGAACAGGTGGTAGCTCGGGGTAGTTGTAGAATATCCCATGGCACCCATCAAAAAGAGTAGGGGAATTTCTCTTATGCCCTGGCCAAATTTCCCCAGTAGCATAAATACCACCTTGGGTTTCCCTGAAAAGGAGTTACTAGCCTACTGGGACTAACCTAGTCAACAAAGGATAAATAAATAAACTTAAATTACAACTTTTCACGTGCAGTTATAAAATGCCTAAAACAAAGGTCAAAGAATGTAACATCTTCTGATATATGACCCACAACCTCTACTACAGCTGAATAAAAAAAAAAAATAGATTTGTTACAGTTCATTTTCTTTGAGTGAAGCTGTTTTGTAAATGTCACCATAATGATTATAACTGTTGCCTCACAGCAAGAGGTTCTCTCGTTCGATTCTCAGCTGGAGTGCCTTCTGTGAGGAGTCTACATGTCCTCCCCATGGTCGAATGATGTCTAAAGACATGCAGGTAGGTAGGCATATGTGAATGAGTGTGCCTTCTTTGAAGGTTGGGCGTTGGGCTGGCAACTCGGTACCATAAAAATCCACTGCCAATCATTAGTGGACCGGAGTTCCACTGTGGCGACCCCTAACCGGGAAAAGCTGAAACATTTTTTTACATTTAAAGATATCAAAGAACTTCCCCATGATATTTGCAAAGCTTATTAGACTATAGTTCCCTGCTCTATTAATTAATGTTGCTTTGAGCACTGGCCAAAAAAAAGAAGTTATGTACTCACCATAATGTTCCATCTGAGTAGTTATACTTAATTTTTCTGCAACCTGTGGGTATACGGATCTGTATCGGATCAGAGCTGGCAACTTTTTTCTAGCATCTGCTCCAAGCTCCGAGCTCCTCCCCTTACCCACAATGCCCTACCATCTCCTATCTTCCCTCAGATCGAGTTTGCTGCAACTAACAATATACATGTAACTCAAACCAAACCAACCTGAAAACAGGATAAGGTCCAGGGGATGGAGGGAGGGAATCTTGCAAAAAAATGAAGTATAACTACTCAGATGGAAAGTTATGGTGAGTACATAACTTCTTTATCTGAAGTAATTAACTTAATTTTATCTGCAACCTGTGGGACAGAGTCCCCAGCTACACGATCCTGGGAGGCCCTTATGGAAGGATATTCCTGAGCACCGCAGAGCCAAAGGATGCTCTACCCCTCGAAATAAGATCCAATTTGTAATGGGAAATGAAGGTATGTGAATTGGCCCATGTTGCTGCTGCACAAATATCGTCCAAAGGTACCCTGGACCAAAAAGCAGCAGAAGTCGCCATGGACCTGGTAGAGTGAGGCTTAACTATACCAGGAGGAGATAAACCTTTTGCTTTGTAAGCATGTGAAATGCAAAGAGTGATCCATTTGGCTAAAGAAACTTTAGAAATAGCTTTACCCATAAATGCTTTGGAAAAGGAAACAAACAATTGGTCAGTCTTGTGGAAAGACTTTGTTCTATGAAGATAAAAACTAAGCTGTCTATGAACATCCAACAAATGGAGTTTGTATTCACCTTTATTTCGAAAGTTGGGAAAGAAAAAGGGCAGATTAATGGACTGGTTTATGTTTGCTTCAGATGCCCCTATCCTTATGGAAGGCCAAATACAGAGGCACTGCAAACAGAGCTTGAAGCTCAGAAACTCTCCTAGTCGATGTGACGGCAACTAGGAAAGCTGTCTTCTAGGACAAAAATTGTGCGCAGCGAAGAGCCAGTCATCCAAGTATGGAAACACCTGAATACCCTGAAGCCTCAGGTGAGCCGCTACAACTGCCATTACCTTGGTGAACACCCTGGGGGCTGTGGTGAGACCAAATGGTAGGGCTCTGAACTGAAAGTGACTGGCTCCCAGCCAGAAGCGCAGAAACCTCCTGGAGCTTCTGTGTATTTTGATGTGGTAGTAAGCATCCTGAAGGTCTAACGAGCACATCAAGGTGCACTCTTGGAGATAAGGTAGAACGGACTGTCGGGTGACCATCCGGAATTTCTGTTTTGCTACAGACAGGTTTAATGTTGACAGGTCTAGAATGGGCCTGAGGTCCCCCGTCTTTTTTGGCACCAAAAAGAACCTTGAGTAGATGCCTAATCCGGACTGATCGGGGGGGGGGGGGGACCTTTTCGATGGCTTATTTGAGAAGCAGCTTTGAAACCTCTAGAGCTGCGGCCTCCCTGTGAGCAGGTGGAACATCCGGGAGGTGTTTTGTAATATCTGGAGGGGCAATTAAAGGAATAGAGTAACCTCTGGATATTATCTTAAGAACCTAGCGATCTGTTGTAATGGACCTCCCATGCCACTGGTGTAAGGACAATCGTCCCCGACTGCCTCCAGAGTAGGACAGTTGGGCAACCCCTCAGGGCAGCTGACTGGGTCTATCAGAAAAGAGTTCCCTAGACATGAAATTCCTGGGACCCCCTCTACCTTTATGTTGGCATCGATCCTGTCCCCCTCTGCCTCTGGGGGAATAGCTGTCCTGAGAATCCCGGGAAAACTGAGATTTTCTGAACCACATCTTCTTCTTCTGCCCTCTGATTCCTAGAGAAGGACTGCTGACGGTTAGAGAAGCATACTCCAATGGCAGACAAAAGTGTTCCCGTCCTTTTCACTCTGGACAAGTGTGTCACATACTGTCTTTCCAAACAGGGAAGAACCGTCAAAGGGAGTGTTGATAAACGACGCCTTGAAAGGGTCCGCGAACTGACAATCTGAACCAGGCATGACGCCTCATGGCTATGCCTGTCCCAGACGCTCTAGCTGCTCCTTCCGTAGTGTGGGAAAGTAGCCGCATAGATGTATTTGAGACTGACTTCAGAGTAGACATTTCTGCCGAGAACAGCTGTCTGTCCTGCGGCCATAAAGACTCTGGGGGCGACTCAGCGAATTCCGAAGCAAGGTCTTGCTGTAGTCGAATCACATGTGCCAAATAATTCAGCGCACGGATAGAAAAAGCCACTGAAGAGTATATGCGCTTCCCAAACCTATCCACTGACCTGGACTCCTTGTCTGGAGGGTGGACTAAGGAACTCTCCTATGCTAGTTCCTTCTTTGTGGCCGCTGCGACCAACATAGCATCAACCGGGGCTCCTTTTGACCAGGGGTGTCTATCAGGAGGAGGAGATAAAACCTTGTCAGGACGTTTGGGGATGGGGCCTATGGTGTCAGGCTCCTTCCATGCCTTCGTGGTGATGAGGTCCACCAAGGGGTCTGCTGGTGGGGACACCCAGGAAGTAGATGGGCCCGTGCCAAAGGCCTCCAGGGACACTGACTCATTCCCAGGAGGTTTTGGGGCTGACCAACCTCCCTCCCCTCTGGCGGAGGATCTCCATAATTTCTCCAAAGGAGACGTCTTCGGGAGGTGACATGGGGGAACCTTCTCCTTCATCTAAGTCAGTGTCAGTGATGAGGGACTTGGGGGAGCCAAAGTGCCTCCTTTTCCACTTGCACTTGTGGTGGCCCTCTTCAGTGGGACTTTCAGAAGGGAATCCGTGAGTTGCAGGGATTTCCTCGGGGCAAATGACCTGGAGATCCTCTGGCACGGGTTGTCCCTGAGACAGGATGAAGGGAGTCATCGCCAAATCCAGGGGGCCTGGGTGGTATCCGAGGGGATGGGCTGGGGTCTCAATCCCTGGGAGAGAACCCTCTCTACCACTTCGAAGGCTGAGGGAGAAGTCCTCCCCAAATCCAAAGCGGGGACCGGAGCCGAAGACAGGGTAGCCTGAGGTCAGAGGGAACGGATCGGGTCCAAAAGGGTCAGAGCCGAAGAATCCATTCCCCCGGGTCTGACTCCCTGTCCGCAGCTCCGAGAGTCACTCTGATCCAAACAAGTCGGATCCGAGGAGCTCAAGGTAACAGCCAGAGTTGAGGTTGGAGGAACCGTCGGCGCCGAGCTCCAAAGAACCTCGGATCCAAGAGCCCCTAAGCCGAAGCACGGATCGGGGAAGGAGAGATGGGGAGGAAAAGAGGCATGGAGGTCGCCCCTCCAGAGGGAGAGGGACCTGGCAAGACTCCCATCTGAATTTGGGTCTGAAGAAATCTCTGCATCATCCTGTCCATATCCATGTCCAACAGGCTCCGAGTCGACCTCGAAGAGGCCACCGACTCAGATCTGGCTGGTCTGCGCAGAGGGGTGGAGGGCTCGGGTCCGAATGTTCCAACGGCTCCGGTGAGAAATGCGGTGACTGGAGCCGAGGAGAAACAGGCCTCATGGTCTTAGATGGAGGGCTGAGAAAGAGCTCCTTGTCTGTGGATCTCTTGCGATGCCTGTCTTTCTTTTTCTCTCTTTCTTCTCTGCGTCTTTCCTTTTCCTTCTCTTTGTCAGACTCACTGACTGAAGGTATGTCCTTAGAGGACCCATCGCCAGATGAAGAGGGACGTGGAGTCCCTGTCTGGGGAGGTGTACTAGCGACCGAGGCGGAGGCAGAATCCAGCATGGCAACAGGGAGAAGGCCTTTGGTAACTAGCTTGGCCTTACGATCCCTACAGGCCCTAGTGTTGAAGCCTGAACAGATAGCACATGGAGTGGATAAATGTGCCACTCCTAAACCTATCACGCACAGAGTGTGACCATCGGCAGGGGAAAACTTATGGCTGCACTCTGTACATTTTTTGAACACAGGCTTTGGCTGGTCAGCCATGGTCCTGCACTCAAAGGTAAAGGTACTACCTTCCCAAAAAACACACACACACACACACACACACACACACACACACACACACACACACACACACACACACACACACACACACTCACACAGGTAGGGGAAGGGCGGGCCTGACTACTACTCTAATACATTTTTTTTCTTTTTTTTACACTAACGACCAACGCATCACTACAAAAGGGGAGGAAGGGTAATCCTAGGCAAGCACACTTAGATATAAAGTAAAAGTTTCCACTTACTATCTGTTTTTAGCTCAGAGCAAAGGAGACCATGATCTGAGGGAAGATAGATGGTAGGGCATTATGGGTAAGAGGAGGCTTGGAGCAGATGCTACAAAACAGGTTGCAGATAAAATGAAGTTAACTACTTCAGATTGTGTCAGTTTCCACTGCATGAGAACATACCAACTCTAAAATCCATTTAAAAAATCCAGTGCAGGGGCAGAGTAGCCTTCCTTATCTTAATTCAAGGCCTCTAACACTCGTTCAGTTTCTTTTGCAGGGCAGTAACTTACCTCTCCTAATTGCTTATCATGCTTATGATCACTCCACTTTTTTTCTTATTAGTGCAGAATATTTTAGAAAGGATTTCTACTACTTTGCATATGTTAGCAATCACGTTACCCACTCAACTCAATGTTAAATCCAAACCTCGTCCACTCTTGTCATTTTCTTATGTGTTTAAAGGCGGCCTTATTTTTGCTTGTATACCTATTTTCAATTCTTATGACTATTCTAATACTTCTAGCACTTTTTCTATAATTTTTTTGTATCACAGTCTACTGGACTGTTCTTCATAATCTGCCATTTACTCTTCTTTAACCTAATGTTCTTAAGAACATTACCAATCAACAAAGAGGGCCATTTGGTTTACATTTTAGAACACTTAACACTTTTAGTTGTTAGAAAATAATCAACCAGTGTGTCCATCTTATAAAAGCTGCTCCAGTTGTTTTATTTATTTATTTTTTGTTTATTTAAAAAGAAGTTATGTTCTTACCGTAACATTCCATCTGAGTAGTAGACTTCATACTTCTGCACATATTTACCTATATTACATCACTTCCTTCTATCTAGCCCCCCAGATCTCGTTGTTTGACACAAAAAAGGCAACATAACCACAATCCTAAACAGGAAAATATGGTAAGAACATAACTTCTTTATCTGAAGTAGTTGACTTCATTCATTCTACACATATGGGACAGAGTCCCCAGCTACTAGTATTCGAAATAAGATCCAGTTTATAATGAGAGATGAATGTGGACCAAAAGCTGCAGAAGTAGCCATTGCTCTAATGGAATGAGCCTTCACTACACTAGGAGGAGATAAACCTTTGTCCTTATAAACCTGTGCAATACAAAGAGTGATCCACCTTGCTAAGAACACCGGAAGGGTTTAGTCCTATGGAGGTAAAAACAAAGAGGTCTATGGACATCCAATAAATGAAGCTTACGTTCACCTCTATTTTGGAAATTTGGGAAGACTGGCAAATTTATAGACTGATTAATATTGGCTGCTGAGGACACTTTGGGGAGAAAGGAAGGATTAGTATGCAGCAAAACCCTATCCTTGTGGAAAACCAAATAGGGGGGCAAGGAGGATAAGGCCTGTAACTCTGAAACTCTCTTGGCTGAAGTGATGGCGACCAAGAAGGCTGTTTTCCACGACAAAAACTTCATCGGAACTGATCCAGCTGGCTTGAAAGGGGGAGAGGTCAAAGCCTGAAGGACGAAAGTCAGATCCCAGGGGGGCACTGTTTCTTTAACTGGAGGTCGCAATAAGAAAGTGCCCTTCAGGAAAGCTTTACACAATTTGGCTGAAGCCAAAGCAACCTTGTTTTCACCCACATGAAAATTAGAGATGGCAGCCAGCTAAAACTTGATGGTGGAAGCACTTGCGCCTGATCGAAAAAGATCAGCCAGAAAATCCAGTATGACCGGGACGGGGGCTGTAAACGGTTTCAGATTGCGTTGAGAGGCCCAAACGCAAAAACGTCTCCACTTACTACTGTAGTGTTTCCTAGTGGAGGCTTTAAGAGAAGCTACCAGAATATTCTTAACCGGGGACAAAAGTCTGGGAGTCCTGATGATCATGGGAACTGGAGCAGCCATGCTGTCAGCTTGAGACTGCCCAGGTTGGGCAGGGGCAAGCCCGACGGGTGAGAGATCAGATCCGGGCATGGATCTAGAGTCCATGGAGGAGCCAAAAGATGAGACCATAGGAAGGGAAACCACACTTTGTGCAGCCAGAAGGGAGCTATGAGAATGACTTTGCACTGCAGCCGGCAAGCTCTCTGAAGGAACTTCGGAATAAGAGGTAAGAGGGGATAAGCATACAGTAGTCTGGGATGCCAAGCATGGACCACAGCGTCCTTGGGGACATCCCCCAGAGGGGGGATCAGAGCGAAGAAGTTGCTGCACTTCGCGTTGGAAGGAGAAGCGGGGTTGACCCCAAACACGGAAGATCTTTGCTGTCACTGAATGTTTCAGAGACCACTTGTAAGGCAGAAGGATTGCCCTGCTTAGACTGTCCGCTAGAATGTTGGAGCATCCCGGGATATGCGTTGCTATGAGAAACCGGCTGGTGGATATGGCCCACTCCCAAACCCCCTTGGCCTGGCGACAAAGGGGGTAGGATCGGGTCCCTACCTGTTTGTTTATATACCAGACTACAGACATGTTGTCTGACTGAACGGCTACCGTCCCCGGAGGTAGGACAGGGTGGAAAGCTCTCAAAGCTAACAGCACTGCCCTCATCTCCAGAACAATGATGTGTAGCTTGGTCTCTGGAGGGGACCACGTGCCTTGGCCCGTTCTTCCCAGGAAGTGCCCCCCCCATCCGAGCTGGTAAGCATCCGTGGTCACCGTGGATTGAGCCGGAGGGGCTAGGAAGCTGCGCCCCGCGCCACCACTGGAGTGATGTTCTGCATGTCCGATTGATTTGAATGTGGAAATTCATCAGAAGGTCTAGCCAGGACCACTAAACTGCCAGATTCCACTGAAAGACTCTCATGAGAAGACGTGCAAGAGGGAGGATAGAGACTGCGGCTGCCATCGAACCCAGGGCCTAGAGAACATCGGCGGCTGTGACTACCGAGTGATCCAAGATCGCCGATACATGGAGTCTGAGATTTTCTATCCTTTCCAGGGAGAGAAAAATCTTTGACTGAATCGAATCCAACCGTGCCCCGATAAAGTCTATGATCTGAACCGGAGCCAGGTGGGACTTGTTGACATTGATCGTGATGCCTAACTTGTGAGCCAGACCGAGGAAGTAGTGTAGGGCCTGACACAAGAGACGTTTGGTGGATGCAGTGAAGAGCCAGTCGTTTAGATACGGGAATACCTGAATGCCCTGAAGTCTCAGGTGAGCCGCTACGACAGCCATAACCTTGGTGAACACCCTGGGGGCTGTGGTGAGACCAAAGGGTAGGGCTCTGAATTGAAAGTGACTGGCCCCTTGCCGGAAGTGCAGAAACCTCCTGGAGCTTCTGTGGTAGTAAGCGTCCTGGAGGTCCAACGAGCACATCCAGTCGCATTCTCTCAGAAATGGTAGAATGGACTGTAGAGTGACCATCTGGAATTTTTGTTTCTCTACCAACAGGTTGAGTATAGACAGGTCCAGAATGGACCTGTGGTCCCCCGTCTTCTTTGGCATTAAAAAGAACCTGGAGTAGATGCCTGATCCGGACTGATCTGGGGGGACCGGCTCGATGGCTCATTTTTGTAGCAGCTTTGAAACCTCTAAAGCTGCAGCCTCCATGTGAGCGGGTGGAACATCTGGAAGGCGTGCTGGAGTTATGGGACATGAAATGAAGGGGATAGAGTATCCTCTGGATATGATGTTTAACACCCAGTGGTCTGCAGTAATGGACTCCCATGTCGCTGGATGTAAGGAAAATCTTCCCCCGACTGCCTCCAGAGTACAGCAGCCGGGCAACCCCTCAGGGTTGCGGTGCGGGTCTATCGGAAAAATATTCCCTACACCCGAAGTTTCTGGGACCCCCTCTGCCTCTGGGACAGCATCGGTCTTGACCCCTCCGAATATTCCTGAGTGTCACGAAAGGACTGTGATTTCTGGAACCACATCTTCTTTTGCCCCTTTTGGTTCCTGGAATAGGACCTCTGGGGGTTAGAGAAGCGGATTCCGACAGCTGACAAAGTCTGTCCTTCTCACTCTGGGTTAGTGTGTCACGTACAGTCTTCCCAAAGAGGGATGATTCATCGAATGGGGCGTTGATGAAAGATGCCTTAAAGGGGTCCGCAAATTGACACAGCCTGATCCAGGCGTGTCGCCTCAAGGCAATGCCTGTACCAGCAGCTCTAGCGGCTCCCTCCTTGGCATGAGAGAGGAGAAGCATAGAGGTATTAGTCACTGATTTCAGTGTAGTCATCTTCGCAGTGAAGGACTGCTTGTCCTGCTGTGACAGAGACTCCCGGGGACGACTCAGTTAGCTCCAATATAAGGCCTCGCTGCAGTCGGATGACATGTGCCAAGTAATTCAGCGCACAGATAGAAAATGTCGCTGATGAGTACATGCGCTTCCCAAAACGATCCATCGACCTGGACTCCTTGTCTGGTGGACAGACCGAGGAACTCTCTTGTGCCAGTTCCTTCTTTGTGGCAGCTGCAACCACCAAAGCATCTACCGGGGCTCCCTTGGACCATGCCTGCCTGTCTGACGGCGGGGAAAGAATTTTGTCTGGCCTTTTGGGTATAGGCTCTACAGTGTCAGGATCCTTCCATGCCCTAGTGGTGATGAGGTCCACCAAAGGGTCAGCTGGAGGGGAGACTCAGGAAGTAGATGGGCCAAAGGCTTCCAGGAATACGGACTCATCCGCAGAGGGTTTGGGGGCTGACCAATCTCCATAATGTCTCCGAAAGAGACATCCTCAGTAGGTGATCTGGGGGAACCCTCTCCTTCATCCAAGTCCGTATCAGTGGTAATGGACTCGGGGGAGTCCAAGTGCCTCCTCTTGCACTTGCGCTTACGAGGTTCCTCTCCTATGTGACTCTCTGGAGAGGATTCATAAGCCACCGGGGGTTCCCTGAGGGGAACAACCTGGGGTTGCCTTGGCACAGGCTGTCCCTGAGACACGGCAATGGGAGCAGAATCCGAAAAAAGAGGGGTCTGGGTGGGATCCGAGGATGTGAGCTGAGGTCTCAACCCCTGGGAGAGGACCCTTTCCACTGCCTCAAATGCCGATGGAGAGCACCCCTCCGGAGAACGTAAGGAAGAGACTCTGCCCGGCACAGAAGCAGGGATCGGAGCCGATGGCGGGGTAGTCCAGGCACAGGGGGTGGGATCCGAAAGAGCGAGATCCCGACCCTCTGGTCCGACTCCCCGACCACGGCTCTGAGAATCCCCTGGATCCGAGATCGGATCTGAGGAACTCAAGGTGACGACTGGCGTTGAGGAAACGAAAACCATTGGTGCCGACCCCACAGCTCTGAAAGGTCTCGGACCGGAGAACCCTTAAGCGTCGGGTCGGATCGGTGAAGGAGCAATAGGGTGGAACATAGTAGAAGAAGAACCCTCAATAATGGGAGAGGGCCCTGGTAAGACCCCCATCTAAATCTGGTTCTGGATGAACCTCCTCATAAGCCTGTCCATACCAAGTTCGGATACACTCCGAGCCGATCTGGAGGAAACGATCGACTCGGGTCTGGGTCGGATCAGAGGGGAGTGCCTCGGCTCCGGCAAGAAACAGGGAGAGCAGAGCTGAGGAGAACGAGACCTGGGTACCTTGGAAGACAGGCTGGAGAAGGACTCCCTGTCCGGTGACCTTTTCCTGGGCCTGTCCCTCTCTTTATGGCACCTCTCCTTCTCTCTCTTGTCCCTACCTCTCTGAGATGACTCCGAGGAAGCAGGCCTGGCGGGAGGTTGAGTCCCTGCCTGCACAGAGTCACCAGCTGGTGAGGAAACCGAGGCAGACTCCAGGGCAGAAGCTGGTAGCAGACCTTTAGCCCTAAGCTTAGCCTGACGATCCTTCAATACCCTAGGACTGAAACCAGAACAAATGTCACAGGAGGCAGAAAGATGGGCGACCCCTAAACATAGAACACACAGAGTGTGGCCATCGGCTGGAGAAAGTTTATGTCCACTGTGCACTTTTAAAAGAGAACTTTAGGCTGTTCAGCCATAGCAAAGACAGAAAAAGCCCTAGGGCCCACACACACACACTTAACAGGGATTGGGTCTAGGTGGGAACCAGTGACACAGTACTACACAAACACTTAAATTAATAACTATCAATAACATTTTTTTTTTTTTTTTTTTTTTTTTTTTTTTAAGACTAACAAAAAAAATAATGTTTCTATAGGACCAGATAGCAAACCAGGCTGCATTTTCATCAGTGCCAAGTATACATTATCACAGCTTTTGCCTAAACAGTTCAACCTCAGCCTATCCACACGTTTTGTCCCTCTGAAGCTTGGAGAACAGCCACTGTGACTCCTCAATACAAGGGTAGCCCTTCTACAAACACAGGTAATTATAGATCCATCAGTCTCGCAGGACCTATGTGCAAAGCCATGAAATGTATCATAGCACAGACACAGGCAACTTAATTTATCAAGACAGCACTAAGTTTGGTTTGCTGAAGGGGAAGTCCTATTCCCTGAACCAAGTAAACTTCTTTGGTTGTGGATAGTGATACCTCTCGTGCCTGCTGCTCATCTTGATCTGGCCATGGCTTTTAACACCAATTCCCCTACTGGTTTTATTGAGAAGTAAGACAAAATTTAAACCTCTATATTGCCTGCTGGACTGCGAACTGGCTATCTAACAAATTGCAAGTACTGAGATTTGCTAGTACCCTCTCTACATATAAAACTATAACTAGTGGGATAAAGCAGGGATCAGTGGATGGGTCCCTTATTTGATGTTTATTTTGCAGACATCCAAGCCAATATCCTTGAAGTGTCGTTAACATAGTTTGCTGATTACTGCAAGCTGGGCACGGTTATCCGCTCACTCACTGATACTAAACTGCTGCACAAAGGGCTGGAATTTGCACATATCTAGTGTACAGAAGATGGTCTCAAGCTCAATGCAAAAAATGACAAGCAGCATTTGGCAGAAAAAAAAAAAAACAATTTGTATACCTAATTATGTAACCCCACCCACTCCAATGGAATTGTGGGATACCAACACTCAAACGTAAATTGAACAAAACATTAAACACAAAATATAACCAGAATAGTGATTTATATAAACATTTGAAAGTATATCAAACTTTGGACTTGTATAAAACTAAAAAAAAAAATTTTTCTTTTATAAAAAAATAAAATTAACCACATTGAATCGAGAGAAATATCAACAGCTGACAACAAGCAACAACAGACCACATGATCCACCCCCTTTAAAGTACAACATAGTACAGTATCAGCGATCCACCTACACACTGTGGGAGTAGAACATACAGCCTTCGGCATCAAAAGCAAGTATACTACCTGTTGTACTACTAACAATGGAAACACACTTGGCATAAGTAGCACTATAAGCTTCTCTTCCCCTGAAGCTCTCAGCTCCTTGTAAAATCCACTTGACACTCAACTATATCTCTCAACTTTGCAACACAAGAAATCTGGAAAAAAGCCAAAATGTATTCAGTGGGGGACAAAGGCCAAAAAACAGGGACACATTTTAAACATTGCTTGTATAATCTTGGAAGGTTGCTAGAATAAAATGTTTTGATGTTACCAACAGTTTCTTGAAATACAGGAAGATAAACTTAAATGGCTATCATTATTTAGTGAATTCAGTTCTCACTGATTTGTCAGAAAACCACAAATTTTAACAGGAACAGACCAAATGCATGAGAAACATTCCAGACATTCTGTGAAAATGTGGACAGTTCTCAACTCTTAGAATCACAGATGTGGTGGTATGAGTAGAGAATTCGGGCTCTTGTTCCAAATGTACAAGGTTTGAGCCTGAGTAACACTAACTACCAGGTATACCTAACTGGGGCATTTTACACAGACAGACATACACACACTAACTCCCCTGAATAGAACTGGCAGCAAATATGGTTTAACAGAAGTTAACTCCCTGAATTGAAAACTTGCTCATTTTAAAACACACACAGTTGCAGCAGTTATTAGCTCATCTGAATTGAACGTTGGCAGCAAATATGGTTTAACAGCAGTTAACTCCCCTGAATACTTGCTCACACACATACTCGGAACAGTTGTAGCAGTCAATTCCCCTGAATACTCGCTCACTGGCAGCAAACACACATGAACAATTGGCGCAGTTAACTCCCCTAAATTGAATGGAATAACTGCAGCAGTTAATTCCCCTGAACCGAACGCTCGTTGGCAGCAAATATGGTTTAACAGCAGAATTGAATGCTCGTTGGCTGCAAATATGGATTAATAGCAGTTAACACCCCTGAATTGAAAACTTGCTCGTTGGACATACACATACCTTACTGCTCTACACACATGCACGTGCACACACACACACACACACACACACACACACACACACACACACACACACACACACACACACAGTTGCAGCAGTTAACTCCCCTGAATTGAATGCTGGCAGCAAAAATGGTTTAACAGCAGTTAACTCCCTGAATACTTGCTCGCACACATACTCAGAACAATTGCAGCAGTTAACTTCCCTGAACTGAACGCCTGCTGGCAGCAAATATGCTTTAATAGCAGAACTGAACGCTCATTGGTAGCAAATATGGCTTAATAGCAGTTAACTCTCCTGAATTGAACACTTGCTTGTTGGACGGATACACACAGATACCCCTTACTGTTCTGCTTACTTGGAACAATTGCAGCAGTTAACTCCCCTGAATTGAACACATTGGCAATTGGCAGGAAAAATGGTTTAACATGCAACAAGTCTGTGATCATGCAATTAATGCAACTCTTAAAGAAAAATGCCCAGTTTTTTTTACTGAAACTCACAAAATAAATGTGAAAAGGTGCTACCTGGGGTGGATCACCACTCTCAACCCCCCCAACTACGCCACTGGCTACAAAGAACAAAAAGAGTTGCTAACGTACTATGAAGGACACCGAATACTGCAGTTTGTGACATACTTCAGGAAGACAATAAATAACAATGTCATCATAAATTCACAATATATTTAGTAACAGTTGTTGTTGTGTCTTTCAGCTTTCCCAGGTTAGGGGTCGCCACAGCAGAGCTCCGGTCGCTAATGATTGGCAGTAGATTTTTACATGCCGACTTGCCGGGCCTGACGCACAACCTTCAACGAAGGAACGTCCATTCATGCATGTCGCCACACAGAAGACGCTCTGAGAATCGAATGGAGCAACGTGTTACTGTGAGGCAACAACGCTACCACAGCACCACCACCGCAGTATGTGTATATATATATATATATATATATATATATATATATATATATATATATATTTAGTAACAGTAGTAATGTTATATATGTCTGTCTCTGCTTAAATAGATTTCATAAGCGTTAACTGGGCCACTGCATTTTTTACAATGTGAGATGCAGCACTTTGTAGTATGGGAGGAAGGGGTACAGATGTGCCCACTGGAAAACCAAATTCACTGATGGTGTTATATATTTGATTTAGTTTAACTGATACGGAGATTCAAATCCCTGAATCAAGTCAGGGTGAACAACAAAGTCACAAACAAAACAAAAGGTGTGTAACTGGGCAACCTGAATCCAAAAACTATTAACTCAAAAAAGTTTATGTAGTCCTCAGTGAACGTGTATCCCCAAATCAAAAAAGCAGCCAGGTGAAACTAAAATAAAAATATTTTTAATTCAAAGTAATTCAGCACTTTCATCCTAACACGTAGGACTTCATCATGTTTAAATACAGTTCACTGACCAATCAAAAAAGCAAAATAATTGAACAATTAAATCATTAATGCAAACTAATTACATCAACTGTATTCAAGTACTAATAATGTTTTTTTTTTTCAAAAAACTTTTTATTGAATTTTAAGACATTGAAATAAAAATACAACAACAACAAAATTAAAATACATATTGAGGGAAAAAAAAAAATGAAACGTTAGGAGATATTTATAATAACACAATTTTGTATGATAAATGTTTATATCTCAATGCAGTCTAAGAACATACAATAACTATCTACAACATAAACTAATGTTAACCAAAGAATATATCAAAATAGGTATAGATCTAAAATAAAGCAGGTATATAGATATAAAGGAGACTGAGGTCTATGAAACCCAGAAGGAGAGTAGCCAACTATACACTATTAATAATGTGTAGCACCTTTTCTATAGCTTTGTTGATTAGTACCGACTTCTTGGGGCTTTTCACTATCGTTTTCTGCGCACTGATATATGTACAGGCTAGAATTTTAAAATTATTCCAATTCAATTTAGTACGATCTAGCCAATTTTGGGTGATACAGAGTTTTATAAGTGAACATATGTATATTAGTACTTGTGAATCCAATTTGGAGAGATAAATATTTGGTATGTGTAGTAATGCAGTCTCCCAGGATAGGGTGGATTTATGATAGCCCATTTTCTGTAAACGGACTTTTAGGGAAGTCCAAAGTTTATGTGAGTGATAGCAAGACCAAAAAATATGTAGATCATCTGCATTAGGGTGAGAACAACAAGAACATGAAGCCGATTTATTAGCGTCAAATTTGTTAAGTTTAGAAGGAGTAAAATATGCATTATTATTAATCATTAGTTGGGTGTAAAAGAGTTTTTTGAAGGGCGAGTGTTCTAGTGTGTTTTTAATAGCTGAGAGTTTCTGATTTATAGATATATGAGAATTGTGTTTGTCCCAATAATTGGAAAAGAGACAAATTGTATTATGAATTATCTGATTTATAAGATTATAAGATTTAGATAACATTTTCTCTGGGAGTGTAAGTACCTGTATAACCGCTTTATAATTAGTAATATCTGTGTTATCTACTTTGGTGTATAGAAAATTAGCATTGACAATATCTCTTATTTGACGTAAGGTGGTTAAATAATTAACATTAACCTTAAGAATTTTGCGTATATTAGTGAGAGTTTCATTTTTGTATTGTAACAGATCCCAAACAGTGAGATCTTTGATCAGGGGAAAGTTTGAAAGATTAAAAGAAATATTATCTAAGTTAATATTAGGATTTAGATGAAGAGGTTGCATTAATTGAAATGTATTTTCTAAGTTGACAAGTTTTAGCAGTTCTTGGAAAGCAAAAATTTTTTGTTTTAAAGAATTAGGAATTTTTAATTTTTTCATGACATCTAAAGAAAGAAAAGGAAGAGCTAATGGATTAATATTTTTAGTTAAAATGTGTTGATACCATAATTTTGTCCAAATAGGGTATTGATTATATTTCTCAGTATTTATATTCAGAATAGATAATAGTTTATTGGCCGGGACAATCAAGTAGTAAAGATGAAAGTTCGGAAGACCAAGTCCTCCCTTATTTTTAGGAGAGATTAATTTAATGTAAGAAATTCTCACTGATTTGGGAAACCATAAAAAACTAGCCAGGACTTTATTAATTTTTGAGAAAAAAGATTTTAGAATCAACTGATCCACAGCATTAAATTGAAATAGCAGTCTGGGGAGAATATTCATTTTTATTATTGCTGCTTTTGATAGAAGTGATAAATTAAGCAATTTCCATCTATTTAAATCAAGTATAATAGACGACCATACTTTAGCTAAATTATTCTGAAATGTGGAAAGACCATTATGATTTATAAGAATCCCCAAATATTTAAAATTCTGAACTATCTGGAAAGTGGAATCAGGAAACAAATATGATTTGTGGGCAAGTGGGTTTATGGGGAGAATATATGTTTTTTGAGTGTTAATCTGATATCCTGAGGCCTCAGAGAATCTTTCAATAGAACCAATTAGTTTTGAAAAGTCTGAGCAAGGTGTTTGAAAATATATTACAAGATCATCTGCAAAAGCCGACAAACAAACTTTAGTGTTAAGAATTCTAGGAATCTTATGGAAGGTATTTTGTGTTATATATAATAATAAAGGCTCTACATATAAATTGAATAAAAAAGGAGATAGCGGGCATCCTTGCTTTGTACCATTAATGATCTTTATATTTTTGGATACTTTCTTATTAATATAAAGAAAGGTATAAGAATTTTTATATAAGATTCTAATAAAGTCTATATAAGAAAATGGTATATTAAAGCAAGACATAATGTGAAAAAGAAAATCCCAATTGACCCTATCAAAGGCCTTAGCGGCATCAAGGATCAGTGCATACATTGGATTTGAGTCTTTTTTAACAAAGTGTATAAGAGAATCGATTGTTAGGGTATTATCCCATGAATGTCTATGTGACATAAAACCCGCCTGTTCCGATGAGATCAAAAATGGTAAGACATTTTTTAGTCTAAAAGCAAGTAAAGAAGCTAAAATTTTGATATCAATGTTAATCAGAGAAAAAGGTCTATAATTATTAGGATCAGTTTTTTCTTTGTCCCTTTTCAAAATTAAAATGGTTTTTGAGGTGTTCCAATACAGGTCAGATATACCATAGATCATTATGTAGTTAAAAATTTCAAAAAGAAGGGGTGAAAGCTCAGATGAGTAAGTTTTAAAAAATTCAGGTGTAAAGCCATCAGGTCCCGGAGATTTACTAGTCTTAAGTCTGCTAATGGCTTCCGATATTTCTTTAATAGTCAACGGGGCAGAAAGTATATTCTTTTGTTGATCATTCAACCTAGGAAATTTGATAGAGGATGCAAAATTCACTATATGTTGTTTATTCCTAGATTTGTTTTCCTTTGAGTATATCTCTGAGAACAATGATGTAAAGAGCTGCATAATTTCCGAATCAGTATTATAGAACTTGTTGTTATGTTTTATTGACGAAATTCTAGGAAGGGATTGATTACCTTTAATTATTCTGGCTAGCACTTTAGAAGGAACCTGTGCCCATTCAGAGTATGTAGCTAAGAGCCTTTGCTCTGATATGTTAAGATTATGTTGGTGTAAAAGCAGTAATTCTTTTTGGGAACTTAATAATAAATCATATGTAGAGGAATTAGGACATATTCTGTATTGATTTTCCAAATTCTGAATTTTTGTTTTTAACTGTAGTTCTTTATTTCTATATTGTTTTTTTAAGGTATGATGCTTTGTTGATAAATATACCTCTAAGGGTTGCCTTACATGCAGCCCATTGTATATCTAAAGGAATATCTGATTTAACTAAATTAAGATATGTTTCTTTCAATGTTTCAGTTATTAATTTATGTGTATTTTCATTTGAAAGTAAATTGTTATTCAGTGTCCAATTATTGTATAGAGATGTATCTAATGTATTTTAAGCCAAACTAATTCCAAGAGATATTCTAGAGTGGTCAGAAAAAAATCTGGGTTCAAGAGAGTAGCTAATTTTCCTATGAGTAAGGAAGTTGGAAATAAGAAAAAAATCTAATCTTGACCATGACTTATAACATTTTGAGTAGTATGTGAAATTTTCTTTTCTGTCATACTGTGTTATAAGAGAAATAGGGTCTGTGAGGTTGAGGTCCATTATTATTTCTTCCAAAGCAATGGATGCTTGGAAATTATACGAGGAGAATCTACTAGTACGGTCAGTGTCAGGATTAATGATAGCATTCCAGTCCCCCCCTAAAATAAAGTAATGATCTTTAAAAGAGGAGAGAATATTATTAAATTTGTATAAAGAAGATATGTTGTTGTTCACAAGGGCCATAAAGATTAAAAAATATAATTGGTTTATCAATATCATGGAAACAGGAGATAATGTAACACCATCTTCCATTCACATCACATTTCACATCAGAAATAGTTCCCTGAAAATTGATTTTAACTATAATGGCCACCCCACTTGATTTTGTACTATTACCAGCTGCTACTATCATTTTAATCCATTTCTTGCTTTTTTCTTTATCAAAATCTTCTCTATTTAGGTGTGTCTCTTGTAGGAAGCAAATATTAGCCTGTGATTTAAATAGAAGATGAAATAGTCGGTATCTCTTATTTTTATTTTGTAGCCCTCTCACATTCCATGAGTCAATATTTAAGGTCATATAATTAAATAAAAATAGATATATAACATATATCTAAGGCTTGACAAGACGTGTTGATAGCTATAAACCTCAGCTCCTTATACTTATAATGTAACTTGATGTCTCCCAAAAAGATTATTTTAAAGATCCTATAATATTCCTTCCTAAGTACCCCGGTGCCTAACCACCCACCCCCTGCGCTAGAAGAAAAATATAAGTGAATCAAGTAAGTGATATTGGTTAACACTATCAAAACCATTTGCATCAAATCAGCATAATAAACTTTATATAAAAACCTAACTAAACAAGAGAACATTATTATAATATCAAACATATTTACATAACTAACTAAATACAAGATGTCCAACATACTCAATCCCTACTCACGTATTTAGTATACGAGCTCCAATTTTAAGTAAGATATACAACAATTTAAAGAATTTCCTCAACATCACATTCTAAATATTAAAATGAATCAAATTTATATAAATTACCGTGTATAAAAAGTATAAGAAAGATAAATTTAGCATTAATGTTTTAGTTATGTAAGAAATCATGTTTCACTATAGTGATATTGTGAATAACTATGACAATAAAATCTAACTCACAGCATAAATATATGAAATATGGTTAATAACTAAAAATTAAAACAGGTAAAGAGTAAGAAGTCTCCCTCCATAGCCAGCAAAATAGAAGCTTAGAGCTGCTGGGCTACTAACCACCTTAAAAATGTGTTTACATTCATATTTTAACATCATAAACAAACACATTTTACTAATAAGCATCTATTGATGAAACCAAAAAAAATGTAAAGAAAAATTACTGGAATCTTACACAGTAGTTTCTAATTATCATGTTACATGTTACATGTATTTTGCCAGTTGTATTTTACCTGGATTTTAGTCAAACATGTATGAATTTGTCACTGAAAACATTCTACGAAACAGATTCAGCATACATTTCCATGTCTTTTGTTTGTGCTGGAATGTAACAAGTTAATCGTTTGGGGGAATGTGTCCATATACAATATGCTTTAAGTACTAATAATGTTATAAGATGTAAACATACACTGTTCTAAAAAACTCTTTCAAAGTCTACCACAAATAAGAAATCTAAAAATATTTCATATAACAATTACTTATTCTGATGTTAAACATGTTAAAATACTTAAACATATTTAAAATATATAATATATATATATATATATGTGTGTATATATATATATATATATATATATATATATATATATATATATACACATTAAAAATATTTATTTATTTTGGTTTCACATGGCTGCCTTTTTGATTTGGGGCTATATGTTTAGTGAGGATTATACGAACCTTTTTGAGCTGATAAGTGAATAAAGTCTTGAGAATCCTAAGCTGCAACTCCACTATAATACACATACTACACTTCATCTTAGCTAAAAGGCTGCCAAGCCCTTTGTCCTGCAAAATGTAATTACAGAAGTCAAGCATCCTCTATCAGCTTATGAGGTCAGCAGACAAGACATAGAGCAGTGATGTGAACTGAAAATAATTTCCCTGCTGTAAATCTGAGGCACTTTGACTTTTTGCAACAGGGATATGGAGATATGTCTCCTTTAGGTCTAGTGAACACGGAGTAGTGGCAGGAGTGGTGAAAGACACTGGAGAATTAATATCTTGAATTTTGACAGACAGGATAGGTCTACAATTGGTCTCCATGTACCTTCTTCCTTTTTTTGAGAACTAAAAATAACCTTGAATAGAACTACTGTCCCTTCTCTTCAGCTGGAACTTCATCCATAGCCACTGACTGTATCACTATTTTTAGGACTGAAGGGATGAAATCTACCTAATCTCTTTAGGTTCATAAGTTGGTACTAGGCTATTGGCCCTAGGACCTATAAAAGCCTAGCCATAAAAATTCCCCTGGCTATTTCTTCCCAGAATATTTACTTCCCTGGTCCCCTGTCTAGCAGGGCGACTGATGTGATCCCCAGTGTGAATTTCCCATCTCCCATCCAATCGTCAAGGTTCCTTTTGAAGAGGGACGAAAAGGCGATCAGCTTGACACGTATGGACAGTCTATTCCAGAGTATGAGGAGTTTCTGTGTCAGGAAACTCTCTCTTCCAGCATATTTCGTTCATTGTGATAACCAGGTTTAGATCCCTGGAGCGAGTGGCTCTGAGGGACTGGGATTTCTTTAAGTGTGGCATGTCCAACAGCACTGGGTTTGACATGGCATTGTATGTTAAACAGAGATTGCCTCCGAGTAGGCGATATGCGACAGAGTACAGCTGGAGTTTTTTTAGACTGTCAGTATAGGGCATCTGCTTTAGGCCTGTGATTCATTTAGTGAGGTATTTCTGTGGCATTTCCAGTTCTTGCAGATGTCTTGTGAGGTACATACTAAACAGGGCGTTGAACTCTATAATGGGTCTAGTGGGGGATGAGTACAGTGGGACAATTACCTCCTTTTTTCTGTATGAAAAGCCCTTCGTGATGGTGTGCCACATAGGATTTCCTGACTGTTGTGGCTATGTGGTTATCGAAGGTGAGAACACTGTCCACCTGTTTCCCTAAGTCCCTTATCACACTTTCGGTGTTTAGTGTACTGCCACTTATGTGATAATTCATGGGTACATGGTTTTTCCCAAAGGGGATAACTATACATTTCCTGGCATTGAGCTTGAGCCCATGGCTCTGGCACCAAGCATCTGTTTCTGCAAGGCCCTTTTGGAGAATATCCACATCATTTGGGAATTCAATAATGGCTCCCAGTTTGCAGTCATCTGCAAACTTTGTTAGCCAGAGGTCCTTAATGCTGGCCTGTACTTCAGAAAAGTAGATGCCAAACAAGAACAGTCCAGGACTGAACAACTGAGGTACTCCGCTTGTCACTTGTCTGGAGCTGGATTTTGAGTTGGCTACTTTTACAGTGCGGGTTCTGTCAATAAGCCAGTTGGCAACCCATCGTGTAACGTAGGGATTAATGGCCAGCTTAGTAAGTTTATCTATGATTCCAGAGTGGGGGATGGTATGGTATTGAAGGCCTTGGTGAGGTCCAGATAGGCTGTGTTACCCTCGTCCACGGCTCTGGAGACTGATTCAAAGAAGTCAATCAGGTTGAGGAGACGAGGATCAGCCCTTTATGAAACCAAACTGGGTGGGGTCCAGTGTTTGAAGGCTGCCAATGTCTTTGTTTATAAGTTTCATGATAATTCATTCCATGGCTTTGCAGATCAGGCTCGTCAGACTGATGGGATGATAGTTCCCAGGATCCAAGGTGGATACCCCTTATGAAGTGGGATAACTGTAACTGTGTGCCACTCACTGGGCACGAAGCCTGAGGTGAGGCTATAATTAAACATATCACTTAGGTAAGGTGCCAGTTCATTTTGTAATTCATGTAGTACACCGCCTGGGATGTCGTCTGATCCCATGGATGCTGTATTCTTAGCTTTGGAGAGTGTGTTTTTTACCTGTGTGACCTTGATTACTGGAATCTGGCAATCTTTTGGTATTGAGATGGGCTCTTTAGGGAGTGAGAGGGGGGTGAAGCTGGCACTGAATCGATCTGCCAGGATATTGGCAATATGCTTGGGATCAGTACACTTAATGCCATTCTGTTATAGCTCAGAGCAGATGTGAGCACTGCCATTTAGATTCTTGACATAACTACAAAATGCCTTGTGGTTGTCCTTGGAATCTTTGGCAATTTTATTTTCGTAATTCACTTTTGAGGATTTTATATGGGATCTCAGCTTCTTACTGAGGCTGATAAGGGAGTTTTTTGCATTCTGGAATTTTTCTCTTTTCTGCAACAGTTTCTTCCTTCTGTTGTATAGCTTGTTTATGGCAGGGGACCACCAGATTTGGTTCCTTTTTTTGTAGGAGACTGTCTTGGTTCTGTTTGGAATGGCATGATTCATGCACGAGAGGATGTGCTCGTACAGTGCCTTAGTGTAGGATTCAGCGGTCGAACTTTCAGTTCCCATCTACATGGGTGTCATGAAGTTTGTCACTTCTGACTTCAGTAGCATGAAGTTGGCTTTGAAGAATTTTTTTTTATGGAGGTTTCCCTACTGGGGGGTGGGGGAGGGGGGTGGGTGGGATGTGGACATCAAGGGTGATTAGCTTATGGTCAGACCTGACCAACGCGGGGGTGACCACTGGTGTGGAGCATCGATCTCCCATGTTGGTAACGACCAGGTCTAGGATATTTGAGCCCCTGGTGGGACTATGGATTAGTTGGTTAAGGGCGTTGGAATTTATGAATTCCAAGAACCGTTGGACAAAGGTGTTGGTATCCGAGTAGTTTTCCCGAATTCCAAGAACTGTTGGACAAAGGTGTTGGTACCCGAGTAGTTTTCCCAATTAATGGCAGGATAGTTGAAATCACCCAGTATTAGGGTGTTTGGCTGTATCTTAATATTTTCTAGTATGTTTAGAAAGGTGTAGTGAGAATCTTGGGGGATCTGTAGCAAGCTACAATTTGGATTGCAGTCTTACCTAGTGTTAGTTGCACCTGTAGAATTTCAGATGCATTATGTTGGGCAACTAGCCTGGAGGTGTGAATATCCTTGGTGAATATGGACACTCCTCTGCCTTTAGTGCTTCGGTCCTGGTTGGGTGGCCAAAAAGTGTGGTAAGAGTTGTAGCCTGGTATTGCAGGGGTGCTCTCTGGAGCCTTGAACCAGGTCTCAGTTACTGCACAGATATCAATGTTCTCCATTTTTAGGAGTGCCTCGAGAGAGTGCATTTTCAGGTTTAGACTTCTAGCATTGAGTAGCATTACCTTCAGATTTTGCATGGTTATATCTGTTACGGTGGTGGTTTTGTCCTTTGAGCCTTGCTTAAAAAAGGCACTATAGGGGTGGCAAGAGCCTTAGCCAGTAACCTAAATCCCAGGGGCAACAGGTGCAGACCATCTCCGGCAAAACATCGTGGTTTGTCGAACATGTTATCCCGGCAGACAGACACTGGATCCCCTTTGAATGACAACAGAAACTTAGCCAATTGTTGAAGTCAATCATTTTGTCCTTATATTGTGGTATTCTGGGCGAAGGCAGGATGCTGCTCAGGTCTAGGGTCATACCTGCCTGGGCCACATGATCCGAGATCTCTTCCATGTCTCTTTTCATGTAGTCCAGGGAGGTATGTCTCAAGTCATTCACTCCAACATGGACAATGACAGTCTCGTATTTGTACTTGTTGAGGAGTGACTTGAGTGCATGCGTTGTGGCGGATCCTGGAACCAGAAAGACAGCTGACAGCAATTTTCTCCTTGTTCAGCCGGATGAGTGGGACATCAGTGTGCCTGACTATAGAGTCACCTATCACTAAAGTGCTGGGTACTTTGTCTTGCCTTAGGGGCTGTTGTTTGGTGGCACACTGGTGTTTTGAGCTATGTGTCACTTTGGTTGTGATTGGTGTTTACTTGCGTTTCAGCTTCGGGGGTCCTTGTTGCTTGGGCAGGTTAATGTTAAGGGCCTCCACATAACTGGGTTTAGTGTTACTATCTGTGGATGTTGGTGGTGTGAGTTTTGAAGGGCTATGTATTGCTTGAGGTGTAGTGCAGGTGCTAACCTTCTCCTCTTGACTGTCTAGCACAATCTTGGCTGGAGAGAGCTTTGCTTCCAGTTTGGCTATGTAAGTGCATCTCTCACAGGTTGTAGTGTTGGTTGGTAGGAGGAGAGGGTTGTCTGTGTACATGAGGCAATTGCTGCATTGCCCCAGTATGCCCAGATTCACCAGGTGGATAGGAAAAATCACTGGAAGCTGACCCTTGGACATGCCTGGTTCGGTGTTTCTTTTGTAAAGTACAAGAGCTGTTTTCCCTTACCTTGGCAAGGTACTTTGCAATTATAGGCTGTTTAGTGCCTACGATTAATTTCTTCTTATTAACAAGGAGAATTGAGAGCTTTTATCAGTTTAAGGCTTCCTAGTGCTTTCCAGCAGGTTTTAGAGCAAGTGCTAGTCACAGGGATTCAGATTTTAGTGCTACTACTGAGAAATCAGCTAGTTCTAAGTGAAAATTTGAAGAGCAGACTTTCTGGCCCCAAGAATAAAGTACTAGGCTAATAAAAGTGCAAAAGAGCAAAGAACTAGTAGATCTAAGGGGAAAAAAATTGAAGAGCACCGCTCAGAAGCTTACAAAAAATCCTGGATACAGCAATATAGGTGCACACTAGGTTAATGATCACTCGGGCCTTTATAAGCCTAACAATGCAACCCAAATGTATCCCACTAGTTATCGTGCCCTATAAGTTGTTATAAGGGATGTATGCTAAATCCTTAGTTCTGGTGCTATTCATTCTGAAGATATGCAAAATGTCCATCAGAATGGGATCAAAGTAAGTCTTGTATGCCAGACATAAATCACCTCTCAGCAGTCTGTAGGAAAGAATAAAATGAAAGGGCTTTGAAGAAATCGCCATAAGACAATATGTTTAAGCCCTGTATATTTGTGAGAAACCTCTTTCCAGTTGTTGCAAGTGCCTAGTCAGGTACACACCAAACGGAGTGTTACACTCCATTATGGGTCTGATGCTGGCTGAGTACAATAGCACAGTGACTTCTCTGGACACAGATGCCATGCCCTTACTTATAAATTCAGTGACACTGAATCATTTTTTTTTTTTTTTTTTTTTACAGCTTTAGACACATGTTGGTTGAAAGCCAAGTTACTATCTACATGAGCTCTCAAATCTACTAAATTTGTCTACTTTTAGGGATATTAATATAGTAGTTTGCCTGAGTGGCCAACTTCCCAAAGGGTACCATTATGTATTTCTTGGCACTGAGCTTTAAGCCATGGCTTTGGCACCAGTCATTTGTGTGGGTGACAAACCTTCCTTTAAGATGTTAGTATCTTGGGGGAGTTTCTATGATCGCTTCTAGCTTGCTATCATCTGCAAAACTGTTATGCCATTTGCCACTGACTTCCAAAAACTAGATGGTAAAGAGGAGTGGACCCAGTCAAGAGGCCTGGGGAGCTCCACTGGTGACTGGCCTCTTTCTGGAGGTGGTCTTTCCAATCCATACTTTCTGGATCACGTTTAAGAGTCAGCTGGCTAACAAAGTTGTAGAGTGGTTTATGCCTAATTCTGTCAGTTTGTTTGCAATGCCCAAGTGGGTTACTGTATCAAATGCCTTAGCTAGGTCAAGGTAGGTAGTATTTACCCGTTTTACCCTTATCTATTGCATTGGTGATGATCTCAAAGACATCTACCATGTTCAGTAGGAATGATGTAACTTTGATTAAACCAAACTGGGTTGGCTTTAGCATCTGAAGGTTAACTATGTCAGTGTTAATCATTTCCATAACAATTCTTTCTATGGCTTTGCATATGAGACTAGTCAGACTAATGGGTCTGTAGCTCCCGGGATCTGTTACTGGTCTGCCCTTGTGCAGACAACCACTGCAGTCTTTCATTTGCATGGCACAGAGCCTACAGTCTTCCATTTGTATGGCACAGAGCCTGTACTAAGGCTGTGGATGAATAGTGACAACAGTGGCCCTGACAGGTCATATTTCAGGCTATTTTGGAGGCATCCTGTGATGATATAGTTCTTTGAAAGTGGATCCATTTACCATCAGTTTGGCACACAGCTGTGTACTTCCTTTAATATTTCAGACTCAGCAAAAAAAGGCCTTATAAGTTGTCTTTGGCCCTGGAATGCTACTGTTACTTCAAAATTTGCTTGACTTAATTAGCCCTCTTACATGAGGAGAGCTTGGAGGAAGTGGAGCTTGATTAGTTTCCTGATACTGAGCAGTAACACTGTTAGATTTCCTTGGGTAAATTTTGCTATGTTTGTCAATTTGGCAACCCGTAATGTCAATGTCTATTCAGTTTGATGAGTGTGTTGTTTTCTTGGTATTACACTTCCTAATTTTAGCAATGGCTTTTTTATTTTTGCTGTACAACCCATTTAATTTTGGATTCTAACAGGGAAGTTTGCTTTCTGATTTAGTTTATGGGCTTACATCTGGTAGGCACAGCAGCCTCTGTGCAATCATTGCCATGGTCTTACAAAGCTTTTGTGAATAATTCCACATAGGCCACTATGTTATCTAGGTTTGGAGGGGCTTGAAATTTTGATAGGTTATTGCTTAATAAAAGGTAGTTTGCACTGGAGCAATTTCTAACTGTTACTGGGTTTGCTGGGGTTACAGAACTGATTCTTATTTCAAAGGAGACTGCTTTGTGATCTGATCTTACAACAGAGGACATAGCATGGGAGGTGGGGGTGGGGTGTAGCATCTTCCCATATTTTTGCGTACCAGAGCCAATTTGTTTGCAAATCTACAATTCACTGCACCTGCAATCTGGGGTCATGTAGGATCCCCAGTTTATAGAAGGATAAAGTCCCCCATAAGTATGGTATTTGGTTGAATGGTGAGTCTCTCCACTAGGTCCAAGTATGAGCTATGGGTTTCATGGGATTGACAAAGGGTGACCTATAGCTTGCTAGGATATGGTATGATACTTTGTCTATGGTAGTTTGGGTGTAGGCCTCCAGTGCTCATCCTGTTTAACCAACCTACAGGCATACTTGTGGGTGATGTAGACTAAGGCACCTCTTTTAGCCAGTTTGTGCAGTTGCTGGTCAATATGTGTGGAAGGCACTAAAGTATTGCTCTGCTGGGGTACTCACTGCAGCTTTAAAGCATGGCTCAGTAACTACAGAGATGGCCCCATTTTCCAAGGTGAGGGGAGTGGAGCTTGTTTAGACTCCTAGCACTGAGCAGAAACACCTTTACTGGGCATAATGGTTAAGGTATTTACCTAACAGACACAAGGTACAGGGTCTGATTCTCACTTTTGAAGGGAAACTAGCTAGGCCTACAAGGGCAGTCAGCCTAGTACTTGCCTATGAACCTTTAGATTTCCTTGGTTAGATTTTGCTATGTTGGAAGGTTGGTCAAGCAAGCATTGCCTGAAATAGGCTCCATCTGTGAGGACAATGTTTTAGCCAATACTGGAAAGCCAGCCTTGACAATGCAGCGTGATTTGTTAACCATGTCTTCCCATGCTGTACTGTGTCCCCCTAGAATGACAAAAAAACAAAGCCAAATATTAAAGTCAATCATCTTTTGTTTGCATTGTGGCATCATCCTTGGTGAAGGTAGAGTGCTGCTCAATGCTAGGCACATACTAGCCTGTGACAAAGTACAACGGCTCCATAATGTCTCCTTCATATAGTCTAGGGAGGTATGTCTCAGGTTAGTCACACCTACATGGACTATGACTAAATCATACCGATACCTGTGGAACAATGATTTTACTGCATGAGTAAACTTGCAGATCCTGGCCCCTAATAGGCAAATGACCATTATTTTCTCCTTATTCAGCTTCTCCTATGAGTAGAGTCCTGGGCAGGGTACTGACTTACCTTATGAGCTTGGTAGATGAGGCTCCACTGGGTGTAGCTGTATGTGCAGTGTTAGATGTTGTTTCTGTTGACTGCTTTTGGGTTTGCTGAAGATAATTCGTGCACGTGGAATGTCTGGGAGGTCTCTAGGGTTTGGGAAGACTGCATTTAAGTGGCTCAGCATAAGAAGGTCTATGTGTGGGGAGCGTACTTTATGAAGTGGTTTTAGTGCATGTTTCTGACAACCAGATTATTAGGAATGCATGTATATGAAAATTTTGCCTTCAGAGATATTGTGTATATACATCTCTCAGATACTGTATTTGCACCTTTGAGAATTAAATATCCAGTGAACATTAGACAATTCTTACACCGTCTCAATATATGCATATCCATCAAACTGGCTGAAGAGAAATTGGGAAAGTGCATATCCATGATGTCAGGTCCTTTACTGGGTTAGCTGCAAGGGAGTGGTGCTCAGTGGGTTAGTAGTGGAAAGACCAAGGGTGCCTCTGGGACTAGAGACTAGACTATGCTACATAATACTAAATTCAAGGGGCAGTGCTCCTCAATGTGCAAGAAAGTTGCTTTATGCTACCTAAAGAGCAAAGTAGTTGCCTAACACTCACTGAATTACTGGTACAGTTTCAGAGATGGATTTATAGGGGAAATTTTGTTTTCTGTGTGTCTGCTCTATACTGGGAACTACTAATCACCGGTTTACAATACGCAGTGGTGAACAAAAGCATCAAGTTTATACAGGTGCTTAAAACACAGGAAACTGGCTTCTAAATCCTCTGGCCAATAAAATGACTATGCTTACAGCTTTTTTTACTTGTTTACCAATTCAGATAAACCAGGCAAATCACCTACCGCCACAAGATGGACTATCACAGTCCTCTTAATATAAAAACACAAAAAATGACTGCTTAAGAGTGTAATGCTACCATAAACAACTTAAACTGCCTGGACAAGGAGATTTCAATTACTGGGGACCTTTAAAATTATTTAGAGAGCAAAATCAACAAATAATGGAAAAAGAAATTAGCAGCACTAACAGTTAACTGAAGTGCAAAATAATAAAATAAATCTCTTTATCCACCAATGATGGCACAGAGGACCCTCTCAGAGTGTGGTGAGGGCACCAAGCAGATGTCAACTCTGGAAAAATGAGCAGGAGACAAGTGTAGTATTGCTAGGTGAGCACTGAGTATTATGGATATATGGAAAATAATGAGTGTAAAAAGTAATTAAATAACTTACACAACAGACAATTGCAATGAAAGACTGGAGGGAAGGATTTGGAAGTCGATTACCAAAAGAGACAGAGGTCTTTTAAAACCACAACAGGAAGAGAGTGGGGACAAAATCAAGCTGCAAAAAGTGAGATAAGCTAGAGGGGGGACCTAATCAAATAAAGACAATACTGGAGTTCTACTCCTATGATTCTGAGATACAGGTCAATGACCCCAGGTACATTATAATTTCAGAATCTTTAGCTTAATGACTCAGTGGGGGCCGGGGCAGACATAAACAATAGGGGAACAGAAAGGCACTGGAATGCAACTTTAAATAGGCAAATGATGAGCAGAATACAAGACTCTAACAGCACAACTAGAATATAAATAGTTAGAAAAGCACTGAAGCACCACCCCTGGAGCAGAATTTACAATAGTTCCATTACTACAATTATACCACATCGTAAGGCACCAGAGTATTCATAAATTTACCTGTAACACTGTTTATGAAAAAATGCAATAACCGACTAAACAAGAATCTAATCAAGCATTTAATTCACAGTTCTTTCACAAGTGTGAATGAAACTACAAGAATAAAACTCCAGACAGGGTTCAAAATACAAACAGCTATCTTTTACATGGTGTAGTATAACATAAAAGTGGTGGGCGGCCACGGTGGTGCAGCGGTTAGCGTTGTCACCTCACAGGAAGAGGTTCTCTGGTTCGATCCTTGGCTGGGGTGCTTTGTGTGTGGAGTCTGCATGTCCTCCCCGTGTTCGCTTGGGTTTCTTCCGGGTGGTCTGTTTTCCTCCCACATCCCAAAGACATGCTGTAGGTGGATTGGATACTCTAAATTGGCCCTAGGCGTGAGTGCATGCATGTGTGTGCCTTCTGTGGAAGGTTGGGCACTGGGGCTGGCAACTCGACACCATAAAACTCCACTGCCAATCATGAGCGGACAGGTGAAAAGCCGAAAGAAGAAGAAGTATAACATAAAAGTGGTAAGATCTTGCTGTAATTCACAATCTTCCTAAAACCTCAAATGGAACTACAGAGACTGGCGGTGCAGAACAAATTAAAAAATGCCAACAGATAATTTTTTGGATAAAACACAGAAAAGAACACAAAACTACAAAAAAGTATCACCACAGAGGTCACTATAAGTGAAACTTAAACTATTTAAGCTAAATTGAAATATAATCTTTTTTTTCTTTCCTTTTTGATGAAAAGTTTGTTTCTCACATTTCAGGGCATTCTACACCAATCAATCTTGCATAAGAACCCTAGGGACTGATAATGGTTCTCCACCCTGGAACTGTAATTTGTATCCTTTGTTGAGAATGTTTAATTACCCACTGATCCTTTGTGATTATTCACCAACTTTTTGAAAATAAGGCTGTCTGCCAAATCTCTGAGGGAGGGAGTATGTGTGGCTGAATTCTCTGTGAATCACAACCCTGACAGCACCAAGGTTTCCTCTTAAGTCTTGTTTGCCATCCTCTCTTGAACTTAACTGTTTTGCCTTTTACTACACCTGTTTCTGCCTATTTGAAGTCTGTTTTTCATTTATACAAATATAAGACTGCTTGGTAGTTCCTCCTGAATTTAGGAGCTTGGGCCTGAAAGAAGTTGCTTTATGGACTGCATAGCCTTGCCCTTTTCCTCCAGTCTTTTGAAACCTCATTAAGAGAGGGGTCCAAACAGTAAATTCCTTTCCAGAGGTACACTGTACAGCCCCTTCTTTACATGGCTTGGAAGTTTCTGAGGCCTCAACCAGACGTCTCCAAAAAACAAACCCGGTAGCTATTTGCTGTATATAACACATACATAGTATCATAACCACATTTCTTGGAATGCTGGACAACCGAAGCTGAAACAACATGAAGTTCAAACATCTCCTACTTCAGATACTCACTCTGTTTCACTTTTGCCTTAGCTCTCATCCACTCCAGCAGAGATTTCTGATGGGAAAGCATATGAGATTGGTAGTTCAAGGCCGTGAAAGAAAGACAGTGGCAGAAGTACAAACCTTTTTTCCAAATCAAGGATTGCGATCTCCCTGTCATTGGGAATAAGGTTCCTTAATGGAACCAAAACTGGCTCAGCCAAAGGATTCTTTTTTTTTTCTTTTAAACAAAAAAAATATTTATTGTATGACATAGGCAATCTTATATTTGCATAAATGAAATATAAACCATATTAACACAATTTTGGTTGCAAACATTATGTATCACAGACTCAGTTGAGACAACTTCAGTTGCAAACATTATACATCACGTATAATATATCCGGTCAATGTCAATTATTACATAGCTAATTCAAATCCTGCCTTCTTTTAAACTTTGTTCCTCCCTCAGCATATAATGTTCCTACAATTCCCATTTTTCCTAAGTAGTTTGCTCCTCCCTCTTCTAAAGATCCAAATTCCATGTTGCTTTATTATTGCTACTGTATTCACTAGATCTAGTAAAGTTGGTTTAGACTCTGATTTACACTTTCTAGTAACTTATTTTTTAGCAGTCACCACAATTAGACTCAGCAAGGCCTTGCTATATATAGGTAATTCCGATTCTGTATCATAGTTCAAAAAGATCATCTTAGTTACACCAGCTTGCTCACCCAGTATCTCTGACATAGCAGTCTGCAGGGAATCTTTAAAGTCGGTCAACTCATTTCACTCACAGAAAATATATTCCCAGTAATCTCTCTTCCCCATCACACCTACATTTGCTGTCTACCCAAGGAAAAATTCTTTGGAGTCCACTTACGGTAAAAAATACCTATGTAAGCACTTCCAAGAAAAGATCCTAAATCTTCTAGTCTTTTTTGCATAGTTTGGAGATATACACATCCCCCATTGTCTCTTTGTGAATTACTTATCTAATCTCGCTTCCCAATCCTTTCTAAGGTCCTCCGATTGATTCTTATAGTGTCATGCAATACTTCATATGCTATATTAATTATTCCTTTTTTAATGAAGATTTTGTTCTAGATTCTATTAAGAACTCTACCAGTGCTGGTCTTTCATTTAGAACCACCTATTTCTTTCTCTTTGCCTATACTCTGACATCAATCCTTGGTATGGAAGGCAATCTCTAACCTGCAGTCCAGATAATTCTTGGCATCTTCCCATTCTGTTACCTTTCCCTTTCTAGTTATTTGCTTCCAATATCTTGGATCCTTTGCCAGTTTTCTCCAATATATTCCAGCCCTCTCTTGTCTATTGTCTGTAACCCTAAGTGCAGTCATCCTATTGGCAGAATCTTGTTGCTCTACTCCTGTGCTGGCTTAGTTGTTAAAATACTTTCTGCTACTTATTGTTTTAGTACGAAAACTTTACTGTGTTTAAAAGAAGGGAGTGTACTGGATACAAACTGATTCACTCAGAAACAGCAAAAATCTGCCGGTATACAATATTTAAAAAAAAAAAAAAAAAAAAAAAAATAAGCTGATTGTTTTATATCTGTTGACTCTATACATTCTGTGGAAGCTAGCAATGTTTTAAAGCCGGAGAAAGTACAATTGTGTGAAGTCTTACCATAACATTAGATGTCCTTCTCTTCGCTGTTGCAGTATTCTTTACCAAAGTAATTTCCTGCCAAGGGTAGCCCGATGTCCAGCCAGTGTACCAAAGCCTTATGATTTTATAGATGTCATACAGCACACGTGTGCTCCCTGCTCAAGGCACTGGGCATAAATGCAATGTACAGATGTACATATCTCAGAACTGTAAAGCCCCAGGAGGAACAACAGACCAAGGAATTAGGAGAAACGTGCATCCAGAAGAAAAACAGAGCAGAAGGGGAGGAGGGAGGGAACAAATACAGCAATACTGAAGAGGACATCATCTACTGTTATCTTAAGACTTTACACAACTGTACTATGTCCTTCCATTATCACTGCTGCAGTATTCTTAACCATAGGGAGAGTACAAAAGCTCAAGAGGGAACCTGGAAGGAGAAAGGCCTAGAACAGCCCTCAAGAAATCCATGCAGGACAGTTCTGGCAAAGCCAGCTCTTGCTCTGGAAACAACATCCAATTTATAATGCTTAGTGAACATATGGACAGAGGTCCAAGTAGCAGCTTCAAGGATGGAATTGGTATCCGATCCTTTGAAAAAAGCACCAGAGAAAGCAAAAGTCCTGGTAAAATGATCCTTGAACAGAGGCAAAAAGGCTTTTTCCATGAGGACATTGTTTCTTCAGAAAGAGCCAAACTCAGGGATTTGGGATGAAAGGAAACCAAAAGTGGCTCAAACTTGCGCATCGCCTTAGTCTTATCTAAATAATGTCTGAGCTGTCTATGCAAATCCATAGTGTGAAGAACCTTCTCACTAGCAGACTGCAAAGAAGGAAAAAAGGAGGGCAAATTAATAGACTACCTGTTAACCACCTTGGGCATAAAAGGAGGATTAGTACAAAGAGACTGTCCCTGTGAAAAAAAAAAAAAAAACAAAAAAGGAGGAAAAGCCAATAAGAGCCTGGAGTTCAGATACTATCTTAGCTAAAGTAAGGGCCAAAAGGAGAGCAGTATCCCATATACAAAGTTGTAGGGAAGCTGAAACTGCCGGCTCAAAAGAAGCCTGAGTCAATTTCTCAAGCACAAAATTGAGGTCCCAGGAAACCAAAGTAGGAATAGTCTTCTTGGGAGACCTTATATGAAGGACACCTTTAAGAAACTGCTTGACCTGAAACTCAAGAGGCCAAAGGAGGATTTAAAGGCAAACCAGCAAAAAAAGCTGACAGATGGACTTGAACAGAATATGGTAACCCAGTATGGAGCAATTCACACAAATGAGACAGAACCAGAGGAATCCTCACAAAGTGTATTCTGGTTATGAGCAGGGCACCAAACAGAAAAAGTACAGTTTTGTACCCACCATAAATGTAGATGTTCGAGTGCTCATACAGCTGCAGTCATTACAGATGGGTTATCCTGCCATCAGGCGGGTCCTCGGTCGGCCGAATTCCAAAGTCTAGGTCCGGCGTCGGTTGTCGTTGCTTCTTCCCTGACGTCAGTGCGGCAGAGGTATAAAAGAGGCAGCCGACGCCATTTTCTTCAGTTTTTCTTGCCCCAGATGTCAGGTGCCCCCAGAAGGAAGGCAAAACATAATGTTATACAAACATGCAATATAGAAAAATCAAAAAACAGTAGTTGCAAGCAAATACACCATAAAAGAATACCCCAAATAGGTTGTATGATAAAGGTGTTTGTCATAAGGCCTGTCCTAAGAAGGGACGGAGGGGGGGTAACTTGGACTGCAGGTGTATGAGCACTCGAACATCTACATTTATGGTAGGTACAAAACTGTACTATGTTCATCGTGCATACAGCTGCAGTCATTACAGATGGGAAGAATCCCAAAGCTAAGCAAGGGTGGTAGGTACTAAGTGGAACTAGGAGGAGCGAGGATGCCCTGCAAGACTGCTGTGGCAAAGCCCGCTCTAGATTTAGAGTATAGTGGAAGGTGATACTGCTTGGAGAAAGTATGCACTGAACTCCAAGTGGCTGCTTCCAAAATGTCCTTGGTATGGACCCCCCTGAGAAAAGCTGCAGAGGTAGCTGTGGCCCTGGTGGAGTGGGATCTGATGCATGCAGGCACAGTTTTTCCATGAAATGAGTAACAAAAGCGTATGCAGTGGGCTATCCATTTTGAAATTGTCTGTTTGGAAACAGCCTTTCCTTGAGCACCGCACCTGTAGCATAGGACACAAAGAGTTGCTCAGATTTCCTGAATGGCTTTGTTGTGTCCAAATAATAACAAAGTTGTCTGTGAATGTCCAAGGAATGTAGTAGTCTTTCCCCTTTGTTTTGTGGATTTGGATAAAAGGTAGGTAAGTGGATAGTCTGACTCAAAGCTACACTGGATACTACCTTTGGCATAAAGGTAGGGTTGGTTCGTAAGGAAACTCTGTCCTGATGAAAAATGATGAATGGTTGCACAACCATGAGGGCCTGTAGCTCCGAAACCCTGCGTGCTGAGGTGATAGCCAGAAGAAAGGCTGTTTTCCATGACAAGTATTGTAGTTCTTTTGAAGAAGCTGGCTCAAAGGGGGGGGAAGGGTCAGCTTTTCCAATACGAAGTTGAGGTCCCAAGCAGGGACTGGTGGTTTCCTTGGGGGTTTTATATTTTTTGCCCCTCTGAGGAACTGCCTTAAGAGAGGATGTGAGAATAAAGGAGGATCTCTGTTGTATTGTGCAGAAATGGCTGAAGCGTGGATCTTGATGGAGGAGAAGGAAAGTCCACTGTTTAACATCTCAACTAGGTACTGTAAAATTTGAGGTATATTTATTACCCAAGGATTCTGGCCCTTTTCTTGATTCCAGGCACAAAATCGTTTCCATTTGGCGGAGTAGGCTTTTCTAGTAGAAGGTCTTCTGGCCTCCAAGATGACATCCTGCACCTCCTTGGAAAGGAGAGTCTGTTGGGAAATTAAGGAATTCTCCATGCAGCTAGATTTAGGGTTTTGAGCTGGCTGTGAAGGGTTTTGTAGTTGTGCTGGGACAACAGAAGAGGGACTAGAGGTAGGATCCATGGTGGGGAATGTGTCAGGCTCTTCAGGAGCGGATGCCAGTGTTGTCTTGGCCAGTCTGGAGCAATGACTTTTAATAGAACTTTGGTCAGTAGAGGAAGAGGCGGGAAGGCATAAACTGTCAATGTTGTCCAATTGAAAGAGAGTGCATCCACTTTCCAGGCCTGTGGATGATAGGTCCTTGAACAAAATTTTTTCAACTGGTAATTTGTGTGGGTAGCAAATAGATCTATGTCTGGCTGTCCCCATGCCTGAGTTATCTTTGTGAAAACTTGAGGATGCAACTTCCATTTGTGTGGATCTGTCATACTTCTGCTTAGGTTGTCTGCCAGTGTGTTTTCCTTTCCTGGCAGGAATTGTGCCTGTAGTTGAATTTGCAATTCCAGTGCTGTGTTCCATAGGGTCATGGCTTGCCTGCACAGGGGGTATGAATGAGTTCCCCCCTGTTTATGTACCACATCAGTGTGGTGTTGTCTGTCCTTATCAATAACTGGCCTGGATGCAGTAGGTCTTTGAAGGTCATAAGAGCATTTTGCACGGCTAGCATCTCCTTTTGGTTGATGTGTAGGTGCTTTTCTTTTTGGGACCATTTTCCCTGAACGCACTGATCTGCCATGTGTGCTCCTCAGGCGTAGTCTGAGGCGTCTGTTGTGATGATTTGAGTTGCTTGAGGTACACAGAAAGGGAGACCTGTGTTTCTTTGGCATGCTTGAGCCCACCACAAAAATTCCTTTTGAAGGCATGGAATGAGTGGTATAATTGTTTCCAAGCTGTGGCTGTGTTGAGACCATAAGTTTTTTAGGTACCATTGAAGTTTCCTCATATGCAGCTTTGCACATGGGATTAGTATAATGCAAGATGCCATGAATCCCAGAGCCTGCAGGACTTTCCTTGCAGTTAGCCTTGTGAAAGTTGCCATTTTGCTGAAGTACTGAGACAGTTGCCCTTGTTTGTCTGGCGTGAGGTAGGCCATCTGGGTGGTTGTATTCAAGCTGGCACCCAGGAAAATAATCTGTTGAGAAGGTATTAGTTTTGATTTTTTTTTTTTGTTCACTGTGTATCCCAGGAAGTTTAACAGTTTTATTACAAATGCCAGATGCTGCAATAGTATGTCCTTGCTGTCTGCTTGGATCAGGCAGTCGTCCAGATATGGGTAGATTTGTATTCCTTGTAGTCTGCAGAAGGCGATTACTGATGCCAGGCATTTCGTAAACACTCTGGGCTCAGTAGATAAGCCAAAGGGCAATGCAGAGAATTGGTAATGGGTTGAACCTGCAAGAAATCTGAGGTATCTTCTGCAATCTTGCCTGATAGGGACATGCAGGTATGCCTCCTTGAGGTCCAATGTTACCAGCCAAGACTCCTTGCCCAGCATGGGAAGAAGCTGCTGTAATGTGAGCATCTTGAATTTTGGCACCTGTAGATATGTGTTTAAGATGGATAGGTCTAAGACAGGTCTCCAATCTTTCTCTTTCCTTGGTACCAGGAATAGTCTGGAATAAAAACCTTGACCTTGTTCTTTTGCAGGTACCTCTTGAATCGCTTTCATGTCCATGAGAGCGGAAATTTGTCTTTGTGCCTCTGCCCTTTGATTTTGTGGCAGGTTTGGCATGCCTCTCTTTTTTGGAAGGGTGTGAAAGTGAAACCTGTAGCCTCTGTCTATAATGTCCAGAATCCATTTGTCTTTTGTAACAATATGCCAATTTTTTGAGAATAATACCAGTTTTCTGCCCAAAGGTGCTGCCATTAAAGCTTTGCTTGGCAGGTATAGGGGGAAGTCATTGTGTCTGCTTTCTAAATGACTGTGATCTATCTTCTCCACCTCTTGGGGTTGGTGCTTGCCACTGTCTGGCTCTGAAAGATCCTTGAGGTTTCCCTCAACCCCTTGGGCGTCTGTATCTGCCCCTTTGAGGTCTGTCCATGGCTGGAAAGGACCAATTTTTTGAAGGCCAGTTTCTGCTGAAACGTGGAGGTTGTACCTGCAAGAAATCTTTCACTGTTTGCATTGATTTTGCTTTTTCCTCCATTTTCTTTAGTACCTCCTCAGCTTTAACACCAAACAATACATCTTTTTGAAGTGATGCATTTAGTAATTTTGCTTTGACATGTTCTGGTAAGGTTTGCTCTTTGAGCCAAGTATGTCTACGTATAACAAACCCCATAACAGCAGCTCTACATGAGGCCTCTAAGGCACCAAACCACACTGCAAGTTATGTTTACCCACTTGCTCTGCACCATGCAACAAATCCTGCAACTCTTTGAAATCTAGTTGTTCTGGTTGTGTCAATTTGCTTTTCAACTGAGTTAACAAAAACTGTTGGTACTTTAACATATGGAATTGACAGTTTAATGCCCTCATGGATAAAGTGGCCGAGGTATACACCTTTTTCCCTCACCTTTCTAATGCTCTGGAATCTCTCTCTGAAGGTAATGAGTTTTTAGCAGTAGAGGCCTTAACTCCCTTGGGACCCCTGTGAAATAGTTTCTGGGTCAGCAGTATGGCTTTTATAAAGGAACTGGTGAGAATCAGGAACCTGGTAATACCTGTCTGGTTTAACAGGAGCTGGAGGTAAAGAATCTGGATTAAGGCTGGCTTCTGTGTACACATCATCCAGAATATCTAAAACAGGAGGGCTAGCCAGGGGCCTATGCTGGGGGAGCAGTAGAAATTCCCTGAGCCTTTTCTTGGAATCTGAGTAATCTTGGCCTTCCCAGTGAAAGTGTTCCCTCAATGTATGCAGGGTTTCCCCAAAAGAGTAGTCCTCAGGGGGGGAGACCGAGGGAATAGACTCCTCAGCATCAGAGTCTTCGAAAGGGGAATAGGTGTAAGCCTGGTCCTCAGAGTGTTCTGAGGTAATAGAAGCCTGGTCTGAGGAAGGGTAGTCTTCCTCCAATCTGGGTATTTTGTCAGAGGGGAGTTGAGGACCCCTAAAAAGAGTAATCAAATCCTCAGCCATTTTAAGCATCTGCTTTTTAGGCATGGGGCCCTGAGAGGAGGTCTGAGGACCCTGTTTTTTAGTTTTCATGGCTGCTTTAGATTTTGTGAAAGATTTAATGGAGAAGGTGGAAGGCCTGAAGACGCCTTCAGAAATGGCAGGCCTGTCTAAATTCTGAGTTTCCCCGCCAGGAGTGGCGTCGATATCTGCAGTAGGAATGGGGACCGAGGAGCCAGCGACCTCGGGTACTGAAGTCACCAGTAATGTAGTTTCATCGGTACTCAGGGGCTGCGTAGACGCCTCGCTGAGAACCAGAGAACCGGTAGTCGGCCTAAGCGTGGTCTCAGTACTCGGTGCGGACCTCGGATGTCGGACCTTATCTTTGCGTCTTTTGCTCAAAACTGGAGTCGGAGTATCCGACATGATACAATTACATTTTTTGCCAAAATAATGAAGGGCGAACTCCGCCCGGCGCTTAATAGTGCGCTTGTTGAATCTAGCACAAAAACGGCAGGCTGAGACGTCGTGGTCTGGGCCTAAGCAAGGTATACAGAAAGAGTGGAAATCCGTATGCGGTATTTGCTTCCCACAAGAAATGCAATTATTAACTTTGTCTGACATCGGTCTGAGGCAAGAAAAGTTTCCCCAACGGGGTACTTGGCTTTAAAGAAGACTTTGGCTGAAATACTTTCGTAAATCTCAGGAGCTGGCCAACCGGCACTTGCAAACTGCTTCTGCTTCGGGCACCGCGCGGCAAGAAAGACTGAAGAAAAATGGCGTCGGCTGCCTCTTTTATACCCCCTGCCACACTGACGTCAGGGAAGAAGCGACGACAATCGACGCCGGACCTAGACTTTGGAATTCGGCCAACCGAGGACCCGCCTGACGGCAGGATAACCCATCTGTAATGACTGCAGCTGTATGCATGATGAACACCATCTTCTATTTGGACAAATATGATTTCCTGGTACTGGGTTTCTTGCCGTCTACAGAACCCTAAGCATGTCCTCAGAAAAAAAAGGTGCCTAAAATGGATCAAAACTTTACCACTCACAATATCAACTGAAGAGTGGACAAGGGAAGATGGCTCAGAGACCCCTTATCTTGTGCGAGTCGGTCCAGCCTGTGAGGTAACTTGTGGTGATTGCCTCAGCTAGGTGAAGACGATGAGGGAGCCAAAGTTGCCTGGGCCAAAGCAAAGTCACTAACAAGATTTTGGAGGAGTTCTGCTCTACCTTTAGCAGGATCCTCAGAATCAAGGAAATGGGAGGAAAAGCATATAAGAATAACCTTTTCCAAGAAAAAAGACCATCCACCTTCCAAGCCAGATGACTTGGAACTTTGGTGCAAAATACAGGAAGTTGCCTGAAAAAAAGTGGTAAAAAAAAATCCACTTGAGGAACACCCCACTGATGAACAAAGTCCAGAAACACAACTCTGTGAAGCATTCATTTTTGAGTCTGTGTACTAGACCTGCTCAGTCTGCCACTATATTTTGCTCTGGAGGAACGTATACAGCCTGAAGAGTCACTTAATACTGGAAAGCTAAATACCAAACCTGAAGAGCCAGTCTGCAAAGAAGTTAGGCCCACGTCACCCCTTTCTTGCCGATATGCCACATCTCGGTGATATTGCCTGTGAAGATTTTGAGAGGCCCAGGAGAAAAGAGGGAGTGCAATGCCTAAAGGGTGAAAGGAGAGCTATCATCTACTTCATGTTTGTGTGATCTGACATCTGATGAGAAGAACAGAGACCTTGGACCTTGAGGGGGACCAAAAGAGGCTCCCCACCCATGTCGGAGGCAGCTGAGAAAAGTTCCTGCGAGAGGACCAAGGGGCTGAAAAGGAAGCCCCGGTTTGAGAGACAACTGATGAATCCGCCACTGAAGCTTAAGTTTGAGGCATGAAAGAGGAGGGACTAGAAAATCCAGTAGATGACAGTGTTGGAGACGCACTGATTTTAGGAGCCACTGTAGTTTTCTCATCTGAAGTCTGGCTAGAAGTAGCATAGGAATGGTGGAAGCCATGAAACCTAGAGCACTGAGAAATACCCTGGTTGCAACTGAAACCAGAAGGGATTGAAAAAAGGTGATCAGAGAAAGAGTCCTAGTAGGAGGCAGGGAAGCCAGAAAGTACAGCTGTGTACTCTTACCATAAATGTAGATGTTCGAGTGTATTCACTGTTGCAGTCATTACATTTTGGTAGCTGGCAGGTTGCCCTCAGTCCGCCTGAATAACAAAGTCTTGGATCCTGCGTCAGTTGCTGTCTCCTCTTCCATGACTTCAGGTCGTCAGGGGCATAAAACATGCAGCAGACGCCGTTTTAATCAGTTTTTCTTGCCTCAGATGTCAGGTGCCCCCCAAATGGGGATTGTGTATATATATATATATATATATATATATATATATATATATATTAGAACACAAAAAATTTACCTCCAACTAAAAGCAAATACACCACAAAGGCTTTGGAGCATAGTGAAGGAAAGAAGAGGTATAATAATAGAGAAGAAAGGGGGCTGGCGGGTGGGTAACTCGGACTGCAACAGTGAATACAATCGAACATCTACATTTATGGCAAGTGTACACAACTGTACTATGTTCTTTGTGTTTCACTGCTGCAGTCATTACATTTGGGTAGAATCACAAAGCTATGGATGGGAGGATGGAATTATACAGCATCAGGAGCAGCTATAAGGCCCTGCAGGACAGCAGTGGCAAAGCCTGCCCTGGATTTAGAAAAGAGAGGTAAATGGTAATTTTTTGTGAACGTATGAACTGAGCTTCAAGTAGCAGCTTCTAGAATGTCTCTGGTAGGATCCCCTCTGAGAAAAGATACAGAAGTAGATGCAGCCCTGGTGGAATGGGATCTGATCCCCTTGGGGACAGGTTTACCATGGTGCATGTAGCAGAAACGAATACAATGGCTTATCCATTTTGAAATAGTCTGCTTTGATATAGCCTTCCCCTCTGCCCCTGAAGCAAATGCCACCAGTAGTTGCTCAGACTTTCTTAGAGATTTTGTCCCATTTAAGCAGAATCTTAGTTGTCTGTGTACGTCCAATGAATGCAGAATCCGCTCCCCTGTTCTGCGGATTTGGGAAAAAGGTTGGCAGATGAATGGTCTGGTTAAGAGCCACACTGGATACCACCTTAGGCATAAAAGAAGGACTGGTCCTGAGGGCCACCCAGTCTGGATAAAAGATAATGAAAAGCTTCACTGCCATGAGAGCCTGTAGTTCTGAAATCCTTCTAGCTGAAGTGACTGCTAAAAGAAAGGCTGTCTTCCAAGAAAGAATTTTTATGCCTGCAGTAGCAGCTGGTTCAAAAGGAGGTAGGGTGAGTTTTTCCAGCAAAAAATTGAGGTCCCATGCAGGAGTCGGTGCTCTCCTGGGAGGTCTCAAATTTCTGGCCCCTCTGAGGTACTGCTTTAGCAGGGGATGAGAAAAGAGAGGACGCTCTGTGTTGTAATGAGCCGAGATGGCAGAGGCATGGATTTTTATAGAAGAAAAAGATAGGCCCTTGTGAAGCATCTCAGTTAAATATTGCAAAATCTGAGGAACATTGGGCATTGTTGTGTTTATTCCTTGTGCTTGGTTCCAGGCACAGAATCTCTTCCATTTATCAGCATAAGATTTTCTAGTACTAAGCCTTCTAGCCTCCAAAATGACATCCATCACAGGCTTACTGAGAGACATGATTGGTGAAATTAGTTGATTAGCCATGCTGCAAGATTCAGAGTTTGGAGCCGAGTGTGCAGAATTTAATAGTCCTGCTGAGACAATAGATGAGGTGTCTGAGGCAAGTACCACAGAGGAAGGTGTGACATATTCCTTAGAAGTGGGTACCAGTGTTTGCAAGGCCAGTCCGGAGCAATCAGAGTCATTTTTGTTTTTTCCTGTCTGACTTTTAGTAAAACTTTGGAGAGCAGAGGTAGAAAGAAAAGAAAGAAAGAGGTAGAAAGGCATAGACTGAAGGATAGAGCATCCACTTTCCAAGCTTTTTGTGATGAATTCTTGTACAGAATTTGACTAACTGGTAGTTTTGGGGAGAGGCAAAAAGATCTATGTCTGGGCTCCCCCTTTTTCGTGTCAACATGCTGAAGATTTATGGATCTAGTTTCCATTTGTGTGGGTCCATAAGATGTCTGCTAAGGTCGTCTGCCAGAGTATTTTGCTTTCCTGGCAGGAATTGAGCTTGCAGATGTATTTGGTAATCAAGGCTGTGTTCCACAAGGCCATGGCTAGTCTGCAAAGGGGGTAGGAGTAGGTACCCCCCCTGCTTGTTTATGTACCACATAACTGTGGTGTTGTCCGTCTTTCTCAGTAGTTGTCCTAGATGAAGGAAGTCCTTGAAAGCTGTCAGAGCATTCTGTACAGATAGCATTTCTTTCTGGTTGATATGTAGGTGCATTTGATTTAGGCTCCATTCACCCTGAATGCATCTCCCTGCCAGATGGGTCCCCAAGCACAGTCTGATGAGTCTGTAGTCATGGTTTGGGTGGCAGGGGGTAGAATGAATGACAGTCCCTTGTTCTGGTGACTGGCCGCTGCCCAACAAAGGATCTCCTGCTGCAAGCAAGGAATGAGAGGAATCATTGTTTCCAGGCTGTGACAATGTTGACTCCATAAGCTTTTTAAGTACCACTGAAGTTTCCTCATATGCAGTCTTGCATATGGAACTAGTAGAATGCAGGATGCCATGAACCCCAAACCCTGTAGAATTTGTTTGGCAAATAGTTGGGGTTTTGTGGCCACTTGTTTGAAGTATGTTATCAATAGAATTTGTTTGTCTGGCGTGACATAAACCATCTGGGCAGTTGTATTCAAGCTTGCACCCAGGAATGTAATTATTTGGGAGGGTACCAGTTGTGATTTCTTTTCATTTATGGTGTACCCTAGGCATGTTAGAAGCCTTTTTACAAATGCCAGATGTTGTAGAAGAGTGTTCTTGTCCTCTGCCTGAATTAGACAATCGTCCAGATAAGGATACATTTTAATGTTTCTTTGTCTGCAAAATGCAATCACTGGTGCCAGGCACTTTATGAAGACCTTGGGCGCAGTAGATAAGCCAAAGGGCAGTGCAGAGAACTGGTCATGCAAATACCCTGCTTTGAAGTGGAGGTATCTTCTGCAAGATTCCCTGATTGGGATATGCAGGTAAGCCTCTTTTAAGTCTAGAATTACCAACCAAGCATTCTTGCCTAGCATAAGCAGTAGCTGTTGTAGAGTCACCATTTTGAATTTTAGAATGTCCAGGAAAGTATTTAGAATGGATAAATCCAGAATTGGAAGCCATGATTTGTCTTTTCTGGGTACCAGGAAAAATCTTGAATAAAAACCTTGTCCTTTTTCCTTTTCTGGTACTGGGTGAATAGCCCCCATATCCATGAGGGACACGACTTGTTTCTGGGCCTCTGCCCACTGATTTGGAGACAGATGTGGCCATCCGTTTGGAATTGGCAATGTGTGGAAATGAAATCTGTACCCCTGGGATACTATATTTAAGACCCACTTGTCCTGGGTAATTAGATACCAATTTTGAGCATGAAGTGCTAGTTTTCCCCCCAAAGGGTCTGCCAAAAGATAAGTGCTTGGAAATGGCAGAGGAAAGTCATTGAGACTGTTTACCATAGCTTTGCTAATTCCTGATTTGGAGGTGGAGGCACCCCATTGTTTTGTCCTGTAAGATCCATGTGACTGAAACCTGGAGCCTTTGGTGTGTCTGGGTTTGACCTGAGAGGCTCTGTTGGGTACTGGAAAGGACCAATTCTTAGTAGGGCAGTGCCTACTGAACCTGGGTGGCTGCACTTGCAAGAAATCTTTTACAGTTTGCATAGATTTAGCTTTGTCTTCCATCATTTTCAAAACTTCTTCTGCCTTATTACCAAACAGACTGTCCTGCTGTAAAGGAGCATCCAACAATTTAGCTTTAACATGATCAAGCAGATTTTGCTCCTTGAGCCAAGCATGCCTTCTTATCACAGATCCAGTAACGACGCCCCTGCAAGACGCCTCCAAAGAATCAAAACCACATTGCAAAGTATGCTTTCCAACTTGTTCAGCTGAATGCAATAAATCTTGTAACTCTATTTTCCACACAATCAGAAATCAACATAATTTCTGTTTCAGTAAGCCCATGACATGCTGTTGATATTTAAGCATATGAAATTGACAGTTTAAGGCCCCGATTGCCAGGGTTGCAGATGTATAAACCTTCTTACCCCATCTATCCAGCACCCTGGAGTCTCTATCAGAAGGGGTAAGATTTTTAGCAGTAGAAGCCTTAATACCCTTGAGACCTGAGAAATAGTTTAAGGGTCAGCAGTAGGATTTTTGAAAAGAAACTTGTGGGAGTCAGGAACCCTGTAATATCTGTCTGGCTTACTAGGAGCCAGAGGCAGGGAATCAGGAGCAATGCTGGATTCTGAGAAATCATCAACAATGTCAAAAACAGGTGGTATAGCCAAAGGTCTATGCTGAGGAAAAAGAAAATCCCTAAGCCTCTTTTTGGATTCTGAAAAATCCTGACTCTCGCAATGAAAATGTTCCCTTAAGGTATGCAAAGTCTCTCCAAAAGAAAAATCCTCAGGAGGAGAAGCAGAAGGGATGGATTGTTCTGCATCAGAGTCCTCATAAAGGTAGATAGAAAATTCCTGATCAGAAGAAATGGAAACCTGATCTGAAGATTCATAATCAGTGCGTTGCCTAGGCCTCTTAGCAGGAGGGGGTTGTGAACCCCTGATCAAGGTAATTAAATCCTCAGCCATTTTGATCATTTGTTTTTTAGGCATAGGGGCCTGAGCACGTGGCTCATGCGTCAGTTTTGTAGACATAGAAGTTGCTTTGGGCCTTGTTTTTGATGATGGCGTCGGTTTAATATACAAATCTTTAGGCCTGAAAACACCCTCAGAAGCCAGTGCCTGCTCAGCAGCTCCGGACCCATCCAAGGGAGAGACATCCACTGGTTCAATACTTGAAGAATCTCACGGCATACCGGACTCCGAATGGGTCTCGGTAGAGGCCTGCAACTCAAAAGTAGCAAGCATCAGGGGCTGCGAAAGAGCCTCACTGAGTTCCGGCGAACTGGTGACTGGCTTAGGAGAAGCTTTGTCACTGATTTTGGACCTCAACGGTCTCTCTCTGTCTTTTCCTTTGAGTTTTTTGTGAATTCCGGCAGTCGGATTGCTAACCGATGACATTTCAGGATAGTTAAATCTTGAACCAAAGTATTTAGAAGCAAAAATATACTGACGCTTAATAGTGCATTGGTTAAATTTAGCACAAAACCGACAGCAAGGCACATTGTGGTCAGGGCCTAGGCAACGAATACAGTACAAATGAAAATCCTTATGAGGTATTTGCTTCCCACAAGTAATACAATTATTAACTTTTACTGACGTCGGTAAGGAGCAAGAAAAAGTTTCCCCAATGGGGTACTTAGGTTTAGTTTGAAGACTTCGGTTCTGAAACTCGAAAATGAAAATTTCAGGAGTCGGCCGACCGGCACTTTCAAACTGCTTCTGCTTCGGGCACCGCACTGCAAGAAAGACTGATTAAAATGGTGTCGGCTGCACGTTTTATACCCCTTACGACCTGACGTCATGGTAGAGGAGACAGCAACTGATGCAGGACCCAAGACTTTGTTATTTAGGCCGACTTAGGGCAACCTGCCTGCAGATTACCTGAATGTAATGACTGCAACAGTGAAACACAAAGAACATTAGGAATGGTATGTAGCCTGTGAGAAACACATGATCCTGATATGATCCTGATAAGAAACCAGGGACTGACTTCTGAAAGTTTATTGTACACCTCAGGCTTTACAAAAGACAACAGTGTGCTGGAGGTGATGAAGCAAGACCTAGGGAGAGGAGTCCTGAATGAGCAGGTCGTCCAGATAAGGTGAGATCTGAACCCCTCTCACCCTGCAAAAGACAATCACAGGAGCAAGGCATCTGGTGAATACCCCTGGGGCAGTAGAAAGACCAAAGGGCAAAACAGAGAACTGAAAATGCAAGGAAGAGACAGAGAAATGCAAAAATGTCCTGAAAAGGGGATCAATTAGGATATGAAGATAAGCATCCTGGAGGTACTGGGAGACCAAAATGCCTGAAGAAGGAGAAACTGGGTATGAAGGGATAAAATCAAGAAAGAAGGTACTTTCAGAAAGGTGTTGAGCTGAGAAAGGTCCAGAATGGGTCTCCATGTGCTTTCCTTCCTGGGCACCAGAAACATTCTTGAATAAAAGCCCATCCCCTTACCCTTCTGGGAAGGGGGCTCAGCTTGAATGTGCCTTGTGCAAAAAGACCTTGATGTAGTTCTGGGAAGAAAGGAAGTTGTTCCTGTGGATGTTGATGGATGTCCAGAAAAGGAGGAAGGGCAGTTGTACCATGAAGCATTCTTGATGGATGATGGACAGAATACAGGAATCTAAAGTGACCATTAATCAATTGTGAAGGGACAAGGAATGACAAAAGGATAAAATAACCTGACTCAAGAAAAGGGGAAGCAATCAAATAGAACCTGGCTTGTCTTGAAAAGAAGGGTTCTGAGAAGTAGCAGTCTGAGAAGAAATCAGCAGGAGGAACCTGCCTCGAACTGTTCTTATCTTTGGGAGGAGGGCGAGGCTGTCTAGGAACAAAGGTAGATTTGGAAGGGTAATTCCTCTGGAACTTAAAGACAGGAAACAGAAATATGCTTCAATTCCTGGAAAACCTTACTTTTATCTTGAAGGGACTTACAAAGCTCAGCAGGAGCAGAATCAAACAGGTTCTTATTGTCAAGAGGAGAATCCGACAATTTAGCCTTAACATCTTCAGGCAAAGGCTGGAGATGAAGCCAAGAGTATCATCTCAAAACAGAACCAAAGGCAGCAATCCTAGATGAGGCATCAACTGCATCATAACTACATTTAATACAGGGACCAGCTACCTGAGAAGTACAGTCCAGTCAAGAGAAGGTCAAGGTGTTCCCTTCAGAATCAGGGAGGTCAAAGACAGCCTGGGAAGCCTAAGAAAGAAGGGTTACAACATACCTGGTCATATGGGTTTGGTAATTAATAGCTCGAAAGGCTGAAGGGGTAGCAGTAAATACATTTTTGACTAGCCATCCCATAGCTCTACTGTCCTTACCTGAAGGAAGTAGTTTAGTAGAAGGCAAAAGTTTAGAGGGTTTGTCAGAAGAGACAGACCCCCACAGAAGGGTCAGCAAAAGGACACTTGTAGAGGAACTTACAGTCATCAGGCACCTTGTAAAATTAAGTTACTTAGGAGCTGTAAGTTAAGAATCTGGGGCCACAGAGGCTGCTGAGAAGATATGTACAAGGGCAGCCAAGACTGCAGGTACAGCAGAGAGCTTAAAGAACACCATCTGGAGGAGCCCATAAACACCTCTTTTGAATGTCAGAAACCTGAGAACAGTCGCATTTAAAATATTTTATCATAAGAGAAATAGCATCTCCAAAACAGATTTCTTCCAAGGGAGAATCTGGGCTAACAGAATCTTCCTGCTCAGAGCCATAATCCAAGGGAGAAGGAATCTGAGACGAATATGCCAAAGGCTCTTCCTTAGAATCCAAATCCTCTTCAGAAGAATCTTGCTCTCTAGGCATCTCGAGTGGGGTATATGACCAAGGGGGATCAGGCACAGGAACTCCTTGGGGAGGCTTTAAGGCTATCAATGCATTACACAATCCATGGATAAAATCCTGCTGTTCATGCTAAGAATCTTTAGCAGCAGGATACATTTTTTTTTCTTTTGAGGGACATCGGCCCTAAATATCCTAGGACGTTCAGACCCTTGCCTATACTCATCCAATGTAGTAGGAATCTCCTCCTCAACAAGTATCTGCTGTATCCCCGTTGGTCCCTCTGAAATAATCAGTAGAGTTTCCCACTAAACAAATGGAGTGGACATTTGCAGTGCCTCCGAGGATGTGTGAGGGGCAGGATCCATGCAGGCCTCCTAAAGAGCTACTGCAGAGGAATCTGACAACCAGGTGATCCTCTGGGTTTTTACTAGCCTCAAGAGAGATGCCCAGGGGAGAGGGAACAGAAGCCAAATCATACCAGAGTTTCTTGGCAGAAAAGTGACCTTCGGGATGTGAAAATTCATCCAAAATTGAACAAGGAGGAGAGACAACTACATGGGGTCTTAGGGACAAACGCCTGGCAGATTAAACATTATGCATGGTTGTGAGATACCCCCAAACAGATGAAAGACTGCTCATGATGATCCTTATTGTGAATTTGCCTGCCACACCGACATTTTCCCCTTCTGGATGACATGTAAACTCACAAAAATTGAGAGAGAAAAATATAAGAAAACACCCAAGTGGGGCACTTGCCTGAAACACGGCTCGGTAACGAACACAGAAAAAGGGACATTCAGACTGACAATCAATGATGACAATCAGACTGGTGGCAAAGAATTTCTGAGGTGTGTACGTCTGCACATAACCTTTATGCCCTATCCCTTTAGTGGGGAGCATGTGTGTGATGTTCGACGTCTATAAAAATCATAAGGCTGTGGTATGCTGGCCAGACACTGGGCTGCCCTTGACAGGGAATCCCTTTGGTAAAAAATACCGCAACAGTGATATGGAAGGACATTTTCTCCTCACTCAGTAAAAATAGAAGTTATGTCCTTACCATAACGTTCCATGTGGAATGTTCATCTCGCCTTTGTTCTTACACATGGGTTCGGAGCCGATCCTCGGCTCCGTGTCGGCCGCCTGCAAGCTCTGCATCGAGAAGAAGCTCGAGATCACCTAATACCCACAATCCCCCTCTGCCTTTACCTCAGATCTAGTTTGCAAGCAAACCAGCCATAGAGAGCACACACACACATACCAAAACTTTACCTAATGATAGGATCATCTATATACATATATACATATATATATATATATATATATACACAAGTGTATCATACACTACAACTAATGCAACTGCAGAAGGAGAATACTCCAGACCAGGCACCAAATCGAACGTTCTTCCTAAGGGTGGGAGGATGGAGTAAGAACAAAGGCGAGATGAATACTCCACATGGAACGTTATGGTAAGGACATAACTTCTATATGTGAGAGTGTTCAATCTCGCCTTTGTTCTTACACATGGGTAGCGTCCCTAGCTCCATGATCCTGAGGAACTCACGGGAGAACGTTCTTGAGCACAGTGGAACCAAAGGTTGCCCTATCCCTAGAAACCCTGTCCACTTTGTAATAACAGACAAATGTAAGTGGTTTAGCCCAAGTAGCAGCCGCACAAATCGTGTCTAATGGTAAGCGAGCTGCGTGAGCTAAGGATGTAGACACTGATCTCGTAGAATGTCCTTTAGGTTTGACCAATAAGGTTTGATTAGAAGCCTCATAAACGTATGTGATACAATCAGTTAGCCATTTGGAAAGAGTTTGTTTCAGAACTGCTGCACCCTTTCTGCTGTCAGCAAAGGCTACAAACAGTTGATCAGATTTCCTGTGATCTTTTGTTCTATCCAAATAAAATCTGAGTTGTCTATGGACATCCAATTTGTGCAACATATACTCTAATTTATTAGAGTGATTTTTGAAGAAGGTGGGTAATTCAATGGACTGATTAATATTATTAGTAGAGCAAACTTTGGGGAGAAAGGATGGATTAGTGCTAAGGATACTCTGTCAGAGTGGAAAATTAAATAAGGGTGTTTAATAGAAAGAGCTTGAAGCTCAGACACTCGCCTAGCGGATGTAATGGCCACCAGGAATAGAGTTTTCCACGATAAAAATTTCAATGGGCAAATTGAGGCTGGTTCAAAGGGGGGCAACATCAATTTAGAAAGTAAGAGGTTCAAATTCCACGGTGATGTAGGAATTCTAACTGGTGGTCTGATATGAAAAGATCCTTTTAAAAAAGCTTTACAAAGTCTGTGAGCCATAATAGGCGCACCACATTCTTCCACATGAAAGTTAGAAATGGCAGCCAACTGCACTCAAAGTAGCAGGAGAAGCTCCTTCATGAAACAATTCTGTCAAAAACTCCAAGATCTTGTTCAACGGAGCTATAACAGGGTCCAAATGATGTGAATTAGCCCAGAAGACGAAACATTTCCATTTACTGGTGTAGGTCTTTGTAGTGGAAGCTTTATGAGAAGCCACTAAAATATTCTGAACCGCCGGTGTAAGGGAATCAGACCTGGCTAGAAAGGGAAGCAGAGCAGCCAAGCTGCTAGATGGAGTGATTCGAGAGATGGGTGAGGAACTCCTGACGAGTGAGTCAGTAGATCTGGCTCTGGGTCCAGCATCCAAGGTCCCCGAATGCGGTGATGCAATAGAAAGGGAACCAAATCTGACGAGGCCAGAATGGGGCAATGAGGATTATCGCCCTCTGAAGGTTGTTGGCTTTCTGCAGAAACTTTGCAATCAGGGGAAAGGAGGAAAAGCATACAGGAGACCCGGGGCCAATTGTGCACCAGCGCGTCCCTGGGAACTTCCCCTGGAGGGGGTAATAGGGCAAAGTAGCTCCTGCATTTGGCGTTCATTGGAGATGCAAACAGATCGCAGGAAGGCTGGCCCCACTTGCGAAATATCATGTTTGCAATTGACTGTTTGAGGGACCACTCGTGAGGCAACAGTATTGCTCTGCTCAGCCTGTCGGCTATGACGCTGGATGACCCGGGATGTGCGTTGCGATCAGAAAGCGACCCGTGGACTCCGCCCATTGCCAAATTCTCATGGCCTCTCTGCATAGTTGATAAGACCTGGTTCCCCCTTGCTTGTTTATGTACCAGACTACGGACATGTTGTCTGTCTGAACTGCAATAGTCCCTAGAGGAAGAAGGGGAGCAAAGTGTTGCAACGCTAAAAACACTGCCCTCAACTCCAGAACATTGATGTGCAGATTGTACTCCAGATTGGTCCATTCACCTTGGACTGTCTGTCCCTGAAAGATGCCCCCCCACCCTATCAGGGAAGCGTCCGTGGTTATCGTCTCTGACGGTGTGGGTAGCACAAATGGCCTTCCGCTGGAAAGGTTGCAAGTCTGAACCCACCAAGTTAGGTGTGATTTGCATGTGTTTGTTATCAGAATTTCGTGTGTCAGAGGTAGCTGTTGGAATGACCATTGTGCAAACAGCAGCCATTGTAGAACTCTCATCTGCAGTCTTCCCAATGGTATCGCAATGAGAGAAGCTGCCATGAGACCCAAGACCTTCAGAACCAGCTTTGCCGGGGATTTTTTGGATGACAGAAGGAGAGAAATGTTGTTTTGAAGTGCGACTATCCTTTCTGTAGGAAGCCTTAGAACCAAATGATGCGTATCTAATTCCGCTCCTATGAATAAGATATGCTGTGATGGCTGTAGTAAAGATTTTTCGAAATTTACGGAAATTCCGAGGTGAATACAAAGTTGTAGGGTGTAATCCCTGGCCTGTATCAGTTGACGCCTGGTGGTGGCAGACAGGAGCCAGTCGTCCAGATACGGAAACACCTGGAATCCTAGGCCTCAGATGTGCCGCTACCACTGCCATGCATTTGGTGAAAACCCTGGGGGCTGTGGTCAGACCAAAGGGCAGGGCCCGAAACTGGTAGTGACTGGCTCCCAGCCGGAAGCGCAAGTGATCCCTGGACGCCCTGGCCATTTTGATGTGGTAGTATGCATCCTTCAGATCTATTGAGCACATCCAGTCGTCCTTCTGTAGGAATGGAAGGATCGATTGAAGCGTAACCATTCGGAACTTTTCCTTCCTGACAAAGGTGTTGAGGTTGCTTAGGTCCAGAATCGGCCTCCAGTCCCCTGTCTTCTTTGGAACTAAAAAGAACCTTGAGTAAGTCCCGAATCCTATTTGGTCCGCTGGGACTGGTTGGATGACTCTTTTTTTTAGCAGCTTTGAAATTTCTATAGCTGCTGGGTCTCGCAGATGGGGTGGTACATCTGGGAGTTTTTTCTTTGGAAATGGGGTGGATAGGAATGGTATTTTGTAACCTCTGGTAACAACGCTTTTTACCCAGTTGTCTGTAGTAATGTTTTGCCAGGCCTGAGGGTATAAAGCTAAGCGACCCCGACTGCCTCCAGAGCAGGACAGTCGGGCCTCCTCTCAGGAGTGCTGGAAAGGTTTACCAGGGGGGTATCCCTGTCACCTTGGTTTTGCAGACCCCCTCTGCCGCCAGGGCGGCGTCTTCCACCTCTGCCCCCTCCTCTGCCTCTAGAGGGGGCATCACCCTGTGTGCCTGGGAAAGATCCTTGGGGTTTTCGAAACCACATTTTCCCACCACGTTGCCCTTTGGGGTACGGTCTGGAAGGGGTGGAAAAATGGACTCCGACAGCAGACAGAGTCTTTCCCTCCTGTTCACACCGGGTAAGGGTCTCCTTTACTTTAGGGCCAAAAAGTGTGGCACCATCAAATGGGGCGTTAGTAAAGGAAGACTTGAAGGCTTCCGCAAACGAACATAAGCGCATCCAGGATTGCCTACTTAAGAGCAATCGCTGAAGCCGCTGCCCTACTCGATCCTTCGGCTGCGTATGATATCAGCCTCATGGATGAGTTAACAATGGATGTAAGGGTATTTAGATGTGCCGAAACTTTCTCTGAGACCGCAGCATCTGTAGTACCCTGGAGGGTATCTCCCAACTCTTTGACTAGATCCCTCTGTAAGCGTGTAAAATGAGTCAAATAGTTCAGGGACCGCATAGAAAAGCCGCTGAACTAAAAATGCGCTTCCCGTATCTGTCCATAGTCCTAGAATCTCTGTTAGGCGGATGGACAGATGAGGAAGACTCCGACATCTCCTTTTTTGTGGCCGCTGCCACCACCATGGCGTCCACTGGAACTCCTTTAGTGAGGTAAGCCTTGTCTTGGGGTGCAGTGATGTACTTATTAGGCTTCCTAGGGACCGGTTCCACTGTGTCAGGTGTCTCCCACGCCCTTTGAGCAATCAACTCCATTAAATCATCGAAGGGCGGAGTGACCCAGGAGGAGGAAGGGCGAGCACCAAATGCCTTCAGCAAGACTGACTCATCCTCAGAAGGGGGGAGGGACTGCCAATCACCTCTCTGCTTCAGGATCTCCAAGATGTCAGAAAAGGAGACATCTTCTGAAGGTGACTTTGGGGACCCTTCTGACTCATCCAAGTCAGTATCGGATGTTAAAGATTCTTGTGGAGAATCTAAGTGTCTCCTCTTACACAATCTTTTCCTAGGGACCTCTTCGGGGAGCATCCAAGAAGCCTCCGAGGAAGAGGGGCACCTCCAGGGTGGCTGAGACACCGGTGCTCGACGCTTGGATGTGGCCGTGGTGCAGAGGAAGATAACGGTCCTTTATGGGGAGGAGAGCTGCTTCTACTGATGTGGTTGTCTGGGTAGACAACACCTTCCTCATGAGATCGAAGGCCCCGGATCCCGAGTCGAGGAATCTCCCGGTTCGAAGAAATGGGAAGAATCCCCAGACAGGCACCGAAGGCATCGACCCGAGGACGGAGCCGAATCGATCCAAGAGAGGTTCCCGAGGGAAGAGTCGGAACCAAACGCCGGTTCGACTCTTGGCCCCGAACCAAGGACAGATCGTCGGCTCCGAGACTCGGCACCGGATCCGACGGAGTCGAGGTGAAAGGAGCAGACCGAGAAAAGGACGGTTCTGGCCCCGAGGGCTCCACAATCAGTAGATCAACGTCTTCCGGCTCCAAAGACTGGACAGGTCTCGGAGGAGGAAGGGATGGAGATAATGGGAGGCCTTCAAGTTTCGACACCAAATGGGTGGAAACCGAAATAAGCCTGGATAGGGCCGAATGTTCCAATAACTTCTGCACCACACGGTCCACATCAATATCGGAGAGCTTAGAAGAACGGGTCGAAGGAACCGAAGACGGAGCCGACCTCAATAGTGTTGAGGGAGGGAGCTCCATCACCGGTTCCAAGACTCGAGGCTCGGAAACTGACAACAGTTGAACACTCGGCCCCGAAGTCTGTGGAACCGGTGATCTAACTTTAGTCGAAGAGCTCGGAGCCGATGACTTGGGCTCCGACGCTCGATTCCTTCGATGACTTGGATGCTTGGTCAGAAGCATACGCAGTCTCCCGCAAGGAAGGTTTTAATAAACCCTGTCCATTAGTTTCCTGCGCCTATCTGTCATGACCCTCCCACTGAAAGAATGACAAATAGAGCAGTCTTCTTGCAGATGGACAGGGCCAAGACAGTAGACACAGGAACTATGGTTGTCAGTTACTGACATTTTTTGCCCACATTGGCAACGCTTGAACCCTGATTTGGCCTTTTCAGACATGTCAAAGTAAGTAGAAAGATAGTCAAATCCAGAAAAAGAGTCAAGTCCGGTAAAATTGTCAAATCCAGTAGTGAAGTCAATCCGGTTGTCAAATCCAATAAGGGGTGGTAGGCCCCGAAGAGAACTCTGACTAAGTTTTATAACTTTAACGGAACCGAGATTCTATTATTA